>NC_133503.1:141057692-141702500 GCF_049354715.1 Callithrix jacchus | reverse complement strand
ATTGCTGGGTATCAACAGAATGTGGCATGACCAGCAGGGCCTGCTGGCTGGCAAGTAAGACCCTTCTCCATCGCACTGGTACCCACAGAAAGAAGGTGGTAATTTCCGTGACAAAGAACATCAAGTTGTCAACTGATATTATAGTTCCAGTCTCTCTCTCTCTCTCTCTCTCCCCGACAACCCACACACCTTCACACTTGCTTGTCTAAATATAAATATGAACGCATTATCATAACCTCAAGCCTGTTCTTGCAGCTAAATTTATTTTCTCACTGGAACCACAGTCCACTTATCAGCCAAACTAGAGGCCCAGGGTCATCTCTCTTTGTTTTGCTGTTACATCTGATCAGGCACCAAGATCCCAACGTGCTTCTTTAGACACCACTCTTGAGTCCTCCCCTTCTCTCTTTTTCCACTCTTATTGCTGTAGTATAGTTACTATATTATACTATTGTCTTTCACCTGGACTTAAACCCAGCTGCTTTTTAGACTCCAGATAGTTTCATCTTTCTAATTCCTCTTCCCCAGTGCAAAGTGAGTATGCAGAGTACCTGTGGAAAGGCTATGGGAAGACAGCCAGGCATGAGAGAGAGAGGAATATCAGCAAATATATATTGATAACATTTACTGAACACTTACCATGTGCTAGGACATTGAATTATTAATATTTACATTTATTTTACTTAATTCGCATGAAAACCTGAACGTATGTACCATAATTATTGCCATTTTATGGATAAGAGACCTGAGGCTAAGAAATTTTAAGTGATCTATAAGATCATATATCAGGAAGGGGCAGAGCTGGACTCTAACCAGGGGTCCAGTTTGTCTCACTCTTAGGTCTATGTCATTGTCATCCCCACATTCTGCCTTTCCAGTTGCTCTAGACCAGAGGTTATCACCTAAAGGGTTTGTTAAAACATAGATTACAGGACAACCCCCCGAGTTTCTGATTCCAGTCTGGGATGAGGCCTGAGAATCTGAGCTGTGTGTTGAACAAAGTCCCAGGAGATGTTGACGCTGCTGAACCAGGGACCACACAGGAGAGCCTTTGCTCCAGGCTTCGGCACTGATTTTGGGCACTTTCTCCTCAGGCACAGCACAAGTGATTCAAACCTCGGACATAGATGTCAGACCAGTTTGAGTCCTGGATCTGCTACTCAATAGCTCTGTGTCTATGGGCCACCCTCTTTAACCTCACTAAGCCTCAGTTACCCTTTCTACAAAATGGGCATAGAACCGACCTTACAAAGATGTTTGAGGGTTGGAAATCATGTATATAAAACTTGGAGCTCTGTAACTGGCACAAATTTGAACTTAATACATGTTAGCTGTTAGGAATTTACAAGTATATACATTTTATTTTTTAAATTTCATTTAACTTTTATTTTTGTTCTGTTTATCTCTGCCTTTTTTATTCTCTCACTGCCTCAGACGCTTTGCATTTGATATTCCTTACATTGGGAATTTTGTTCTCCGGACCTTTGCATAGCTCACTTCTTCTCAAGCTCAGGTTTCAACTGAAATGTACCAGCTCAGGAAGGCTCTGAGCCTAGATAAGGGAGCCCTGCTCCCACCTGCTACCCACAGCACTTTCTCATTGTGTGTTCAGTGGCTGGAGTTTTACATTGCAATTCAATTTCTGAAACAGTAATCGACCTTTTCAGGTTTTCTATTTCTTCTATAATCAATTTTATGTTTTACTTTTATAGAAAATTGTCCATTTTATCTGTTTCCAAATTTACTGGCATAAATTCATTCTGTGACATTAACATCTTCTTACTCTCTACCCTGTCAGTGTTGTACCCCTTTCACTTTCTAATATTCTTCGCACCTTCTGTCCATTTTTGATGATCATTCTTGCCAAGGTTTGTCTATTTAATTAGTCCTTAAAGTAACCCACTTTCTGGTATGTTTGAATCTCTTTATTATATCTTTGCTTTTAGTTATTTATGTGTTATATTTTCTTTCTTCTTTCTATCTTCTTTCCCTGACTTATTAAGTTGTATACTTAGGTCTTTAATTATTGATGTTTTTCTATTTCTTCTATGAACATTTAAAACTGTCAATGTTCATCTCAGTCACGGTGGCTTGTTCCTCATATGACTTTCAATATGTTTGAGCTACTTGAGCAACTAAAACCTGCTGGAATTCAGAAAGGCCTCAGTTCAGACTCAGCAGAGGATCTTCTTTGGCTTTGGCCAGGTGCCCAGGCACTGCCAGACTGGGACTACTGTGTTAATTTCTCAGTGTAGGGTTTCCCAGCTCAGGCAGGTGGTATAAATTTAAACCTCAAACCCACACAAGGGCAGGGCTGTGGTCATGAATTCTCAAGGGACACCATTATTTTTTTCTTCCTCCTGAATTTAAAAGAAAGACAGAAACAGTTATCTCATCATCTCCTCGAAGGCATTTTGACTGAGAGGGCCGCACTGCAGGGCCCTGCGTTTCTGGAACTTTCCCCTTCTCATGCGTCTTCTGCACAGGCTCCATCTTCACCTCCTCTCCTCGGTGTTTCCGTTACAATTCCTTATTGGTGGATGGCCTCAGGGAGATTCAGTGCGCAGTATTATTCTAAATAATTGTTTAGTTTTTGTCTTTGTTTTTTTAGGATTTTCCTTACTCTTTTGCTAGTTTGGCCGTGCATTCAAAAAGATTTCTATTCTTTCTAAATTGTGTGTTGGGATATTACAAAGGAGTTTATTTTGAGACTATTTAGTCCACCATCTTACCAGAAATTGAAGTGACCCTTGTGACTCTTTACCCCATATCACTGTTTTTTATCTCCTCCAAAGCATTCACTAATGCCTGAACTTATTTAATTTATCTATGAGTTCATTTTCTGCTCCTCGCTGCCCAGTTAAAAGTAAACAATTTGATGACAGGATCTCCATTTTGTACTCTGGTGTAGCTTCAACATCTAGCAAAGTTGTTGGCATGAAGTTTAAGACTCAATCAAAATGTGTTGGTTGACTGACAAATCATGGAGTATACATATGTGGACTATATCCTATGCAAACTTTAAAAATAACTATTTATAAAATATCTCTGACACATTAAGGTAGAAAATCAGGTTATTAAATAGCATACGTAACATAACCTCTTTTATAAAACACGTGTACAAATGTGTGTTTATGTTTATATTAAAAATAAAAATAATGGCTGGGCGCTGTGGCTCAAGCCTGTAATCCCTGCACTTTGGGAGGCTGAGGCAGGTGGATCATGAGGTCAAGAGATTGAGACCATCCTGGTCAACATGGTGAAACCCCATCTCTACTAAAAATACAAAAAATTAGCTGGGCACTGTGGCATGTGCCTGTAATCCCAGCTACTCAGGAGGCTGAGGCAGGAGAATTGCCTGAACCCAGGAGGCAGAGGTTGCAGTGAGCCGAGGTCACGCCATTGCACTCCAGCCTGGGTAACAAGAGCAAAACTCCATCTCAAAAAAAATAAGATAAAATAAAAATAAATAAATAAATAAAAACATCTGAGGGAATATATACAGAATATTAACCGTATCTCTGGTTGGTGACATTTTTTCATAATTTTTCTTCCATCCTAATACTTCATACTGAACACACACTAGTATTTTTTATAATCAGAGGAGAGGAAAAACGTCTTATAAAGGTCTGAGATATTTGCTACCTTAATTTCAAGGTGCATATTACAGATAAAGCTTCATTTTGTCTTTCATCCTAAGGACTCAGCCATAAGTTAAATGTGTTTGTTTCTACTTTTCTTGAAAGTAAAAATAAGCCATCTTTAGGCTTCATCTCTGCTATTATTCTGCTCAGTATAGGATGGTTTCTGAAAAACATTAATATCTATTAATGTATCACTACAGGCACTAGGATTATGTAAGGGTCATCTGAAACCTCTATTCTAGATTTCACACCTTTAGCAACTTTAGTTTTGTTACTTTGATATAAGGGAAGAGAGAGCACCAAAACATGCCCCTCACTGGCCTGGGGAGAGGAAAGGGATGTTAGAGATCCTTTTTTTGTCAGCATAAATTTGGACTATGTTATATTTTGATGCTAAGTGTCACCTATCCTTGCTTAAGGAATAGTCAGCAAGATGGTTAATTAATCCTCTTCCTTCTCAGCTGCCTGCCATTTGTATCAATGATAAAGTCAAGAGCTGAAAACACAAAGGTAAGTAGCAATCAGACCCTGCCCTTACATCCCACAGAGGTGTCAAAGAACATAGTAAGATGTCATGTCATAAGTGTTATGCATAGAATAATTTTGGAATTCAGAAAAAGTGCTCACTGGATAAACAGGAAACAATCATCTGCCTCCTGTTTATTTTCAGCCTTGTTCATTACACTTGCCTCTTCTGCTCTAGCAACACTGTATCTCAGTTTCCACAGCCTACAGGCCAGGGTTTGTGTTCATGTTCATACGGCATCCTCTACCTGGAGTTCCCCTTGTTTCATTTTCCAGGCAAATTCCCACTCATCCTTCACAACTTCATCAGGCACCAACTCCTTCAGGACATTCTTTCTTTTTTTCTTTTTCTTTCTTTCTTTCTTTCTTTTTTTTTTTGTAAGACAGCCTCTCACTCTATTATCCAGGCTGAAGTACAGTGGCATGATGACAGCTCACTGCAGCCTCAACTTCCTGAGCTCAAGCAATCCACTTGCCTCACCCTCCCAAGTGGCTGGGACTACAGGTACGCACCTCTATGCCCAGCTAATTTTTGTATTTTGTAGAGACAGGGTCCAACTAAGTTTCCCAGGCTGGTCGGGAACTCATGGGCTCATATGATCCACCCTTCCAAAGGGTTGGCATGAGTCACCATGCCCAGCAGGAAACACTTTCTGATTCCCCATCTCCAGGCAGGTTGGTAGTGCATGCACTTCATTCAACAGGCATTTTTTGAACTCCTATGACCCATCATTCATTGTGCTAGACATAGACAGACAGTGGTGAAAACAAAGCCCACATTACATCCAAGAAGGTTAACTCTCTTTTGAGTTTGCTTCTGCCTTTTTAGAACATGATCCTGATTTCTTCTCTCCATACCTGAAGGAGAAGCAAAATGAACTCAACCCAGTTGACAATGTGTCTGCCATGCCCATCTCTAGCTGTGTTTTGAAGCAACACACTTGGTCTTTTTTGGAACCCTGATTCCCATGCATATCCCATATGTATTTCGAACAAAGATTATTACAGAGTATAACAGTAGAATCTGAACTACCTAGCATTTTTCAGGCATGTTTGGCACATTAAACAATCAAACACACCTTTTAAGACTTCATGACCAAGAACCCCAAATCAAATGCACAAAAGCAAAGATAAATAAATGGACTTAATTAAACTAAAAAGCTTCTGCATAGTAAAAGAAATAATACAGAAAGTTAACAGACAACCTACAGAGTGGGAGACACTATTCAGCCTCTATATATCCAACAAATGACTAATTTTCAGACTATATAGAACTCAAACAAAGCAAAAAAAAACAAACAAACAAACAAACAATCCCCTCAAAAACTGGGCTAAGGACACGAATAGACAGTTCTCAAAAGAAGATACAAAAACGGCCAACAAACATACAGAAAAATGTTCAACATCACTAATTATCAGGGAAATACAAATCAAAACCACAATGCAATACCACCTCACTCCTGCAAGAATGGCCATAATCAAAAAATCAAAAAATAATAGATGTTGGCAGGGATGCAGTGAAAAGGGAACACTTTTACACTGTTGGTGGGAATGTAAACTAGTGCAAACAAAATGGAAAACAGTGTGGAGATTCCTTAAAGAACTAAAAGTAGATCCAGCAATTCCACTACTAGGTATCTATCCAGAGGAAAAGAAACCAGTATAGAAAAAAGATACTTGCACATGCAAGTTTATAGCAGCACAATTTGCAGTTGCAAAAATATGGAGCCAGTCCAAATGCCCATCAATCAACAAATGGATAAAAAAATGTGGTATATATATGTACAATTGAATACTACTCAGCCATTAAAAGGAACAAAATGATGGCATTCACTGCAACCTGGATGGAACTGGAGACTATTATTCTGAGTGAATTAACTCAAAAATAACAAAAACCAAACATTACATATATTCATTCATACATGGGAACTAAGTTATGAAGATGCAAAGGTATAAAAGGGGCCAGAAAGAAATGGTGGGGGGGTGGTGAGGGATGAAAGACTCCACATGGGGCACGTGTACACTGCTAGGTGACGGGTGCACCAAATCTCACAAGTCACCACCAAGGAACTTATTTATGTAACCAAAACTACCTGTTCCCCAAAAACCTATTTGAAATAAAAAATAAGAAATTAATAAAATAAGTAAAAAAATAAAAATACATTCTAAAGGTCATTTGTTTGAACTCTGGAGAGTGGCTCTGCATGGAGGCAGACATTCACAGTGAGTCTGAAGGTAACAGGGCTCGGTGAGAGTGATGTGTTTCAGTTGCTCCCCAGGATGTTGCTCGCATTGCTGAGTAGGTAGAATTGTCTAAGATATGGACACTGGAAGAAGACTTGCTTTAATTAGGTATGTTGGAGAGTGGAATTCATAAGTTTAGGTTTATTCTGATTAAACTTGAAATGTCTCTAGGAATTTAAAAATGGGTGTCAAGCAAGCAGGCAGGTATATGAGCAGAAGTTTGTAGCCTGGAGATAACAAATGTGTGCTTCATCTGCAAATGGGGAAAACTGAAGTTACGAGCCTGAGTGGTATCTAAGAAGAAAGTACTGAAGACACAGGAGGGTCTAGAACCCAACATGGAGAAATCCCAACACTTAATGGCAGAGTAGCATAGAATAAGCCTGCCAAGGAGACAGAGAAGGATCCTGGGAAGCAGGCGAAAAGCCAGGAGAGTATTAGGGCGCAGAAGCCAAAGGAAGAGCATATATCAAGGAATGTGTTGTTAAATTCAAAGCTGCTGAAAGGTCAGATAAGAGAAGGAATAAAATAACATTCATTGGATCTAGAAAGAATTAGGTCACTGGTGACCACAGCAGAAGATGAGAAACAATTGATGGAGCTAGAATTCATATCGGAGTGGACTGGAGAGTAAGTGAGAGGTGAGGAAATGAAGCCAGCGAAACTAGACAACTCTTTCTACCACTTTGGCTATGAAAGGGGATGAGAGTGACAGGGAAGAAATGTACTGAGATGAGGAATCCAGTAACAGAATATTTTTGGGTTTTGATTTGTTTCTTTCTTTTTTATTTTCATTTTTGCAATGTGAGAGACTCTAGATTGTGTCTATAAATATTATTTCAATATTTTCAAAGGAGATTACTGGGTGTACTTTTAGTACAGTACTAGGGTACACTTTTTACAACAATTTACAGCTCTGTATTGGCCAAGATGGACATTTTTATCAGTAGAAAGATAAATACATTTAATCCAGAGTAAACAGACTACCAGTGTGAACCAACGGACCTGCTGGACATTTACCAGTGTTATGTCTAACCCAGAACTTATTTCCTAACATTGCTTTGTTGAATTGGCTATATCTGTCATGTTTCCAGTGCTTTTTGGGCTGGTTTTAATGTTTTATTTGCCCCCTCCATTATTTAATAAATCAAATAAAATCATTGTCATGTGCTTGCCTTGCATTTGCCTGAGAATCATGATTTTTACTATTGTAAAAATTACACTTCCATATTTGCCAAACCAATTTTAAGAAGAAAGTGGAGAGATCAGATCAAGCACCTGCTTCATACAAATAAAAGAAAAATACTCAGAAAAATGCAGGCTGCAGAGCAATATAAAGAAGAAGGAAGAAGTCACCAGTAGAGCTGAGAAAATCCTAGGAAGGACACAAACTTTCAAAACATAAAGTCATAACTATTTAGGGTTTTAAGTTTCAAGTCTACAGAATTTGCATTGAGTTCATAAAGAATTTCTGGTCAATACTTATTTTAAGTGAATAAACCACAAAAGATAGAGACTTTTCTCGGAGAATGGAAGCTGAGTATTGTGAGGGGCTTTTGGATGCATTTGTGAATGGGAATCCAAATGCAATGGATTGGTTTAACTTATAATGTCCGTACATTTCCAAATTAAGATGTTTATTTCTGGGCAGAGTTCAAAAAGCATCATCGGAGCATCTCACTAGTTTTGGTGCCTTACCACCTCTTCATGGCTGCTCAGCCAGTGCTAATGTAGACGATGTTCCACACAGCCCAGGAATGAAGTGGTCATTATGGAAATAGAGCACGTGTGGTTAAAGGCAGCAGCACACTCTGCCCTGAGCTCCCAAAATAAACTTGCTGACATTATATACAAAATCCTCCCAATCATTTCCTTGGGTTCCCTTGGAAGAACAGCCCATTTCCACCAAGGGGAACTATTCCATTATCCACGATGAGGACTCTACTCACTAACGTTTTTGTCACTCCTACAACAAGCCTTTTTGAACTTTTCTCAGACAGGTCTTTCCTGGCCTGTTTTGCTCCATAAAAATGGTAGTTATGGGAATCAAATTGGCTAAGCAAAAATAAAACCTTAATCAACAGTAACCTTCTGTTTTATCTGTTTTCCCACCCAAGGCCAAATTATCTTGTGAACAGTCCATTCTAAGAAGTCATTGTGACACTGCTTATTTGAGCAATATGTTTTTCAGAGTTGCTCGCTTCTTACTGTGATCTTTATAGTGTAAATTTGTTTGGGGCAGGGATGTGACTGTTCACAAATTTGTCCTAGTGCAACGCTTTTTCAAACAGAAAACAAAATTAATGTATTTTGATCACAAGGATAATACCGATAATGATGATGAAAAGCATGTGGGGAATGTCCTGAGGCAGCCCAGGGCATTCAGAGTGTTCATAACCATGGCTAGTGCCATGGCACAGTAGCAGCATCCGGGCAATCGACGGGTTTTGGCACTGCTCACCTGAAGACAGGCTCTACCTGACTAAACTTCTATGCATTACAAATGACTAGTTAACATAGAAATGTGGTTACAATGTCTGACTCATTAAAAAGAGAGAGAAAGGGAACATTTTCTCATTGGATTTTTTCTTTTTCTGTATAAAATTCATACTTTCTTACTATACTTTATCACTTGCTCTCCTTATTTACGATAAACATAAGAAGGTCAAATTGTTCCATGTCTTGCTACATAGTATTAAGGGGGAAAAAGCCCAGGTAGACACCTTTTGCTGCAGCCAAAACAATATGCCCGTTACCCTATCCTACAGAGCAGTTACAGGGAGGAAGGAATGCATTAGTGCAGGTAACTCTTCCTCCAAGAGTGTGCAAGACCATAGGCAGGAAATAGGAGCCCAAACTTTTTTTTCTATTTTAGATGAAGTTTTGTTCTTGTTGCCCAGGCTGGAGTGCAATGGCAGGATCTTGGTGCACCACAACCTCCGCCTCCCTGGTTCAAGTGATTCTCCTGCCTCTGCCTCCCGAGTAGCTGGGATTACAGGCATGTCCCACCGCGCCCAGCTAATTTTGTATTTTCAGTAGAGATGGGGTTTCACCATGTTGGTCAGGCTGGTTTTGAACTCCCGACCTCAGGTGATCCTCCCACCTCAGCCTCTCAAAGTGTTGGGATTGCAGGCATAAGTCACCGCACCCAGCGGAGGCCAAACATTTTTATTTGCTGCAGAAGAAATGGCTCATGATCAGTGCATCATGTTTTCCCAGGCAGAGCTCCAATCACCTTCCATGACTGGGGCAAAGCAGGGAGGGGAGGGAGCACAGAGAAGGAAAGTGTAAGGGTTCATTTCCACTCCTGTCCCAGAGCCCCATTGGTGAAAAACAGAACAATGGCCACCATTTATGAACATTTAATGTGTGCCAGACTCTGAGCTAAGTGCTTTTGGTATACCAGCTAATTTAATCCTTCCAACACCCATTATGAAATAGGTATAATTAACTCCTCTTTACCCATTTGGAAACAGGCTTTGAAACATTAAATAACTTGCCCCAAAGCATACAACCACCAGGTGTCGGAGTCAAATCCCAGCCCATCTGACTCTATAACCTTACCCTCAATCATTATGTTATGTTAATGCCATAGAAAATTAGCAGTCATTAAGCCTCCTTTAACCTTTTACTGAGTGCACAAATCCCGTTGATAACGCACTGAACAGAACACATGGCCATCTATGGCTCTGTAACCTCCACTAAAGGAGCAGTACTGTATAGCCTTGCATTTCTCAAACTGTCCACCTGAATCCTCAGAGCAGATAGATTATTAACATCCATTTGTATCCAGAGGACATTCAAAGCCATAGTCTAAGCATGCCTCCTCTTCTAGAGGGTCAATTATACTTAAATTGATGGAGGACCAATTATATTTTTTATTAAAGCAAACAAATACGGCTAAGTCCTCAGAGATGCCATTAAAAAAAAAAAAAACAATTTTACTGTAGTCTGATTGATGTAAATAAGACTTAAGTTCTATGGCATATTTCTTGTCACACAAACATCACCAAACTTCTAAAGAAAAACCAAAACACTTCTGATATTAAGCATTGGAATAGATGTAAGCTATACATACATTTCAGAAAGATTAATAAAAACAAGGTCATTATTTACCCACTGCTTCAGAGTCCCCACAAGGGAGGGAAATGCCTAGCAGAGCCGCAGAAGCAGGGCCACCCACCCTCCAGACCTAGAATAGCAGAGCCACCAGCAGTGTGCAACCTCAGTCTAGAAAAGCTGCAGGCATTTGACTGTAACCCACAAGAGCAGCCGAGTTGGCAGAACCTGCAAAGCCGCAGAGGTACAGCTGCCTGGGCCTTGGGAACCCACCTCTCGCCAATATGCCCAGGATATAGGACATGAAGTCAAAGGAGTTCATTTCTGGAGCTTTCAGAGGTCATGTCTGCCCTGCTGGGTTTCCGATTTGCTTGGGACCTGTCTTTCCTTTCTTTTGGCCCATTCCTCCTTTCTGAAATAGAAACGCTTACCAAATAAATGTCTGTTGCACCATTGTGTCTGGAAAGTCAATAATCTATTTTCAAATTTACAATCCTAAGTCTCAAGAAACTTGCCCTTGAGACTCACTTGAGACTTTGGACTTTTAAGTTGGTGCTGGAACAAGGTAATACTTTGGGGCTACTGGGATGGAATGATCACTATTTACCTGTGAGAAGGACATGAGTTCTGGGGGCTAAAGGAAGAATGTTACAGTTTGGATGTTTGTTCTCTCCAAACCTCGTGTTGAATTTTGGGGCCAAACGAAAGGAGGCGTTTGGGTCATGGGGATGGATCTCTCATGAATAGATGAATACCCTTTTCAGGGATGAGTGAGTTGAGTTCTCCCTCTATTGGTTCTTGTTAAAAAGAGCCTTGCACCTCCTGCCTTCTCTCTTGCTTCCTCTCTCACAGTGTGATCTCTGCATACGCCACCTCCAGCTCCCCTTTGCCTTCTGCAATGAATGGAAGCAACCTCAGCCACCCCTCCAAATGCAGATGTCAGTGTCATGCTTATCATATAATCTGCAGAATAGGTGGGCCAAAAAATCTTTTTTTTTCATAAATTATACAACCTCGGGTATTCCTTTACAGCATCACAAAACAGAATCAAGATACCCACTTATTCTAGTTTAGGGTCTTGGGTGGCCAGAGCCTATCTCAGAGCACCTCAGGGAACAAGGTGGGAACCTGCTCTGGTCAACACATTGTTCCATTGCAGGGTGCACTCACATCCATGCCCACATTCCCTCGGATTGGCAACTTAGACATCAATTCACCCAACATGCATATCTTTGGGAAATGGAAGGAAACCAGAGTACTAGAAGAAAACCCATGCAGACATGGGAAAATGTGCAAATTTCACACAAACAGTGGCTCTGGCCGGAGTTGATTATGTTTTTCATCAATGTTATAACAAAACAACGTTGAACAAAAACAGTGTTATTTGAAGATCTGCTGTATGGTATGGAATTAATTGCAATGCCATCATTTATGAAACCTGAAAAGTTAACGCTTGCATTGAACAGTGACGTTCTACAACACCAGAAGCTGCAATCTCACTTGACTCCTCACCCCCAACTGATACTACTACCAGATTCAAATTCTCTCTTCTGTGCTCAGTAGTACTTCAGTGCAAAAGCATGAGAGGAGCTGGTTTAGTGGACCAAGCATCATCTTTGTAACCTAAGTCCAAAGTTTATATCCCATTACTACTACTAACCTGCTATCAGCTTAATCATGAGCAAGTTACTTAATTTGTCTGAGCCTCAATTTCCTTATCCACAAATGGGAATGACATTGCTGACTTCTGAGTTGTTGGGAGGATTAAATGAGACAAGTACAAGTGTCCAGCATAGTTCCTGGGACAATAGAAGTAGTCAATATGGTTTCTTTCCTTCCCCTCGTTCTCTGAAATCCACCACTCTTAATTAGTATGTTTAGCAGAATCAACCTCCTCAGCCTCACAAAGGGGCTCCTGCTTGTCACTGAAGCTTCTTGAATCCCTCTATACCCTACCCTTGACAATACTCAGTTAATAAACATTGCCAGATTAGCTAGTGTGAATTACATGCTCTGTTTCTATTTCCCTCCTCACCTCCTGTCTAGCTTTCCTCGCTGGAGAGCTGCCATTCCTGCCACCTGCAAGACTCCAGTAGTGCCTGTACACTACTGGGCCATATCTAGTCACCTGGAATCTCAAAGCAATGGTCATTTGAGGTATCTGAATAGGAACACAAAAATATCTAAAGCTGCAAGAGGATTGGGGTTTCCCTAGAAAGACAACCTTATTGGGGTTTCCCTAGAAAGACGACCTTATCATCTCAGTGGTAATTTGCAAACATGCACAACTTGGGACAAAGAAGTTTTCTTTCCTTGGGGCTACTGAAACTTGTTCACTTTGGTTTTATAGAGCCCTCCATTTCTGACTTAGGCTGGGGGGAACCAGTCATCAATGGCAGAGATGTGGAAAAGGGATTTGCAAACAAGGAACACAATTAATCAGCAGGTGCCAGAAATTGCAACCTAGTGCTGTGAGCTCTCCTTACACTGACAGAAGTGGCAAAGGGAACAAGGGGTCCAGGTGGGCCTCAGGCTGTGTCCCAGTTTCACAGCTGATAGCTCAGCTCTCGAAATCTCAGGGGATGGCTGGCTGGGATGATATTGCAGGGTTGGCAAAGTGTTGCTTTTTAAAAATACACATTTCATTGTGATAATGGGATGTTACAGAAAGAAAGAGAAGGCAGGTGCCCCTTGGGAGTCTTTCAACAGCATTACCACATACGATACTTAGGAAAGCATTTCCCTTTTTGCTTAGAAACAACCAGCTACCCAGGTGGTGCCTGGGTAAGGTTTCTTAGCCAGCACCTCTTTGACCTAGTAAGGAAGCCAGTAACAATTTAGCAACCTTTGTTTCTTCCAAACACCATCTAATTCATGGGCCCTGGTCGGACTTCTTCTTTATGCTTTTCCCTGGAGCATCAGGGTCCGTGCTCTTTGAACTTAGCTTTCTGAACTGGAAGGAATGAGCCCAAGCCAGGCTGCCATGCGGCCAGCCCAACCCGCTGTGGGCTCAGGGGTTTTCCTCTGTTTTTGTGAGAGCAAGGGCAGGGAGAGAGTGTTGTGCCTGGGAAGGTGTGATGAGCAGCTACTCTGTCTCACTCAGCTTCACAACTCTCAACCAATCAGCTAAGATGCCTCTATGTCTCTCAACTGAAGCACAAGTTAAGCAAAAAGTCATCATCCCAAACTGGGTATTAGGGAGTGAATAAAACCCTCTCTCTCTGGCAAGGCTAGTAGTTCCTTCAGCCAGTTGCTGGTTGAGAAAGTCTTATGAGTAGTATCCTTTATATACACAGTTGGAGTTGGTATACCTTTAAAATTCTCTTATCATGTGGATTTTACTTCTTAGCACATTATAAACCCACTAGGAAAAACTTAAAAAAGGTTTTTTTTTAATTTTAAAACAGAACTGCCTACAAATGTACTAATCCTGGGAAATAAAGCGTAGGATTTTCCATCAGCCAAAGTTATTATTGTGCATTTTGTGCTCTGAAGGTGCTTTTCCCTTTGTTTAATGAGCTGAAGCTTCAGGACAACCCTGTGAGGGGCTGATGCCATAGCAGTCATTATCTTCATTTTCTCCACAAAGGGTCAAGAAAGGAAGTGATATAGTAGAGGTCCTAGATCCTCTGCTTGAACTAGAACTTGAACCTTTATATGCCAGTGCCAGAGGGTAAGCTAGGACTTACCGTTCTAACTTTTACCACTAAGCTAGCCATCTACCACTTGAATGGCTAGGGGTGCCTTTGAAGGAGGCTGCTCATTTTGACATCTCTTATTTATTCATCTATTTATTAAATCCCACTTTAGAAGAGATGAGGGGCAAAAAGAGAAATTAAGAAGATATTTATATCCTAATTCATTATGTCTTCACCAGACGGAAAAACAATAAAGAAATATTTAGCAATTCTTTCAGATGAGTTTAAGGAATGTCCCTGTGTGGCTTGAATGGCAAGGGAAGGAAAATCTTCTCCTTTCAATGGGTACTTCCTCTGCTTTCAACTGGCAAGAAATGCTTCAATAACAGGTTGTACAGAATATTACTTCAAAGACCTCAAGTTGGCACTTTGGATGCTCTTGCCACAAACTGTATCCAAAAATGATTTAACTTCTCCCAGCCAGTGATGTGTACAAAGGGTGCACACACCACTAACCACACATGCATGCAATGTATGAATTCTCACATTCCAACTTAAGAATACTTTTTCCAGAGCTAAAAAGGCATGAATCAAGCTTGCAAAAGGATATGTAAGAAGATGCCAAATGAAAAATGAAAATCAGATGCTGTTAAAGGCTGGGCCTGAAGTGCTTTGCTGAGATGTTCTGCACCCGAAAGGCCATTGAATCCCATAGACCAGAGAGTCATAGGGCATGGCAGCAGGAGGAGGGCAGTTTAGTAGTTCATTCAAGTAGTTATAAAATAGCTAAATCTTCTGTAAGAATGGTTTTTCCAACTAGTTCCTATGGACCTAGCATCCCTGCAACTCAAGATATTTTTCTGTATCATTGTTGCTGTACTTTCAGCAATGGAATTCTTGAGAATGAAAGCAGTCATTCCCACCAAAATGAATCCCCTGATAGCATGACTGGGCCTAGAAACAAACAACAGCAGAATATTTTTCAGCCTAGTACATTAATAGACTCACAAAAAAATTTATTGGGAACATGGAGTGGTGTGAAAGGTAGTATTTTACATCATAGATTTTATTTTGAAAAATCCCTGATGTGTATTCCCGTGGTCTGAGCCAGCTTTTCATCAACAGAATTAAAATGTTCTCTGCCATTCCAGTCATAGAATGATATTGATCACAAGGTAGAGTAAACTCACCCACCTTCTCTGGAAATTGCTGTGCATGGGACTAAGTGTATTTACTGACAAGATAACTGCCAGCCTTAGAAATATTCTGTTGATGGTGACCTGGCAGATTTTATATATGCCACTGCTTAAGAGTCTCCAGATTGGATAAAATTTAGAAACTCGTATTGCCCAGTAGGATACCAAAAACCTGGATAAAACATTCATCAGAAGCATAATTTATAAATGTCCTCTACTCTATTTCGTCTTTATATTTTTCTGAAAATCTTGGTTTGAACAGTGCTTATTTAACTAAGAGCATGTCTATAGCATGTGGATTATTGTCATTTTTTATTTGAATGAGGCATTATGATTATTCAAGGGAAAGACATATTTGCATAGCATCACAGAAAAAGAAATGTGATAAGTAGCTAGAACAATGTGTTAGCCATATAGATACACAACGACTCCCCGTTTTCTCTAAGGAATGGCAGTTTCTCTAAGTTGACAGATACTAAGCCATGCCCTTTCCATGATATACATGTCAATAATTTCTGTGTGACTGAGACTAATTAAAGCAGAAATAATGCCTTCGATAAATACAAGAACACAGAATTGAAAACAACGGATATCACACAAAAGACTCCATCTCTCATTTTTTGTTTTCCCCAGAATCGCAATTCCAAATATTGACAAGTCTAGTTCTGGTCGATGAAATATTCTTATAATGTGACTTCTCAGAGAAAGACTGGGCCTGCAATATATCATCTAAATTATTTCTAGTTGCTTTTAAAATTGCCTTTATCCATCTTTAGTCTTATAAATGTTATATGTAAATTTTCGGTGCTGCAAAAGAAATAGCACTTGAATATAAATTTTTTCAGCAGGCAATGTACATCTATAGAAGGGTGCATCTCACGGATAGTTCAATGGTGAGCACATATCCAAACAGGGGAGGGGAAGGGTTTCTTATTTCTGATGCAAGTAGCCCCTAGTGCTGTGTTATTTCACTATTGGCTAGGCTGGAACCACACATTCTAAGCTAATTCTGATTGGCTATTTTAAAGGGACAGGGGTATGAGCCAGAGTGGTGGGGTGAAGCAGTTTGGCAGGAAGGATGGTTACAGAACGGGTAACTAAAGGAAACTCAGGTCAGAGCATGTGACCAGGGGAACAGATTGAACTACTAATTAGAACTAATTGACTACTAATTAGGGAAAGTTGTTTACTGAAATTAGGGGCAAGGGGGCAAAGAGAACCAGGAAGTTAAACTTTAAAATGGAGAACAAAGAATAAGAGAGCTAAACATATTGACATACTGATTCTTTGAAGAGTAACTTGAAGTTCACTCTATTTAACATAAATACTGAGAGAATCCCAAAAAACAAGGAGGAAGAAAACCCCTCTTCCTGAGTTTCAAATAATTCCTTTTTCATTACATCTGGCATTAGTGATCACAGTGTAGCATACTCTGAGGTTTGACCTTAAAAACAGTATTAGTGGGCAAATGAGAAGAAAGATCAATCATCAATATTGAGCCAAAAATTTAAAATTTAATGCAATTTTTAAATTGGGTTGATAAAAGAAATATTAACAGGTTAAAGGTTTCGGTTCTGCCTAACTCTGCCATTGAGATTCAGGTGAAGTTACGAGAGGCCCCTTGTGTTTTTAGAGAGTTGCTTTATTGCCTTGGTTTTCGAGATGAGAGCTCAAGTTCAGAGAATTTAAGTGGCTTGTTTCAGAAGTTGTAAAGAGAACTCGTCTCATACTCAGATACATTTCTCAATGGGGTCTAACATTCTCCTTTCAAGTCTGTCCTTTGCTAAAATATGTCCTGAATCGTCTTTGATGTGATCCCTCCTGCTATGCAAGAAATCCTCACTGTTTGAGTGGGGAGATGGAAGGCAGGATGCCTAGCATATACTTTTCTGTAACACTGAGCTATAATATACACAAAATGTACATATTATCTACAAATTAGCAGAACTAAAAGTTATTTACAATGTTACACTATGTAAGATATTATAATCATTATATCTTCATTTGCAAGATACTATCAAATGTCAAACATACCACTAATTAAATAACACTTTAAGGAAACAAGAAATCTACATAAAATGCACATATCAATTCTAAGATACATTCCACTGCAAGACACGTGAAAAGATGAAGATCATGTGTGTTGGAATAAAGGAAACAAGGAATTACCATCATCTCTTCCCTACCAAAACATGTTTTCTTTTTAAGATACTCAATTTTCAGATCAAACATCTATAGTCCTCTCTGTAACTAGCATTATTGCATCTCTTTTAAAAAAACCTTTTTTAAATAATAAAAATGAAAGAGAAAGGGTGATGTCTCTAATATTTAGAGCTCCTCAGAAGGGGGGTATTCCCTGCCTTTAAAAATATAAAAGCAAAATTTGGATCATTGACTTTCAGCATCCGGTGGGAGAAAGAATATGATTCCTTCCAACTCAAAAATTCTGTTTTATTAGAATTAAGAAGAAGATAAAAATGTTTCAATTAACAAAACTAACCAATAATAATAGCAATACTAGTAATTACTAACACCATAGCTCATGTCAAGAAATAAACACTAGTCAACAATCTCAAATGGAAGTGGGTGGAAGAGAGGAGCTGATGGTGATTAAATCATTGTCTCCCTCTGTTATTTTTAGTTAAATTGTTTTACATAAACAACAGACCTTTCTGCTTAGTAATCCACTAAGAATTTAAAGGGTTTGTCCGGAGTTGACAGAAGCCATCATCAGCCACAAATAATCATTTCAGTGATGAGTTCCTTTCAACCTTGAAAATGCCCAAATTTTATTAATGTAAACTGCCTATAGATTTTGTGAAATCACATCCAGTTCTGACACAGGGAATTATTTTAAAAAATCATGAAATACAAATCTGAAAAGAGCAATAAGAAAGCAAACAAGTTGTTGAACTGTTAGAGCAATCTGGAGATGAACTCTGGGAAGAACTCGGTGTCCCCATCACCTGGAAGACTTTGGCTTAGTAATGAAGTAAGCAGGCTGCTGCAAGCTGAAATCTGAAAAGTCCATGTGCTCCTCTCCAGCCTTTGGCTGCTAGGGCCAGCTAATGACAAGTTCTCCACCCTCCCTTCCACTGAGATGCTAACTCTGACCTCAGTATTATAAACCTGAGGCCCTGGCTTCATGTTGGCTATGTTTTCTGGAAGACAGTGACAGTCATTTGCTTCTATTTGGAGCTTAAGAGCATGCTGAAAACATTCAGATTGTATTGTTATTGAGGAAGACGGCTGTGCAGTGGTCAGGGAGAGAAATGAAAAGAGAAAGAAGAAAAACAGCCTTGCACCACCCTAATGCGTGTCTGATCTGTAACTCTATGCCAGGGGCCCTCACACCAGGGTGCTGAAAGGAGGTTCTAATTACCTAATGCGGAAGGCCCTGCCATTGCCCTTGGCCTTTCGATCAGAAACCCAGGTGCAAACCAGAGAGCAGTCAGGGAGCAAGAGTGTCTTGTGGAACAGCAGAGGCAATGTGGAAATGAAGGTAACTTGGCCTGTCAGCTGAAATTACAGGGAGCAGAAACAAAAGTCAAATCAAACGTTATTTTTTCCTCGCCACTGCCCGGTGCACCCAAGCGTATGGAAAGCTTGAAGTCTCGCTAGCCAAAAGAGAAAAAGAAGAAAAAATACGATTCCACCAGAATAAGCCCAATCTTCTCATAGCAGAAAATGGCTCTTTTTTTTCTTCTTTCTTTTTGCAGTTTTTAACAAAATCTATTAAAAAGAGACCTTGGACATTTAGATTGGGGATCTATGTTTAAAGGCCTATTAGCCAGATGAATCTTGGTCCACATGATTGATAGCTTTTGGCCGAAAATGTTTCTGGAAAAGTCAGGTTTTTCTTCTTCTCAGGCTCGTGTTTATTCTCTCTCCTTTTTTTTCCTGGACAGTTACTTGCAGTGGCTTATAAAGAGAAAAGCAGAGGAATGGGGAGTTGGGGGCAGTTAGGAGTCCTGGGATCTTTCCCCCTTTCTGTAATGACTTTAGGTAAGTTGGTGACACTTGCTGAGCCTCTGTTTCATCACAACTCAAAGCAGGAATCTGAACTTATAATATTTACGCTTCTTTACTGTTTTAAAGCCGATTCTTTGATTTATTAACCCTCACTTTAAACGGCTCCTTACTGACATTTTTATCCTCTTCCTAGGGACCATTATGTTGGATTTTTCTCTCCTTCTCCTGCAATATAATCCAAATTCTTCGGCCTGTCTTCCCAGGGATGGTTTCTGTAACTTTACCAACTTTCGCTGTTCTCCACTGCCCCTTTCTAGAGTTACATACCGGGGGTAACAAACATTCAGATTGTGTTGTTATTGAGGAAAATGGTTGTGCAGTGGGCAGGGAGAGTGCAGTGAACAATCTGAGCAAAAAGTGGGCTCAAGTAAAAGCGTGACTGGTGCCAAAGTAGGAGAATCACCCTATGTACCTTCCCTATGTTTGACAGATTCAAGCATCTGACCCCATGTGCTGTGCTCTACAGAGTGGGAGGAGAGAGATCAGTCTGGTCCTAGACTGACTCTCCCACCACATGGGCTTTCATTTGTACATATCACACACTCCTGTCCTGTTAAAGGCAACCTCTGTTATGTACACTGAGAGGCCCTGGCTTTGGAATGCCTGATGTAGCAGGTGAGCGACCAATCTCACTAGGGACTCACTGTCCTTCCGTGTGACTCCTTACTTCCTTTGCAACCAGAACTTTCCCTTAGTAAGCAGTGCAGCTATTCTACCCTCCTTGAGACAAGTCAACATGTGTTACAGCCCATGAAAATGTAGTGGAGTAGGGATGATGGTGATGATGATCGCTTTCTCTGTAATCAACGTCTGATGCAATATTGTCCCATAGCAACACTATTGAACTTAGAAGTTAGTTCTGAAGTACTGTTGTGTGCATACTACCATGAAACTGGAAGCGAGATGATTAGATTTTTCTACACAAGTGTCCGTGAAAGGACAGAGGTTGTGCATCCCACCATTTCCCCAAGCCCCATCTACCCTCTGTGAAATTTTTTTTGAAGATGTATGACTTATCTTGAAGCTTTATAAGCATTTTTGCATTCTGCTTCTTATATTTATTAAATTTTAAATATCTTAGATTATTTATATACATAAAAGTAATCACTCTCCAACATAGAAGCTATATTGATTCTGGGCTTCCAGTATACCGCATATGCTACATGCTATTATAAATACTGGGCAATATATGGACTCAACACTGAGAACCATAGACTGATATAATGGCTTAGACTAAACTTTACAGGCAGGCCTAAAAATTTAATTATTTTCATGTGGAAAATTATTTCCATGGAGTTGCCTTACAAGTTATAAATACAATTTGAAGCATGCCTTGTTCCAAATTTGAGACTTAATACAAATGGCCTGTCTTCAATGTGTTCATACTTTCCATAAACATTTGTTTAAAAGGTAAAGGAAATTCATCTCTATTGGTGGCCAAGAATATGCTATGTACTGTACATTAAATATTTTATCTCTCTCAAACTTCAAGGTAAGCTTATGAAGTAGTAAAAGGAAAATCTGTTTTTCTGTTCACACATTCCTGACACCAAATATGTGGGTTTTCCACACTAAGCAATTCTCCAGTTTCCTGTGGATACTAAATATGTGTCGTACAATTTTAATTGAGTTTTGACACTAACTTAGGGCAGACCCCACAGGTTAAGGGCTCAGATTCACAAGACTATTCCTCACTTCAGACACCAGTCACAAGCATTGGGTCCTCAGGTTGCTCTCACTACTGTCCAGTTGAGCTACAAAGTGGGGATTCCCAGGAACTCCTCCACAGGTTTGATAATTTGCTACAGCAGCTCACAGAACTCAGGGAAATATTTTACTAATATTTACTGATTTCTTATAAAGAACACAGGAGGCCGAGGTGGGTGGATCACGAGGTCAAGAGATCGAGACCATCCTGGTCAACATGGTGAAACCCTGTCTCTACTAAAAATACAAAAAATTAGCTGGGCACGGTGGCGCGTGCCTGTAATCCCAGCTACTCAGGAGGCTGAGGCAGGAGAATTGCCTGAACCCAGGAGGCGGAGGTTGCGGTGAGCCGAAATCGCGCCATCGCACTCCAGCCTGGGTAACCAGAGCGAAACTCCATCTCAAAAAAAAAAAAAAAAGAACACAAATGAGCAGCCAGATGAAGAGGTACACAGGGCAAGATCTGGAACTGTCCTGAGTGCAATGGCTTTGTCTCAAGGAATTGGGACGTGTCACTCTCCCAGCTGGTGGATGTGTTCACCAACTGGGGAACTGCCCAGATCCCATTGTTTAGTTTTTATGGAGGTTCTATTACACAGGCATAATTGATAAAATAATGATTCAATTGGTAATCAACTCAATCTCCAGTCCTTCTCTCCTCCCCTCCTTGAGTCACATGGCAATCCTAGCCCTCTGGCAATCCTAGCCCTCATCCTAAGCGCCTAGAGGCCCCCAGCCACCCGCCATTTTCTTAGTACACAAAAAGACACTCCTATCACACAGAGTTTCTAAGGGTCTTAGAAGCTCTTGTGTCAGGAACTAGGGACAAATATTACAATGAAAGATACTCTTATCACTCCACTCAGGAAATTACAAGAGTTTTAGAAATTCTGGGTCAGAAACTGGAGAAAGAGACAAAATATATATTTCTTATTATGTTACAAATACTATGAGTATTCATCATTTTACAGATTAAAACAGAACGAGGTGGTCAGACTGTAAATGGGACCCCTGATCACAAAGCCAGTAGAAAGAAGCAGTAGAATCAATCCTAATAGAAGGGAGGAAGGAGCCTTGGAGTAGCCAAGTCAGGCATAATACAGAAGTAAACCAAAAAAGTGTCTAAGACAGGTCTCAATCAATTTAGAGGTTTATCTTGCCAAGGTTGAGGACATACCCAGGAAAAAGAGGTACAAGCTATTGTAGGATCTGTAGCCAGCACTTTTTCCAGGGAGAGTTTTGAGGGCTTCAGTAGTTAAAGGAGAAAAGCAGACAAGAAGGGAAGGAGGAAAGGAAATAAAGGGAAGGGTAGACAAATGAGAAAGTGGTTATGTTCTTTTGAGGCTTTGATCAGTGCTCACTGAATCCACGTGTTGCATGTGAAAAGCAGTGGGTAGAGGAACAGTTGATTATCCTTTCATCTTGTGCTCAGTAAATCTGTACTTTCCATAAGGTAAACTTATAGTAGTGGAAGAAATCAAATATACATTTATCTCGGGGTGGACAGAGGGGTAATTTCTAGTCTCCTCTCATCCCATACTCATGAAAGGAAAGTAAGCTGTTAATTTACATTGTCAGGGTGAGAAAGCCACTTGGGGAAATATGTGGTCTTCTATCTTGTAGCTATCTGTTTAGGAGCAAAAGGAAAGGCAGGGTTGTTTTGCATGACTCAGTTTCCAATCTTAACTTTTGCTTGTGGCAATATTAAACTTAGGGTACCAAGATTTTGTTTTCCTTTGACTCAAAATAGTTGAAAACAGTTCTCAATCAATAAATAAGACTTAATAAAATGAAAGTGGAGAGTTCTGAAAAACTGGAGCTTAGAAAGTCCAGACAGACGTATATTGTTGGAATGAGTAAAGGACAAATAAATGAGAAGTGAAGTGAAAGAACATCTTACCTTTCATATGTGCTCCGTTTCAACCCTATATTATGTGTGTATTCAAAAGAAATGGAAAAAACATTCCAGAGCATTTTTCTTTTAAGTCTTCATCCTTGAAGTGTGCTATAAAATCAAAAACATTTTAATTTTAACTAAAACTTTCTCCATCAAGAAAAGGGAAAGTTTTGGTTTATAAAAAGATTGCACTATTGTTAAAAGGTATAAGTTGGTTTCCAGTAGCGCTTATTAAATTGGAACTGTCTTCTAGTGAACCCACAGGCTCTTTATTCCAGACATGATTTTTGGATGGAAAGACATGAACACTTTTGAGCTTCCATCTAGAACCTAAGAAGCTAAAGCAAAACAAAATGAAATCAGACAAAACAAACTGCACGTTATCCCCGAGGCTTGAGTTACAGTGGCCTAGTAATTGTTAACGCAGCTTTGCTGAGGTATGATTTATACACCTCACAAGATTCACTCGTTGCATACGCACAATTCAAGAATTCTTGGTAAATTTATAGAGGGTTGTGCAGAATACCCCACAATCCGATTTCAGAACATTTCTACCAATCCCAAAAGTTCTCTCATGCTCATTTGCAATCAGTCCCAGCTTCCACCTCTAGTCCCAGGGAAACACTGCTTTCTTTATCTATAGACTTGTATTTTCTAAAAATTTTATTTAAATGGAATAATACAATATGTAGTCTTTTCAGTCTAGCTTCTTTTGCGTTGCTCAATATTTTTGAGGTTCATTGATGTAGCATGTACCAGTAGTTCATTTCATTTCTTTTAGTTGCTGAATAATATTACATTGTTCACATATACCATATTCTGTTTATGAAATTTGATTGCGTCAGATATAGTTTTTGGCTACTATAAATTAAGTCACAATAAACATGTATGCACAAGTTTTCTGGTGGACATACGTTTTCATTTCTCCTGAGTAGTTATCTTAGGAGCTGAATTGCTGAGTCATATGGGAAATTTATGTTTAAATTTTATAAAAATGCCAACATTTATAAAAATAGCCACACCAACTTACATTCTCACCAGGAATGTATGAAGGTTTCAATCTCTCCACATTCTCTCTAACACTTGCTATTGTCCATCTTTTTGTATTTTAGTTATTCTAGTGAGTACATACTGATCTCTCACTGAGATTTTAATTTGTATTTCCTTGCTGACTAGGTCTTTCATCAGATATATGATTTACACATTTTTTTTCATAGAATATGGCTTATGCTTTCATTTTCTCAGTGATATTTTTGGAAAACCAAAAGGTTTTAATTTTTAAATTCTTACTTGGGAAGCTGAGGCAGGAGGATTACTTGGGCCCAGGAGTTCAAGTGTAGGTAGCATGCATGGGCAACATAGTGAGATCCTGTCTCCAAAAAAAAAAGGTTTTAATTTTGAAGAACTCCAATTTATAATTTATTTTTCTCTTTAAGATTTTGCTTTTGGTGTCACATTAGTGTTCACAGTGACAAAAATTTAAGGTTTTCTTCCAGTAGTTTTATACTTTTTGCCTTTCCACTTAAATGTGCAATTGATTTTGAATTAATTTAGTTAATTTTTTATGTGATGTGAGAAAAAGGTGAGTTCATTTTTTTGGTATATGAATATTCAATTCTTCTGTAACCATTCTTGAAA
The DNA here is from genome assembly GCF_049354715.1 of Callithrix jacchus. Lineage (NCBI taxonomy): Eukaryota > Metazoa > Chordata > Mammalia > Primates > Cebidae > Callithrix > Callithrix jacchus. The sequence goes on along the minus strand of NC_133503.1, from coordinate 141,677,920 downwards.
AGGCTATCATTTGCCCCACTGAATCACCTTGAATCGACTTGGTACATTTTATTGAAAACAGTTGACTATAAACATAAAAGTTTCCTTCTGGGACTTTCTACTCTGTTCCATTGATCTATATGTTTATATTGCAACACCTGTCCCATACTTGTCAAGGTAAGCTGTCTTGATTAGTGTTACTTTACAGTAAGTTTTGAAATCAGGAATGAAAAGTCATTTAAATGACTACTCAAATCTGCTATTGATCTTCTCTAGCAAATTTTGATTTCAGTTATTATACTTTTCAAATCTAGAAATTCCATTTGTTACAGTTTTTATATCTGCTGAGATTCCCCCATTTGTTTTTTTTTAAATTCTTCTAACTTTATAACAGTTTCAGATTTATAGAAAATTTGCAAGAATACTGTGGAGTTCTCATATAGCCCAAACCAAATTTTCTATTATTAACCTATTATATTTGTGACAACTAATGAACAGTATTGATCCATTATTATTAAAATCCATACTTTATTCAGATTTCTTTAGTTTTTACCTGCTGTCCTTTCTCAGCTCCAGGGCCCCATCCAGGATATTACATTACAATTAGTTATTATTTCTCCCCAGCCTCCTCTAGACTGTGACAAATTCTCAGGCTTTTTGTGATTTTAATGACCTGGATAGCTTTTTGAAGTAATGATTAGGTATTTTGTAGACTGCCCTTTGATTTTAATGTCTGATGTTTTTCTCACTATTAGACTAAAATTATGGGCTTTTGGGAGTAAGACTGCAGATGTATAAGTACTATTCTCATCACATAATATTCAGGGCACATACTATTAACCCGACATATTGCAGATGGCATTAACCTTGATCATCTGCCTTTAGAAGTATGTGGTTTCTCCACTGAAAACTTGTTTTTTTTTTTCTCAACTTTCCATACTGTATTCTTCAGAAGGCAGCAATTATGCACATCCTATACTTAAAATGTAGAGTAGTCTCCACCTCTTTGAGGTGAGAGTGTTTACTAAATGATTTGAAATTCTTCTATATGGGAGATTTGTCTATTTTCCCATATTTATTCAATAATTTATTCCTATTAGTAAAGAGATGGATATTTATTGTATATTTTGGGCTATAATCCAATACTACATTATTTATTTTGTTGCTGTAATTGTTTCAGATTTGTCCATAGGGAGTGCTGTCGTTTAGATCTTGTGTCCCTTTGCCAAACCTCCACTACTACTTTTTTTTTTTTTTTGAGCATTTTCTTACTCTATGACACTGTCACTCCAGGCTTATCTTGTATATCCCTGCCCCAGTCATTTCTTCAAGGACCGCTGTTTTCTTCCAGTGAAGAACAGTATTAGAAACTAAAACCTGAGTGCTGGTGTCCCAATTTGTTATCACACTGTCATTATATTTTCCTTTAATTATTTTAATATATTTATAATAATTGTTTGGCGTCTTTGCTGATGCCAACGTTTGGACCAACTAGATTTCATTTCTAATGACTGCTTTTTCCCTGAGTAAGGCTCACACTTTCCTGTTTCTTTAAATGTCTCAATTTTTTGTTGTTGAAATTAAAGTGTGATAATTTTAATAAAACTAAATTATGATAATATACAATAGCAAATCTGGATTCTGGTTCCCCCCCATGGAAATTTTTTTAAAATTCACTTGGATTTAATTTATGAATGTTGTGAAGCCACTGATGTCTGCTTAGATATTTTACTCTTGTTTTTATTTTTTCATCCGACTTATTAGGGGGTTACTCCCAAGTCTGCATAGTATTTCTTGCTTATTATTCAGGCAGTGATGGAGAAGATGTTGTCCTTAAAAAGTTCCATCACTAAGGCATCCACCTCTCCCAGTGGACCTGTGTGCAGGCTGGGAGGTGCATTACAAGTTCAGGCTTTTGTGAATTCTGTCTCAGCTTTTTCCTTCTACCAGGACTCTCAGATCTCCATTGCACATGTCAGTAATTTCCTAGTTAGACAGAGACATATGAAATACATTCCTTCTCTGACTATCTTTGTTATCTCCCTGTTAAACTTATGGCTAGTCCACCACTCTCACCAACTGCGACTACCATCTTTGGCTAGCAGAGCTATGGATGTTCCCTTTTATTTTCTACCAAGTTTATTATTTTTATTGACAACGCTGACAGGTACAGATTTTCCTTTGAGCTCCAAACTGAGTCAGCCTCCCATGGCAAGGAAGCTGCTGTTTTTCGTGGTTCACCTAATTCTGATACTACCATAGCACCAAGGGAGCTAAGGTAGCAGATGGGTGTAGCCCCAACCAAAAAGGCTGAAGGTTTCCACCGTTCTTACGAAAAATTCTGGGTTTATTTTTTTCATGAATAAACACCTTTCAATTTTTCATTTGCCTTTGCTTTAGTCAATTTTCAGAGCACTGATATGGTTTTGTGGATTTTTTTAAGAAAGAGATTTATGTTTTTTGTGGGGGAGAATACTAGCTTATCTCTTCACTTCACTATAGCTAGAAGTCTGTCCACTATCATTTCTCAAGAATTCTTTATTTTAATAAAACAATTAGAGTCTCATTTAGCACAGGGCCGTAACAGATAGATATGGACTCAGTAAATGTATTGTCCTGTTAGCACTAGACACAGGAAACCTAATTATCCGACATTTTACAGAGTAAATTACTTCTGCATGGAAAACTTAGGAAAAGAGGGAGTGGCAGTGTGAAAGAAATGTCTTCTCTAATTTTTTTTCAGAGTCTCAATCTAGTTAGTAATTTCCCTGTTACATTCCAGATAAGCATCTGACAAGAGAAACCCACCCTCCTCCCCTGGTTCACCAACAGTTTCTAAGCCCGCAGTCAGTTACTCCTTTTCATGGTCTTAAAAGGGCAGCCTAAATGAATCTTACATCTGGGTCAAAGAAAAGCCATAGAATGGATAATTGGGGTCCTGTCCTCCAATGAAGAAATTCAGAGGCTCTAAGATTTTGCATGTCATATATGCCTTTCTATTTTTACAAAATTAGAATTTTTATTTTGTCAATTAAGACATTTTTTATCAGAGCCATACTGGCCATCAACCATCATCTTCATTATGATAGTAGCAAAGACATCTTATCACCCCCAAAACCGAAAGAGTTTGCTAGCTAAAAAACGTTTGTAATTTAAACATATTTTTCTATATGACAGGATTTTTAGTTTCAAGTATTACACATCACTAGGAAAGGCACAGTAACATATCTGGTGGTTTCACAGCCTGGGCCGATGCCTCAATAGGCTGCCAAATGGCTTTATCAGAGCCTATCTTGCCCCTGAGGGTGCAGGCATTGCAGTTTACATTTCAGACACTAGGCAAACGACTTGCCAAGCCACCAGCCACAGCTCCCTTTAACAACAGGATTTCTTGGTCATACTTCTGTCTTATCCTGGGTTGCCTAGAAAACAGAGCCTAAGGAAGAGCTTGCATCCTGATACTTTAGGGGTTGGTGTAATCCCAGACAAGACAAAATAAAGACAAAAGAGAAGAAAAACAGGAAAGAAGTACATTACTGACTGGGCTGCAATTTCACACACACACAAACTCATCTAGTTATTTAGATGTATAGGATGTCTCCAGAGAGGTTGTAAACAATCTCTGTGTCTTACAAGATTCTTTGCTGGCAGGGAAAATGCTTGATTTATCTGCTGGTTCCTTCCTTGGTTAAAGGTCATCCCATGAGACACTGGGGCTTTGCTACCTGTAACCTCCAGGTAGCCACTAGGAAGCCAGAGTTGCCAGGGGTCTGGTAGGTTTGGGTCCTGAAGACGTTGCAGCATTCACCAAGGTGGGCAATGGAGCCCATGCCGCACTCTCCAAAGGGTCAGGGTGTGACCTGATATACTCTTCCTTCCTTGACATTGCTATGTTCACCAACCAGGAAGCTTCCTGAGCCCATTGTTCAGAGGTTTTATCTAGGTCTCATTACGTAGGTACAATTTATGAAATGATTGGCCATGTTGTTGAATTCAATCTCCAGCCATCCTCTCACACTTCCAATCTGGCATTAGTTTTCCTGGAAACCAGACTTCATCTTGAAGCTATACAACCCCTTTTCTTCCTCCCCACCATGAGTTTTCTCATTAGTAGAAACTCTGGTATGCTCCTTAGGGGCTCATTATTAGTAACAAAAGACCCTCCTATCTCTGAGGAAATTCCAAGAGGGTTTGCAGCTCTATGTCAAATACCAGGAGCAAAGACCAAATTCATTTTCAGACCACAACACAACTGAATGAATCTAGGGGGAATACACAAACCATGTCCAGTACGATTGCATGGCACCCGCTTTTTCATGGTACTGGCTTACAAATAGAAATTGCAAAGTACTTCTTGGTGTATAAAGAAAAGCACTCAAAATTTAATAAATTACCCCAGTATGAGATATTTTTGCAAACGTGTTAATTGTTCACTATGCTATGGACCACCTATTATTACAGAGAAGCCCAATATTGCTTTTTGAAAAAGGCCATTAGATTAAAAAATTTTTCTATAAATCATTTTGCAGTCCCTGTTATGGAGCACAGTCCATTTTTGGGTGATTATCTAGATGTATTCATGTCTTTGGACAGGATTGCAATGCAGTTGACATTTCCTTAGACTCAAAGTTTAAATTACCTGAAGAAAAAGAACAATACTATTCATTTGTTAGTCTAACTGTGGACTAACAATCTCTGCACATAAGGAAAGAAAGGGAGTATAAACCAAAAATATATAAATAAAAGAATTTGTATCTAAATAGTAAGCCCATATTTCATGTTAATTTATTCAGTATCCAATAGTTGTCAGTAATTTTGTTATATGTTTTCCTAACAAATGCAGTAATTCTGGGAGACAGGAATCTTTATACCAATTTTATAGCTGAAAGAATTGAAACTCTGAGGTTGAAAAATTGATCACATAGATTCTGCATGGAAAAACAAGAATTAAAATCCAGGACAAGTGACTTCAAGGTTGGTCATCTTTTTCTTCTCTCTCTGCTGCTTTTTAGCATGTAAAGTGCTTTTCAGTACTCTAGGAATATAAAGTTTTAAAGCTCCCTTATGGTTTTTACAGAATTGGTAAAATACTCTTAAGAGGAAAATAATCCTCCCAAATGCTGCAACTTTTTCCGGAGGCTAAAGAAGTACTCCTGCCCCGAGTTTAGAGCAGAGTGGTTTCAAACACCTCTCTCCCTCTGACTTGCACTTGTTGCACTGTTATCCTTCTTGTTCTCATCAGCATTCATATGGAAACATTTGCTAACCTCAGTCATATTCCAGGCATTGTGCCAAATAATTCTCATTAAATCTTTCTTTTCCAGTTCATTTTGGCCCTTGCCCACATGTGCTTGACGGTAGGATTGAATTGTTTAGGATGTGTTTTGCTCATCGATTAGATGGCATGGTCCTGGATAGAAGGGACTTATTTTGTTACCAGTGTTAGTCAATAGCTTGCATTTAACTGATACTTTTTGAATGGAAATTCAGACAATTCAGTGAATGCCACGAAGCAATGGCCTCATCTAGGAATGATCTATTTATTGCCCTCTACCTCACACAATGAATCTCTTTTTCATGCCATCTCCTCAACATGAAGATGGAGTCACTTGTGAATAATGCAAAAAACAGAAAGATGACAGGTGAAAGAAAGGGTGCAAACTGGGTCATGAGTGAACACTTTTGACTTGGAATAAGTAAGCAATTTGGGCCTACAATAATAGGAAGGTGGTTTGACTTTGACACTGGAAACACATTTCTTTCAGAGTAACTGTCCCTCTCATAAGAGGACAGAAGGAACATTGTAATTAATAAGTTATTTCAAAGAAAACAAACAACTGTAAAGAATTTCCATTTATCAGAGCACCTAATGTTGCTGGTGGCTGCATCTATGAAAAACAGGGAAAAGGTTTGATTCCTGGGACTTGTCAGGGGTTAGCAGCTTTCAGCTTCTTTTTGACCTTCTCTAGAACAATATTGATCATAACCATTTTGTTTCTTGTGTGTGCACACTGTCTAAAAGCAATCTCCAACTCTTACCAGGCTCTTCTTACCCAAAATGGTTATATGTAAGTGAAAGCTGCTCCCAGAGTAATGTTAATTGTGGTGTCCAGCTTACAGTTGCCTAGCACGAATGCGGAAATAGGGAGCATAGTGTGGAATACATGCAATGGCTGCAAAGTCGAGACTTTTGGGCTGAACTCACCGGAAGACACCTGTCAAGGGAAAGGATGGTTTCACCATCTCCGTGGAAACAAAGTTCAGGTCCACGTGGTCTATGCATCACCTTTGAAAAACAAAGACAACAAAGCAAGGTCAGTGATTTTTATCAGTAAATGTGAGAATTCAAAAATCTGTTTGAGGGAGCCAAGTCAATTCAAGGAGGAAAGAATAATCTTTCTAACAAATGGTTCTGGGACAACTAGATATCTACATACAACAGAACAAAGCTAGGTTTCTCCTTAGAACAAACATAAGAATAAAAATGTAGAAGTAAATATTTAGGACCCTGGATCAGAAAAAGCCTTCTCAGATATGAGATCCAAAGCACAAGAAACAAAAGAAAAGAGAGATAAATTGTACTTCATGAAAATAAAATAACTTTGCCTCAAAGGAAACCACCAAGAAAATGAACAAGCAAACCACAGAATGGAAGAAAATATTTGCTATTACAGCTCAATAATAAAAAGGCAAGTGACCCAATTTTAAAATGCACAAAGAATCTGAAGAGGTTTTTTTTTTCCAAGGAAGATATACAAGTGGCCAATAAGCACATTAAGAAGGTATTCAACAATATTAGCCATCAGGGAAATACAAATCAAAACCACAGTAAGAAACCAAGTCACCTGTACTGGGATGGCTATAATCAAACAGATAGATGATATCAAGTGTTGATGAAGACGTGGAGAAATTAGAACTCTCATCTATTGCTGGTGGAATGTAAGGTGAGCAGCTGCTTTGGAAACATTGTAGCAGATTCTCAAAAAATTAAACATACAATTTCCTTAAAACCCAGAAACTTCTCTTCTATATATACCCAAAAGAAATGGAAACATACAACCACCCAAAAATATGTACACAAATGTTCATAGTAGCATTGTTTATAGTAGGAAAAAAGGTGAAATCACCCAAAAGTTCATCAATGAATAAATGAGTAAATAAAGGATTATATATCCTATAATGGAATATTATTCAGCAATAAAAAGAAATGAAGTATTGACACATGCTACAATACAGATCAATCTAGAAAATATTATGCAAGTGAAAGAAACTAGTCCAAAAGTATCACATATTAGATAACTCAATTTATTTGAAATATCCAGAACAGGTACATCTGTAGAGACAAAAAGTAGATTAGTGGTTGCCTAGGGCTGAGCAAGAGGGGTAGAGAGATTATAGAGAGTGACTGCTAATGGGCATGGGCGTGAAAGGGTGATGAAAATGTTCTAGATTGTGGTAATAATGTAATTGTGATAAGGGTTGCACAATTCTGGGAATGTACTGAAAAAGCAAGTTGTACACTTCAAATGAGTCAATTGTATGGTATGCAAATTATATCTCGAGTGCTATTAAAAATCTATTTGAACTTACTAGAATAATTCACAGCATAACTAAACAATCAGCTTTAACAGGAAGGTTTATGTATACATTTTGTTTTGCCAGAAATTGTTTTTAAAAAGTTATTTAATATAATTTTCTTAACCAATTTAATAATATTTAACCTAAATAATGCTTCAAATAACAACCATATTATTAAAAAGTCAAGATAGGAGTAAATGTATTTTATCTGATAATTTGTTGTGTTTGTACAGATTAATATGCCTCTTATTAACATATTTAATTCTTATTAAATATTAACTGCAAATATTAGTTTATCAGTATAATTTCTTTATTAAATATTAAAATATTTCAGATAAAATTAATAAAATATGATATGTACTATATGTTTTAATATAGAAGTATATTTTATAAAAATATAAATACATTTTGGGCCAGGCGTGGTGGCTCATGCCTGTAATCCCAGCTCTTTGGGAGGCTGAGGCAGGCAGATCACAAGGTCAAGAGATCGAGACCATCCTGGCCAACATGGTGAAACCCCATCTCTACTAAAAATACAAAAATTAGCTGAGTGTGGTGGTGTGCACCTTGTAGTCCCAGCTACTTGGGAGGCTGAGGCAGGAGAATTGCCTGAACCCAGGAGGCAGAGGTCGCAGTGAGCTGAGATTGCGCCACTGCACTCCAGCCTGGTACCTGGCAACAGAGTGAGACTCAATATATATACATATACGTATATATATATGTACATATACATTTTTATAGACATAAAAATATAAACACATTTATATATTTTAATAATGTCTTAACTGAAAATAACTTCTCTCCTGGATTTTTAAATGTACCATTATATTTACTAATAGAAGAAGACATAAAATGCTTATTTAAAAGTAAAAATATTCTCATACGAATATTCTGTCCTGAAAATAACAAATACAATTTCTAGAAGCAATGAAACTTTTAAAAATTGTTTATTGTTTTGGTCATTGTTTTATAATTGTATTATCTCAAGAATGCAGACATTGGTATGAGATTTTTCACTAGGCTCTGTCCATCTACACAAAAGCCTTAGCGGAAACCCTCTCATTGCCTTAAAAGCCTTTCAATGGTGATGAAGCCAGGTCTCCAGGCAAGATGGCCGAATAGGAACAGCTCTGGTCTGCAGCTCCCAGTGAGATCAAAGCAGAAGGTGAGTGATTTCTACATTTCCAAATGTGGTACATGGTTCATCTCATTGAGACTGTGGGTGTGGGCCAAGGAGGGTGAGACAAAGCAGGGTGGGGCTGCTGCGCCTAGGAAGTGCAAGGGGCTGGGGAACTGCCTTTTCTAGCCAAGGGAACACATAAGGGACTGTTTCTTGTACTCCGGCCCAGACACTGAGCTTTTCCCACTGTCTTCATAACCTGCTGACCAGGAGATTCCCTCCAGTACCTACATAACCACCAGGGTCTTGGGTTTCTGGCACAAAACAGAACGGCGGTTTGGGCTGAAACCAAGCTAGCCGCAGCTTTTTTTTTTTTCCATATCCCATTGATGCCTGGAATGCCAGTGAGACAGAACCATTCACTACCCTGGAAAGGGGGCTAAAGACAGGAAGCCGAGTGGTCTGGCTTGTCAGGTCCCACCCCCACTGAGACCAGCAATCTAAGATCTACTGGCTTGAAATTCTCACAGCCAGCACAGCAGTCTGAGCTCAACCTTGGACTTCCCAGCTTGGTGCTGGGAGAGACATCACCATTGCTGAGGCTTGAGTAGGCAGTTTCAACCCTGCAGTGTAAGTAAAGCTACCAGGAAATCTGAGCTGGGCAGAGCCCAACACAGCTTAGCAGCTAGTTGCTGTCTCACTGGATATCCTCACTGGGCAGGGCATTTCTGAAAAAAAGGCAGCAGCTTATCAGGGACTTATTAATAAGGCCCCCAACTTCCTAGAACAGAACACCTGGGAAAATTGGTGTACAGCTTCAGCAGACCTAAACATCCCTGCCTTGAAGATCTGAAGAGAGCAGCAGACTTTCCAACAGAGTGTTGAAGCTCTGATAAGGTACAGACTGCCTCCTCAAGTAGCTCTTGGACCCTCCTGTATCTTGATTGGGAGACACCTCCCAGTAGGAGCCAACAGACACTGAATACACGAGAGCTCTGGCTGCCATCTGGCAGGTACCCCTCTGGGATGAAGCTACAAGAGGAAGATACAGGCAGCAATTTCTTTGCTGTTTTGCAGCCTCCACTGGTGATTTCCAGGCAAGCAGGGTCTGGAGTGGACCTCCAGCAAATTCCAGCAGACCTGGAGCAGAGGGGCCTGATTATTTGAAGGAAAACTAAAAAACAGAAAGTAATAGTTTCAACATCAACAAAAAGGATGCCCACTCAAAGACCACAACCAAAGGTCACCAACCTCAAAGACCAAAGGAAGAAAAATCCATGAAGATAGGAAGAAATGAGTACAGAAAGGCGAAAAACTCCAAAAACCAGAACCTCTTCCCCTTTAAGGAATTACAGCTCCTTGCCAGCAAAAGAACAAAACCGGATGGAGAATGAGTTTGACAAATTGACAGAAGCAGGCTTCAGAAGGTAGGAAATAACAAACTTCTCCGAGTTAAAGAAGCATGTTTTAACCCAATGCAAGGAAGCTAAGAACCTTGAAAAAAGGTTGGATGGAATGCTAACTAAAATAACCAGCTTAAAGAAGAACATAAACGACCTGATGGAGTTGAAAAACATAGCATGAGAATTTCCTAAAGCATACACAAGTTTCAATAGCCAAAGCAATTAAGCAGAAGAAAGGATATTAGAGATTGAAGATCAACTCAATGAAATAAAGCAAGAAGGCAAGATTAGAAATGGAAGAGTAAAAAGAAATGAACAAAGCCTCCAAGAAATATGGAATTACATGAAAACACCATATCTATGTTTGATCCAAGTACCTAAAAGTGAAAGGGAGAATTAAGCCAAGTTGGAAAACACTCTTCAGGATATTATCCAAGAGAACTTCCCCAACCTAGCAAGGCAGGCCAACACTGAAATTTAGAAAACACAGAGAACACCACAAAGATACTCCTTGAGAAGAGCAACCCCAAGACACATAATCATTAGATTCACCAGGGTTGAAATTAAGGAAAAAATGTTAAGGGAAGCCAGAGAGAAAGGTCGGGTCACCCACAAAGGGAAGCCTATCCGACTCACAGAAGATCTCTTGGCAGAAACCCTACAAGCCCAAAGAGAGTGGGGGCCAATATTCTACATTCTTAAAGAAAGAATTTTCAACCCCAAATTTCATATCCAGCCAAAGTAAGCTTCATAAGTGAAGGAGAAATAAAATCCTTTATGGGTAAGCAAATACTGAGAGATTTTGTAACCACCAGGCTGCACTACAAGAGCTCCTGAAGTAAGCACTAAACATGGAAAGGAACAACCAGTACCAGCCAAGACAAAAATGTAACAGAATGTAAAGACCATTAATGCTAGGAAGAAACTGCATCAATTAATGGGCAAAATAACCAGTTAGCATCAAAATGGTAGGATCACATTCACACATAACAATATTAACCTTAAATGTAAATGGGCTAAACATGGCAATTAAAAGACACAGACTGGCAAATTGGATAAAGAGTCAAGATCCATTGGTGTGCTGTATTCAGGAGATCCATCTCACACGCAAAGACACACATAGGCTGAAAATAAAAGGGATGGAGAAATATTAAGCAAATAGAAAGCAAAAAAAAAGCAGGGTTTGCAATTTTAGTCTCTGATAAAACGGACTTTAAACCATCAAAGATCAAAAGAGACAAAGAAGGGCATTACATAACAGTAAAGGGATCAATGCAACAAGAAGAGCTAACTATCCTAAATATATATGCACCCAATACGGGAGCACCCAGACTCATAAAGCAAGTTCTTAGAGACCTACAAAGAGACTTAGACTCCCACAGAATAATAGTGGGAGGCTTTAAACCCCACTGTCAAAATCAATATTAGATCAATAAAACAAAAAATTAACAAGGATATACAGGACTTGAACTCAGCTCTAGACCAAGTGAACCTATTAGATATCTATAGACCCCTCCACTCGAAAGCTGCAGAATATACATTCTTCTCAGCACCACATCGCACTTACTCTAAAATTGACCACATAATTGGAAGTAAAACACTCCTCAGTAAATGCAAAACATCAGAAATCATAACTAACAGTCTCTAAGACCACAGTGCAATCAAATTAGAACCCAGAACTAAGAAACTCACTCAGAACCACACAACTGCATGGAAACTGAACAACCTGCTCCTGAATGACTACTGGATAAACAATAAAATGAAGGCAGAAATAAAGATGTACTTTGACACCAGTGAGAACAAAGACACAATGTACCAAAATCTCTGGGACACATTTAAAGCAGTGTATAGGGGGAAATATATAGCACTAAATGCCCACAAGAGAAAGCAGGAAAGATCTAAAATCAACACCCTGACATCAAAATTAAAAGGACTAGAGAAGCAAGAACAAACTAATTCAAAAGCTAGCAGGAGACAAGAAATAACTAAGATCAGAGCAGAACTGAAGGAGATGAAGACGTACACACAAGAAAACCTTCAAAAGATCAATGAATCTAGGAGCTGGTGTTTTGAAAAGATCAACAAAATAGGTAGACTGCTAGCCAGACAAATAAAAAAGAAAAGAGAGAAGATTCAAAAAGATGCAATAAAAAATGATGAAGGCGATATCACCACCAATCCCATAGAAATACAAACTACCATCAGAGAATACTATAAACATCTGTATGCAAATAAAACAGAACATCTAGACAAAATGGCTAAATTTCTGGACACTTACGTCCTCCCAAGACTAAACCAGGAAGAAGCTGAATCCCTGAATAGACCAATAACAAGGTCTGAAGTTGAGGCAGCAATTAAGAGACTACCAACCAAAAAATATCCAGGACCAGATGGGTTCACACCCGAATTCTATCAGAGGTATAAAGAGGAGCTGGTGCCATTTCTTCTGAAACTATTCCATACAATACAAAAAGAGAGAATCCTCCCTAACTCATCTTGTGAGACCAACATCATCCTGGTACCAAAACCCAGCAGAGACTCAATAAAAAGAGAAAATTTCAGCCCAATATCCCTGATGAACACTGATGGGAAAATCCTCAATAAAATACTGGCAAACCAAATCCAACAGCACATCAAAAAGCTTATCCATCATGATCAAGTCGGCTTCATACCTGAGATGCAAGGCTGGTTCAACATACACAAACCTATAAACGCAATCCATCACATAAGCAGAACCAAAGACAAAAACCACATGATTATCTCAATAGATACAGAGGAGGCCTTTGACAAAATTCAACAGCTCTTTATGCTAAAAATGCTCAATAAACTAGGTAACAACAGAACATATCTCAAAATAATAAAAGTTATTTACAACAAACCCACAGCCAATATATTGAATGGGCAAAAATTGGAAGCATTCCCTTTGAAAACTGGCACAAGACAAGAATGCCCTCTCTCACCACTCCTATTCAATATAGTACTGGAAGTTCTAGCCAGAGCAGTTGGGCAGGAGAAAGAAATAAAGGGTATTCAATAAGGAAAAGAGGAAGTCAAACGGTCTCTATTTGCAGACAACATGATTGTATATTTAGAAGTTCCCATCGTCTCAGCCTAAAATCTCCTTAAGCTGATAAGCAACTTCTGCAAAGTCTCAGGATACAAAATCAATGTGCAGAAATCACAAGCATTCCTATACACCAATAACAGAGAGTCAAATCATGAGTAAATACCCATTGATAATTGCTACAAAGAGACTAAATAACCTATGAATACAATTTACAAGGAACATGAAGGACTTCTTCAAACCACTGTTCAAGGAAATAAGGGATGACACAAACAGATGGAAAAATATTCCATGCTCATGGGTAGAAAGAATCAATATCAGGAAAATTGTCATACTGCCCAAAGTAATTTACAGATTCAATGCTATCTCCATCAAGATACCATTGACTTTCTTCACAGCATTGGAAAAAAACACCTTAAACTTCATATAGAACCAAAAGAGAGCCCACATGGCCAAGACAATCTAAGAAAAAAAAAAAGAAAACAAGCTGGAGGCATCATGTTACCTGACTTCAAACTATACTACAAGCCTACAGTAATCAAAACAGCATGATACTGGTACCAAAACAGAAACATAGACCAATGGAACAGAACAGAGGCCTCAGAAGCAATGCTACACATCTACAACCATCTGATCTTCGAAAAACCTGACAAAAACAAGCAATGGGGAAAGGATTCACTATTTAATAAATGGTGTTGCAAAAACTGGCTAGCCATATGCAGAAAGCTGAAACTGGATCCTTTCCTTACATGCTTTTGATTTTTTATAATATAATCTAATAGAGAAATTGCTAAATGAGAGATATTTTTATTTTTCTATTTTTAGTTCAAATGCGCAAACATTTCAGCACTCATTTTCTCAGAGGTACTGTTTTTTGTTCCCATTTAAGTACTTTCATTTGACAAATGCATGCTAGTGAAAAGTTATCAAATAATTTCTCTATTTTTTTGGATATTGGTAATAGAAAATCACAAGCTTTCTTATTTTATTATTTTGCAATGGAAAATATAAATTTAGTCAATTACATATAGGCACTTCAACAAAAGAAACTTCCTCAAAACTAAGATAATATAAAATGCAATTATTAAATTTTGACACTAAGTCTTGAACCCTGTTTTATTTCTCAATAGTTAATAAATTTAGGACCCCCATCTATTTTGTAGTGATAAATTTCCTGTCCTCATTTGCTTCTTTGAGAACATTTGATACTCATTTGGTGAACATATTAAGATATTCAAATTATTTCTATTAAATGCAACCAAAATTTAGAAGACTTGGTAAATACCATTGTAAAATAAGTATACGGGTACTGCTTTGAATTTTTTCCTTTGTTTTTGGTTTTCAATCATTTAACTATTATGTGCCTAGGTTTGTTTTTCTTTGCATCTCTCATACATGTACTTCTCTAACCTTCTTGGATCTGGGGTTTGATATAGTTTATTAATTTTTAAAAATCCTCAGACATTATCTTAAAATAAATTTTTCTGTCTACTTTCTTTCTCTTTTCTTCTGGAACTCCAAGGCAGATGTTTCAACATTGTTCAATATTACCTCAAACATCTAGGATATTATGCGCTACTTCTCATAATATTCCCTCTTGTATTTGGTTTTTATAATTATTGTTGACTAGTCTTTATGTTTGCTAAATCTTCAGATCACCTAATCTAGTCTGCTGGATAGTCCATTAAAGACATCCCTCATCTCGATATTATCTTTTCATTTCTAGGATTTCCACTTCCACCTTTTTTAATACTTACCATCAATCTGCTGAAATTTCTTCACCCACAAGAGTCAGTCACCTTTTTGTCTAGGTACTTTAACATAATTATAATAGTTATGGTAATTTCAACATCGGGGCCATCTCTGGATCTGGTGCCATTGACTGTTCCCTCCATTGTCAATGGATCACTTTGTTTTCTTGGTTGTTTTTGTGTCTTGTGACTGTTAACATATTTGTGACCACCACCAATATATAAAAACAGCAGGTCTAATACAGTTATATATATATATATATATATATATATGTACAGAGAAGGGCACATTTCTGTTTCTTTCATGAAATTAGTGTTGAGGTTTGAGTCAATCTAGTAGTGTTTGGTTTGAGTATGAGTTTTTGCTTAAGTTACAGTCAGTTCACTTACGGTTTCAAAATATTTGAAGTTGGGATCATTACTTTAGCAGGGTTTGGGCTCCTAATGCCTAAAGGGTTTGCCTAAGTTCCCCTGCCCTATCTTTAGACTTTAGCAAGCTCCATACTTCTGTATTTCAGGGCTTCTCTCTTAGCTCTCTTATCCCTCCTCTAAAGTCAAGGGTCTCTGCCTCAATCAGCAGGCATCCCCCAGGTGGTTGCTTTTAAGTCTCTTGCTCTTCCTGATAATAGAGGAGACCTTGTGAGTCCATATCTGAATTGGTCTTGCTCTGCTGCTCTGCCCTTTCCCCAACGGTAGATCATCTTTGCCTAATATTCAGTGTAAGTTTTCCAGTATGAGACCATTTCTCTGTTTTTGTGCTTCAACCTCAAAGTACGGCAGAAACACTGTTGTTTGCTCAGAGGAGATTGTTCTGAGTTCTGCCCTGATCACAGTTTTTTACATAAGGATATTGTGAAGACTTGTGTAAAATACCTTATTGGGTAGGTGCAGACCCCTCTTTTGTCTGGAATTCTCAGGGATCCTAAGCTCTGATACTCAGCTCACACTCAGCCTTTTTAAGTTCATTAAAATTCAGCTATTTTCTTTTTACCCACATCCATGAATGTGTTTTCCTCCTCTCTCTGTTCTGCCAAAGATGAAAATAGCCATGGTTCCCATCTCTCTTAGGAGGGACTTGACCCTTCTTGGATTTTAGTTCATTACATTACAATCTTAACTTTCTGGCAGGCTTAAAATGACAGCAATTTTGTAAATTATCGGGCTTTTTAGTGACTTTCTACATGCTAAATAGAGATTAACTCTCTCTAGATGTTTAAAACAATTCTCACACTCTTGTCAAAGTGATCATCTAAAATTCTACCATACAGATTTTTCTGTTGGAATCTTCTTCATCCTCTTATTTGCAGGAAAATTCTTAATCCTTCTTCAAAACTACAGTCACTTGTCACTTTTTCTAGAATATATAAATAGGGATTGCTCAGCCTCACCATGTTGACATCTGGGGCCAGAAAATTTTTTGTCATGGAGTTTTTTTCTTTGCATCGTAGGATGTTTAGCAACTCTGATCTCTATTTGCTGTATTTTAGTTTTATACCACATCACCTCTCTAATTGAGACAACTAAAAATGTCTCCAGACATTCTAAAATGTGAACCATTGCTACAACTTGATCCCTTTTTTGGGCTTAGGATGAGGGGTTCCTCTTGTTGATTTTGCTCTCATATTATCCTGTGTCCACTTGTTATATTTTCACTTATTATATTTTCTTGTATTTTTCTGTCCTTCTCTGTCTCTCTCTTTTTCTCTCTCTCTCTCCCTCACAGATACACACACATGAACTTTTGTGCCTCGTTAGAATCCTCTACTACCCTGAGAAGGGTGAATGCTAAAAGGTGAAAAGGTGGGAAGGGAGTTTATGGCTGTGATGATGCAAATAATTTGTAAAAACTGAAAAGGAACTATTAGTGTTTGTATTAGAAAAGGGAAAGATACAGGGGAAGGGGTGTGTGTGTGTGTGTGTGTGTGTGTGTGTGTGTGTATTTGTGCATGTGTGTGTATTTGTGTGGGGGGGGCAGTGGGGTATCAGCTCTCATGGAAGTGCCACTGGAAGTCGATGCCCATCCTGGAAAATAAAAGGTGTTGGAGACAGAGAATTGGGAGGGATTCACGGGAAAACAGTTGTGAAGAAAACAAAATTTGGCAATTGAAGCAATAATGTAAGGAAATTAGAGAGGTCTAGTTGGGATTCTCATTACATTTTGCCATATTGTATACAATTATTTAACATCCTCCTCACACTACCTAAAAAATGTTCATCATCATGGAGTTGGGTTTGCTTTTTAAGTTTACAAGAGAAGTGTCAAGTCCTGCCTTGGGGTAGACAAGACATTGATGACAGTCTGAGGTGGGAGTGAGGTGTGGTATATAGTCCCCTGTTGTTCTTTGTTTTCTGTGGTTTCTTCCTGTTCTATTGTGAGCTTCTTGAGGCTCTCTGTATGAGACAGGCATATGTCTCATACAGAGCAGAGTTTATGGCACATAGTAGACTCATAATATCTGTTGTATAGGTACATGGATGAAAATTACCTTCTCTATTAAGGGTGATTAAATGACCAGTGACCATTATTCCCTGAGTTTATAGAGAAAAGTACTAACCTAGCCATGCAACCTGGGGAAAGCATATGCTGTGTATTTCTCATGCTCAGATGCCAGATGAGGACTGTTAGTCTTAGGATATAAAGCAGGAGTTGGAGGAATAGCAGGAGGAGGGGAAAGAGGAGGAGGAGGAGGAGATAACGTTTATTGAGAGTTTACTAACATTTTTAATTAAATTTAAGGGTCAAAAATGTCAATTATTATTTCAATGCCATTCATTACTTCTAAGACACTAATTTCACAGATGTTTGAATATAAGTTAATATTGAAACAAAAAATATGGTACATGCCGTGCAGTCTTCAGAGTGATCTGAATAAGTTAACTCATTCAGTCTTCACCACTCCCCCATGAGGAAGTTTATCATTAGATGGCAGAAGGCCCAGTAATTTCTAGTCCTTGTTTTATCCCATAATCTGGGAATGATGATGTACCCGGAAAGCCAACATTTCCAGATATGATGATATAGCTCTTGGTTTTCTAATGAAAAATTGTTTCTGAAAAGATGTAAGGACAGAATCTCATCAAAAGGATTTAAAAAAGGATAACTGGTGGTAAGCCTAAAAGTACATATTCTAAAAATGAATAAATGGATGTCCTATTCAAATTTATTTCATGATGTTAATATAACTCACAAATTGTGGGCAGCACAACACTTTAGATTGATTTAAAGTTCTTCTTGTCCCAGGACAACCGTTTGAATGTCTGCTATACTATCTGAATACTGAGCAAGGCTATGTCCCCTTTGCTTTACAGCTATGGAAAGAAGGATATTTTTATAGGAGGGGTGGGAGAATAGGAGAGAACATAGAGGAAGTTTACTATTCCTCAAAGGACAGACACCATAGCATCCCCACCTGTACCCCCACCGATGTAATCATGAGACCACGAAAATTGGGGGTGGCCAAGAAAGAAAAGATGATGAAGATTTAAGAGGGAAAGCAGATTAGGGAGAGGTAACCATCTGGATAAGGAATCTGAGCAGGGGGTTAGAAGTGTGGATTCTGGAACTTAATAGCTTGTATTTGAAACCTAGCTCCATCTATTACCCAGCTGGTAACGGGCTACTTAGCATCTCTAAGCCTCAGTTTCCTCATCTGTGAAAAGGGGATGATGATATTATTTATCTTGCTGACACTGTTGTACAGATTGTTAACCTAGTGATTGGCACATTGGTTAAGTGCTCATAAAAATCAGCTATAGTTATTTTGAGACTTAAAAAGTGATTTCATAGATATAGACAGATATAGATGTAGATGTAGATATAATCCTGTGTGCATGGCTGAGAAATGGTTTATATAATCAAAAAATGGAGGAAAGTAGCTAAGCTCAAGAGAAACTATGACTAGCAATATGTTGACATGTGAGCAAGAAGCCAAGGCAAGTTTCCCTAAAACAAATCTCTGTGGCAGGACACACTGGCATGTCATGGATAGCAAGAGGCAGAATTACAACCGGCTCCCCAGCAATTGCTTATAACCTGATAGGAAAGAACTTCCAATGTGGACATTATCCTTCAGGCGTACCTGCCAACATCACTGTTTTAAAGAAGTGATTTTCAACTTCGGCTGAACAACAGAATCATCTGGGGAGCTTTCAGAAATGTACAGATTTCTAAATCCCACTACAGACCAATTGAATCAGAATCTTTGGGAGATTCAGGCATTCATATCTAATGGACATCCAGGACTAAGAATCACTGCCTTGGAGCAATGGTTCTCAAACTGGAGCATGCATGAGAATCACACAGAGTTTGGCAGTCTGTAGGCTGCACACAGATGGCTGGACTCCACCCCTGGGATTTTAGATTCAGTAGATATGGGGTGGGGCCCAAGTGTCAATGCCCTTCAGCCCAAGACCACCAGAAACACAGCTGTAGTTAAACAAGTTGGTCTTATTATCTTTTGCAGCCAGGGAGAGCACACACCTTGGGAAATACTAGTGTCTCTGTAAGGTGTTAATAAGATCCTACAATAGGATTTGTACTTTGGTTGAGTGATTTGAGAGAAAGTTTAAGAAAGCAAGTGTTTGCTCTAGATTGGGTGCTGTTGGAAAGTGGAGACCATTCTATGATTGGCTGTCTAAATAAGTTTTATCTGTAAAGAGAGGGGGATAGCAAGAGGATAAGCTGTACTTGGAAAACAAGTGGCAGCCACTCATTTTGGCCAAGAGGGAGGGTGTTTGGCAGTCTGTAGGCTGCACAATGACTTTATTTTTATCTGTGTTCAGATAAAATTATGAAGTAGACTTGCTTTGCCTCATTTATCTTGGTCCGTAACCTTGTTTAGCGTTGGTGTTCGGTGAGGCTGTTTAGCAGGAGAATGGCATGGCCTACTGTGGGTGCTTTTAAATGTCAGGAACTGCCCTCCTCTTCCCATTTCCTTTCCTGCATATTCCCAGGGATGTGGGAATACTACTAATCCAGAGACTACCACACTTTGAGAACCACTGCCTAAGAGGATGAAGTGACCTGAGGACTACCGTTTGGAAAAGGTGAAAAAGAAAAAAATATACAAATAAATACAATCTTGAAAAACAAGGAAACAGAACTTTAAGAGTAAAACAAAATAGAAATAACAGATCCTAGCAGACAATGTAGCCTGGGCAAACTGAGTAGCATATTAATGTAATGCACCACCTTAAAATGGATGGATATGGCTGCATCATCTGGGCATTCCCCTCCTCTCCAGCTCCCAGCTGCCTTCCTTGACCAACTTGCAATCAAGGCTTTGTGCCTTCTGTTTCCTTTGCCTAGAACTGTTTCATTGTTTACCTGCTTCTTACTCATCCTTTATGTGTCATTTAAAAATGTCAGTTCTTCCATTAGGCCTTCTCAAAACCTACTCCTTCTTACTAAATTAACTTCCCTTTTATTCACTATTATATCTTCCTTTTCTTTAATGCATCAATCATAATTTATCATTAGATAATTATTCTTATGATGGTTGATTTAATTTGTCTGTCACTTCCACTAAACTGTGAGCTCCCTGCTAGTAGGGCCCATGCCTATCTTGCTGACCATTGTCTCTTTCACTTTTAGAAGAGCATTGGAAGGAAAGGACCCACTTCCTTCCTCTGCAGACATCGAATAGCCAGTGAGTCCCTATTTTCCTGTATCCAGTACAATCCATACTAGATCTTTAAAAAATTCTCGATTGCTTTGGCTTACAATGACACTCCCTGTTTTTCATTGCTTTTGTAGATTCCAAAAAACATTTTATACTTTTATTTTTTCAATAAGAATTATGAAGTGTGTGATGGAAATCTATATAAGCCATGGAACTTGAAATTCACATCATAACAGACCGTGATTTGGTATCAAGCCCTCCTTGCCTTGATTCATTCTGATGGCTGCTCTTTCAGTTGCTGTTTCATGCTCGCTATTGGAAAGCTAATAGAGACTAACATTAAATGAAATTTTTCCTTTGGGCACTTCACTTGTTTGAGATGTATTTCTTGGGTATGTTGTTTCAATTAAGTGCTCTGGCACCCTTCTCTTAACCCTTCTTTTTGGGCTGGGCTAGATACACCTTCTTGGCCGTGAATCTGGGATGGGAGAAAATATTTTGCCAAGAATGATATCCAACAGGGTCTCAGGAGTTTTAAGCTTCAAGCCAAATTGTGTCCTGTTCATATCTGGCTTGTTGGCTCCCTAATACTGAATTCAAATGACTCAAAATGCTCATAAAATAGTAACAGAAGATTCTGTAAACATCAAATGGCTCTTACCGAACATCACTTTAATGAGTTCAGTGTAAATGAAACAGAAACATGTGGATTCAATTGTCCTAAAAACACACAGGGGTTTAAAATAAAGGCAAATAAGGAAGTTCCATGGTGACATGTGTTTTAAGGTTTGCTGAACCAAAGATATTGGAAAGCTCTCCAAAACGATCATCAAAACTAAAATGCAACTGGCTTCACCCACTCCCTCATGTGTGGCCAATGACAAGTATGTCTGCTCTTCCCTGATACTCTTGAAGCAAATTGCTCTTTTCCTAAGATGGGGCCCAGCTCACTGTCACTAGTATATACAGACGTGAACGAGTTCCATGCCCCTGAGCCTCAGGGAACATGTGTTCCCCAAACAAAGTGGGAAGAGGCACTTTGTCTTCTCTCCACCCCAATCCCTGTCCTACATTTCCTTCTAGAGCCTTGCCTCTTCTCTCTTCAGCACCAGAGGGGTGATCAGCTGGCATCCTAGGTGGAGCTCAGCTCTAACACTAGCCTACAAGTCTCAAAATCTTGCACTGGGTTGGCTGTGCTGATTCCTTCAGGCCACAGTAGAATACAGACTCCTGAATATTCTTTAACTTTAGACCCTTGCAGCCAAGCATGCACACTGCTGCCACGAGAGCCTATCACTGTCTGTCCCTTGCCTTTCCAGTACTCATGCTTGTACATGAGAGAAGGGCTTCCTTCTATAATTATCCACTGGGCCAGAAGCTTCTTGGGTGGGAGAAGTGGGTAGACTATCATTTTGGCTCTAGTCTTGCTCTTCTTTTTTACTTTTTATATGAGCCTGGGCTTTATTTTCCTGTAGCATGTAATGTATTTACCACCACAACACAAAAACAGTTCTGCTGCCTTTGTCTCAGACACTCATCAGAGAATCTTTTGGCCATATTCTGTAGGCTATAAAAGTTACTAACCCCCAAAAGCTTCAAACGAACCATGGTCACTTCTTTTAAAAGAATAAAATAGACATATGGGAATCTATAGAGGCTGCAAAGCATCTGTTTGCTCATGACTTTTCAGTTTCTCACAACTCCAGCAAGCAACTCTATCCCAGGCTAGACTGAGTGCTATAGTTTGGGTGTTTGTCCCCTCCAAATCTCATGCTAAAATTTAATCACCAGTTTTGAAGGTGGGGACTAATGGGAGGTGTTTTGGTCAGCGGGGGCAGATCCCTATGAATGGTTTGATGCTGTCCTTGTGGTTATGAGTGTGTTCTTGCTCAATCTGTTCCTGCAAGAGCTGGTTGTTAAGGGGAGCCTAGCACCCACCTTTCTCTCTTGCTTCCTCTCTTGACATGTGATCTCTGCGCATGTTAGTTCCTCTTCACCTTCTGCCACGAATGAAAGTAGGCTGAAGCCCTTGCCAGAGGCCTTGTACAGCCTGCAAAACCATGAGCCAAATAAACCTCTTTTCTTTATAAACCATGTAGCTTCAGGTATTTCTTCATAGCAGCACTAAGTGGACTAAGACACCAAGGAACCAAGAGGTCTGTGTATAATGTGATCCCTAGAGAAGCACTTTGGTTTTAAAGGCTCACTGGCTTTGGTTTTTCCCAGGTGAACAACCCAAAACAAGCAGAGTGTCTTCCCTTATCTGAATGAAGTGAATACCTAGAGACAGTCAATGCACATTTGAACATTCTTGCACAATTAGTTTTGCTTGTGAGGAGGCATCTGATGTGAGAGAAATGTCTTTGATTTCAGTAGTTTTTTTCCTTAATTTGCTCTTTTTTCCTTCTGCTCAATTTTCTTTTTTCAAAATGCTTTGTGGCTTGTTTTCAGAAATGCGTTAAAATTTTACATGGCTTGAGAAGATGAAGCAAAAGGGAAAGGGTGTCAAGGTGTGGGACAAAGGATCAAATGTCAGTTCTGGTTAACACGAGGCCAGGTGTCACTCAAGGGAAAGTCAAGAATGACATATTGGTCCTGGGGTCCTGATCGGCAAGTGAAATCAGACACCTGCTCCACTTATGTCATAGATAACTCTAAAAGGGAACTAGAATATGTTTAAAAAGCAGAAGATGTTGATGTCACTGGGCTTCCTGGAGCTTCCTTGTCTTAGCTTTAGTCTTCAGTTAGCAAATAGAAGAATTTGTATGATGGGAGTAAAGGGAAGCTTCTTTTTGTCTATAGTGGCTAATTTTATGTGTCAACTTGCATGGATCATAGGGCACCCAGATATTTGGTAAAACACTATTTCTGGGTATAAGTTTTGAATCAGTAGAACTCACATTTGAATCAGTAGAACTGAGTAGGTCAGTGTGCCCTCCCCAATGTGGGTAGGCATCATCCAATCCTTTGAGGACCTGAATAGAACAAAAAAGGTGAAGCAAGGAAGAATTCACTTTCTGCCTTGAGCTGGGACATTGGCCCTCTGCTTCCCTTGGATACCTGGTTCATTATCAGTGCTCCGGGGTCTCAGGCCTTCAGACTTGGACTAAAACTTATACCATCGGTTCTGGTTCACAGAACTTCAGACTCAGACTCAGACCAGAACCTCACCACTTGGTTTCCCTGGGTCTCCAACTTGCAGACAGCAGATCATGAACTTCAGCTTCCATAATTGCATCTCTCTCTCTCTCTCTCTCTCTCTCTGTGTGTGTGTGTATGTGTGTGTGTGTGTGTGTGTGTGTGTGTGTGTGTGTCTATGTCTATATCTTCTATATCGGTTCTATTCATTGTGTTTCTCTGGAAAACCCTAATATGCTATCTATCTAATACAGGCATATTGAAGACAAGAATTAACAAAGAAACATTTATTCTTAACATAACATGATTCCTGTTAGCAAAGCAGGCTGAGATTTCCAGGAATAAAACCCTATCACACACGCAGAAGGTATCCAGAGTCTGCCTCTGTTACCCCTGTTACCATGCACTCCTAAGCCTTCCAAGGTCTAAAGATTTTCTGAGGAACATTCATGTAACCTGCATTTCCTTGTTTCCTGCCATTTTCTGCTGTTACTACTGTGGCAACTTCCTTCCCCCTCACTCCGGCCCCTCGCCCTCATCATTCTCCAGTTGTACATTATGCCATGGCCAATGACAAATTCAATTACTGTGAAAAAATGGAAAAATAAAATTCAATTTAGCCTGGCAAATGGTTGGATTCAAGACCACAAAACAAGCAATTTTGTCTGTAGCCTTGAATACAATCTGAAAAAAGCCCTAAAACGTTATTTTTATTACTATTCGAAGAATGACTAGACAAGATTGACCAGGGAACATTCTGGAGAGATTTAATTCTTCGTTGATAGAGGGAAGGGGAGGTGGCCTCATAAACTCGTTCTTTCACTACTTTTTACAACTCTTCATGAAAACTTTGGCTTTGTAGGCTTTTACCCTTGGGGAAGCTGGTGTTCTTAGGAAATAGTTTATATAGCTGTGTAGCACTGTGAAATACTTGACTCAGCTAGGCTGCATACACAGTGAGCAACAACAACAACAACAACAACAAAACTGATTTTCTTTTTTTTTTTTTAAATTATACTTTAAGTTCTGGGATACATGTGCAGAACGTGCAGGTTTGTTACATAGGTGTACATGTGCCATGGTGGTTTGCTGCAACCCGTCATCTACATTAGGTATTTCTCCTAATTCTATCCCTGCCCTAGCTCTTCACCTCCTGACAGGCCACAGTATGTGACGTTCCCCTCCCTGAGTAAACACAGCTATATTCATAACACTTTGCTTCAGATCTCTGGACATTTTGAGATACTGCTCTGCAATTACTGAACACAGGGGTAGAAGTGCATCCTCCATCCTTTTGTTTCTTACTTACCACCTCTCCCCACTTCCCTTGACAAGATGAACAAACCAGGTTTCAGCGGCTGAAATCTATGAAAACATCAAGTCACCTTTCCCAAGGCGAATAATTACCTGCACAAAGAACCTGCGGCTTTCATATCTATCATATTTCCTTTTGTCCTCTCTTTCAAACAGCAGTTTAGCTCAATCCAAGCCTTTTCCTGGACTGCTTCTTTATACCAACAAATATTTTTGGTACTCTGACCCATCCCCTGCTAATTTTTTCACTAAATTGTACTGTTTCTGTTGCTGAAGTCTTTACAGTCTCTACAGCTCAAGAAAAAAGAACACATCAACTACTTGTAAAGAGCCTAAACATACACAGGCACACAGGTATACACAAATAAATGTCTCTACACACAAAGCGGATTAATTTTCATCATTAAGACTCAAGAGAGTTCACCCTAAGAACTTTCATTGAGTGTGAGACACAGGAAATCAGTCTTTGTGGCATAACCTGTGAGCCGGTGAACTCTTACTGGTCTCAGTGAAAAGCTTTCTCTGTCTATGTGGTTATTAATGGGACTGTAAAACAGCACAATAAGATAAAATGAAGTTCGAAAACCTTACATCTTTGCCCCAGTGCAAAACAGCTGTCCCATACCATCTCTCATGGCTAGATCTACAGTTTTAAGATCTGTGCACTGCAGGTTAGCAAAAAAACTCCTGCTTTATAAGGGACCACATCTTTCATCAGAGGACCAGCCACTTAACATAAAATTTGAAATTCTCAGTGACAAAAAAGACAAAAATGCAGAATATACCTCATTTCTGAGATCATTTGAAGCTGTGATAATGTGATTTCTAAACATGGGCTCTAATTTTCTCTGACTACAAAGTGACACTCGTTGTGTGAGATTCCATTTCCAGCAGTGAGTTCATCTTTTACTGCCTTTTATCAGCACAAATTACAGTGCAGCAGGTACTTACTTCTCTGTAATAGGAGGGGTCAAGTAGATAATTAATGAGAATTAATCTGTAAAAAGAAATAAATGTCCAATTCAAATCTTGGTTTATGGCTTGGTTTATTATGCAAGTGTGAAACTTCAAAGGGAGCTAACTCAACGTGGCACTTTAATTACATTTTATTATATTTAAGAGTTTTATGGAAATTTTGCTTGCTGCCAAGAAATGTTTCTTAAGAACACTTTCCTCCCCAGTAGACTGCTGGGGCCCCTGTTCCCAGAGCGGCTACAGAGGGGAGCCGCCAGCACCTTTCTCATATCTGAGAGAAAAGGTGCAAACAGCTGCTAGGTGGAACATTGGCCTAGGGAGTGACCAAGGACAATTTCTCTCACAGAGGGTAAAAAACACAGAACCCAGTGAGACTCCCTTTAAAGACTTTCTGAAGGCGAACATTCCCAATGGCAAACTGGAAAGCTTGAGTTTAAAGATGGGTTTTTGGAAGACCAAGTATGAGGTGTCAATCCTGTGGTGACCTCAGAGATGGCCACTTCTACCACTTGGTTAAAAAAAAAAAAAAAAAAAAAACACAGACGGGGAAGCACATGCATCTCCTTTCACTATAGCTTGTCAATTTACTTGTGCTGGCTTTAATAGTACAATGAAGAGATCCTGTCTTTCATAGCGTCATTGCTTCCCTTTCTGCTAATCTTTTTCAGGGCATGAAACAAAGGAAAATGAATTCTA
Organism: Callithrix jacchus; assembly: GCF_049354715.1. Classification (NCBI taxonomy): domain Eukaryota; kingdom Metazoa; phylum Chordata; class Mammalia; order Primates; family Cebidae; genus Callithrix; species Callithrix jacchus. The sequence continues at coordinate 141,651,281 of NC_133503.1, read as the reverse complement.
AGGTTAACATGACCCAGTGTCTGAATCCAGGGCAAAGGGCCAGGTTCCCTCCTATCTAATTCCAGCTCTGGTACTGACTTGTCCTGTGGCCTTGGGCAAAGTCTCTTGGTCTCTGTGCTTGGTCTGCCCACTGCTAAAATGACAAGAATGATGCCACTCGTGCTGACCTCTTTGGGACATTGTACAGACAAGTTGGAAGGTTTTTTCGTTGTTGTTTAAAAAAAAGTTTTAGGTTTATTTTATTAGATTTGAAGGATATGTTTCTGGTAATGGCAAGCTGAAGGAATGCTCAGAAATAGAAAAGTTAAAAGAATTGGTTGATTTATTTGGCATGAGTAAAGGACAGAACAATATGTCTAAAGGTGGTTCTGCAAAAAGAAAATAAAGGAATAATATTTACAAATAACTTCGTTGTGGGAGGAAATTGCCCTCAGGTTTGAATAGTTTGGTTTTTTCTTTTACTCTTACCAATGGGTTGGCCCCATTGTTTCATAAGTGGTAAAATCTAGGGGTTGCCAGACTTATTCACGTCATTTGGAATGAAGGAAAGAAAAAAAAAATACAATTTTCTCAAAGGTATAATCAGCATTGTGGAAAAGATAAAATATTGAGATTGCGAAATGGCTAGAAATTGAAGAGAATATTGGAATTTTCCAAGTGCCAATACAGTTTTTATTTACAGCACTGCAAGTTGAGAGAGAAGAGGCAACCTCGTATCTAATTTTGTGGGAGGATAGCAAGCACTGATTACTCATTTATTCATCCAACAAAGATGCATTGAGCACCCTGATCACGACATAGCTCCTGCCCTTAAAGAACTTAGAGTTTATTAGAAAAGATGCATACCTTAACAAAGTACTGCAAGGTCCTATGATGAGTGTCATAATAAAAACACATTATGGTTCTAAGCTAATAGAAATGAAGGACATATTCAAAAAGTCTTTGGTAGCCAGGACTGACTCTGTGTAGGGAGATGATGAAAGGATCCTGACATGCTTCTCAGACAAAGAGATGAGTGAGAGTTTACTTGGAATCAGAGGAAATACAGCAAGGCTGAGCAAAGGAATAAGCAGAGGGACCTGCATGTACAATGGCACAGAGGCATGAAATAGTGTGCGAAGTTCACAGAGCAGCTCCGTGGAATCGGGACTCATGCAGAAGAAGAAGCCAGAAAAGTCTGCAGGAGGCCATCAAGGAGGCAGAATAACTCTGCCATCAGCTTGTATTTTTCTGCTTAATGCATTGCACATGAGGGCAGGCTCCTCAGTTCGTTCATAAATAAAATGGGACTAATAATCATGCCTACCTCAAAGGTCACTGTGAAGCCCAAATGAGATAACATACAATTAGTATATGTGAAGCAATTAGAACAGACTGGCATAAAATAACTTCTTAATGAATATACGTTTATTCTTATTTATATATTAATTGATGACATTTGTCTTTATTCTATAAGTGGAGCGCAGCCATCAAGGTATCTTAAGAAAGGGAATGCTGGCCGGGCACAGTGGCTCACACCTGTAATCCCAGCACTTTGGGAGGCTGAGGTGGGCTGATCACTTGAGGTCAGGAGTTTGAGACCAGCCTGGCCAAGATGGTGAACCCTATCTCTACCAAAAATATCAAAAATTAGCTGGGTGTGGTGGCGGGCACCTGTAATCCCAGCTACTTGGGTGGCTGAGGCAGAAGAATCCCATGAGCCCAGGAGGCAGAGGTTGCAGTGAGCTGAGATTGCGTCACTGTACTCCAGCCTGAGCAACAAAGCGAGACTCCTTCTCAAAAAAAAAAAAAAAAAAAAGCTAAAGAGAAAATTTGATGGAATTAAGTAGTGATGGAAATGTTAGAGGAGAGATTTCAGCTGTCTCCCAGTTTTGGGACTCGGGTGACTGGGACAGATGGTGGTAACATTAACCTGAGCACGAAAATGTATAAGAAACAGTGAGTACAGTAGGAAAGTAATAAATTCCATTTATTTACATGTGAAGTTTGAGATATGCAAGGAACATTCAGAGCAGTCATTCTCAGGCAACCAGAATCGGGTCAGGACATGTGAACAGTCTAGAAACTGGACTAGACCACAATACAAATTTAGTCTCAGACTAGACATAGAATTTTAGGAGTCTTTGTATTGGGAGACATTATTTGTGGAAAAAGGCTAGGATGTTAGTCTGAGAAAGACTAGAAAGAGAAGTATGAGGGACAGGAAGAAATGAGACTGCAAAATTGAGGGAGAAGATTCTGATTAAATTTGGAGTCATTTTTGGACTCATTTTAAACCACCTTTCTTATTTTTCCATTCCCTCTGTAGACCATCTCTAGGTCCTCCCATAAGGTATTGCTGTCACTTGGGTGGACTCCCAGCCTTTTGTGGAGCAAACATTAACTCTATCCTGCAACTTTTTACTCTTCTTACTACAGGGTTATTTTGAATATGATTTACTTTTAAAACAACACAGAAGGTAGAGAGTAATATTGATGAGAAAAATCAGACAAAAATTAAACATGAAACAACTTCTTTTTTCTACATTTTGTTAACATATATTTGAATTGTAATCAAGTATGTTTATGTGACTTTAAGAGTAATTAGAAATCCAGAAGTACTAAGAGAGAGATTGTAAATTTTAGTTTCTACATAATTTTTAAAAATTCAGCATGAAAGTGATCAATGTAAGTAAAACCAAAACTCAGAAAGGTATCTGCAATTCGTATCACAGCGGAAGGACCCCTCTCCCTTACATACAAATAGCACCTTGAAATCAGTGTGAAAAATGCCAGTGAAAATAAAAATATATGGGCATGAACAGTTCACACACAGACAAAAGAAGATATTGGTTGCCCCCAAACAAATGAAAAGATGCTCAACCTCATTCATAATAAAAGAATGCAAATTAACACTGACATAGTGTTTTATATTTAACCGTTTTGGGGTAAAACACCCAAAACAGTATGTTGGGAAACAGACAGTCTCTTACATTGAAGGTGAAAATATGAAATTGATATAACCAGAATAACCTTGAAGGAGGGGGACTTAGTAAGATTTATCAAAATTACAGATGCCTTTACCCCTAACTCAGCAATCTTGCTGCCCACAGATACTCCAATACAAGTACAAAATGACACATAGAGAAGGTTATTCATTGTGACATTGTTTTTAATAGCTGAGGTTTGGAAAGCACCCAAGTGACAGCAATAGGGTGTTTGGTTGAGTGAAGTATTACACATCTTCAGAACATAGTAGCATGCAGCCATGAAAATTTTTAAAATTAAGAATAAAGAATGAAACAGATTGCTATGCCCTAAGATGAAAAGTGGAGAGATCTCCAGGACATAGTGCTTTAAAAATACAAGAGACAGAGGGTTATGTAGTATGCTACTGCTTGTGTAAGAAAATATGGTGATAAGAACACATACATGTTTTGGCTTATAATTACAAAAAGAAATATTTTGAAACATAACTTCCCGGTTGTGATTTCTTTATTATTTGGCAATATAAACAAATATTTAGTAAAATTTGTTACCTATAGAGGATAAAAAAATGAGGTAAAGGGTATACTTTTAGTAGGATATTTTGTACACAAAAATTACAAATAAATTTTAGTAGTAATACTGGCATTGCTATTTTGAAATTATTTTTCTTTATATTTCTTACATGAAACAAAGAAACTATGTAAATTTTAAGATTAAAGTAATTTTTAGCAAATTTCAGTTGTAAAATCAAAGATGCTAAGTAAAAACAACATAACATTAAAAATAAATTGAAAATATCAATATGAACTTTTAGTTTAAAAAATATGTTATGTATTATCTAGCACTGAAATTACCTAGACAGAAGGTCACCTTGGGAGCATCCACAGCCCTCCTGCCCAGAGTTTGATTTTTAACATCCTTGTCTCCTAAAGAACATCAAATTCTTTAAGAAATATCTGATTTCTGCTTTGGGGCAGTGTGAGCATAGGATGCTGGGGAAAGAAGCATTCACTGATTAATGGGTATAGAATCCAGATGGTGGGGGCTCAAACTAACCAAAAATATAACAATTTGAGCATCAAAAAGAATACTGTTTGTAACTGATATTAAATCTATGGAAATCTATCAATCTACAGCACTACTTAAAGAGAAAGCAAGAAAAAAAAGGGGGGGTTAACCATTTGAGACTATTGAACCACAGCAGCTTTGACAATTGGTAATTTAAAGAAAACTAAATATTCATTCTGTCTTATGAAGAATTTCACTTGAAGTTTACCAAGTAGTCCCAGTCAGAAAGAGAAAAGCTCTACTTTACAGGAGAATGGCAACTAATGTATAGGAAAATAATAATAGATTTAGAAAATCACTGTGCAACTACAAATGGAAGTGTTGATTCAGACACATCAACAATAATTGCTAACAAATAAAGATGGGTTTTCTCCATCTGCCATCAATGTCCCCAAATGTTGATGTTAAAATCATCAGGTGAATGGTGAATGTACTCAACTTTAGTACAGTGCTGAAAACAATGTTCCACACTACTCAAACAGGAGAACGTAGCAATAGAAGGATCAGATCAACGCTCAATCTAGCATCTTTAATGTTGGAGGAGTCTATTTCAGATGTAATATGAAGTAAACCACATCATGTGGAATATTTTGCACCTCAAAATGTTTTGCTGTGATCTAATAAAGTCCTTCTGTTTTAAGGAAATGTAGGAGCTAGTGGCACAAGCTATATGATGTCCTCAGAAAGTGATCAGAAGAATCATAGAGAAGGAATGAAAACTGGCTGATGGGAGGCAGAGAGAGAATTGAAGACGTCCCCTCTACCTTTGCATAGATCTTTGTGACTTACTACCTATTTAAAAATAAAATAAATTCATCAAATACTTTTTTAAAAAGTGATTAAACATCATGTCTTGTTAAATATAAACTCTAGGAAATTATAATGGAAGAAAAATTATTCCAACTACCGTCAGCTAGCTACTGATCCTATCCTGCCATTTGTGAAAAGAGGCTTGCTAATCAATAAGAATGTGGTTTTCCCACCTTCCATGCTGTCTCAAAGTCCTGTTTATATAATTCAGCTGTAGTATTGTACTGCTGAATGAAGAAAGGCTTTTTTGCATAAATAAAGTAGACATATTTCTCCTCCTCCCCTTATCCCGTTCACCATGGCCTAAGAACCTAATTCTGAAAGATAGGTACCAAATAAAGGAGCATGAGAAATCCCATGCCAGATGCCTAAGAAGAATATTAGAGGGCATAGGGTTTGGATATTGATGCTTAAGTTTCAGTTTTTCATAAGGACCTGTAGGTCTCCATAGCAGTTCAGGTGGGTCAGAACTGCTCTTGAAGCAAAAAGCCCTGGTAGAGCTGCTCTCCTTTTGCTGCGTCCGGACATTAAACAACAATCAGCAAGCAGGTCCTTAAGCAGGTAGATTGTCTAAATGTAGAATTTAGGCAAGTTGCAAAGGGAGGATTCACCTACAGAGCAGAAGGCTGTATCCCTGCCTTTTCCCAGGGGACATGTTGTGACTAGCAATGTTTAGTGCCTCTGCTTCTGTGCATACATTAAAGGGATTAGATAGACCCAATCTTTTGTTTTCCTACTTCTTACACATGGCAAAGATTTCATTTTTAATTTATCAGATAGAAGTGACACATTCATACTTAAATGCTAGGAAAGGGTCCTCGGAGTCCCTGAGAAAAAGGTAGTGAATGACCTTCTTTGTAGTAACTGTTCTTGGCCAAAATAAAGGACAGCAGTGACCTAAGCAGCAACTTACTACCGGACAAAGATGGGGATGGATTTAAACTAGCTTCCCTGGGAGAAGGGCTCTTTTCAGATCCACCACTAGGATCTCAGACCAAAGGGCTGGGTGGGTAAGTGGGTAGAAATGGCTGGTATTGACATCACTCTGAATTAAATTCATTATCTAATTGATATTTGACCTGGTTAATCACTACTAGCCAACAGCAACATTTCTTTGAGTAAAGGAGAAATCATGCTCTTCTTAGAGCTAAGGAGTTCTGGGAGCCAGAGAACATTTGAACAAATACCTTGGAAGAAATCCCAAGTAAGAGGTCCACAGCAGTGAACAATTGCAAAGAAAAGAAGTGGAAGTTGGGAAGACAAACTCTGGAGGGCATCCTTAAAGGCATCAGAGTACATGGGTTTATGAGAAACCTGCTTAAGTCATTCATTCCACAAATATTTGAGCATCTTCTAAGTGTTAGCCACCAGGCTAGGAGCTGAAGATATAATGGTGAGGAGAAGCAGACACAATTTCAGCCTTGACAGAGTTATGAGAGGAGATGGACATATATTCATTAATAGCCCAAATGTCAAAATCACAGCTGTGCTAAGTCCTACAAAGGAGAAGTGCTCAGTGCTATGCGGAGTACAGTGAAGATATTTATCTTACTCAAGGTCAGAGAAGGTTTCTCAAGAAAGTGACATTCAAGCTGAGTCTTGAAGTAGTGGTAGAGCAAAATTCAAGGCAGCAAAAGTCCAGAGGTAAGAAGAACAGGGTTTATTCAAGGGACAGAAAAAAAAAAAGGCCAGAGTGCAAGAGGGCCTGGCACAAGATAAGCTGGTCTTTACTAAGAGCAATGATTCTTTATTTGGCAATGAAACTGACTATATTCCAAACATTTCTTTCCTATAAACTAGTCCAAGGACTGCAATGCAGTGACTAAATACCAGGTTAGGAAGCCCATAGTCCATAGATAACAAAATTTGGAATGTGTTTGCCGGTTGTTCAATAGTCAAATATTAGTTGACATTACTAGGCTTTCAGCTAAGAGCTGGAGCTGGTGTTTCAAGTTACTTATATTTCTTTAGGTCACATAATTAATTTTGGATTGACTCATGTTAGTTAAATGTATCATCTGCTTATATAGTCTGACCAATCACTTAATTTTGAGACAAGATATACCAGAAAAAGAAAGCGTTCTTAAGACCGGAAGTGTTTGATGTTATCATGAGTTATGGGATTCAACCTTGCCAAGATATTTTTTCCAGTTCCTTGAGATTCCTCAACTTGGATTCACAGTCAAATATAACCCAACCAACAATGAGAAACCATCATTTCTTTCTTATATAACTCGTCCAGTAGTCTTGGGGCACTTCTTCAACTCTTAAGCTCAGCTTATTTTTCCAAAGATATTACTACTGGAGTTTGAAATCTAGAATCCACAGTAGGAGTGACTAGGATTTTAAGCCAAAGTATTCTCTCTTGATGACAGTTCAGCTCTATTGCATCCTATTGAGAATATTGTTCAGAAGAAGATCCTTTGATGGCTTTTTATTCTGTCCTCAGCCTTTTACTCAAGGCAGAAATAGTCTTGGGCTCCAAAATGTTCAGTCTTGGAAGAATTCCAACTTGGGTAATGGTTTATCAATATCACAGTGAGAACCAGAGTGAGTAAAACAGATTCATGACAGATGTAATTCTAATTCCAAATTGGTAAACTGCGATTGTACCTTGTTTCTATTTTAACTTATAATTAATTAATTTCTTAGATAAGTTGGGTGGGTGCTGCAACCTGCTTTAGCAAATAAGATGATCAATATCGTTAGCAAATAAGAAGATCAATATCTTTCAAGTGGTTTGACTTTGCTGTGCAGTTATCACATTTCTGTTTGCCAGTTTTTCCCAGTTTGCCTACATCAATGGAATGTTGACATAGTTTTTAGAAAATTCCATAGCCTTTAGAGCTTAAAAGTTAAGTTTGCATGGCAACTTTAGTCCATTTTTTCTTCTATCTTTATTTTGGGTTATATTTTATCATATTATTGCCTGAGATTATATCATAGATTATACTTTAATGATGCTTTCCTGTTAATTTGTCTCCATTAATCTGGCACATTAATACAGCTACTCCTTGGTTTCTATTTGTCCCTTTCACTGTAAAGGACTAGAACAGGGTGAAAAATGGTCCCTGTTCTAGCATTTTAAAGTCCATTGGGGAAGAAAAATTGATGTACACAAACCAAGTACAGGGCTACCCTTTTCTTGGTTAGGACCTTACTGTTCTTAGAGATTTCACTGTGCTTGCCTTAGGTTCCCAAATGGAGATTCTCCCTTATTCCTCTCTCTGTGTCCACATTCCTATATTTCCTCCTTTTTCTACTTCAGTATTAGTCTGTTCTCACACTACTAAAAAAAACATACCTGAGACTGGGTATTTACAAAGGAAAGAGGTTAATGACTCAGAGTGCAGGATGGCTGGGGAGGCCTCAGGAAACTTACAATAATGGCAGGCAGGGAGGCAAACACATCCTTCTTCACATGGCAACAGGAGAGAGAGAGAGTGCACAGCAAAAGAGGAAGCCCCTTATAAAACCAACAGATCTTATGAGAACTAACTCACTATCATGAGAACAGGATGGGAGAAATTGCCCCCATGGCTCATTTATCTCCACCTGGTCCCTCCCTTGACACCAGCAGACAGAATGCGATAACTACACAGCAAAGTCAAACCACTTAAATATTAATCTTCTTATTTGCTAAAGTCTTCTTATTTGCACCCACCCAATTTATCTAAAAATTAATTATAAGTCAAAATAGAAACATGGCACAATCATGGTTTACCAATTTGGAATTAGAATTACATCTGTCATAAATCTGTTCTACTCTCTCTGGTTCTTATTGTGATATTGATAAACCATCACCCAAGTTGGAATTCTTCCAAGACTCAACATTTTGGGGCCCAGACTACTTCTGTGTTAAGTAAATGAGACTAAATCCCTCCCCTTGAGATTATGGGAACAACAATTCAAGATGAATTTGGGTGGGGACACAGCCAAACCATATCATTTGACCCCTGGCCCCCCACAATCTCATGTCCTCACAATTCAAAACACAATCATGCCTGTCTAACAGTCCTCCAAAATGTAAACATTCCCACATTTTCCTGTCTACTTCTGAGCCCTCTAAACTTTTCCAATCTCTGCCTGTTACCCAGTTCCAAAGTCACTTCCACAGTTTTGGATATCTTTACAGCAGTACCCCACTCCCAGTACTAATTTACTGTATTAGTTTGTTCTCATGTTGCTAATAAACACATACCTAAGACTAGGTAATTTATAAAGGAAAGAGGTTTGATTAGAGTTCAGCATGGCTGGGGAGGCCTTAGGAAACTAACAATCATGGCAGATGAGGAAGCAAACACAACCTTTCTCACATGGAGGCAGGAGAGAGAATGTGTGCTCAGCAAAAGGGGAAGCTCCTTGTAAAATCATCAAGTCTGTGAGAATTAACTCACTATCATGCAAACAGGATGGGGGAACCTCCCCCATGGTTCAATGATCTCCACTTGGCCCCACCCATGACACATAGGGATTATGGGAACTACAATTCAAGATGATATTTTGGTGGAGACACAGGTAAACCATATCAACTATATTTCCACACTTTGGTTCTATCTTTGTACTATCAACAGATATAAATTTTGCCCTTTCAAAGTCAGAAATTGGCCCACACCTAAGCATTTCTTTTTTTTTTTTTTTTTTTTTGGCTTTTCACTAAGCATCTTTATAAAGTATTTTAAGCAAAATTAAGGTATCATTTCAAAAGAGCTTCAAGGAGAGGCTGTGCTTTCTTACAAAACTTTTCAGACGGAGTTTTGCTCTTGTCAGAGTGATCTCGACTCACTGCAACTTCTGCCTCCAGGCAGTCTCGTGAGTAGCTGGGATTACAGGGGCCTGCCAACCACATCTGGTTAATTTTTGTATTTTTAGTAAAGACGGGGTTTCACAATGTTGTCCAGGCTGGTCTCGAACTCAAGCTCAGGTGATGCACCTACCCCGGCCTCCCAAAGTGCCGGGATTACAGGCGTGAGTCACTGCCTGGCCACATAAAACTTTTCAATTCCATCACATTACATTCACACCTTTTGCTAACCAGGACGAAGAGCCTTGAACAGGTTTAAAGAGTGCAGACTGCACTTTTGTTAATACTATTTTTCTCTCCAAGTTCTTTATGCTAACATTTCCAGTGGTGGGAAGTACAAGTACTATTAGTCATCTTCATTCTTTGCATTACCAAAGAGTTCCTCTTTCTCCATCTTGTTCTGAAGGATGAACAAAAGCTTCAGGTGTACGTAACAGAACATAAACTGCAGCACGAAGACCACCAACATTCACCCAGACTGTATCCACCTTTCGCCATACATGTCGCATTCCAGATAATGCCTTGGTAAAGCACTTTGTGTCTTGAGTAAGTAGTACAGCTCGGCCTGTGGTAGGTGTCCAGACACGGCTCATCTCCCGTAGGCAAGCTGGATAAAGGTTCCAGTTTCTTTTCTTGGATCCTATCCTTTTTCCAAATGGCAAATCTGTTACAATAATATCCACAGAGCCAGTTCTCAATGGCAGATTGCAGATATCCCATTGAACAGCATCTATGGGCAAGCCCCAGGATGGTTTGCCTTCTTTAATTTGGCTCTTGATCAATAAAGATGCGATGTTATTTGCTACCCTATTCACAGCCAGTGGGTTATTATCACCAGCAATGTGGAAACAGTCAGACCATTCAGTAGCGCCCTCTATTGGTATTGCCCCTGTTCCACACATTGGATCGACTATTATATCATAAGGCAGGGGATCACAGAGCCTGAGCATCCCATAGGCAAGAGTTGATCTAAGAGTTGTAGGTCCAAAATGTGTGATATTTCTTCGGTGGAGACTCTCTTCAGTCAATGCAATCCCCACAATGACTTCATTATCATGGATGTTCAGAAGAACCTCCACATCAAAGTTGGTCATGTCGGCCTTCCACTTAAAATAATCTTGAACAGCACCCCCAAAATCTCTTGCAGCCTCATTTGAGGTAAAGCAGTGTTTTTCTCCTGCCCTGTTGCATGTGACTCTAAACTTTAGCACTTGAGGTTCAGTTTCTTCTTTTGGGCTTTCATCAGTCTCATCTTTGCAAGATGCCAAATCATCACCTACTAATGTTGATACCTCCTCTCCGATGGCTGGATTTTCATAATAATCTAAGATATGAGAATCTAAAGCATGGCTAGTGAAGTCTTTTTTATCATTTCTCTGATCGATTTTGACTTCTTGTCCATTATTAATCTTCCCTTTACTTGAATTCTGATTTATCTTTTTGCGCTTTGCTTTTTTCTTTTTAAAACTGTCATTAATTTTCCACACTTTTAAGGGGTTTGACCATGAAAGTTTTCCAGCCAAGTCTTCAAAATCCTTTAGAACTTCTTCCTTTGTTTTTTTGAACTGGTAATCTTGGAACTCCTGAACCACCACAAATAAGTTATCAACTGATCTCAGACAATGAACCTCTGGTTCTCATGAAGGTTCACATCTAGGAGTTGGTTAGTGGCTTCTTCAATGTTACACATGTTGGTTGTGCTTCCGAGGTTCCTAACACTGTCCTCGGCCATTCCCAACCGCCGACAGTTACCGGCCGTCTGCGAAGACTCCTTCAGCTCCCGCACTCCACTGGCCTCTCGCCCTCAGGTCACGCTGCTGGAAGCTCGCATTTCTTTAACTCAGTAACTTCACAGAAGATTTCAGGAGTTGTAAAGGAAGGACTGCATCACAAGGTCTCTGTGATGTACCCTCCACTGCTACATCCTCCTTACCTCACCTTTTCTGTCTCTTCTCCTCAGCCTCTTGAGTAAAACAGGCATATTCTTCTCCTTTTTCACATAAAACAGTCCTCAAAACACTGTAGGTATTCTAGGAGAGAAGGTCAGGGAGACGATGAATCTGTCACTTCAGAATGCAGGGAGTGGGATTTATTTGTTATCTTGATTCCCCCTGAAGCAGACCCTGAGGTAAATCAACATTTTTATTGAGTAGTTTACCCTAAAGAACATAGATAAAAAACAGGGAAATGGCCAGGCATGGTGGCTCACGCAGGTAATCCCAGAACTTTGGGAGGCTGAGGCAGGCAGATCACAAGGTTGAGAGATCAAGATTATTCTGACCAACATGGTGAAACCCCATCTCTGCTAAAAATACAAAAATTAGCCACGTATGGTGGTGCGCACCTGTAATCCCAGCTACTCAGGACCCTGATGCAGGAGAATTGCTTGAACCCAGGAGGTGGAGGTTGCACTGAGCCAAGATTGCGCCACTGCACTCCAGCCTGATGACAGAACAAGACTCTGTCTCAAAAAAAAGGGGGGGCAGGGGAAGTGAGGCAAGAAAGGGAAGGAAGCCAGCTGACGCTCAGTCTTACTGGGGATCTTCTATTGAGGAAAAATTTTCAAATAATAAAATCATGCCTTTCATACAAACAAAAAATGAACACATATCAAGGATTTTATTCCAGTCATCAATTATGAAGGGAACTAGTATGATATTGCAAAAAGTTCAAATAAAAATTTGACTTATCTACTGAACAAAATCCACTGACTTTGTCATGAGTGCTAAACATTTGTTTTGCCATGGAGAGGAAAAATCCACCTGCAGTCCATCAGCTTTGCCATCAATGCTCTACAAAACTTCTGCCTCTATAGACAGAAAATAAAATACTTCGACAATCAAAGCTGTATGCCCTTATGGAATAGACAGTGCCCAAGGGTCGCTAAACCATACCCAACATTCCTTTGAAAGAACATCCAATAATCTCTTTTACCCACTTCAAAATCTTTCACAGTTTTTTTTCACAACAGTATAGGACATGTCTCAGAGTTGTCCCACCTGAGTGAAAAGGAATCTAGGGTATTTATTTATCACTTTCAGTCAGCATTGATTGACTGCCCTTTCCAGCTAGTATTGTGCATGGGCCACGTATGCTCTCCAGATTATAAAAAAAAGGCCTTGGGCAAAGTCACAAGAGCTGGCAGTAACCAGCCCTCTGTGCACAGAGGCAAATGCCAAGGGAGACTGGGGGAGAGTCAAAGAAGAATAGTCACTAGTATTGTCTGCTACACTTGTCTTGTTTATTATTTGCTGATTTGATGTTTTGTCTGTTTCACATTTCCCAATAGAATGTAAGTTACCTGAGGGCCAGAACATGTCTGTCTTAGATTTTACTGTCTCCCCAACAATTGTCCAGCACATCATAGGCACTCAATAAGTATTTTATGAATATTGTTGAATAATATGGGCCTCGAACTGGGTCTTAGAAACAGGTTTCAGTCCAGATTTAGAGGGAAGGAGTCTGCAGGGAACTGTAAGAGACCGGTACAGCCAGGCTTAGTGCCGTGTCCTGGGGCATCGATTGCACAGTTGTTCACCAGTTACTCACTCCATAGCCAAGCTCCTCTCATGCCAAGTTGTGTTCATACTGAGGAACATAAAGTACAGACTGTGCTTGCAATATACTTGAAAATGGTCAATAAGATTATATCATACCTTTCACCTCTTGCTTAATTACTATCTATTAATTACTCTCCATGTGTGCTCATAACACTAAGGCCTTTCTATACACTTTCCAAGACTCAGAACAAAGAAAGCATAAAAGAGCAGAGAGACATTTTCTGTGAAGCATGTAGTATGCTCGTCCAGCACAGATCTTGGAAAAGTCGATGAAAAAGCTAAATTGTATGTAGGCATCACTGAACAGACCCAAGAGATGTACTGGTTTTATTAAGTAGCCAGATGGCCTTCCAGAGTAACCAGAAGAGCAGACAGGCCCCAGATGACAAATGATGAGGGGCATTCCCTATGGGCATTTTCTGAGACAACGTGTTGACATTAGGTATGGAAGAAATACATAACTACAGTGTTCATGCAAATTCTCAAGAAAAGCAGGTGCTGTTTGCTGACCTTACCCAAATGAAATTTTACCAGAGAAAACAGCCCAACTCTCTTTTAAGTTTAATAACAGCAGGCTCTTGTCTCCAAAAAAATTTTTTTAAAAAGGAAAAACAAAAAACACTTCAAAATAAATTCCATACAAAAAACAAAGTGGGAAAAAACATATAGCTTGAAAATTGCCCTTCATTTGAAATGGTTGACAGATGTCTTAAAGAAATTTGAAGTATTGTCCAGTTGCTTAGAATCTACTTGTTTTAAACAAAGTGCTCACGAAAGCATCATCATTGCCAGATTATAAAGGAATGCTTAAAAGAAACCCATAAAAATAAATACATGCATTTTGATTAGTATCAATACTATGTATCAACAACACTAAATGGTTTAGAAATACAGAGAGAACATTGTAGATTGGTTAGTTTTTAGTCCTCAGAAGAAAATCTATGGTTTATCCTTGTAATGCAAATATTCTTCATATGTATGTATGTTTACTTGTATGTTTCATTTTAACAGACATAGCTGGATTCTCCAGGAAGAGATGGCCCTGAGAACCTGAACACTCTTCCTCCATCTGAGTAACCCATAGAAGGCTGTTAGATACCCACAGGAAAAAAGAGACAATAGGTAAGCTGCCCTATCTCCCATTACAAATCAAGAATCTACACTTTGGGATGACTTGGAAACTATCCAATCATTCACTAAAAAGAAGTTTGTAAAGTACTATTGCACAGCAAGCATCAGTCATTTTTATGGTGTCAAAAAATGCTTTTGCCTTCAAGAAGCTTATGTACTGTCATGGAGAATAGAAGCAGAGATATTAAGGCTATACTTTAGAAAACTCTAAGCAATGAACAGAAATAACTGGAGAGAAAAATTTTCCTGAAGAACATATGCTAAGTAAATAGATAAATATATAAAGTAACTGTAAAAATAGAAGCAGAGAACTTAGGGGAAGGAATTGAGAGAAAATTATGGGAATTTTGAGGAAGCCAACAATCCATCACTTGTCAACAAGAACTTCAGGGACACCTGCCACTTGCCCAGGACTGTGTTAGAGGCAGGCAAAGAAGTGTCAAGTTTAATTTCTACCCTAGGGGACCCAAGGCTGAAGTGAGGATGTATCACTACATAAATAGCAAAATTGGTAGACAACTCAAACTGGCATAAAGTTAAAAAGGAAAAAAAAATGTCATGGGGTAGATGGAAGGAGGTGTATTTGGGAAAGTATTATAGTAGGAAGCAAGGAACTAGGTTTCACTCCAGCCACCGCCACCCAAGAGATTACTTTATTCAGAGCCAGATCAAATTGCCTCAGATTCTTGCCTGTTCTAAAAGTCAAGCATCTTTACTATGGAGAGTGAGATCTTGATGGGAATAATATGTAGCAGTGTCCAGCAGCATTTAGAAAGTAGAAAAGCATGCAGAAAATACAAAATTCTGCAAAATGTTCAACAGTGATCATCATTGCAGGACAAAAAGCAATGGAATCCTCTCACTGTATGTATCCTCTCCAGGAATTATCACTGCCTGTTGGCAGAAGTGAGAATTCTCCTCCTTAAAGCCCTGCTTAGCACACTGATTCTCTGCTCTTTACACTTGATGAAAGAAATGTGCTCCAACTGCATCTATTTAGGATTCAAATGTCTAGGAAGTGTTCTTTTCCTCCTCTTTAGGTCTGAGTCAGCAAAGGCCTGATCTGGCAGTCTGAAAACAAGGTCAGCTCTACAATTATTCTGATGGTGGGTCATCTACATTGATAAAAAACAATCCTGAAATGGGTGGTCAATGCAGAACACATGTGGAATTCATATCACACACAGAGTGAAGCAGGAGACATGTTGAACACACTGCAAAATCTTCCCATTATACAAAGGAATCAAAGCCAGCAGTCAGTGCACATGAACACAAAGTTCCCAGACATAACTGCTGCAGAACCCTGAGGAGCTCGTGCATAAAAAGAACGGACCTCGCGCCATCTAGGAGCAGAGGGAAGTCAGCATGAACACGAGAGGCCAACACCTGGCTTCTATTTCTGACTCTGCCGCAGACACTCTGGCAATTTCTCCAGAAACTGTAAAGCTGTGGGTTTTAAATTGTTGGGAAATGTTAGGTTTGTGGCTTTTTTAGCCCGTGGGAACAGAGAGATAATTTTGCTTCTTTTTTCCCCTCTTTCTGAAATTGTCATCATCTTCTCTTCTTAACATTTGACTAAATGCTTTTGAGACGAACTAAAGCTTGGATGACTGTCACTTTGACTTTAGGACCCATATTCTTTCCTCTATGCTCCAAATGAGGTGAGCCTGAAGGACATAAAGCAACATGCTAGGACTAGAGATCCTGTAATAATTTCTGTTTGGGGTACGGATATTGGTCTAATGAAAAATGTTCCCATTGAGAACAAACATTCTCTTCACTGGCAATACTCATTAAGAGCTAGGCTAATTTAATTCTATAGAGAATTAATAGGGTTCTAGAAATGTAGATGATTCATAGTTAATGTGCCCAGTACCAGTCATTCAAGATGAGTGAATACAAGGAAGAAAATTTCAGCATGAGGAAAAATGTCAAATGATAGAGTTAGCCCTTTTAGGAAGGCCAAAATAAAGAGCTCTGTTCAGCTTATATATTTTTAGAAAGCAATACAGTTGGGATCAAGCTGTAGCTATCTTTACCCCTTCCTTACTGATGTAAATAAATTGGCCAGATTTGCAATAAAATTGGCAAATTTGCATGAGGTTTCACATAGGATCTCTGCCAGGGAAAATCTTATCTAGGTAAGGTACTCAGAGAAAAATGAGAACAGAGAGACTGGCTTACGGAAATTGACTCCTTCTGGGCTCATTCCTGCAGTTTTCAGAGGGAGCGGTCCGGATTAGGCTTGGAGGTCAGCTCAGCAGAGAGGTGGGAGCATGAGATGAAGACTAAGTTCTGGCTCCACTTTACTCAAAACCTCAAAGTTACATTTTTCTCATCTGTAAGTTGGGGCCAGTAACACTCCTGTTTACACAGGTTTCTCAGAACTGCTGTATGAAATAAGCAAGCTCAAGGACTTTGATACTTTGAAAGACATGAAAGCTATCCAAATATATAGCCTTATTAAAGTAAATAAGAAAGACTGTGGAATAATTGGTTATTAGAACTTGTAAAAGCTTGACGACCCAGGGAAAGGGCATCAGTGTTACTGTGGACCTAAGTCTAGTTGGGAGCATTTCAGCAGAAGAGTCCAGGATCTGCCCTGGGTAATTGGCTACTTTGTATGAGTGCTCAGTGATGACTCTTCAGTAATCAAGGTACAGCATCACGTGATTCTGATTAGCCAAGTGCTGGTGCTTCCTATTCAGTTTCCAGCAATCCTACTCCCTAGAAGGTCACCATATACATTATTTTCACCTCTCTTCTTCATTACTGTCTCTCCTGGGCTCAAGCAGAACTAAAATATCACAGTTGCCACCTGTGCAGGTAGGTAGTAGAGTCAGCAGATCATTCACCTGCCACTGCTGAGCCTGCTCCTAACTTTGCTCCCATTGCAGCTTCTCCATGGTGACCTGTGTGTGCAGAGCTCATGAGGAGGAGCACTTACGGGAGGGAGAACAGGGAAAGAATCCTGACCCAGACCGAGACTGTAAGACTGTCCAGGTTGTCGGGTGCGGTGGCTCATGCCTGTAATCCTAGCACTTTGGGAGGTCAAGGCGGGCAAATCACCTGAGGTCAGGAGTTTGAGATCAGCCTGAACAACATGGAGAAACCCTGTCTCTACTAAAAACACAGAATTAGCTGGGTGAGGCAACACATGCCCGTAATCCCAGCTACTTGGGAGGCTGAAGCAGGAGAATTGCTTGAACCTAGGAGGTGGAGGTTCCAGTGAGCCAAGATTGCGCCATTGCACTCCAGCCTGGGCAACAAGAGTGAAACTCCATCTCAAAGGGGAAAAAAAACAAAAAACAAACAAAAAAAAAACTGTCCTGCTTATTCAGCTTCATGTCTCAACTTCAGGCCCACCCTTCTCTCTGCTTTGTAATGCTGCCACTCAGCACACATTTTCCTTCATCACCTGGATCCATGTTAGGTTCTGCTAATGGGGTCTAGGGAAGGCTGCAAGGCTTGGAGAGGCAGAGGAAAGAGACCTACCCTTTTCACTTTGCTACTTGCTCTTGTCTGCATCATTGCAGCATCTATCTCTTCTGTAGCCGGTAGCAGCAGTTACAGCAGCCTCACGGCAGTGCTTCAAAAGCCAAAGTCCAGCTCCCGTGGGCCCCTCCTGCAAGTCTCTAAACTTTAAAAACACCCAAGTTTCCTTCTATTTCCCCAGCCCTATGTGTAATAGCTGCCTTATGCAGTTACTGCCTGTATGATAATTTGGTATCCTCTTCACTTCTTTAATATAGGCAGTCCTAACTTTGCACAGTTCTGCTTGCATGAATTTAACAGTTTAGTTAAATAATGTCAGTACCCTCAATAACACAGTCAAAGTTCACTTACCATAGTATGTTTACTGTAAGTGCATCAAGTACAAGCTTTATTGTTCTCTTAAGTCCACAAATCTCTGCATAAATACAATGTGTATCATGATAATTGACCAATCACATCATTTTTCCCCAATCCATTTGCTGTTCACCGTGCATTTGTTATTCAGTTCACACATAGACAGCAGAGCATATGGCTGTGTTGTCTCACTGCCTCCCCATGATAAACCCACATAACATTTTATAAAAACGATAATCAAAAGAGGGAATTGGCCAGCAAAGTTGAAAACGCAGCAAAGAACTGACAGGTAATACTGCTGGAAGTGAAATTCAAACCCAAAGTAAATGAAGTTATTAAAAAAGAAAATTAGGCCAGGCATGGTGGTTCACGCCTGTAATCCCATTACTTTGGGAGGATGAGGCAGATGGATCACCTGAGGTGAGGAGTTCAAGACCAGCCTGACCAACATGGAGAAACCCCATCTCTACTAAAAAAAAAAAAATACAAAATTAGCTGGGTGTGGTGACACATGCCTGTTCCCAGCTACTTGGAGGCTGAGGCAGGAGAATAGCTTGAACCCAGAAGGCAAAGGTCCTGGTTAGTCAAGATTGTACCATTGCACTCCAGCCTGGGCAACAAGAGTGAAACTCCATCTCAAAAAAAAAAAGAAAAAGAAAAAAAAAATGACCATGGGACCATCGACACTGCTGTCATTTGAGAAATCCAGGACATGTGGTGTGAGGAAGCCAAGGAAAGCAAACTTAACATAAATGAGAAACATGGTTTTGGTATAAAGGATGATCATGTCCCAGAGAAAGGGACATTGGCAAAAAACACAACGAAACAGAAAAAAAACTTCACTTTAAAAAAACTCTAAAAGATATTTTATGACTTTGAAGGCAAGAAAGATAAATGTTAAAAGCTGATCCAAACTTAGAAAGGAGTATGACAATTTGCCAAGGCATGGAAAATATGTTTGCACAGTAGTGTTAATTATAAGACAAATAAGAACGTCAGCACTGTTCAAATTATTCTTCAAAAGGTTTTTAGAAAGATAGAAAACATTTCAAATCTCCATGTTTTAAATGCTTTAAATTACAGTGTACCAAATAAACCATTTTATTATGCTTTTCATTTCCTTACACATTCACAACCAATAATAAGAGATTTTTAATATTTTGACAAAAAGTGTTAAGGGTCACAGAACAATCATAATTTTCCCATTGATTATTAAGATTGCTCACTGTGAGTACAGCTTACACAATCATTTGTATAGTTTCAGACAACCATGCCAAACAGACTGCTTGTATCTGGTTAACAATTCTTTGTAGCAAATTCTCTCTACTGAAGATGTGGATTCTGACCATTGACTGACCTGATATGACCTCAAAAGCTCAACCTGTTGGAAAGCCTTACCTCTCATTACGTTTCCCTGCCCTTTTGCCGTGGGTTAATAAGAAAGAGCAGTGCATCAAGAGGCAGAAGACTTCAGTTCAAATTCAAGGTCTATTTGTTTCCTGAAAACAGTTATTTCCTCATGTAAAAATGAAGCTGATAATAAAATCAGCTACCAGAAAAATTATGAGAACTCAATGACACGTATATGTCAAAGTGCTAAGGTACTGGGGTAGGTGTAATAATGATCTTCAAAAATGTCCACATCCTAATCTTCAGAACCTGTGAATGGTACTTCATACAGCAGAAGAGACCTTATGGCTCTTCTGATTAAATTACTGAGCACTTCCACATGTATGTGTCATTGAGTTCTTACAGCAACTTTTAGGGTAGCTGATTTTATTATCAACTTCATTTTTACATGAAGAAATAACTATGTTCAGGAAACCAACAGAACTTGAACTTGAACTGAATTCTTCTGCCTCCTCATTCACTGTTCTTTCTTATTAACCCACAGCAAAAAGGCAACAAAATATAATTAAACATATTGAGATGGGAAAATTGTCCTGGATTATGTAGGTGAGTCCTAAATAAAATCACCAGTGTCCCTATAAGAGGAAAGTAACAGAACATTTGACACCAGAAAAGAAGAGGGTAATGTTATGAGAGAAGCAGAGACTGGAGCCATGAGCTTTGAAGATGAAGAAAGTGGTCACTAGAAGCTAAAAAAGGCAAAAAAATTGATTCTCCCCTAATAGCTCTCAGAAAAAAGCAAGCCCAGCCAAAACCTTGACTTTATCTTACTGAAACTGACTTTGGAATTCTGACCTCCAGGCCTATCAGATAATAAATTTATTTTGATTTCAGCAACTAAATTTGTCATAATGTGTTACAGTAGCAACAGGAACTAATGCAGGTACAAATTGCAGATTTATTATTATATTAATACAATAATTGGTGAAACTGCGAATGTAACCTGTTCCCACTTAGTCATTTTGTTGGATCCTTCCTAATTGGAGTTAAGGCCTTTAGGAAGCACTGGGAGTACTAATTTGAATGGAGACAGACAGCTGTGCTTGTTCCTCATTTGTCAAGTAGAAACATCGGAGACAAAACCCCATCTTCTGTTGCATACATTCATGTGACTTGAAGATCATGCTTCATCCAATTCATCAAGAATTCATCCACTGGGATGAATTCTTCCCAGTGGGGTGGAATGCTTTTTTTCTTCTTGTACACCTTTTGATAAATTTAACCAATATGGCAAATAATCTCTAATATGATAACAATAAGACAATGATGAAAGAAATAGAAGAAGATCAAATAAATGGCAAGATATCTTGTGTTTGTGAACTGGAAGAATTAATACTGCTAAAATGTTTATACTACCTAAAGCCATCTACAGATTTGATGTAATAGAAATAGAAAAAACAATCGTAAAATTCATATGAAACCACAAAAGACCCCAAAAAGCCAAAGTAATGTTGAACCAAAAGAACAAAGCTGGAAACATATGCTACCTGATTTTAAAATATACTACAAAGCTATAGTAATCAAAGCATCATAGTACTAGCATAAAAAACAGACATACAAGCCAATGGAAAAGAATAGAGAACCCAGAAACAAACCCATGCATTATGGTTACTTGGTCTTTGTCAACAATGACAAGAACACGCAAAGGGGAAAGAACATTTTCTTCAATAAATGATGTTAGGGCTGCTCTGCCTATGGAATAACTGTAATTTATTCCTTTACTTTCCTAATAAAATTGCTGTCACTTTGCTCTATAGACTCACCTCAAATTATTTCTTGCATGAGTCCATCTTATTAAAAATAATAAAATAAATAGTGTTAGGAAACCTGGATATCCACATGCAGAAGAATAAAATTTGACCATTTTATCACATCGCATACAAAAATCAACTTGAAGTGGATGAAAAACTTAAATGTAAGACCTAAGACTATAAAACTGTAAAAAGGAAACATAAGGAAAAAACTTCTTGACATTGGTCTGGCCAATGATTCTATGGATATGACCCCAAAAAAAGCAAAAATAGACAAATGAGATTTCTTCAAACTGAAAAGCTTCTACACAGCAAAGGAAGAAATCAATAGCATAAAGAGACAATCTGCAGAATGAAAGACTCTCTGCAAACCATACATCTGATGAAGAGTTAATACTCAAAATATATAAGGAACTCAATTCAATAGCAAGGAAACAACAGTATTAAAAAATGGACAGCACTTTGGGAGGCCGAGGCAGGTGGATCACGAGGTCAACAGATCGAGAACATCCTGGTCAACATGGTGAAACCCCGTCTCTACTAAAAATTACAAAAAATTAGCTGGGCACAGTGGTGCGTGCCTGTAATCCCAGCTACTCAGGAGGCTGAGGCAGGAGAATTGCCTGAACCCAGGGGGTGGAGGTGGCAGTGAGCCGAGATCGCGCCATTGCACTACAGCCTGGGTAACAAGAGCAAAACTCCGTCTCAAAAAAAAAAAAATGGACAAAGGAGCTGAATACATATTTATTCAAAGAAGACATAAAAATGGCCATTACATGATCCTTAATAATCAGGAGAATTCAAATCAAAACACAATGAGACATCACCTTACGCCTGTTAAGACCGTCATTATCAAAAAGACAAGAGATAACAAGTGTCTGTGAGGGTGTAGAGAAAAGGAAACTCTTGCACACTGTTGGTGTGAATGTAAAGTGGTATAGTCACTATGGAAAACAGCATGAAGTTTCCTCAAAAAAACCTCAGTGTCCATTGACAGATGAATGGATAAAGAAAATGTGATAGATTAGATAGATAGACAGATAGACACATACATATAATGAAATATTATTTAATCTTAAGAAGAAAATTCTGTCATTTATGACAACATGGATGAAGCTAGAGGACATTATTCTAAGTAAAATAAGCCAAATACGAAAGACACACTTCATGATCTCACTTTTATGTGGAATCTGAACAGTGAAACTCATAGATGAGAGCAGAGTAGAATAGGCCAGGGCCTGTGGAGGGTTGAAGGTGGAGGTGGGGAGAATGGTAAATGTTGTTCAAAGGTTGCAAAAATCAATTAGGCAGGACAAATAAGTTCTGGAGATTTCGTGTATAGCATAGTGACTATTGTTAAAAACACTGTATTTTACACTTGAAATTTGCTGAGCATAGACCTCAAATGTTCTCATCACATAACAAAAAGATAACTATGTAAAGTGATGGACATGTTAATTGGCTTGATTGATTTTATAATATATAAACATTATATCACAACATCATATTGTGCACTGTAAGGATATAAAATTTTTGTCAATTATATCGATTAGACGGGGAAAAATGAAAAAGGAGCTAAATGTTAGTAATACTATAGTAGGTACTTACATTAACTCTTTTGGGAAGTTGACTTTTTGGAAAGTTAATCTTGCTGGAGAAATTGACCTCAAGACAAAACAATGTCAAATTTCCAAAAAGTAAATAATTGTTATTATTAATGTGGTCATAGTCATTATTATTGCTGCTATTGTTGTTATGGATATGGCTACGTGCTGAACTAAAATTAATAGAGTCAACATGTAAAGGAGCACTGAGGGCCTGGTAGCACAGTACAACCAGCCGTGAGATTTAGGTTGTTCTCCAGAGCACGGGAAGGAGCAGCAGACTTGGGACCAGAAGAGACGAATCATCACCCCAGCTCTGTCACCTTCCTAAGGTACTTTACCTGGCTCTCAACTTCTTCACTGGCAAATGGAATAATAAAGCCTGCTATACAGGGGCTTTTGTGAGGCCTGAATAAGCTCTCGTTTGTGGCAGTGCTTTGTAAACTGTCATGCTCAACAACTCCTGAAGACTTGGTCTATCTCACTGAGTCCTACTGAATTGTGTCTAGCCCCGTAAAGAACTAGATGTGATAATAAAACATTGTAGTTTCATTCTAGAATCCTGGAGTGATGTTTCTGAAGAATCAATGTTATGCAATGTAATGTGAGCCAGTGCATTTGAAAGCACCCAGTGCATAACAGATACTTAATAAATGTTTTTAGAATCTGAGGGTAATGTTTCTAATTTCCCTGCTTCATCTCCTTCTTTGAAGTATGCACATCTCTAAGAATATTTGGTAATCTTTAGCCAAGTCTCACTAAATTTCATGAATGGTGTGTGTGAAGTCTTTTGCCCATGCATATATATACTGAGCAGATGAGAAAACTGAAAGTATTTCACTGTCCACCTAGTCATGCCTAGAACTGGAGACTAGCCAGCACATGGCTAGCCCTCATTACAGAAGGAATGTGGAGTTACAAAGGTGAGGCTTAATGGGTGTCAGTCTCAGCAGCATGCCAATCGCTAATCAAGCTCTCCTCTAGACAGATTGGCTCAGAGACTGTCATACAAAACTGGTGGCTCCAACGGGAATGTTCTCCAGAGTCACTCTTATTGGCTATTTCTTTTTTTTTTCTTTTTTCTTTTATTTATTTTTATTGCATTTTAGGTTTTGGGGTACATGTGCAGAACATGCAAGATAGTTGCATAGGTACACACATGGCAGTGTGTTTTGCTGCCTTCCTCCCCTTCACCCACATTTGGCATTTCTCCCCAGGCTATCCCCCCCAGCTCCCCGCCGTCGCTGTCCCTCCCCTATTCCCCCCAATAGACCCCAGTGTGTAGTACTCCCTTCCCTGTGTCCATGTGTATTTCTTGATGGCCCAATCTGGTCCCCAGGGTCATCAGCAGACATGCCCTCATGGAAAACTGTGAAACGGTAGTGTGCCAAGGGGAGTGGCCACAGGTCTTGAAGCTAATGCTCCCTAAGAGAGCTCAGCCAAATCCAACCCTAAAGGCATTAACTGTTACAAACAGAAGGACAAACTGACATTTTGTGCCCCTTCATGGGAAGCAGCAAAACACACAATATCAACTATGTAGTAGTTTTGCCAGAAATGTTTCAAAGTAATGTAAACATAAGGAGGAAATTAAATAAATCTAGAACGTGGGATACTCTGTGACAGCTCCTGGACTCTTCATAAAAGCCAATATCATAAAAAGCAAAAAAGACAGACATGGAGGAGAATTTTCTAAGTTAAAAGAGACAAAAGAAGTATAACAACCAAATGCAGCAGGCTAACTTGGCTGGATCTTGGATTAAAAAAAAAAAACTTCTATAAAATATATAGGGCTAGGCATTGTGGCTCATGCCTGTAATCCCAGCACTTTGGAAGGCGGAGGCAGGTGGATCACAAGGTCAGGAGTTCAAGACCAGCCTGGCCACGATGGTGAAACCCTGTCTCTACTAAAACCACAAAAATTAGCAAGGTGTGGTGGCAGTTGCCTGTAATCCCAGCTACTCGAGAGGCTGAGGCAGGAGAATTGCTTGAACATGGGTGGCAAAGGTTGCAATGAGCCAAGATCATGCCACTGTACTCTAGTCTGGGTGACAGAATAAGACTGTCTCAAAAAAAATAATAAAAATTTTAAAAATTAAAATAAATAAATAAATATATAAATATACACACACACATATTGGGGATGATCAGGGCAATTTAAATGTGGACAGCACATTAGATAATATGAAATAAATGTTAAAACCTTGGGTGAGTACTTCCACATACTTTAAATAAATACAAATAAGTGTCACAAACATGATAAAGTATTTAAAACTGCAGAATCTTAGTAAAGGAAAAATGGAGACTCATTGTATTATTTTCAACTTTTCTATAGATGCGATATTTAAAAAATAAATACTTGGGGGATTTAAATGTTTTTCAATTATCAGAAATATTCAGGGCACCGTAGTACTTTACTCCTTCATGCTGAATGCACCTAGACATGAATTCCTTTGTCTACCAGTTATAATAAGGTAATAAATAATATCAAGAATTAAAATAATCCTGAGAATCCCTAAAATTATTCAGCTATCTAGTTTTCTTGTGTCCACACACGTTAACGCATTTCTCTCATTTGATATGACTTGGTCACTGAGCACTATAATCTTCATTACGGATGAAACCAGTTGCCTAGCAAATCAGTCCTCTTCCCATCTCTTAACTTTGCATTGATGATGCCTGGTTTTCTTTCCCTTTTTTTGTTGTTTTTTTTTTTTTTTTTTTTTTGGCTGGAGTCTTGCTCTGTCACAAGGCTGGAGTGCAGTGGTGCAAACTCAGTTCACTGCAACCTCTGCCTCCCAGGTTCAAGCTATTCTTCTGCCTCAGCCTCCCAAGTAGCTGGGTCTATAGGAGCACACCACCACACCCAGCTAATTTTTGTATTTTTAGTAGAGATGGAATTTCATCATATTGGCCAAGCTAGTCTTGAACTCCTGACCTCGTGACCCACCTGCCTCGGCCTCCCAAAGTGCTGGGATTACAGGCATGAGCCACCACACCTGGCCCTGTTGATGCCTGGTTTTCTTATACAATCAGCCATCCAGCACAGGAGCTTGGCACTGGCTAAGGATATGTCCCAACCCCTTATGTTTCCAGCTCCCAGATACCAAGGTTTTTTATTCACAGATCTATAATGGATTCTATCTCATGGGGTAGCAGGGACTTTGGCTCTGTAACTGCTCAAATAAGACGGCTGTCCCAAACTACTTAACAGTGGGTGTGTTTTCCATCTGCCAGGGAAAAAAAAAATGCAGCGAGCACTGCATAAATTGCAAGACTGTTGATCTTCAGGCACTTGAAAGGGCAGGAAAAGAGTAGAACTTTTAAAAAAAAGTAATAAGCACTTTTTAGAGCCTTTTTCTTTTGGTTATTGGAGAAATTCAAGGGTTAAGTCACTGGACTACAAAATCCTACCCTGTATGGAACTCCTTTAAAGTTAGAGATAAGTTAACCAGATTACTCTTAATATTTGCATAGCCTGGAGATACATATGCGAAAGTTGGTACAAAGGAATGTCTTATATTCAGATGGCTGAAGGGTGGCTAGAGGCATTGCTTACTGACAGCAGCCTCATACAAGACACATACAATAAGGGAATTGTTTTAACAAAGAACAACAAAAAGGCACTTGGTCCTCAAGCTTGCCATCAAAAGGCTTAAGTGAGGTTGTATGGAGAAATTCTGTACTGTGGAACTACTAGCTCAAAAAAACAAAAAACCAGTATTTCACTAAATTGCTAATTAGGTAATAATTACCCAAGGCAAGGTGTAGAACTCATATCTCACTCTAGAAAACTTTAGGTTAGTCCAAGAGTCCAACAACTCCACAGAACAGTAAACTGTGGACTCTGCTCCAAAATCTGAAACAATGATATCAAATATGGGTGATATCAGAACAATGACGTTAAGCTCTGTAGTACTTCAGGAACCTTTCGCCGTGATAGGAATTTCCTAGCCAGCCTCCTCCAAAAGAGAAAGCTTTGCCGGAGTATCAGGGGCTTGGGCAGGAGGTAACTCACCATCGTGCTTGTAAAACCCTGCAGTTGTACCTACAACAGGCACCTGAGGAGGCTGGGCAAATATTAACATGTGATATGTATTGAGTGCACTCAGGACCTCTGTGAAGAGATTTACATGCAGACCTCCTCTAACCCTTCCAACAGCACACGAGGTAGGCACTATCATTTTATTTATTTCTGCAGTAAGGCGGCTGAGGATTCAAAAAGTCAAGCCACGCGTTTACATTCACACAAAGAACAAGTAGCAAAGCTAGAATCTGAGCCTACTTAACCCGCCTCCAGAAACTGTGCTTTTAAACATTCATGCTTATTCTTTCAAACAAGAGACAGAAGCACAGCAATTCTGCCATTGATAATAGCCCCTTTTACACAGACCTTCGTAATTTACACATTTTAAAAAAGATTAATTCCTTGACCCCTGTAGTGGTCTTGTCCACTGTCCCTAAAAAGAGGAACTTCATTGGCAAAACCTCATTGGCCTGAGCCAGTGAACAAGGTCAGGGCCGTCCAAGGCCAGTGTCTCTCTTTATCACACTCTGCATTTGGTGCCAGATCTTTTTGAGCAGTTTGTGCAAGCGTTCAGGTTTCTCCTAAGTCTTGTTCATCAGGAATAAAATAAAAATGTCTGGGACAGGCTGTCTCTCTTGAGTTGCCTCTTTTGCCAGCTGTCTCAGACCTGACCCCACCCTGATGCTCTTTGCTACACTGATTTGCTGGTCATCTTCCTTCTTTTGATTGATCTTCTTGGTAATTTTAGTCCAGTTGGAGCATTTGGCTCTAGGTCTCAGGAATCTCTCTCCCCTTCAGCATTTATCAGCCCCATTCCCTAATAGGAGGAGCGTAGGCGGTAAAACATCCACAAAGCCTGTAGTGCAATACAAATTATCTACAGCTTTCAGATGTTTATTTTACTAATTATCTGCCAAAAATGTGATTTCATTTTCTGCCCGGCAGAAGGTTTTGACTCCCCTTTTGTAGACAAAATTGCTTGATAAGATTGATAGATGTCAGCATGAACAGTAAGACCGGCCTTTTCCAAAACTGCATGACTTTAAAAAAGCTGTGGCAGAAATTGAGTAAGGGATGCACGGGGAGAGCTCTCAGTGAAGTCACACACAGTGAAAAAAAAAGTGCAATTTCATGACATTGCTCAGAAGCCATAGATACACTTGGAAAGGGCATCAGAATTTACTACAGAATTAACGAGGATGGACAAAGTAATGATTGAATTGCGTTTATAGACTACAGGTGGATAAACAAATGGGTAATTAAACAAATGCAGGAACAAACAGGCTAAGCATAAACTATGATGAGTGCTTTCACACATATAAATCCTCCCCATGGTTCTGCTAGACAATAGTTATTATTTCAGTTTTATAGATGAGGAAACTGAAGCTCTAAATGATTAAGCATTGCTAAAATAAGCCAGCCAGAAGCTGGAGACTTCTGAATATAGATTTCTCTTGCTTTGGGTTGTTGCAAGTATACCTAGGATTTTGTTTTTCTTCAGGTATGGTGAGGCCAACAGATAAGATGATTGCCATCAAAATGATAGTTTGTCATAGTGTCCCAGAGGAGTGAGCTCAAATACTGTGCAGGGCCATAGGGAAGTGCCGTGGTCAATCAGGAGGAAGATGGAGGAAGGGGGTATAGGCTTTACTGTGTCCTTTGCAGAAAGAAATAGGTAAGGCAGATTAAGCAGCTGAGCAGGCTTATGATCACATGGTTTGAAAAATTTGGGTGGGCTCTGGGCTGTAGAGATGGTTTCTGATTGTCTCGTACCCAGCCCTGTGTGATTTAGGGTGGGGCAGACAGTGTCCTGGACTGTAAAATTCTGATAACAGAAGACACTTGGGAATCTCGGATTGGTGGGTTTACATATGAAAGCTGTGTTCGCAGGCAAGTTTTTTGCTTTCCCTAGTAATTAACTAATGCTGAGAGGGGCAGTCAGTTTTCACTAGATCCACAAGGCCCCAACATCTCAAAACATCATAAAATATAGAAACTTTTAAAAATGGCTAACACATAAGCAGAATGTATAGTTTCTATCTCTGGGATTAGAAGTGGTGAGTTACTTAATTTCTGGAAGTTTGGGATGTCATCTTCCAAAATGCAGTAAACAACGAACCTGAAATGACAGACAAACCTCTTCAAATCCCTCCAATGTCCACTCTTGTTCTGTGTATTGAGTTCATCCCCAAGCAAAGTCTTCATTCCTGGGTCTGGTCTTGCTGCCTTTCCCATTGCTACGGAAATGTCTTACCTGGCTTAGAGGCAACCTCTTTGCATGTATACAGCTGCCTATTAATGTGGTCACTATAGAAACTGCATGTCAACTGAACCCCCAATTTTTTTTTCTCAAACTCTAGAGGCTACAATTATTTAAGAATATAAGCTCTCTTTATCTTTGCCTTCTACATTATTTGATGCATTGAGGTCCATAGGCAGAAGTCTTTTTTTGTGTATTCATTCATATCTATTACTAAATAATCATCATGCTAACACTAGTGAAAATATCTGATTTTTCTTGTGCATTTATTTTGTTTCTGGCATTGTGCTAATAACTTTATATTCATTTTCTGATCTAATCCTTGCAACACCCCTATGAAATAAGCACTGTTAGTTCAGTTTTTGAGATGAAGAAACCAGAGCATGGGAAAGGTAAACAAATTGCCAACACTAGTACTGTTGCAGGAAGTCCAGCCCCAGGTCTGCCTGATATTGACATTAATACTTTTTATCATTAGCTATGCTGCCCTTTCCATTTCAATGTATGTTTTCCTGCAAGGAGGAGGTACTCCTTTCTGTATCTACCAAATCTGTAGTATCACTGACATTGGCACCTCAACAAATTCCAAACCAAGTGTACTCTTTATTTAAGGGATAAAATTCAGGAACATAACCTTAGCTTCTGAGAGAATAGGAAGGAGGAATGGTTGGACTGGGTGGGAGGGGAGTGAGAGGATAGCCTTGGAATAGCCAAGCAAGAAGAATCTGAGTTGCTCATGGAGACACCAAACAAGGATTCAGTTACTAAAAGGGAGAAGTAGCATGGAACTTGGTGATAGAGAAGCAAAAGAATCAAGGCCAGCACTGGAAGTTGATATCAAGCCAGAGCAGGGTCAACTACTAGACCAGAGGTTGCAGAGCCTGAGAGCTCCTCAGGCAGAGAAGCTCTGCCATTGGCCCTGCTAGAAGTCAGGAATGTTTCTAGGTTCTGTGTGGGGCTGAACCTCCAGGTAAGGCCTAAGGATTCCAGCTGCAAGGGTGTAGGGTAGGCAGAGGCCTAGAGTTTGGGAAACCTCTAGATATGCATTACAAGCACTTGATCACTAGTCCTACTGTTCCACCGTTAGGTCACCATTAACATCAGAGCACCAAAAGCAAGTTTCAGCCCTGTATGTTGAAGTAGAAGGGAGACACTCATTTATGTGATTTGAAGGGTGAATACTGAATGATGATTCCCCTTATCCATAAAATATTCCTGCTTTGCCTGAAGTTGCACCCCCCATTATAGCATTCCTTTAAATTAAGACACTTTTTCTGAAGGTTAAAGATAAAATCTTACACTTAGGAGGAATAAGAGGTGAACCCATCAGCACCATTTTGATCATCTGTGAGCGGAGTCTAAGGATATGAGAGTTGAACGTTTTGGTTAGACTACCTGGCACAAGCTGGGTCTGAGAACACAATTAAACCGTGGTGTGGGTAAATTTTAATAGGAAATGCCACCCTTTAATGCAGCCAAGTGAGGCCCAGGAGGGCTGCCATAAGTGGAGACCTAAGTAGCTGAGGATGTGGGGACAAGGCAGGGGAAAGAAATTACCATTCATTATGTATTTTTCATGTGTTAGGTTATATAGCATATATCTCATTTAATACAAAAGTTGCAAAGTATATCATAATTCCTATGTCAGCTCTGAAGAAATTGAGGTTCAGGGGGTTAAAATAATTGTCCAAGGTCCCACAGCTACTTGTTGGTGGAGCTAAAATTAAAATCCACATTTCCGACTCTGAAGCCTATGTTCTTTTTAACTGTGGCACAGTGCAGGAAATGCCAAAGATAAATATGTCTTTCCTAATGTTCCCCCAGAGTCCTCCCCAGTGATAGCCAGAACTAATGTACATCTGCAAAGTGGGTCTTTTAACATACGTCGTGTTCACGCTCTGACTCTTCTGCCCTGGTGGAACGAGGTGATTCGCTAGTGCTCTACAGAGCCAACACTCAGGGGCACTGTTTGGGAATGCTAAATGCCTTCCTTCGTTTCCAAATTGCTTTTCTCTTTAAAAAACAACATGAAAAGCTTTTGAAGTTTCAAAAATGACCGCAGGGAGACTTGTACATGCCATTTTGAACTGTGACTGTTGAGAAACAAATGTCTGTTTTTATTTTTAAACGTTCCTTCAGCTCGTGAAGACATTTAAGAAAAAAGAACAAGGCTTTTAAATCTTCCTACTTATCCCTGGGGTGATCTGTTCTCTGCAGAGCAAAAGCCAAATGGTCAAACAGTAAAGAGTGCTGCTTGGACTGGGTCCTACAGCCTAACATGTGGTCTCAGAATTGGAAGGGACTTCTTAAGGTCTTCTATTGATTGGCGTGAATCCACTGAGACACCTGAATGAAACATGTTAGCCTCAGGACTAGCCCAGGTAGGCCACGTCTACAGTTATTTATGGGGAACTCTGGATACAGTACACTGTCTCCACAGTTCCACACTCCACTATATAGGTTTTGGGAAGCAAATCTTATTAATTATGACTAGACCCTCAGACAATATTCTATTCATTTTCCATCTGTTTTATGTGGAGCCACTGAAGGAAACGTAGCCCAGGACAAATTTTGGTAACAAATGAATCTAAGAGACAGTCTGAAACACGAGGCATGGTTTTAAGGCTGAAGATGACCAAACACTATGCTGAGGTTAAATAGACCACTCATAATGTGAACACTGACACAAAGTCAAGAGGAATTCTAAGTCAGGAAGGATTTCAACAGAAGCTTTTAAGCCAGTTGCTCACAAATATTTGATCAATCCAATGGGAGAGCTGTTTCTGCTTTGTTTCAGAGCTTACACGAAGTCCTTTCAGCCACATCTGAGCCTGAGAGATGGAGGTGATAACATTTTTTTTGTTTAGCATTAGGGCAAATAAGAACCTATGCTTTCTTTCCAGTGTAACTCAAGAAAAACAAAACTTCAAACCTGAAATATATTTTAAAAGGTACATTCTTTGATCACAAGATTGAAATCCAAAAGAAGAGATGACTACTTTAAAAATCGTATAATGTTAAAATTCAAGAATTCACTTCTATAACCACAGATTTATCAAGGGTTCAAACTCACTCCGTCTACCACTTTCATTTATGTCTCATTGGGTGATCCTGAACATATTATTGGAACCTCTATCTTTTTTTAAATAAATACTTGCATAACTGCTAACCTTCAGACTGAGGAATTTGACTATTTCAATGAATACTGTCACTAGACCAAACTCCTCAAATGAAAAATCCCAGTAAAATCAGAAAATTAGAAAACACATGACAAAAGATGCAAGTTGGTCTGGATATTTTTTCCCATCTCACTCTTCTCTTCCATTTAGCTATGTAATTTATTCTCCTCTGCTTGCCTTTTGCAGGCTCAGGGATAGAGTCAATCAGCTAGAAACATGTTAGCTTAGTAGCAACAAAGGGGAGGAAGGGGAAGAAAAGAATTCTGAGAAAAGGGACCCAGTTAAAAAATGTCTTGGGGTCGGACACGATGGCTCATGCCTGTAATCCCAGCACTTTGGGAGGCCGAGGCAGGTAGATCACAAGGTCAGAAGTTTGAGACCAGCCAGGCCAACATGGCGAAACCCCATCTCTACTAAAAATAAAAAAATTAGCCTGGTGTGGTGGTGTTAGCCAGGTGTGGTGGGATTAATACAAAAATTAATCCCAGCTACTCGGGAGGCTGAGGCAGGAGAATCACTTGAACCTGGGAGGCAGAGGTTGCAGTGAGTCAAGATTGTGCCATTGCACTTTAGCCTGGGTAATAGAGTGAGACTCCATCTCAAAAAAAAAAAAAAAGTCTTAGAATTTCATGTAAGATGATAATAAAAGCTGATGAAGAATGCTGTGGAAGGACAGATGAAAGGACCAACATAAGCAACAGTGAGCGTAGCCCTAAGGACGGAGATGACGAGTAAGCCTCATGTCTACTGCCTACTCTGATCAGTTGCTGTAGCACAGCTGTCCAGAATGCCAGGCGCTGCTCCACGAGCTCAGTGGGAAAGTATGCTGTATTGGTAAATGATGTCTGACATGGCTGGGAGAAAGGGAGCAGAATAGCTCTGCTTTATTAAATATCTATTCTCAGAACAACACTATGAGGTAGATGCTACTAACCCATTTCATGGAAAATGAAACTGAAGCGTAAAGATCTTAAGACGATTTTCCAAGGAAACAACTGGAGAGTGCTTGAGCTGAGATTTGAACTGCAGTCTGTCTCTCTCCAATGCCCATACATCCTGTACTATTATACATTGCCTATCTAGTGACTAGCTGTGTGAGCTTGGGAAAGATACTAATCATCTCTAGGTCTTAAAGTCGCTTTACCCAAAGAGAGATGACAGTCTCAGCAATGCCTACATAACATGGTTATAATAAGGAGGATCTTGTTTAATAAATATATAGTAAAATGTTCACAGAAATCTTACTACTCTGAATGATGGTACTAATATAGTACTAGCATATAATGTAAGGGATGGTTATCTTCCTACTCCTTGTTCCATGAAATACTCCTTTTCCCATGAAATACTACTGTCTGTAGCCGATTAATTTTAGAACAAGGCCAAGCTACTATGAATCAATCAATTCTGAGCATTTGATTGTCTTCAAAGAATGTTATAAAGTCACTTTTATAAAATTCCTCCTATGAAATGCTTCCCTGAATTAAGTCTGCGACTGAACAATCTTTCTTCATTGGCAGCCGTCTAAAGTGCTGGAGTTCCCTGCTGTAACTAATGTTCCTCCAGAGGCCTTAATAGATTGCTGAAATTCTGAACTTTAATATTGCAATAACATTGGTTTTGCCTTAATATGCTGTAAAAAGTTTTATAAAAATAAGCCACATTTTCTATGCATATTTTTACATCCACAGTATTTGAGTATATGTGGTTTTCTGTAAGTTTTTTCCATCCTTGAAATCATAAAAAAGCTCAAACTAATGAAAAAAAAAAAAAGAAACCAATTTCACTGGAGATCATTACTGGCATGATCCTGCTTCATGCATTTGTCAATTAAATATGTTTTTGGAAGTGCCTGTGGACTACATTGTGAAGGTTATTAAGTCAAAAGAAATTGCTATATGCAGGTCATGATAATATTCTCATCCTTCCCCTTTTTTTCCTACTCCTATATTGTATCTTTATTTTTTCAAAACTATACCCAAGCTGGGGATGGTTTTATAAATAACTGAATTTCTATTTTTTCCACAGTTTATCATCACAATTTTTACTCAAATTTTATGCTTAAAGTTGAAAGTATAAATATAGCCCATACCTAAATTTCCATGCCATCCACATGCCACTGATTCACACTCATTAGGGTGGCTATTATTAAAAATGGAAAATAACAAGTGTCGGCAAGAATATGGAGAAATTAGAACATGTATGCATTGCTGGTATGAACATAAAATGTTGCAGCTGCTGTGGAAAATAGTTTATGCTTTCTCAAAAGGTTAAACACAGAATTACCATGTAATCCAGCCATTCTACTCTTAGTTATATATCCCAAAGCACTGAAAACAAGGACTCAGACAGATTCTCATGTATCAGTCTTCATAGCAGCATTATTCACAATAGCTAAAAGGTGGAAACAACCCAAATGTCCATCAACAGATGAATGAACAAAATATGGTACATGTGCAGTGTAACATGCAGCCTTAGAAAGGAATAACATTCTGATAATGCTATAGCATGGGTGAATCTTTAAAATACAACACAAAGTGAAATAAGCTAGACACAAAAGGATACATAGCATATTATTCCATTTATATGAGATATTTAGAGTAGTCCAGCTCTGAGAGACAGAGAGTAGAATGGTGGCTGCTGGGGGCAGGAGGAATGGGAGTTATTTTTTAATAAGTATAGCATTTCTGTTTGGGAAGATGAAAAATTCCTGGAAGATAAACAATTCCATTGTGAATGTACTTCATACCACTGAAATGTATACTTTAAAATGGTTAAAGTGGTACATTTTAATGTATTTATTTTTATTTTTTAACTTTTAGGTTCAGAGGTACATGCGTAGGTTTGTTACATAGGTAAATTGCATGTCACGGGGATTAGGTGAATTATTTCATCACCCACTTCATCAGCATAGTACCTGATAAGTAGTTTTCTGATCCTCACCCTTCTCCCACCTCCCTCATAAAGCAGGCTTCTGTGTCTGTTATTCCCTTCTTTACGTCCATGTGTACTCAGTGTTTAGCTCCCACTTATAAGTGAGAGCAGGCTGTCTTTGGTTTTTCTGTTCCTGTCTCAATTTGTTTACGATAATGGCCTCCAGCTCCACTCATATCCCTGCAAAGGACATGATTTCATTCTTTTTTATAACTGCATAGTATTCCATGATGTATATCTGTATCTATATCTATATCTATATCCATATCTATCTATTTGTATCATTTTCTTTATCTGGTCTAATGTTGATGGGCATTTAAGTTGATTCCATGTCTTTGCTATTGTGAATGTGCTGTGATGAACATACATGTGTATGTGTCTTTATGGTAGAATGATTTATACTCCTTTGAGTATATGTCCCAGTAATGAGATTGCCAGGCAGAATGGGAGTTCTGTTTTACATTCTTTGAAAAATCACCAAACTGCTTTCCATGAGGCAGAACTAATTTACATTCCCACCAGCAGTGCATAAATGTTCCCTTTTCTCTACAACCTCACCAGCATTTTTATTTTTTGATTTTTTAGTATAGCCATTTTTACTGGTGTGAAATGGTATCTCACTGTGGTTTTGATTTGCTCTCTACTGATTAGTGATTTTGAGCGCTCTTTCATATGCTTGTTGGTTGCATGTATGTCTTCTTTTGAAAAGTATCTGTTCATATCCTTTGCCCACTTTTTAATGGGGTTATTTGTTTTTTCTTTGGGAGGCTGAGGCAGGTGGATCACCTGATGTCAGAAGTTTCAGACCAGGCTGGCCAACCTGGTAAAACCCCATCTCTGCTAAAAATATAAAACTTAGCTGGGAGTGGTGGTGGGTGCCTGCAATCCCAGTTACTCTGGAGGCTGAGGCATTTGAACCCAGGAGGTGGAGGTTGCAGTGAGCCAAAATCCCACCATTGCACTCCAGCCCGGGTCACAAGAGCGAAACTCCGTCTCAAAAAAAAAAAAAAAGGATAATGGCTTTATCCTAGACCATGTGCATCTTTTGAAAAGTTTAAGAAAGAAGAGTGCTTTCATCAAGATTCATGTTTTAGAAAGACTACTCTGGTCTTGGGAGGAATGAGGGTAGATTGAATAGAATACAATAAGAGACAGGGAGAGTGATTAGATGATATCGTAAAAGTCTCATTCATTATTTCAGTAAATATTTACTGAATGTCTATTACATGTCAGGTGCTATTTCTAGGCTCTGGAAATATAGCATTAAACAAAACAGAAAGAAAGTCCCTTTTCTCATGGAGCTGATGGAGGCAGAGAGAAAACAAAGTAAACAAATCTAATGAGGCTATGAGAACTTTCAATTAAAGCCTTCATGTAACTAGAAGTACAATAATGTAAGAATGTACCAGGTTAAAAACAGGAATGCAAAAAACACTGATGCTATTTTTCTCCTCTTCATAATTGGAAGATTATTTCAAAGACAGGATCATAACTGCTCTTCTTAGATTACTACTGCTGAATTCTATGTGAATTCAATCTCCATTGGGAAGGATTTGAGATAATAATAAGAAGGACTTTCTTAATAATATAAATCATCTCCAATGGAATGAATCCCTTCAGGTATCTGTGATTTTAGCCTCCCTGGGTATCTTTATAAAAACTAAGCTTGTTTCATGTCTTTGGTTTAGCTACTTCAGGTCTGGTTCACTCGAAGGCTAACAAAAATGCCCTCTATAGCAGTGGTGGTTCACAGGTTCTCCTGGTTAGGATTCTGTGATGGAGGGTCTGGCCTGCGCTTTCATTTACTTATTTTCTCTGCTTATGTAGACCATGCAGCTGGTCTGTCTACACAGTTCCAGAAAGATGAAAAAAAATCCTTGTCTGCAATCCCACACTGTCTATGCTCTAAGGTTTTAATATTTTGACAGCCTTCTCTTAGTATTCTGAGTAGACTCAGACTCAGGAAATCTTTGGTTCCCCTGAACTCAGTTAACATTATATCCACAGCCTCCTTGTTATTATTATTACAGATTTATTTGTAGGCTCTCACATGGAATACTTTGCAGTGCTCTTGGAATTGCAGAGAACTATTTAAAAGGTGTGGAGAGAGGGAAGCTTTCATAGGGACTATAGATTCTCCTTCATCTTTCCATTCCTCTGGCTTTTAACATTTCCTGGACTCAATTTTTTGCTTAACGTGGATGAAATTGATTGAAGAAAAGCAGTTCTCAATGGGAGAGGGGAAGGGAGTGTTAGAGCAGAGCCCCAGCTAGCCTGTGGGAGCTGCCCACTCTGCGCACCTGTCTCTTTCTCACTCTTTCTCTCTCTCTCCTGCAAGCCCAGTGCTTCCTGTCACCACAGTGACCAGCGATGTGGCACTGAGGTGGCCTGCACGGCTCACCCCTCCCAGGAGCTCTGCCCACCTCCGGTCTTTCTCTCAGGCCTGTCCTAATAAACCTTGTGGACATTGTGTCGTATTATCCTGAAAACTACTTCCAGCTAAGTCTTTTTTTGAATTTCTGCCAACAGATTATTGAATTACCATTCCTAGATGAACTTTGAATTTTGTGAATCATTAGCATCAGAAGACAAAGCAATATTATGAATTATTAAAAATTACAACCAAATTTAGTAAGTTATTACAGAAGATAGAAATGCCAAAGAAAGATTATTTTTTTGCTAGGACGGTCTTTTTGCCCCACACTGCCAAATCCTAGAAGCTCCTTTCTCTGCCTCTGGAAAATATCAGCACAAGCCAGGACCCAGAAAAACTGTGTACAGAGATCACGCTAACAAACATTGGTTCTGTTCCATTTGTGTTTTCCTGCTCAGATGTAAAAGGAAGACTTCTGGATTCACAAAGCTCATTTATTCAAAGAGGAGTTCCAAAATAAGTGGAAAAGATACTCAGAGAGAAGTTAAGAAGATCATGGCCTAAAATACAATAAGAGAATCACCATATGGGGTCTAGATCAAAAGGTCAAATACCAGCCAGGTGTGGTGAGAGGATACAAGCTTTAGTCTCCAGCAGATCTAGTTCAATTTCCTGCTCTTTTCCTTATTGGCTAGGAGGCCTTGAGCAAAATCCTTAATCTTGGGTCTCTCCTCTTTAAAAAGGACATAGTACCCACTTTTCATGTAGTTCGAGGATTACAGATGTTTATGAAATACTTAGCCCAGAGCCTAGAATAGAAAAATGGCTGAGTAAATGATAACTATTATGATAAGTATTGAACATTTTGTCAGAGACTAAATAGACTGTAAATAGATTCATATTACTTGGATTTCACTGAAACCATAAACCACGAAAAGCAACACTGCACCTGTGCTTACTACATTCTACAAATGTTGTCATAAAGAGCAGACCCTGAGCATCTAAGAGTGGATAAATTGCAACCAGATTAAATTAAAGAGTGTAGACAAAACTGTTCATGCTTATTCTAAAGAGTACCACTTCTCCAGTTCCCACTTCAGTTGTAGGTTGGTGTCACTATCTTGCCCTTTTTTTCCAAGAATCTCTCCTTCAGTCTAAACATTACAGGGTTCTGATGCTTTTCTCTCTGTCTCCTGCCCTTGGTAGCCACACAAGTCTTATATTCAATTTCTTAGCCATTACTGCCAACATAGAACTATGAGTCCTCACTTAAACCATCATTTATCTACAGGGAATCTTGAATGCTAATGTTGACCCTGGTGCTTTTGCCCTTTGTGCTTACCTCACCCTTTTTTTCATTTTTTAAGACAGAGTCTTGCTCTGTTGACCAGGCTGTAGTGCAGTGGTACAATCTCAGCTCACTGCAACCACTGCCTCCCAAGTTCAAGCCATTCTCCTGCCTCAG
The DNA here is from genome assembly GCF_049354715.1 of Callithrix jacchus. Taxonomy (NCBI): domain Eukaryota; kingdom Metazoa; phylum Chordata; class Mammalia; order Primates; family Cebidae; genus Callithrix; species Callithrix jacchus. The sequence goes on along the minus strand of NC_133503.1, from coordinate 141,612,091 downwards.
CCTCCCAAGTAGCTAGGATTACAGGCACCTGCCACCACGCCTGGCTAATTTTTGTAGTTTTAGTAAAGATGGGGTTTCACTATATTGGCCAGGCTGGTCTTGAACTCCTGACCTTATGATCTGCCCACTTTGGCCTCCCAAAGTGCTGGGATTCCAGGTGTGAGCCACCACGTCCAGCCCACCTCACCCTTTTTAACAATGAGAATGCACTAGGTACCTGTCAGGTAGAGAAACTACCAAGATTATATAGCCCTGTCTCTGCTTAGAGGAAATGGAAATTGGAAATAGAATTAAAAGTTTTTAAATGGTGAAATAATAAAGGCAACATATGTTAGGTACTTCAAAATCATCTCTACCATCTTTGAAATACTGCCATGAATTTCAGCATTCTCTGATTCAGACCCTGAGCAACACTGGCCAGGACAGACCTCTCTTTCCTCCCTGCCAACCTTCCCTCTCGTCTTCCCCTAGAAAGCTGCCTTGAGCTTTCATTGTCTCATGGGACAGCCACTGAGCTGAGAGCATTGCATACATGACCTCACATAATACTCACAACACCAAATGGAGATATCATTAGCTCCATTTCACAGAAGAAGCAATCAAGGTTCACAGAGAATAGAGAACCTGGCCAAAGACATCCAGCCAGTGTGTGGTAGATGAAGGTTTGCACTTAAATACTTTCTGCCTCCAAAGTCCTTGCTGTTAACTGTGCTGTGCTGCCTCCCAGATGGTCACAGTCATTGCTCTCTTCATCTGAATTTCCTCTTCTCTGTGCATGCTTCTTCTCACACAGGTAAATATCAGAAACTTTTCCTGTTTGGGAATTTTAAGCTTTCTGGTTTTCTTTGGAGCACTTGGAAAATCCTAACTTTTGCTAGAAACTGTCCTGACTGAAGGGAGCTCAGTGAACAACTCCCCATCTGCATCCTGAGGAAACCTGTTGTCCCTTCCACTCCTCAGCAGTCACTCAGGCATTAAATACTTACAGGATTCTCATTCCTGCTAACCATCATCATCAGTGGTAGAACCGAACTTAACTCATTGGCTGGGAATATATGGATCTTGGTTCCATTTTTGTTTTTTTGCTTCTTTATTCCAGTTCCTTGGCTTATTTGTGTAATCTCTGAGCTGGTATAACACCGGTTTAGTTATTATTGCTCTATGTAAATCCTAATAGCCAAAGGACAAGACCCTCTTTCTTCTTACTCATTGTCAGAAGTGTGTAGGCTATCCTTGCATATTTGTTAAACTATTAATTTCATGAAAATTCATTGTGTAATTTTATTGAAATTGCATGAAACCCCCAGATGAATTTAGGAATAAGTGACATCTCTATGATATTGAGAATTTCAAACATTAGTATGGCACATCTCGTCCATAATACAAGTTTTCCTTTCATATTTAAAGTTGTATAGTTTTCTACATAACAATCTTACAAAAATGTTTAATAAATTTATTCCTTGGTGCCTTTCACTTTTTCTTACTATTAAGATTGTTCTTCTTACTGTCTTAATCTTACTATTAAGATTGTTTTCTTACTATTAAGATTGTTCTTTTCCATTGCATTTTCCATCTGATTATTTTAAGAGCACCAAAAAGTTACTTAGTTTTTTATGTTGATCTTTGTAAACTACAAACATTTCAAGATCTCTTATTAGTTGCAATAATTTGTTGATTCACTCAAATTTTTTGTGTGCCTATATTATCTGTAAATTTTACAGTTTTAAATTCTTTTAAATGTTTATACCTCATTTTTTATTGTTGTATTGAATTTACTAGAACATCCAACACAATATTCAGGAATAAGAATAACAGCAAACATCCTTATCCTATTCCTACTTGAAAAGGAATGCTTCCTCATTTTTCTATTAAGCATCATGTTAACCATAGATTTATGGTTTAGCTTAAAGATACTTCCTCCTTTTCGTGAGTTGCTTAAAATTTTTAATCATAAATATATATTAAATTTCATTAAAGACTTGATTTTTTCTAATAATATTTTGATATGGTCTTAGCAATTGTTCTATTGCTAAGATTTCTAGAAAAACATATATCATAAAATTTATTTATCCCTCTTTCATCACAGTGAAATAGCTCTTAAAATTTTTTATTTTTCTATTACATGGGATTTTGATTTTCTTTTGTATTTTTTTCTTACTCTACCACTTGTGTTAATAAAAGTCATACAAAATGAGCTTTCTCTATTTTTCTGTCCTCTGGAAACAATAATTAAAGAGAATGATAACATCTTCCTTGAAGTTTTGGCAAAAGAAGTTGTCCTTCAAACAATCTGGGCATGATGTTTCTAAAGTTGGACGTAGAGATTTTCTTATTAACTCCATGTATTTAATAATTATTGATCTAGTGAAGTTCTCTAATAATATTAAATAAATTTTATGATATATGTTTTTCTAGAAATCTATTTGTTGTATTTTCAGGTTTATTATATTACAAACTATTCACTTACCAGTGTAACCATGTTTAATACTTCCTATCTTTATACATTTTAATTTTTTTCTACCATATTGTTTGCTTGATTCTCATTCCATGCAGTTTCCCAGAGGTTTATTTATTTATTATCATTTTCATATTTTTAACCAGTTTTTGTTTGCAGTGTTTTTTTTAAATTGACCTATAATAAACTGCACACATTTCAAGTATAAAATTTGATAAATTTAATCATATGTATACATCCAAAAAACCATCACCATCACCAAATTACCTGCAAAACATTACTAGGAAATAAGTAGAGGTTAATATGTAGTTATGTTACCTTTGTAATTTTTTTCCTTCCACTCCTCACCTCCTGTATCTACTCTCAAACAACCAACAGTCTGCTTTCCGTTAGGATGGATCAGTTTGTATTTCCTAGAATTTAATATAAGTTGACTCATTTAGCAAATAATCATTTTTCTGTCATTTTTTTCAGTCACACAAAATTATTTTGAGATTTATTCATACTATAATGTGCATCAATAGCTCATTCCTTTTTGTTGCTGAAGAGTATTCCATTGTATGAGTATATCATAGTCTCTATTCATTCACTTGTTAATTGACATTTGGGGTTTTTTTTGTTTGGCCTGTTACAAGTAAGATTGCTATGAACATTCATGTACAAGTCTTTGTATGGACATATGTTTTCCTATCTTTTGGGTAAATACTTAGAAGTGAAGTGGCTGGATCATATGGTAGGTATATGTTTAAGTTTTTAGAAAACTGCCAAAATGAATTGCAAATTGGTTGTATAATTTCACATTTCCTCTTGCACCATATGAGAGTTCCATTTCCTCTACATCCCCACCAACACACAATATGGTCAGTCTTTGGAATTTTAGCCATTCTAACTGATATGTACTTGTATCTCATTGTGGTTTTCATTTATATTTTGCTAATTACTAATAGTGTTGAACATTGCTTCATGTTCTTAATTGTCCTCTGCTTATTTTCTTTAGTAAAGTATATTTTAAAATATTTTGTTCATTGTTTAATTGGGCTATTTTCTTATTTTTGAGATTTAAGATTTTTTTCAAAAAAAATTCTAGATATGTTTATTATAAATATTTGCAAATACCTTTCCCCAGACTGTATCTTATCTTCTCATTCTCTTAACAATGTATTTTGAAGAATAGACGTTTTTAATTTTGATGAAAACCAATTTAACAATTTGTTCTTTCATGGATTGCTATGTTTATATTGTATATAAAAGATATTTATAAGGTTGCAAAAGTTTTCTCCTAATGTATGTATCAGTCCGTTTTCACAGTACAATAAAGAAATACCTGAGACTGGGTAATTTATAAAAGAAAGAGGTTTAATTAACTCACAGTTCTACAAGGCTGGGGAGGCCTCAGGAAACTTACAATCATAGCAAAAGGCAAAGAGGAAGCAAAGGCCTTCTCAAGGTGGCAGGAGAGAGAAGCAAGCAGAAGAAATGACAGATGCTTATGAAAACATCAGCTGTCATGAGAACTCACTCACTATCACAAGAACAGCATAAAGGAAACAGTTTCCATGATCCATTCACCTCTCTCCCTTGACGCATGGGGATTGCAATTTCAGATGAAATTTGGATAGGGACACAGAGCTAAGCCATATCAGTATTCTAGAAATATTGTAGAAGTCTTACAATTAGGCTGATTCATTTTTAGTTAATTTTTATATAATATATGAGCTATGGATCAAAATTTAACTTTTTTCATATGGATATCCAATTGTTCCAACACCATTTATTTTAAAGACTAACCTTTCCCTAACTGATTGTCTTTATAACTTTGTATAACATCAGTTTTTCATTTAAGTGTGGATTTATTATTGGGATCTACATTTAATTCTATTAATCTGTTTGTCTATCATTATGCCAATAGCATATTTTCATGATTGGTGTCATTGTATAATAAGTCTGGAAATCAGGTAACTCCAAGTCTCCAATCTTGTCCTTTATCAAGGTTATTTTGGCCATTGTAGGTCCTCTGCATTTTCATGTGAATTTTAGAATTAGTTTGTCGATTCTACCCTCCCCCCAATCCATACTTTAATTGGAATTGCATTGAATGCATAGATGAACTGGGGTAGAACTGGTATCTTGACAATATTGTGTCTTCTGACACAGGAACACAAAATATCTTTAAATTAGGTCTTTGTATTAGTCTGTTCTTTCATGCTGCCAATAAAGACATACCTGAGACTGGGTAATTTACAAAGGAAAGAGATTTAATTAACTCACAGTTCCCTATGGCTAGGAAGAACTCACAATCATGGCAGAAGGTGAATGAGGAGCAAAGTCATGTCTTGCATGGCAGCCAGCAAGAGAGTATGTGCAGGGCAACTCCCATTTATAAAACCATCAGAACTCATATGTCACGAGAACAACATGGGAAAGACCCACCCCTGCCCCATGATTCAATTACCTCCCACCAGATCTCTCCCAAGACATGTGGGAATTATGGGAGCTACAATTCAAGATGATATTTGGGTGAAGACACAGCCAAACCATATCAGTCTTATTTAATATTTCTCAAGAGGGTTTTAGAGATTTTACTATACAAGTATGTCACATCTTTTCCCAGATTTATCTCTAAATAGTTCATATTTTAGAGGCTACTGTAAATTTTTTTTTTAATTTCTATTTCTGAATGTCTGTTGCTAGCACATAGAAATACAATTTTTTGTATATTGACCTTGTATTCTCAATCTTGCTGAACTTTATTAGTTCTAGTAGTTTTGGGGTAGATTTCATCAGATTTTCTGCATAGACAGTCATGTTTTCTGAGGTTAAAGCAGCTATAATTCTTTCTTTCCAATCAAGTGTTGTGTGTTTCTTTTTCTTGTCTTATTGTACTGGATGGGACACTGGTGCAATGTTCAAAGTGGAGAGGAGTTTTTTAAATAAACAAGCATTAAAGTAGATATGATTGTCATGTTCCTGATCTTAAACATTTTCAGGAAGACATCAGGAAAAGAACCATCCAAGGATCTAAATTCAAAGGGATCTAAATTTTAAATTATTGTGACTAAGACATTCAAATATAAATCCTATTGGGTAAAAAGCTACATGGAATATTGAAGCTTATTTTAGACTTCTCTACTTTTGCTTTAGTAGAGTTTCTAAGAAAGATCCTTAGTAGAATATATATATGAGAGATATTTAAGAAACCAGTAAGGATATTGAAACCATCACATCTGTCCATTAATTGTCACTCAGACAAATGTCAGGAAGAGGAGAGGTCAATGGGAAAAAAGCATTGCACCTCAGTCGCTTCAAATTCCCTGTTCTTCATGTACAGTACTGCTAGGAACTGTAGTGAGAAATGCCACTTCTAGAGATATTGAGTAACCTTGGTCTGGGCATCTAAAAAAATGTACATAAACATGCATTCACACATACACACCACCTGCCATATCTGAGTTTTCATGAAGGGCACTTATGAAAGTGAGTTCAAATCAGAATGGAAATTTGGGATTTGTAATAATATTGTTGTGATTACTCAAAATACCTTTATCAGAGTGCACTCAGAAGGACCCTGAACAAAATGTTCTAAGAGGCTCCTATGGTTTAATATGTAGCTCATAGAATTTTTCATTACCTCTGAATGTAGGACTAGGTGAGTTCTGAACAGGTCTTGATGGTGCTGGCTCTGGTTAGAGCACACCACAACTCAGACACCTGGCTGAGGCCCAGGCTGGAGGAGAAGGCCTATGATTTACCTAAACAGGACAAATGGTATGAAGTGTGCTCAAACCAAATGATCCCCGCTCAGAGGGAAGCTCGCAATGACCCAGGGACTATCACAAGAGTCCTCAGCCAATTTGGGCCAAGATCATTAAGTTATAGGACATTTAAATTATGAGGGTCTTTAGAGATTCATTGAATCCAACCCTTTCACTTCATTGCTGGAGACTGAGACCTGAAGTAAAGAGACTTATCCAAGCTCTCCCAGCTGATTATCAATGGAGCCAAGCCAAGAACTCAGCTTTTCTGATCCCTGGTCAAATGCTCTTCCTACAACACAATTTTCTTTTCTGTAATTGTTTGATATCTGCCTCCAACTGCCTTATCAATGATTAAAGTAAGTGAGGAAAAGGTATGGGTTTACCTAAAATGTCTGAATTATAGTAACTGCTACTCAGGCATAGCCACAAATGAAAGCTGGCCATCTGCAGAGTAATATATTCAAACACTCTCTAATCATAAATCCCTGTGAAGTGAATAGCAAGCAAATAATTTTCCCTTAGGGAACCCAGTATGCCTCACCATTTCTTCCAGACATTTTCCAACTCCCTTTACCTACTATCACTACAATGCTCAGCTGACCATGTCATAAGTAAGTACATTCTCTCTTTGGGGAAGAAAATCAGCATATGGATCTCACACAGTGAGAAGACAATCTCTATGAGCCAGAAAGTGTGCCCTCACCAGACACCAAATCTGCCAGCACCTTGATCTTGAATTTTCCAGCCTTCAGAAATACGAGAAATAAATTTCTGTTGTTTATAAGCTACTCAACTTATACTATCTTGTTGTAGCGTCGGGACAATAGACTAAGACAGTGACCTAGAGCAAGTTACTGCTCTGACTCTCAATTTTCTTGCACACAGAAAGGAAATAATAACATCTTCTTCATAGACCTGTTTAAATGAACTAATGAGTTATCTAATCCATGCAAATGTCACTTCTTTCCTCTGTCTTCTACACTCTCATCCAAGGTAGGGGTTAACATTTTTTTCAACAATTATTATTACGGTAATAAGAATGACAATTCTTAAGTAGTCTTCACTCTGGCCATTCAGCAAAGAACTTGCCTTTTTCAGCTCAGCATTCACCAGCTGACAACTTTGATTATCAGCACCAGAAGTTTCATCCACTTAAGAACATGAGACAAATCTGAGATGTGTTAATAAGGTAGAAGACAAATGTTGTGCATTCTTTAAGTGTTCACTATCTGAAGATCACCAGGATGAATAAACCATATCTCTGTGGGTGTCTTTATGGCTCTGGGATTCTTTGGTCACCACTCTTAGCTATCAAAGGTACACTGTCTATTGAAAAAGCAAGGTAACTTGCTTCAGCCCTACTCTGTGTGGTCACAGTATGTTAGTCTGGGTCCTCTGGGAAGCAGATATCAAGACAGGGTTAGATATGCAAGTATTTGATTAAGGGCAAACCCTTGCCAGGGATAATGGGAAGGGAGCCAGGAGAGGCTATCAGATCCTCATATAGGTCTGACCCTTGTGAAGGACAGACAGAGAAGGCAAGTTGGGTGGGAGAATCTTAAATGGCAGCACAGGGTCAAGGAAGTTCAGCAACATAGCTAGTGAATTACTCAGCTCAAGCTGTCCCCAGAGGAGTCTTCCCCCGGGGAATGAGCCCTCCTCAGGATCCCTGCTTGGCTCAGTCATTGGCTGGCAGCAGCCTGTGGCAAGGATGGCTTCAGCACGAATTGCAGTATGGATTTAAGGGCTCAGCAGCTGAGACCTTCAGCCAATTATGCTCCTGCATTGAGAGATCTGAGAGGCATAGGCTCATGGCTACCTCAAATACTACAACCAGCAGCAACATGGCTAATGCATAAAGTACACATTGGTAACAAACTAAAATGTCCATTACACAAGTAAGATGGCAGTTCATCCTTTTACTCCCTCAGGTTCTCTCATTTATAAACTAAAAAAGAGTAATAGCAGGACCGTAATCTAAAAGTCTGCTTTCATCCTGGACTGCTAGGAATTCCACCACAATATTTACAACCACTGATGAGCACTTCTCACTTCATATACAATGTCTTGCTTAATTTTTATGTAAATCCTATTGAGGAATTATTATCTGCAGTTTACAGTTGGAGAAACTGAGCCTTAGCCAGGCTATGTAACTTGTTCAAGGTTATATGACTAGTAATTGGTGAAGCTGAGATTGAAAAATAGACTGATTGCAAAGCACAAGCACAAAGCCACTGTACCCTATCCTCCCTCCTTTGTGGAAGGTTGAAAAACCAGGAAAAAAAGGCAACAATCTAAGTGGCCATTTAACCTCAGTGAGGTCAACTTGATCCCAGCTGAGACACAGTTGGCATTAATTGCTATATTAATTTACAACTCAGCTCTCATGTAACTATTTTCTCCACTGTGGGTGAGAAATTATGAGTACTTATCCTCATTTTTTTCTAAAATATACAAAACACGATAATAACCTATTTTCTAAGCACTCACAATGCTGGAAAATTTTTTAAAGCTTTAGGAAACTGATGGAGCCATACAGCTGTTTATCAAAACCGTGTCTCAAAATTACACAGCAGAAAAAGGTTGTCTGATAGATTAGAAACCTTACCTTTGTCCTCTGTGGCTAAACCCCACAGTTTTCCCAAGCCTCTCTATCTTAGCTTCCATTTTCAGTCAGTCAATCTATGAATAATGCTTACTGAAATTCCACTGGGTATTGGAGATAGGGCACAAAGAAAATAGAGGCTTCAGCTCCCGTCCCTGAGAACATTGTGATCAATTTCAGGAAGTGGAAGATACACTCATGATGGAAATGTAAGATCACTTTCAGCAATGTGCAAACATATTCAAATGCATGTGGGTCAATGTGGCCACCAAAGGAGAAATGTCACGTAACTTTTACCATGGAACAGCATAGCTGACTGCAGGAGACTGCTGTGGGCATTCAGTCTGTACCGCGAGTTCTAGCTTTGTTTTGCTCTGACACTGTGAATTTGAGCCTGCCACTGAATATTTCTGGAATTCTACTTCTTCTCTGTAAAATGAAGCAGTTGGTCAAGACCAGTGATTTTCAAACTCTGCAAAGCTGAGAACTACTTCCTTTCTGCTTCCAAATGAACCATAATATAAGTTTGAATTAAGGCGCCCTCTATATTCCCTCAGAAGTCCCTAAGGCTGTGCATGAAATTGTGGAGTTCCCAAGAACACATTTGAAAACTTGTAGTCTAGATAGTTTCTAAGATGCCTTCTTGCATTAATGTGTTCTTGAACAAAAATTAAATTATTCATATAACTCTTCCAGGCAGTGAGAAGTTCTACCTAGCATTTTGTGCACACCCAACATAATAAAACTGCAAGCACCATCCTCTTGCCAAGAGGCCAAGAAGAAATGAATTCTGGGAAGTGGAGTATATAGTGAGATATATATATGAACTATACACACACACACACACACACACACACACATGCACATACACACACACATCATTTTCACACACAGCCCATAGGTCAGTGTCTTTTTATCACTAGCTACTGACTAAAGTTTATTTCTTTTGCTAAATCATTTCTTCTTGTAGAAAATTACAAATATATTCAAAGGTAGAGACAATAGGTAATACATTCCCAAAACCATTATCTAACTTCACCAATTTTCAACTAAAAGCCATTTTTATTTTATTTATATGTCTAACTACTTTCTTTTGAAGCAAACTATAACATTACATCATTTCATTCTTAAATATTTTGGTGTATATCTCTAAAAGATAATAAATCTTAAAAAAAAAACACTGAGACCATTATCACAGTTAAAAAATGAGTTAACAGTAATTCCTCACATTAAATATCCAGGCAGTTTTCAAATTTTCCTCATTGTCTCATAATTTTTACATCATTTTTTATTTCAATTAGCTTCAAATAAAGTAAGTGCTTTGCAGTTGACTAATATCTCTCTGAAGTCCCTTTCCATCTATGGTAGAAGCGGCCAATAATGTTATAATGTGAGCCACCCATGTAATTGTCTAATAGCCACATTTTAAGTGTTAAAGATGGCAAAATTTATTTTAATAATGTATTTTATTTAACCCAATATATGAAAAATATTATTTCAACATGAAACCTATATAAAAATGAACACTTTTTAAATATATGAGCTGAGATGTCCTGTAAGTACAAAATACATACCAATGTTCAAGACTTGAACATAATGAGCTCAGGTGCTCACTATGTGCGTGTACCTAGTGGCTACCTATTGGATAGTATAAACTGTAGGTTCCCTCTCCAGGCATAAGTTTTTAGTAGTCAAAAAACAAAGAAGCATAGGAAAAAATATTTTTGAAACTCTTTCTTATAAAGTGATAAGAAGATTCCCAACAGTATGACATACACATGCCTTGGCCTGTGCATCCCCAAATCTTGAGACACACTTGTGTGCCCATAGTTTATTTGGGAACGTGATCCTTCAGAACAGGAATACATGGCAGGAGAGTAAAACAGGAAAGGAGGAAACCCCTGTTCAAAATTATGTTGTAAAGCTGGCCTCTGCTACAGGCAACTAGTGGTTTATTCTCCTGGGACCTTCTGGTCACCTGAGGGCAAATAGGAAAGCATGTCAACAATAGGTCCCATCTCCTAGTGCCAGAAGATGGCCTCTCAGGAATTATGCACCTCACATTTCTAGAAGTAAATGTGTGACTGAATGTCCAACAGTTCTGTGTAATGGAAAAGCCCAGCAGAGGAAGCAAGAAGTATCTGACTGGGGCAGAGACAAAGTGCTGGTGGAGGGAGAGGAAGGGGGTGTGGTGCCATGGAAGGGGGTGTTCTAGCCATGCTGATCTGAGCAAAGCCGACAGGACACAGACCACCCACTGCGGCAGCGGCTAGAATTAAAAACTAAGGTCGAGAGGATTCTGAAGGGGAAAACCACTGGTGATCATGAGGATGCACCTGCCACTTAAAAGTAAACATGTTAGATGGAAACCATTTCTACAGAGACAGAATGGCCGTGATGGGGGATGGGGAATGCAGCTAAGGAGGCATTAGAAAGCCATGCATGGTGGCTCACACCTAAAATCCCAGAACTTTTGGAGGCCCAAATGAGAGGATCACTTGAGCCCAGCAGTTTGCAACCAGCCTAGGCAACACTGCAAAACCCTGCCTGTTTCTAATTTTTTTCTTTTTATGTTTTAAAAAAGAAGGCAGCATCAGAAAAGCCAGGAAGAGACTGTACTGGAAATACTACTCCAGCTAAACTCCTATATACACTACTGTTTTTTAAAGCCTCAGTACTATTCAAATACAGTCAACAATGTTTGAAATCCCAGAAAGCATATGTAATGTTCTGGTTTTCATGCGCTTATCTGTATTGTATTATTTTATCATTCTGGAATTAATCAGGTTTTCACAATATGGAAAATAACCAATCAATTCCTAGTCATCATATGTACTTAATAAGCAATATATTTCTGCCACTTATAGTTGAGATAATTGTGTGAAATTGCTTAATCAGAGCTGGAAAAGACCTTAGAAAGTGATATGTTAAACCAGTGCCACTAAGTGATGTAAAAGTTCCCTTGAGAGCCTTCCTTAGAAGTGGTCATTCAATGTGTGCTGCTACCAAAGAATCAATGTGAAATCCCTAGCTTAGTTGTGACCATCTGCCTAAGTACTACTGCCTAAGTACTTCCAGTTGTCATAAAGCTAGGCTGCTTATCCATCTTCCATTAGTTAAGTGCTGCTGTCTAAAACATGACATACTTTAGTCTGAAAATTGTTCAGTTCAAGGATGCTATGTTCTACAACACACCTTTTACCAATTCTGCATAGAAAAAGTTTATCATCAGCCAGGTGTAATGGTTCACTCCTATAATCCCAGCACTTTAGGAGGCTGAGGCTGGTAGATCATGAGGTCAAGAGATCGAGAGCATCCTGACCAACAAGGTGAAACCCCATCTCTACTAAAAATACAAAAATTAGCCAGGCATGGTGGCACCTGCCTGTAGTCTCAGCTACTCAGGAGGCTGAAGCAGGAGAATCTCTCGAACCCGGGAGGTGGAGGTTGCCATGAGCTGAGACCCACCACTGCACTGCAGCCTCCTAGCAACAGAGAGAGACTCCTTCAAAACGAAACAAAAAAACACCTTATGATCCTATGTATCTGCCTAATCACCATATTATACCAGATAAGTCCTCTGTAAGAGTGAGCTTTACTGTGCCTTGAAATGTCTGTGATGGCTATAAAAGTAATTGTGTTTATGAATACTGCACACATGGAATCTCATTCTCTTTCCATATCAAACTCTGATACTTGTTGAGTGCCTGACTAAAAATAATACTGCAGTGGGACAAAAGTGATTAATCTGGAAATGTGAATGGACCTGGCCACTCATCAAGCCTCCCAGAGATTATTCTGCAATTCCTCTTCTCTACACCCTTCCTGCAGGGAATAGACAATTTATAGTGGACAGAAGCTAAGTTTATCTACATAATAAAAGGCTAAGAGAAATCCTGTGGAGGAAGGAAAGGAGAGCAGAAAGCCCTGTGGGGTAGGGGAGGAAGAAAAGTCTTGTTTTGGGAGTTGGGGGTAAAAGATAACAGAGGATCTGATTGCTGGGATATGTGAAGGAAATGGGGAGGAGGGAAAGCTGTCAGCATTGCTGTGGACTGACCAGCGGACTCCCCTTTCTTGTTCTTTATAGAAAATTGTAACAAAATTTCTTTTTAATTAAGGTTGGTCTTTGAACCATTCTTAATTGCTTTCTGAATCTTTGTGTTTGTGGGAACTACACTACTCTCCTCCAAATGAAGCCTAAGCTCTATGAGATATTAACCAAGTATACAAAGGTAGCCCATTGCTGATTTATTGGCTTCATATCTTATTTTTCGTCTTTGTTTTAGCTGCTTTTTCTCAGAGCTGCATTTTTTTTTTAAAAAAGTCTTTCCTGTCTTAGCTTTTGAAACATTTTTTCTGCATACAACAGCTATTGTAGTTAAGCTGCCACTGCATTGTGAATTGCTTTCATTTTATTTATCAGACCCGTATTGAGTGCCAACCATATGTCAGGCTCAGTGCTGAGATGGAGAGACAGCTTTGATCCATGATCTGACCTTGCATGGAAAGCAAGTAATGGTACTGGAGTATACTCCAGAGCACCTGAGCAGGAATGTTTAAAAATTCATATATCTTAATAATAGTGTCCACAGTACTGTATGCCATGATCTTAGAAAGCTTATTATGCCTATTACACCAAGTCAGAGCACCTACCAAGACAATTTCAACACTTGGGTAGCTATACACAGAGGTGGATGAAAAGTGAAAAATTCAGTCACTCATCCAGATATATTGCTAATGTTCGGAAATTTCTGGGCAACTGTCTGATTTTCTTTGCTTTCATCTTGAAGTTTGGCCTCATGGAGCCATATGTTGAGTGTAAGCACATTCAGGAATGCATATTCTCAACTTCAAGGACATTTTCATTTGATTGGAGGTGATAACACAACTAGAATTGAGTTATGGCACTGGATGCATCCCTCCCATTCTGGTAAAAATTGTTGGAGGATGTTCAACACCTGAAACTAACCAGATCTTCAAGTTATATATCTCATCATTAAATATAACACTACAGAACCTGAATTTTACTGACATGGAAAGCTTTTTAAAATAAATGCTTAGAGCTAGGAAGATGCCCAGCACATTAATCCTTGAACCATACAAAGGGAATCATTTTGTAAATGGAAATAAGTCCTTTAATATAAACTGGGCAACCATTCAATCACTAAGCCTGGCTTTGCAGTATCCTATTTAATCCACTGAGTGTTCTGTTCTTTTCCATTCATCTAGCTTGAGCCACAAATATGTTGCTTCTCATTTTGCCATCAGATATTTTTTCCTTATCATGACTTAGAGGCAGGCCAGAAGAATAGTATCAGTGCCTAGAAATGAATTATGAATCATTTAGTACTTTCAGAATCCAAAAGGATAAGAAAAGTAATAATCCCAAATATACCAGTCATTCTTCTTTACTTTGCTTTTTGCAAGAAAAATGCTATAGTTTGAAAACTTGCTACAAAATTTATATATTGAAGTCAAAGAGATAGATATTCCGGAAAGAAAATGTAAGAGTAAAAGAGTAAATGTAAGAGTAAAATGTGAGGCAGACAAACAAGCAAATATGTTAAATGCATCTTCATTATGTACGATTTTTATGGCCAATGGATGAGTCGGGATGTCAAGACAGGAAAGTTTGGATACCGTAGCTTTACCTTCAAAGTGTAACTTGCTGCTTTCCACCAAATGAAATGTAAATAAAAAGTCAAAATGTCCTTCTTCTGCTGTGAGTCAGATGTCTAAAGGCCCACTCAGGAATGAAGGCTGGTCCATGCAGAGATGACCTTATGATCTGACAGAAAGGTGCTTCTGTATTTGAGAGGCTCAGGCTAAGCCAAAAATAAAAACAGCGGTCTCAGGGGGCTCCCCTCATATTCCAAGGTAAACTAAATGAATTAAATAAATGGTAAGTCAGCATTAACATTCAAAATTTGCGACAGGTAGAAAGGAATCATTCAGAAAGAAACATGGTCACACTTTGTGTCAGATTCAAAGCAGAGATTCTGACCCAGTACATGCAAGAGTTAGTGTCTTTTTATTTACGGTACTGTGACAATGAATTATAAAGGCCTTTTTTTTTTTTGTGGTCAGTGTCTTCCTCTCGTATATGCAGAAACATGCAAAGAACTCTACAGTCTCATTAACAAATACTAGATTTCAGAGGTTAAGTATTTTATAGGATGTTCCCACGCATAGACTTTATTAGTAAAGATTTATTAGTAAAGGCGATCTCAGAAGATCTGGTTATTCCCTAGTCCCTATCTCAGAGTCCAATTTTTAATTTCACAACTGAATAATGTTTAATTGCTTCAGGTCCTTTTAAGTAGCTGTACCAAAGACCATTGTTTGCCTACCTCCTAATATCCATTCACCTCCTTTTTCATAGCAGTAAAACCCTGATTTCTAACTAGGATTCCTATATTTAGCAAATAAAAATACAGGTTGCTAAATTAAATTTGACTTTCAGAAAAACAGCAAATCAAGTTTAAGTATAAGTATGTCCCAAGTATTACATACAGGATGCCTAGTTACATTTAAATTTCAGATAAGCAACAAGTATATTTTAGTCTAAGTATTTCCCAAATATTGCATACTTATGCAAAAAAAGTATTTATCTGAAAATCAAATTTAACTGGGCATTTCTTATTCTATCATGCAACCCCCTTAACTGCTAAACTCCCTTAACTGCTAAACTCCCTTAACTAAGTTGTTACCCAACTCGGACTACATTTCCAGGGCTCAGACCATGGTGTGACCATGTGACCAAGCTCCCTTCGATGAGATGGAAACTTATACTGAGTGGTGTTCCCAGAAAGTCTTCTAACTGGAAAGGGGCTCTGCCGAAGCTCAATCATGAACAAGGCTCTGGTACAGACAGGAAGAACTGAGGTCCCTGGAAACATCATGTTGCTGACATAGCAGCCAAGAACTGCCTCCCTGAGAATCCCCCAAGAGAGAGAGAAACTGCTTTATTTAAATACTTACCACTTCTGCTACATTCAGTTCAACCCAATCCTAACTGATAGAGGCTTATCTCCTTAGGGATTTGTGAACACACCAAAACCAAGATCTGTGGAACAGGGAGGTCTGTGGAAAGCAGAGCATTTGAAACACTGTGAACATTAACAGTCATGTAGCTTCTCATTGTCTCGCGGACTTTCTCTCTCACACATACAGATTTCCCTACTTTTCTAAAGCCCTGGGTCTTCTAATTTTCTGCCCTATCTTCTTCCTGATAATGCTCAGAAGTTAACTCTAGTAATTCAGAAAAAAAAAAAAAACCTAACGAACAAAAAACACAAAGGTCATTCTTTGAGGCCTGGAGCATAAAGCTAAACTGGGGTTAACAATTTCTTTGAAGAGGCTGGGTGACCGTTTTCAACAGAAATAATTTGTTGATACTTTTTGAATATGCTGTCAGGTGGCAGAAATTAAGGTCCTAGATTACAATCATAAAATACTTTGGAGCATCTTTGGCTTTGGGGTGAAAATGTAAAAATGAATTCCTAATAACATGATACCTTGAATAAAAGGAAATAGACCATATATCATCCCTTCCAATGTTCTCAGGTCAGAATACTTATACATAAAATTCTGTTCCAGATAGGCAATGCTGATTTTTTGTTGTTGTTCAATGCTTAAGTTATGCCAGTTTCAACATTTTTCTTGGTACCATGGAAAATGTTGCCACTGGCAGGCTTTCTACGTAGATAGGAAGGCAAAAAATAGTGTTAAATGGTGGGACTATGAGAACAGGAGTCTGTACATTTCCATTAATGTGTCATTCAGAATCCTGCTTAGGAGATCTATTTTTAATTCCTTAAGGGGGATAGATATATATAGAAAACAGATGAACAGAAAAAAAAAACCTTCAAATGTAACAATTGAAAGTAAAATGAAGGCAAGGATAAGATACGAAAAAGGCTAAACACGATTCATTTTGTCATAATGAAGACACAAAAACCACTGGTAGATTTTTGCAAAGACTAAAAATTTCAGACTCTGGTTAGAATGTGGAAGTTATCCAAAGGGGGTTGCTTAGTATCTCCCCAAAATGTATGACCACTTGCAACCTCAGAATTCAACCTATTTGGAAATAGGTTCTTTGCTAATAAAATTCATTAGTATTGAAGGCATACGGCATTGGATAGACCCCAAATTCAATTACTACTATATTTATAAGAAGAGGAGAGGACATGCAGAAAGACCATGCAGAAAAAAAGGCTACATGGCAACACAGTCAGATACAAGAGTGATGCGGCTACACACCAAGGAATGCCAAGGGCTACTTACTGGCAACCATCAGAAACCTGGAGAACAGTATAGACCAGAGCCTTCCTCAGAGGCTCCAGAAGAAACCAGTCTTCTGACACCTTGGTTTTGGACCTCTAGCCTCTAGAGCTGTGAGAAAATTAATTTCTGTTATAGTAAGCTACCCAGTTTGTGGTACTTTTGTTACAGTCCCTAGGAAACTAACACATCACCCAATGACCCTTCCCTCTGAAAGGAAGGCATTATATATATGTTCAAAAGATACCGCTGGATCCCAGGGCACTCAGAAAATTCCAGCGCTTATTTTTCAATTCCTCAGATCCTGGCCAATGGATGCTATTGACGAGCAAACATTTTTGCAGGATCTTAGTTTATTTGAAAGCCTTTATTCGGCCTGCCAAGTTGGAAAGACCATTTAATTATGCCTTTTGTTGAAAGCTTAGTTGTTTGTATTTTGTGGTTTCATTGGCTTTTTTTTTTTTTAAAGACAAGAAAGCAAAATCAAAGGAAATGAAGCAAAGTGAAGTTTCATCAGTACTTCAAGGTCTCTGAGCCTCTACAAATCTACAAACACAATAGCATCATCAGTGTGTCTCATATGTTCTAGTTCTGTGAGATCAGGTATATAATATGGAAGGTTTGCAAATGGTCCATCCTTCCACCATTACCTAGCCAAGAGTGCATTTGCTATTTCTTCTTCATCATATTGACAGTACACTCAAAACAAAATAGAATTGTATTATTTTCCCTGACCAAAACCGGAACTGTGAGCCTATTCCTCTGATAAACACTAACAGTCCCTTTGATAAGTATTACTCAACACGTCTTCAAGTCAGCACGCATGAAGAAAATGAGCGTTACAAAGCATAATACAGTAAACTGGAAGAAGGGGAAATTCATTTGCAACTTGGTAGAAAGACATATTACATTTTTTGTACTATATACAAATGGCAAAAAATAAAATACAAAATGTTAGGAAAGGTATTAAATGTTGATTACATAAATATTCTGAATAATTTTTTCAAACTACTGAATTCAGAAAGTTTTCAGGGGGAGCTGGATAAATATGATTCATTATAATTCCAATGTTGTACATTTTTAGATGTTTTTAAAAATTGATCTTAGGATTTTTAACATCATGAGTTTATTGAAAACAATATCATAGGGGAAATTTTAGAAAGAAGATGGCAGTGGCCATGAAGGTTTTAAATCTCTCTGAATACTCACATAAAAACAGAGCAGCTGGGTAGCAAAACCAGAAACGTGTGGCTGACTCTTACAACACAACTATGCATCAAGGCATCCCCAGAAGCTACAAAATGCAACTGGATGACACAATACAAGCTGATAGCCATGAGAGCTGCATGATCTCAAAATCCATGCAGAAGATGGTAGAAGGGACATAGGGGGTAATGGACAGACTTGAGAAGGGGAGAATTTCAAATGTTCTTTTTATCATGACACTACCCCTCATAACTTGTTGCTTCAGGTTGCATTTGCTGAACCCTCCCAAGCCTCCATAACAGATTTAACCTGTCTCCCTCAACTGTTACCAAAGAGACAGACTTGAGTCTGATCAGTCCTCTGGATCCAGTTGCCAGTTTGCAGGAAATGTGGAGAATAGAGAAACATGTATGAAACCATAAATATACAGGCAATCCTGCCTGTGGAAAACTGTAAAAGTCAAATGTTCTAGTTCCTCCACAGAAATATTGAAAGAAAAGAAAGAGAGGGAGAAAGTGTAGATTTAAAAAGATTTAAAATACACATGGAATTTTTTTAAATAGGTGAGTCTACATAATAAGGTTTAGGAATGCATACTTGCATGATTAAAAAAAATGATTTAAAAAGGTCAGGCGCAGTGGCTCATGCCTGTAATTCCAGCACTTTGGGAGGCCAAGGTAGGCGGATCACCTGAGGTCAGGAGTTTGAGACCAAGATAGAGAAACCCTGTCTCTACTAAAAGCACAACATTTAACTGGGCAGATGCCTGTAATCCCAGCTACTTAGGAGGCTGAGGCAGGAGAATAGCTTAAACCTGGGAGGCAGAGGTTGCAGTGAGCTGAGATCGTGCCATTGCACACCAGCCTGGGCAACAGAGGGAGATTCTGGCTCAAAAGAAAAATGATTAAAATAAAAAGCAAGGATGTAATTTACTTATGAAGGGTAAGGAAGGAGCTGTTATTGAGCTGGAATACAGAGAGGTATAATAAAGAGGCTGACTCTATTTTTGATGTTTGCCTGCTGACAACTTTCAAGTCCCCCTGGCCCCCACTCCCCATTCTGCCCCACATTTGGACAAGCCAATAAGAAAGCCCACAAGCTCTTCCAATGGCAGCAGCAGGAAGTTTTAACTATGCATACCATTTTTAGACCTGCTAGGAAACCTGCCTTGCTCTTGCCAGAAAACTTCATTATATAAGTAATAAATGTTTTCATACCCTTTTTATGTGTGTTTGGCAACATTAATCTCAGTATCCAGGCCAAATTTTGGGTAAAGAATTGATTTTACCTCTGTAGAGTGACCTCGACAAAGATTTCAGGGTGGCTGGCAAAACTCTACTTTTTTGACCTGTGTGGGTGCTTAAAAAGTGTTTGCTTTATAACTTAAAATGAATGTTTATCATGTACGTGATTTGCTGTCTCTTTATTCTGCAATAAAACAGATAAAAAATAAAAGCAACAATAATAACAACAACAATTTCTTGTGGCAGATTTATAACTCACTGTGATGCATCCATTAGAAATCTCAGACTTGGAAGAACACACTTCTTAGAACAAAAGTACTTAGTAAGATAGCTCTGATCCCTGAACCTGGCATGCCACTGCATAGGCTGGTTCCTGGACGCTACCAAGAATAAGACTCTAACCTTGACCTCCAGAGTATATTAGTCTCGGTCTTTCTGGATAAAAATCAATTCCCTACATGTCCCATGTCTTCCCCTATAATTTCTTGTTTTTTCTTTTGTGTTTCAGACAAAGATGATCCTAACTTGTCTTGGATAATCTGAAGAAGTTACATAAGGGAACATTCTATGTACTCCTCCTGTTTCATATTTCCTCGGACATCAGTTCAAAGACAGTTCACCAATTTGCTTCCTTCTTTTTTTTTTTTTGAAACTGAGTTTCATTCTTGATGCCCAGACTGGAGTGCAATGGCATGATCTCGGCTCACTGCAACCTCTGCTTCCTGGGTTCAAGTGATTCTCCTTTCTCAGCCTCCCAAGTAGCTGGGGTTACAAATGCCCGCCACCACACCCAGCTAATTTTTGTGTTTTTAATTAGAGATAAGGTTTCATCATATTGGCCAGGCTGGTCTCAAACTCCTGGCCTCAAGTGACTCACTTGCCTTGGCCTCCTAAACTGCTGGGATTATAAGCGTGAACCATTGCGCCCAACCTGCTTCCTTCATTTTTATGATAAAGCTTTATTTATTAGCCACGTTAGAAGCACACTTTTGCTTAATCATTTTATTATAGTTGTAAATTAAGGAGGAAATGCATTAAGTCTATCTGGTGAGTACTTGTAGTCTAAACATAATTAATTGAAAAACACTGACAAAATAGAAGTCATCACATTCTCTAGTACCAAATTTCAAAAGAGATCATATATTACATCATGTAGTTCTTTTTCTCTTTTTTATAATATTGAGATCTCATCTCCTTGACAAACTTTTTCCTAAGTAAAATTGAAGAAAGTGAGGAAAGATAATCAAGAAAATTCCCATAGGCTCTCAGAACAAAACGAATCATTACTTTAAATGCTCATTATTATTTTGAAGTTTTCTGGGCCCCAATAAATTACTTGATAGAGGAAAATTCAATTATATAAATGGTATGTGATAGCTTGAGTTTTGTTTGCCCCACGTTTTTTAATCTTTTTCTCTTTTCTTTTGGTAAATTTTCCCAAACTTTATATGGTTTGGGTAGGGAGTCACTCTCAGAACACTAGCTTTATGAAACATGATGGCTCCTTTCTCTAGACACATTGATTGGTGTGGTCGTAATCCAAGCAGAGTTAACAGAGTCATTCCCTGGAGCTGACATAGGAATTATATGGCCCTAATATGTTGTTGTTTGAAAATGTTTACATTTTTCCTTATGAAGTCATATGTTAGTCAGTGTTTGTAGAGATAATGCTGTGTAACAAACGACCCTGATATCTTGGTGGTTTATACCAACATTGATTTCTCTCTCACATGTTTTGAGATCAGCTCAGGTCTAGGTTTTAAGTTGAGTTTAGGTTTTTTCATGTGTCTTCTCATTTGAGAATCCACGTTAAAGGAGCATTTCCTATTTGAGGCATCCTGTTCTCATCAAAGAGTAAGAGAACAAGAGAGCTGCTGAAAACTTTCAATGCCTTTTTAAAGCCTCTACTCAAAACACATAAGTCACATGGCCAAGCCCAATATAAACATACAAGAAAGTGTACTTCTCCCACAGACAAGGAGAAGAGAGTGAATATTTACTAAATAATAATACAACTACCAAAGTCATGCATTTCTTGTTATTTTCTTCATTCTGGGTACATTATATTATAAATAGTACGTGTGTGTGTGTGTGTGTGTGTATAAATAAATATATATACACACACACATAAATTACATTCACTAGATGTTTGCTGTTGATGACACAGTGCAATTAATTTTTATCTTATAGCCAATAGCTTTATGGACATCTCAGTTAATTCTAATTATTTGTCAACTATCATAGTTATTTTGTATATTCACTATCTAAACTTCTACTACCTATTTGAAATACACCAAATAGATTTAGATAATACTGTATTTAAAGTATCTATATAAACTCAGGAGAGCTGAACTAGTGAATTAAATAAAATGTAAGAGAACTGGTTGCCTTTATTTTATTTCAGTTTTTTGCACTTATGATCTTCAATGAGATTGGCATGTAATTTTCTGTTCTTATATTTGTCTAGTTTGGGTATTGCACACACTAGAATAACTAATATTAACTTCTGTAATATAGGAACCTCAAACCTTAGTGGCTTAATCTCATAAAAGTTTATCCCTCAATGATGCAAAGACGAATCAGTTCTTCCTTGTTTAAGGACATCGTTCTATATGGCTATTCTGGGACACACTCCTTTTTATGTCTCTACCATCTACTAAGTCCTTGGAGTACTCTGCCATTTACTCTGCATCTAGCTCCCAGAAAGGGCAAGAGAGACCATGTAGAAGATAACATGGGAAGTTTCTAAAGCCCAGACCTGGAAGGAGCATTGTACATGACAACCACCCACACTTCAATGGCAAAAACAAAGTTGCATGACCACATCTACAGCAAAGGAGATTGAATTCTGTAGATTGGTTTGTGTAAGACTGGAATCAACATTTATCTGAAGTTCTTTTTTTTTTTTTAAGACGGAGTTTCACTCTTGTTACCCAGGCTGGAGTGCAATAGCGTGATCTCGACTCACCGCAACCTCCGCCTCCTGGGTTCAGGCAATTCTCCTGCCTCAGCCTCCTGAGTAGCTGGGATTACAGGCGTGCACCACCATGCCCAGCTAATTTTTTGTATTTTTAGTAGAGACGGGGTTTTACCATGTTGACCAGGATGGTCTCGATCTCTTGACCTCGTGATCCACCTGCCTTGGCCTCCCAAAGTGCTGGGATTACAGGCGTGAGCCACCGGGCCCAGCCCGGTTTTTTTGATAAATCAAACCTAAATTTTTTGTTACTAGAAAATATTTTAACTGTTGTTTAAATGTTTTAAGTAGCTATAGAATTATTAAGGTTTGCTCTTGAATCTGCTTCATAGTTACATTTTTTAAAAAAAACAAAGTTTTTGAAATCTATTGGCATAAATATTGTGAAAGAAATCTCTCGTATTTTAAAATCTTCACCATGTCAATTGTTATGTCCTCTTTTCATGACTAATTTATTTGTGACTTCTCTTTATTCCTTAATCAAAGAATCAGCTTTGGTATTTATTAATCCTAAATATCACTTCCTATCTCATTAATTTCTTCTCCAGTCTTTATTATTGCCTTCCTTTGATATTTTGGGTTTAAAATATTGTGACCCCTCTACTTCTGGAATTATGTTAACAATTTTTTTCTAATATTAAGCACTTTCAAATCTAAGTTTTCTTTTAATTATCACTTTAGTTGATTCTCCCACAAATTTATACATGAAGTATTTTAGTTGTTAGTTATTAAGTTTTAAAAATATTGTAACTTCCACTCTGATTGCTTTCATGGATTGTCTTAGTGTGTTTGCTGGTGCTGTAACAAATACCTGAAATTGGGAATTTACAAAGAACAGAAATTTACGTTCTCACAATTCTAGAGGCTGGGAAGTCCAAGATCAAAGCACCAGCAGTTAGCAAGTGTCTTCCTGCTGCTTTATCACATGGTGGAAGGGCAAAGAGGCAAAAGGGGCCAAACTCACCCTTTTATAATACCATTAATCCCACCCATGAGAGTAGTCTTTATGCCCCAATCATCTCTTAAAGGTCCCACCTCCCAACACCACTGCAATGGTAATCAAATTTCATGAGTTTTGGAGGGGACAAATATGCAAGCCATAGCATGGACATGTTAATTATTAGAATGTGTCTCCTATTAACATTCTATGTTTGGGCGTTTTGGCAGTAAACTTCTTGCATTTTTACAATTTTTCTTACTTAATTATATCAGGGTTAGATAATATGATATCTATACTATAAATACTTTGGCATTGATTGAGATTTGCTTTAAGGGCCTACTATGCAGCCTTTATAAATATTCAACGTGCCTCTTAAAAGAAGATTCATTCTAAATTTGCTGGTTGCAGGGTTCTATATTACTTCCATGAAACCAAACGTGTTAATTGTGTCACTGAAATTTATATCCTTTAGTAAGTTTTTGCCTACTTATTCAACCAATATGTTAAAATTATTCCATTTTGCTAGTAAAGTTATTCATGTCTCTTTATAATTCTGCCAAATTTTTCCTGTATCCTCTCAAGCTATGTTATTGAGTGGATAGAGGTTAAGAATTATTATACTTTCCTGGTGGATTTAACCTTTTATTATAATGCCTTCTAATGCCTTTGCCATGAAGATATCAGGAATTTTATCAATAAGCTATACCAGATATCATTAAATTTTACCTGAAAATATTTAACACATTGTTTTTATGAAGGTCAACTGCATAGAGTTGGATTAATTGAAGTCCTTGGTGCAGAATGCACTTCATTTATTGATCTATGTATGACCATGCTTTATTTCATTTGTCTATTTGTTCATTTGTATGTTATATTATAAACTCCCATGAACCAACTTCCCAAGACATAGAACACTGCCAATAATTTATATGTGAGCTCCTATATTTCATGCTTCTGGTTCCCCTTCAGAGGCAGTAGTTATCCTACATTTTGTGTTTATCATTTTCTTTGTTTCTTTTTTTTTGTATTTGTTTTGCTTTCAGATTCACTTCATATATTTGTTTATCAACTTTTAAGTTCACTTCGTATATTTGTATGCCCAAACGGTATATATTTTTTAGTTTCATAAAAAATGTATTATAGAGGCCAGGTGCAGTGGCTCACGCCTATAATTCCAGCACTTTGGGAGGCTGAGCCAGGTGGATCATGAGGTCAGGAGTTTGAGACCAGCCTGCCCAACATGGGGAAACCCCCATCTCTACTAAAAGCACAAAATTTAGCCGGGCATGGTGGTGCACGCCTGTAGTCCCAGCTACTTGGGAGACTGAGGCAGGAGAATTGCTTGAACCCAGAGGTGGAGGTTGCAGTGAGCCAAGATCTTGCCATTGCACTCCAGCCTGGGCAACAGAGTAAGACTCTATAACAACAACAACAACAACAACAACAACAACAACAAAATGTATAATATTGTATGTTGTTTTGAGGGACTTACTTTTTTTTATTCTCAGTAACATGAAACTTACAATTTCATGTTACTGAGAATCACCCACATTGTTTTCTGCACTTAGTTATTTTCACTGCTGCACAATATCATGTTACCTGATTATACCACAATTTCTTGATCCATTTTCCTGGCAATGAGCTCCTCTTTTACATTTGGTCTTCCTATAAACTTATATTTTAGATTTACTTCCAGTGAAAATAAAAACCAAAAAGTTCTTTTTAAAAATTTTAACACAATATGTTAAGTTCTATCTTTTATACCTGGATTTAGATTTTGTATATGTACAGTAAATTACTAAAGTTTTTTCTACATTTTAGTTTGAACCTTCTATTTTCTTCCTTTATTGTTTCTTTTATTTCTTCTTTCTAGACTTTTTTAGAAGTAATCTTTTTTTCATTTTTTTAACCTATGTTTATAGAAAATATGTACTTTGCTACTTTTAATGGTTGGCCTTAAAATGTTAATATATGTATTTAAATTAAAATGTAAAACTACTGACTATTTCTACTTTGTTTCTGGACGATACAAGGACCTTGGAACACTAATTCTAGTCACCTCTGTGGTAGATATGGAGGAATGGTGTTCAGCATCTATTGCAAATTTTTTTAATGTACATGGGCTATAAGGCAAAAATAGTTTTCCAGCCCCTTGCAGCTAATGTTCCGGATATAATTGAGTTTCCACCAAGCAGAAGCACCATCAATCAGAGTTGGAGTACAGAAGTGAGGTACACACCATACTTCGGCTATTTCTGCTGGCAGGTATGGTCAGGAGGCATGTGGTTACTCTAAAGCAGTGTTGTCAAAGTCTAGTATCCAGTCAGTTGCTTCATGAATGTTGTCAGAGATGTGAAGCATTCATTTTAAGGCACTATGTTTTTGATGTTGTATCTAAAATGTCATCACCATTCTCAAGTTCATCTAGATTTTCTCCTACATTATCTTCTAAGAGTTTCATAGTTTTGCATTTTACATTCAGGTCTCTGATACATGCTTACTTAATTTTTGTGAAGGGTGTAATGTTGTGTCTAGATTAATTTTTTTTTGCATTTGGATGTCCAGCTGTTCCAACATCATTTGTTGAAGACTGTCTTTTCTCCATTGTGTTGCCTTTGTTTTTTTGTCAAAGCCCAGTTGACTATATTTATGTGAATCTGTAGCAGAGTTATCTATTCTGCTCCATTGATCTATTTGCTTATTATTTTGCCAGTAACACACTGTCTTGATTACTGCAGATTCCCAGTAAGTCTTGAAGTTAGGTAAATTTAATTCTCTGACTTAGTACTTCTCCTTCAATATTGAGTTGGGTATTGGGGTCTTTTGTCTCTTCATATGAAGTTTAGAATCAGTTTGTTGATAGCCATAAAATAACTTGCTGAGATTTTGGCTGGGAATCTTCAAATCAAGATGGAAACAGTTGACAACTTGAGAGTATTAAATCTTGCTAACCATAAACAGGGGACATCTCACTTTTTATTTAGTTATTTCATCAGAGTTTTGTGTGGTTTTTTGACATAGATGTTATACATATTTTGTTAGATTTTTATCTAAATATTTTATTTTGGAGAGAATAACTATAAATGACAACATATTTTTAATTTAAAATTTCTCTTCTTTATTACTGGTATATAGGAAGGTGATTGGTTTTTGTATGCTAGCCCTATATCCTACAGCCTTGCTATGATCACTTATCATTTCCAAGACTTTTCAGGTCTATTCTTTATGATTTTCTACATAGACAATTATATCATCTATGAACAAACAATATTATTTTTTTCTTTCCCAATCTGTATACCTTTTATTCTACCCCTGTTTTCAGTATTTGTTTATTACCATATATAATTTGCAGAGGACAGTTATCTTCTTTAATCCCTTTGAAGTTATTATAAACCAATGTTTGGTTTATATTGTTCCTGTTGAGGTCTGCTACGAGTTGAATTTTTGTTTTGTTACAGGTCAGTTCTATTTTTCTCTGATTGCTATTAATATTTCCTCTTTGTCTTTAATGCTATGTAGCTATATTACAATGTTTTTGAAGGTTTTTTTAATTCCTACATCTAATTGTTTGTATCTTGTGTGTTTAATCAATTTTAGACATTTTTCACTATTTTATTTTCTAATATTGCATCTTTTTTCATTATCTTTAATCTTTGGTTTGTTTAAATCCAAATAGGCATGTTAGAGCTTTTCATTCTATTTTTATTTTATGTTTTTTATCTCTTTCTCTCTCCTACATTTGTTTCAATGTCTTGTGCTCTATCTCCCAGTTTACTTATTATCTCTTTAGCTCTATCTAATCTTTTGTTTAGATTTATGTGCTGAAGATTATATTGTTTATTGCTAGAAGTCCTTTTTAATTCTGATTCTTTCTCACATCTGCCTGGTCTTGTCTGAGAGTTATCGTGTTCCATACTCATGTTTCTGATTTCTATTTTTCTGAAAACACTTTAGTCAAACTTTTTTTAGTGTTTCTCTAATAATTCCAGTATCAAACAGAGGGGTGTCTAGCTCTGCTTTTTGTTATTTCTGATAATTTTTATTTTTTTCCTCAAACAATGTGACTAGGAGCTCATTATTTGGCTGTTTTTATATGTACAAATTCTGAAACACCTAGGCTGAGATGTATTCTTTTAGAAGGAATTTGTGTTATCTCCATCCCTGACCCCAAGATATTTTAATTTAATTTACCAAATTGTATTTCCCTGGACTATGCAAGTGATATTAATTTGAATCCTTTTTCTGTACATGGGTAGTCATATGGCTGCTAATTTCCAGAGAACTTTTTTGCTATCTCAAGCCAAGAACTTAGACATATTTTTTGCTAGCTTCTTTTTCCAGGGAATGGATTTTTTAAGCTCTCCTTTTACTGTAGCTATACCCCTTCATAACTTCAGGGTATGTGGAGGTCTTGGTTCTTTCTACACACTTTATGTGAGCCAAAGTTTTTGTCTGTCATTCTCCCTCACAGCTACTACAACTTACGTGTCGAAGCTCCTAGTACTGGCAGATCCCTTCAATGTAGCCCATGTCTCGATTACACACACATCACTCTTGTTTATTTCACTCATCATTTTTGGCTCCTGTGGATTTATTTTATTTCTGTTGTGGGTGAGTGTGACCCTACATATGAATTTCAAAGATTATTAGTAAGTATTAAGCAACATAGGTAGATGTTTGTAATAAGAAGGCTTTTCAGAATTTCTTACTCATAATATTACTGAAGTGGTAATAGAGTTTAGAACCATGAAACATTCAGAAATTATTTGAAGATAATAATTCTTATAATAGTTTTATGTACCAAAATCCACATAATAACTTACTCAAAGGTTTTTGGTGCAATGATATAGAAGATCTTAAAGGAGTACTATTCCAGCTTTATTAATATTTGATATTATGTATATAATTGTTCAATGTAGATTAGCCAGTGTTAATATTTTGTCAGCAAATGTTCAAGTCTCAGCTGGGAGGAACTATGAATAAAGAAAAGCATGAGGCATTTTAAAAGAATTAAATTTGATATTTGGATTCTTAGATTTCTAAACTTGCCTTTGACCTTTCTGTCTTACGCTTATCTGTAGCAACAAATTTCAAATCTGTCAACAGTTTTTATTTAAGACAAAGAACACTTTTCTTGAATCCTGAAATTTCTGTGCCATAATAAGTTGGATTTTATCTGTTCACTCCAGAGAATACACATGCTCCAAGTGTGTAATCCCAGGATCCTCCTGCCATGAGGAATGAGGATGCATGTGAATCTCTTAGGGCCTCTGCTCAAATTGCACAAACCCTGACAGCTTCTAATACCACCAAGAAGAAGAACAGAGCTACAGGTTTTCTGTGAACCCACAGAATCTCTGGCTTAGAGTTCCAACCATGATTTCTCTGCTCCCTCCTTCTTCCCTGGCCTTGTTCCTTTGTCTGTGCTAGAGTCAAGTGGAAACATCAAATTCCCATGTAAGTGGTGACCGGAATCTCCCCACCCTATGGCTTACTGGACTTCTGGCCTCCCTGTTCTGGGCAACCTCTGAGGAGAGGATGTTCATTCCCCTCTGGCCCTCAGCAGCAAGCAGTCTAGTTGCTGGGCAGAAACTCTGCCTCAGTGACAAGCTTTCTGTACTTGGGATGAGTGAGAGCTCTGTTTTTTCTTGCTCTGTGGAGGTGATAAGCAGGATAGCTCCTAAGCGACACATTTGTTAAAGCCTGTCTGCCAGCAGCCCAACTTGTCCTCACCCTGCCATGCTTTCGCCCATGAAACTTTCTAGGCACATTGCACCTGTTGACAGAGGGGCCATGGCCACAGGCCTGGCTGGCTCGGCACCCCTCCGGCAGGAGAGGGTGAACAGTGTTAGAATCAGCAGCCCCAACCCTGGGCAGAGCAGGACAAACCAGAGGGGCTTCTGGAAAAATCTGAATGCCTGCTGTGAATGAACATTGTGCCAGTTAAGACTTTCCACAGGGGAGGGCAAAGAACTATAAAGACTTCCTTCCTCTGTCTGAATGTATAACCCACCCATGAAATGCCTTTAGCCAGCAGTTGGTCAAAGCATTGGGCTTACAGCAACATCTCAAAGTCTGTATCATCATCTTCCCCTCTCTTCCCTTAGGTATCTCTATTCCAAGCTTTTACTTTGAGACCTCCTTTAAAAAAAATAGCTATTTGTTATCCAGAGATATATGTATAATATCATTTTAGTATATGTCCTCTATAATTATAATCTAGATGCATGCTTCTTATAATTTTAAATTTTAGGTTTTAGTTCATAATCATTCCAGTTTTCAAAGCCTTCTGGTTTGTGCTATACATGAAAATAGCCACAATTCTTGACTTCCTTTCTCAACAAAACTGGATTCCAGAACAAGCCAATTCATTCATGATTTAACACTGTTGAGCATTTACTACTGCCAGGGACTGGGCTAGCTGTGAAATATATGAGTGGAAATATCAGACAAGATCCCTCCCCACACAGTGTTTACATTTTAATTGGAGAGACAGAGCAAAGTAGCTTTACAAATAAAATAACTACAAACTGGGATGGTTGCTATGAAAGAAACATGCAAGGGGCTGAGCTGAGACTATAGAAGTTTTACTGTATTTCTTATCAAGATATATCCTAATTATATGTATGTTTTTCTGTTTCCTCATTAGACTGTAAGAACCTCTAAGGTCACAACTAAGACTTTTTCATCCTGTTCTCCCTTGTACTTTGGAGAGTGTCTGATACGTGATGGGGACCAAGAAAAATGTCTGCTGAATGGACATAAGACTGTCTTTGTTGATTGATGAGTTAGCAAAGGATTGGGGCTTCATTTTGAGAAACGGTTACACTTTGCACCAAATAGGAAAAGCACTGAGCACAATCTACGTCTCGCATTGTTTCCTTAAAAACTTTTTACATTTAATATTCAAGTTCTCTGTTTTTATCCTAAATTGATTCAAGGCATGAGCAAGTGTAAGTTTTATGGGAGAATAAGAATCCAGTTTTCTGAATAATTTTCTGGCCAGACACAAATGAAGCACACAATACTGGTGCTGTTAGTGCTAAGCTGTGCCATCAGCGCTGGAGGAAAACCTGAGACAGTGACGGCTCTCTGGAAGCTGTGGTGATAATTAAGTCCCTGTTCTCAGGTTTCTGGTCATCTTCCTTTTAGCTGCCAGCACAGCGACTTTCAGTCCTGACTACTGAAGAACTAACTGAGCAGCTGGTTTTGTTCTGTCCCTTCCCCCTCTCTCCGGGCCCCACCTCCTTTTCAGTGGCTCCCTGTAATTTCTGGTCACTCTGCCACTTCCCCAGGGGCACTGGGTTGAACAGCGCTGGTATCTCTAAGCGTAGTCCACCATCTCCAAGGCAACATTTGCCTTCACAATTGTGTGGCTTCTGGTTTCTGAAAGACACGTATGCTGGATGAGATCTGGGAGAATAAGATTTCCAAAGACTAGAAAATGTGCTCCTTTTGGGAAACTGAAATGAGAGTAATTATCACCTTCAACTGACTGACTTTCAAGAGGCTGAGGCCAGAGGGGTAAAGGAAATAAGTGAGGAAGGTGGAAAATGGCAGGCCCCCAGGGCCAGAAGCCCAGCCACCTGGCTCTGGCCACAAGTGCCCTGCCTCCTCCACCTACATACTTACTGCAGCTGTTCTCCACTCTTGCAGCACTGAATGTACAAACCTTGCTTGAAATTGAGAATCAGAAGTTCCATTTTGGTTGGTCACAGTTGTAATTTTACAAATATTATGGAGCATCTGCCAAATGCATGGATACTATTATTTTTTTTTTTTAAATCAATAAAAGACATAGCTCCTGCCCTTGAAAACCTCACAATAGGGAAAGCAATTTTAAAGCTACAGTCATATTATTTAACAAAGGAGGAAAGGGTCCTACTGAAGGAAACATGATCTTCCAGTTGAATAGCTCATTGGAGGAAGAGCTGAGACTAAACCTCAGTCTCCTGACTTCTGAACTGATGGGTATTCTACAATATCCTACAGGCTGTGTGAAACCACAATGAGAACCATGTAGGGAAACAGGAGCTGGGGCTTGTGGTGCTGCACATTGACTATACCTAAAAGGAAAGGAGATGAAAAACATGGCAAACGTCAGGGTAGATCCTGGGAAGGGGTGAGTCCTGAACAAACATTTACATGAAGGTTGCATTTGGGGAGAGGAGAGAGAGAGAGAGAGAGAGAGAGAGAGAGAGAGATGGGGGGGATCATTTCAGATGGAAGCAAGAGCATGAAGTCATAGGAATAAACCAGACAGCTTCCAGGGCTGCTAAGGAGATCCATGTGCCTGGAATTGAAGTGTTTCAGGAGAGTACAGAAGTTGCATAGAACGAGTGGGGTCAGCTCAAAAGTTCAACACATACGATTGAGTACCCTATGTATGCCAGGCACTGCATTAGGCACTGGAGATAGGCAGATGAATGAGAAATGTCATCCTATTGTAGTGGTTTTACCTCTTTGGCCACTAGAATCTTCATTCTAAAAGCCAGGTAGGGTTTGCCAAATCAACCTACAGAGAAACAAAACCCAAACGGAACTTTAAGAACTTTATGAAAGATGACACGATGGTGTGATGAAAATGGTTTGAAACATACTTTGTTCAAGACCAGATAGTTCTTGATCTATACCAAGGGACAAAAACATCTAAAAGATAGACATTGATACTGATGGCCAGGCACCAGTTCCTACTAACCCAAGCAGGCAATCACCCTCAGCCAGTGGAAATCAAAGAACATTTTCTGAGCTAGGCTCTTCCTGCCTCTCCCCTGGCTCCCCTTGGTTCTGATCACATCTGAATGGGGATGTTTATTCCTTGCTTCAGAAGCCTCATTCCTAAAAGGTACTTTGTCCGATTTTTCTTTGCTTGTTCTTTAACGCACTTGCTTGCTAGTCAGTTGATTTTGCCTTTCCAGGTACTCTGCAAACTCTGCAGTAATACTGGAGTCCTAGAGCAATGTCTGCATCCTCTTCACCAAGCCGTATCTCTTCTTCTGGCTGCCAGATACTTTACAAAGAATTATCGTTATTCTGTCTGCTGTGTTGGTGGGAGGTTTCTCAGTTTTTTGTTTTTAATTCTTGGAGGAAATGTCACTTCCTGTATAGAGGACTAGATTAAAACAAATGCCACAATAGCCTTTTGCTTCGCCATTTAGCATCCACTGTATTCAAGACAATGTGATGGAGATTAGAAAAATCAGTTGAACTCAGTGATTTGTTGGGTATGAATGAAGAAGAGGAAGGAATGGAAATGATCAAACAGTTCAAAACATATGTCCTGCTAGTTTCTCAGGCTGGATAAATTGTGACTTTCCTCTCCTGTTTCAAACTCTTCTCTCAGAAGCACAGGACATACACTCCTCCAGAACACTCAGCAAAGGACACAGCTGCCTGGTGGAGCTTATGAAGGTGCCCTCTTCAGGAAGTCAAAGTCATCTGGCATGATTGAGATCTGTACATTCAAGTTAGAAAACAAAGAATGTACCCCAAGTCATAAGAAGTATAAAAAGGAAAAGACTTATTTTTAATATTTTTTCTCATTTCTTTTTCTATTATGGAAAACTTTAAATATAAAAAAGTAACAGCTGAGAAAATAAAATTCATGTACTCAAATATATTCATTTTTATTTCACTCTTTTTATTTTATCTTATTTATTTACTTTTGAGACTGTCTTGCTCTGTCACCCAGGCTGGAGTGCTATGGTACAATCTTGGTTCACTGCAACCCCCGCCTCCTAGGTTCAAGCAATTCTCCTGCCTCAGCCACCAACTAGCTGGGATTACAGGCATGCACCACCATGCCTGGCTAATTTTGTAATTTTAGTAGAGTAGGGGTTTCTCCATGTTGGTCAGGCTGGTCTTGAACTCCCGACCTGAGGTGATCCACCCGCCTGGGCCTCACAAAGTGCTGGGATTACAGGTGTGACCCTTTTTATTCTATTTCACACTTTATTTATCTGTTTATTTATTTTAATAATTTTACCTTTTATTTTAGATTCGGCCAGGGTACACATGCAGGTTTGTTACATGGGTATATTGTGTGACACTGAGGTTTGGGACACAAATGATCCTGTCATCTAGTGATCATAGCACCCAATCATTTTTTAGCCTCTGTTCCCCTCCTTCTCCCCCTGCTCAGTTGTCCCCAGTGTCTACTGCTCTATCTTTATGTCCATGAGCACCCAGTGTTTAGCTCCCACTTGTAAGTGAGGACATGTGGTATTTGGTTTTCTGTTCCTTCATGCATTACTTATAATACAAATAATACATGCAGTAATCCATTAGATAATTTACATATTATATATATATTTGAGAAACATGCTCAAAATGTTTCATAAATAGGTTTATTATATCAAAAGTATTTGAAGACAGTTGTGTTAACAACGGCCAATAGGCATGTTTAGGAGCTTTACTAAGAAATGATAAAATGTGTTCATGCTTATCTGCTCCAGGCTCAGTGTAAATGGCTACCCTGTGAGGCGGTGTCAACCAGGCCCGGACTGTACACATTTCCTCTCACTGGTGTAGAAAATCTGAACTGACGGCCTCAAATTAGACATTCAATCCCACCTCCAAAAACAAAGAATCTTTCTAAACACAAGTGCCAACCTTCTCAATATATTTTTAAAAAATCTAAGTTCATGTAACATTCATATGAAATAAATACATAGTACCTTGGGGAAGGCATTGTATATTTTTAGAACCTGTGTTAGAATCTGTAAATGAGAGTGTCTATGGTATTTAATATTCCTCCTAGCCCTACCATTTCACAAGCCATTTCTCTGAAGCTGTAAATTGCTAAGGCCAAACAGCCCATCAGTGCATTAGTTATTATTATTATATTTGCTTTTTTAGTAGGAAGCTTCACCTGTAGCATGCTGTTATGTGAACCTTTATCACAATCATCAGCATTTATTGAGGGCTTCTGTTCTCTGGCAAATGTCACCAAACATTACCAAGAATGAATGTGAAGAAGGCCACATTTTACAGATTCCATCCATAACTCCGGCAATCTCAGACCATACACAGGCTGCCAGTGCCTGGTCATGCCATTGTCCTCCCCGTCACCCTCTCCCCTTGGTAGGAGTTGCCTTGACATGTGGAGGCTGGCACCCTGCTCAGCTGGCTGTAGGGAGCCTTGTAGCACTTAGAGGGATGGGCATGTGGGCTAGATTCCTTTGGGTAAAGTGATAGGCATGTCACACTCTGGTGTTCAGGCTCTGACATGCCGCAGATTAGCAGGCGTGCCTCTGGTAAGAGGCGTGTGACTGACCTTTTGGTCCATGCCCTGAAACCCTTGAATTCTCCCTCACATTCTGTACAGCCATGTCCACCCAGTTAGAGCCAATTTTTTTTTAATGCTTCAAGTGCAAAAAATGAAACTGCATAACAGTGACTATGGCTCACTGACTTTTGAATGCTGTATTTCCATTTTTCCATTAGACGAAGCGTAGAGAAGCTGCAGAGACTGAGAACTGTGATCTAATGAACAAATTCAATGTGCTCAACATAGAGGATAGCAGAGCATGGTGGTTTTTAAAAATGGGCTTTGGTGTCAAGCAGACATGGGCTTGATTCTCATCCCTACCATACTCACTGGCCATTTTACCCAGGGCAAGTTTATTTTTTATAATATTAGAATAAATTCTTATTTTATGGGGTTGATGATAGAATTGATTTAATAAATGTAAGTTACTTAGGAGAATACCTGGTATCTGGTAAGCATTAAAAAAATAGAATTAGTTGCCACCATCATTGATAATGCCTTTATTGAGTTATAATAAAGCCAAAGAGTCTCCCAAATGTTTCAGTGGCAAACCCATCTTAAATATTGATTGATATAATCAATAATTGCAAAATGAACG
This sequence comes from Callithrix jacchus, assembly GCF_049354715.1. Classification (NCBI taxonomy): domain Eukaryota; kingdom Metazoa; phylum Chordata; class Mammalia; order Primates; family Cebidae; genus Callithrix; species Callithrix jacchus. The sequence continues at coordinate 141,576,756 of NC_133503.1, read as the reverse complement.
GTTGGGTGCCAGATGCATATGACTTGTCCTGTTGACCTCTGAGCACGTCAGCAAACAGGGACCACTTTACCTACAGCCACTTAGACCTCACACAGAGGTGATAAACTTGAGGCCAGGCTGCCACTCGGTTCCCCTTGGTATGACCCAATCAATACTACATGTCATCACATGCCTCCTCTCCACTAAAGATACAATGCAGGTTTATAATAGGATTGTTACAGAGACCTCTAAACTCAATAGTTCAGATAAATGTTCTGAAAGAAGAGGCAGAACAAATTGCCTTTGCAACATTTTCAGTTTAAAACTATATTTTCGTGTGTGACCTAGGGTCTCTTAATTGACCAAGAACTCCTGTCTATAATCTTTGTGCTCTTCCATTCTGTTCAGATCAAAGGAATTTTAATTGACACCTAAGAAAAATAGTCATATGCTTTAAATAAATAATTGGTCTGCCAATCTTTATGAAATACTCTGCTACCAAGTTCATCTCTTGATAGCTTATTGGATAAGGGGGTTTCTCATTATATAACATGGTACCTACTTCATTGGAGTATTGAACATGTTCAGTAGAAAGAGACAGAAGACCCCACTGTTCTTTAATTTGTATTAACCATAAGCATCTGGAGAAAATTGCAGCCAAAGCAGTGGGCCTGATATCCTACTGGCCTTTTGCTTAGAATAAGAGAGACAGAGATGACTGTGGGAATTAGTCAAGGTACACGTCACATCATCTTCTTGTGCAAACAGATTGCCTGGGGAGTAGTTTCCAAGCTTTTTCAGTTTATAAAAAATGCAGAAAAATGATAAAACTGTATATATAATACAGAGGCAGAGAGATGAGTCTGCTTATGAGTGAGGTGGCCATCCTGGGAGCTCTCGGCTTCTCAAACCTGAAAATTTTGGCACATTTGTAACCAATAAGAGGTACCTTGGGTGAAAAGCTCAGGGGTTTAGGTTAACACTAAATCCATCTACTCTGGATCTATGCATAACCCCAGGAGAAATGTTTAAAAACTGAGTTATTTCAGGGCACATTAAAAAATTAACGGCCGAGCATGGTGGCTAATGCCTGTAATCCAAGCACTTTGGAGTCCAAGGCAGGCGGATCACCTGAGGTTGGGAGTTCAAGACGAGCCTGACCAACATGGTGAAACCCCATCTTTATAAAAACAAAACAAAACAAACAAAAATTAACAAAAAGAAAACCCAAGCAAAGAGAAACAGGTTTCCCTACCCCCCACCCCCAGGTGTCTAAAAGATAAAGGAGGTGTACTATAATGCTTAACAGATTTGACTCTGGACTCAGATATGAATTCATATCCCATGTACGACACCAATTAGCTTTGAGACTCTTGTGCAATTTACCTAATCTTGCTAAGCCTCAGGTTCCTGTTCTTTAAAAAGTCATGTGAATCTCAGTGACATGTTAAAATAATTCAATAAGATAATGCAGGCATAGTACTTAGTACAGCATAGAGTTTAGAATCTGCAAGCCATCTTAAGCAACTCTTAAATAAAAGTCTTATGATTCTAATGTCAGGAATCCTATCCATCCTAAACAAAAGCCTCATGACCCTCTTGTCAGAAATCCTATCTATAGGATCAGTGAGGGTGCTCAGGGTCAGCATGCAGTGTTATGTGACTTTTGGTTCCAAGGAAGCATGTCAATATACAGCCTGATTATTGTTTAGTTGCCACTGCATTTCTACCTAGAATTCCCGTTAGCTCTGTGAGGATGGCTTTAGTTTGAGGTTCTCACAAGAGAACCTGCCTCACAAGATGGTTTCAATGGCACACTGTCCTCTCCTGACTTTAAATACCTTATGACACTCCACTTGTTTGAACCAACACCTGTCCATACTCCCAGGGGACAACCCTTCTGCCCCCAGTTGCTTGAAAGGAGTAGAAGCTCTGCACTTCTGCAGCTCCTTTGCAATGTCTCAATGCATACCCCTCGGCAGCCCACATCCCTTACCCAGGGCTGGGCTGGAACAGGCTCTGATCCAATTTCTGTCTTCTGAGTGAAAACTGGACAAATGGGTTCCTTGAAGCTCCTGTTTCTTCCATCCATAAGGATGTTTTACTCTGTTCTTTGAACATGAGAGCTAGTTCTTTGAAATTTACAAACGAAAAATTATCTGAGATAGATCCCAATCATTTTGCTTATTTTGCCAAGGTTAAGGACATGCCTAGAAGAAAAGAACATGGGTCACGAAAACGATGTGTCATTTGTGCCTTTCTCTAAAGATGGATTTGAGGGCTTCAGTATTTAAAGGGGAAAAGCCGGCTGGAGGGGAAAGACAGAGGGTATATAATCCACACGTTGCAAGAGAAAAGGAGCAGGTAGGGGAACAGTCAGCTATGTACTCCTCTCACGCTCAGTAAATTGGCACCTTACGTTAAGTAAGGTGAACATAAGAGCTATCACTTACGGAGATATTTAGCCTTTTATCTGTAGCTCTCTGCTTAGGGACAAAAGGAAAGGCAGTTTCTTGCATGATTCAGTTTTCAGCTTAATTTTTTCCTTTTTGCATAGCTAGCTGGAGTCCCAAGTTTTTACTTTCCTTTTACAAAGTGCATTGCAGTTTGCACGTGGTTCTATAGCAGCCACATCAGTACACTTTTGGCAACCTCTCCACATTTGTAGTTTCATTGGAAATGGCCCTTATGGAAAGAAACTTCTCCCCAGCTGGCATGAGACTGTGTGTATCCTGGGACAGGCATGATCTTCTTGCCCCTTGTGAGCCCTCTTGCCACGAAGTATTAGGAAAGAGATCTGGATAGCAGGAATATATTGTAGCAGATTTGACACAAGTTGGAAAACAGGTATGCAAGAATTGCCACATTTGATTACTTCTTTATTTTTTAAAATTATTTTATTATTATTACTTTTTTAGAAACTGAGTCTCACTCTGTCACCCAGGCTGGGGTGCAGCCATGCAATCTCGGCTCACTGCAACCTCTGCCTCCCAGGTTCAAGTGATTCTCCTGCCTCAGCTTCCCGAGTAGCTGAGATTACAGGTGCCCACCACACCTGACTAATTTGTTTATATTTTGTAGAGACAGGGTTTTACCATGTTGGCCAGGCTTGAATTCCTGACCTCAAATGATTCTCCAGCCTCAACCTCCCAAAGTGCTGGCATTACAGGTGTGAGCCACTGCACCCAGCCTGGTTACTTCTTTAAATCAAATTAGATTCTACTCTCCACCCAGACTAGGACAAAATTCAAAGACAATCATCATTGAGGCTCCCTTCCCCTCCAACATACACCTCCCCAAAGAGTCTTATATATTCAGAGAAATCCCTCTGGTCTCTAATCCACTCCAGGCACTTTAGAAATGCAAATTCATTCAGTCAGCATGTTTCTTTGAAGTCCAGTAGCCTCGAGCCTCTGACTCCACCAACCGGTTGAGCATTGCTAGTTGCCCCCATTCCTTTCCCACCCTGGGGCAATGTGCAGGAGCAGACCAACACATGAGACCCACAAAGCCCTGTGTCCTCTCTGGGGGCCTCCCCATTTGCTGTTCTGATTCTGTCTCACTTTCTCCTCCCTGGTTTAACCACTTCAATATGAACTCGCTTTCCAGAAAACAAAAGCCAAGGAAGACAGTTCTTAGGTGGCAACTTCTGCTTCCTGTTGTACAACACTACCTCCCCTAAGGCAAGGAAGCCTGCCCATTTTCTTGGAACAAGCGATTACACACAAGGAAGACAGAGCAAAGTATCTCAGTGAATTACCATGTGACACTATATAAGAAATGTAGGCTGTTTCCAGGTTTGTGTTGTTCGTTTGGTTGGTAATGGCTACTATATAAAAGGGTAATGAACATTCTAGTACATATATTTGTTTACCTATTTAGGATGAACTTGGGGTAAATTCTGAGAAGTGAGATTGCTGGGTCAGAGGGTATACACAAGGAGCATTTTAATAAACATTGTTAAACTAAACTTTCAAAACTAGTAATTTACATTCCCACTAACAAGGCATGATTGCTCATTTCCCAGGATCTTTATCAAACCAAGTATTGCCAAGCTTTATTTTTTTCCTTTGTTTTCTTCTGAGCCAGAGTCTCGCTCTTATCACCCAGGCTAGAGTGCAGTAGCATGATCTCCGCTCACTGCAATCACCGCCTCCTGGGTTCAAGGGATTCTCCTGCCTCAGTCTCCCAAGCATCTGGGATTACAGGCGTCCACCACCATGACCACTAATTTTTGTGCTTTTAGTAGAGACGGAGTTTCGCCATGTTGGCCCGGCTGCTCTCAAACTCCTGACCTCAGGTGATCCGCACAGCTCAGCCTCCCAAAGTGCTGTGATTACAGGCGTGAGCCACCGCACCCGGCCATTGATAGACATTTTTAAAACCTTGACTTTGTTTGCATTTCATTGATTGTCAGTGAGGCCAAATACTTTTTCCCATATAGTATTTAGTCATATTAATTACCAATGTATGTCTTGTTTGTCTGATGGTGTATTCTTATTGATTTGGAAGACTTTTGGTATATTAAGGCTACTAGCGCATGATTTGGCGCTGTTCCATAAAGTATAAGAGAGTCCTCTAAAACTCCATAAAATTAGACATCTTCCTCTTCACCTAAAATGGGGCACTTACGTTGACAGAGAAGTCTCACCTGTATTCAGTGAAGAACTTCAGCTACAGAACCTGGACCTGCCAAGCTCAAAGGAGACTCCAGTCACCCAGGAGCCCAGGCCCTACCTGGCTTTCTCACCACCTGCTGTGCTCACCTTCAGAAGGGAAAATGTTCTGTGCTGTTCATAGTTCTAAAACCCTCTACACTCACCTAACAAGTGTAGAGCTTAGGGTGGGGAGTGCTTGTAATAAACAGGCGGTGGCTCACGCCTGTAGTCCTAGCACTTTGGGAAGCCAAGGCAGGCAGATCACTTGAGGTCAGGAATTCAAGACCAGCCTGGCCAATGTGGTGAAACCTCGTCTCTACTAAAGTACAAAAATTAGCTGGGTGTGGTGGCACACACCTGTAATCCCAGCTACTCGGGAGGCTGAGTCAGGAGAATCACTTGAAACTAAAAGGCAGTGAGCCGAGATTATGCCATTGCACTTCCGCCTGGACAACAAGAGCGAAACTCCATCTCAAAAAGAAAGAAAGAAAGAAATGCCAAAAATCACAATTTCTTTTGCACCAACCTAATAGTTTGCTTCCTATATTCATAATTGAAAGAAATGCCAAGTTTTATTTGGAATTGTTGGAGGCTAAAGAAAATAAGATATAATCTTTTTCCCAACCAAGTTTATGGTCATTCTGAATGCTTGGGGGTAGGTTAAGAGCCTTTTTATAAGAGGTAGAGCAACTAGTGTTAATTCAGAGGCGAATTCTGCTTCAATGCTTCCCTTGAGAAGGCCCTAAAACTTGTACTTATAACATTTTGTGCTGTACAGATGTTTTACATTTCTAAAGATTCTAATTTTAACTTCATAGCTTCCATTTTTCTCCCATGCTCCTGCTTTTTTGGTAGACGGATGCTTTTGCTCCAAGGGAAGCAAGGGCAAAGATGAGACAGAGCTTCAGGAGCTTCTCTCCAATGACGTCATTGAGGCCTACAAGAACGGGACCTGAGGCACTCTTCTGGAGAGTTGTCTGCAGCGTTAAGCAGAACACGACAGCCGAGCAAAACTGGGGAAGTTATAGACAAGGGCTGACACTTAATAAAGGCTCTCCCCAACCAACAATTATGTGTGTCATTTTCCGTTGGTCAGAGTCAGTTCTGGGTCCTTGAAATTTCTCCTTGGAATCTTTTCGAGGGCATTTCTGACTGTATGTACCTCCACTGTCATAAGATACCCTATTCCCAACCTTATGGCTAAGCAACTAGTCCCCTATCTAGAATATGGTCTAGTTATGACCATCTTGTATACATATGCATTCTAATTTTATTCCATATTTTGAAGAAAGTATTGAGAGAAATTATGCTTTAAATGTGGTCATCGTAAATTCATTGGAACAATGGAAATTACCAGGTTTTGTCTTTGACAAATGTTCCCTCTGACCCCTTTTCCTTGCTATCTCATATGATTTCTGATCTCACCTTAAGTGCCACTTATTTATAGAGTGAATAGGTCTGCTATTACATTCTCATGACACCACATTTGAATTATATGATTTTTAATTTAATGATCAGCCCAATGTTGATCTCTCTTGCTAGATTCTAAGTTCCATGATGATAGAAACAATGTTTGCTTTGCTTGCTTCAATATCCTCATGCCTAATTCGGAACCTGGCACATGGTAAGAATTCCACAAATCTTCATTGATTAAACAATAATTATTGTTATCTCTAAAAGGAGAAACAGCATAATATCAAGTTAAAAGCTTGGTTTGAAGTCAAAATGCCTGGATCTAAATCCTTCTATACCACTTACTAGCTGTGTGACCTTGGGCACATTACTGAGTTGGTTCAGTGCCTTAGTTTACTTGTTCATAAAATGGGAACAACAGTAGCAACAGCATTAAGTTTTTATGAGGATTAATCATACGATGTGACCACAAAACTCAAAATCAGCTATTACTACAATCATCATTGGAGAAGAGTTTTTTGAAAGAAAATAAGGCATTGAAAACATTAAAAATCTCACTTCATATCAAGTTCTTTCTGAAGACAAAAAAACTAAAAAAAAAAGCTTCAAGGAAGTCATGTTTGGCAAAGACTTCTATAAGCATCAACTCTCTAGTAAATGAGAAGAACTAGACCTATACCTTTTTCAATACATGAGCTTTTTATTATTTTAGCCAAAAATTCTCCCATTGAGCAGAAAGTTGCATGCTCATAAATGGACTTCTAACAATCCCAGAAAATTCTCTGATGTAGCAGCTCCTTTCTGCCAGAGTCATAGCTAGATTGAGTAAGAGAGCTGTTAGGACAATGGCTATCAGATGCCTTGCATTTGCATCCAAACTGCTGGCTGGCAATATCAGTCATCATTTCCAAATTCATGCCAAATGCCACAGTGTGATCAGAAGAATCATCTTTGTTCCCATCATTGCCTCTCAACTAGTCATATTTACCAGTTGTTAAGCACCTGCCAGTTGAAACACCATGAAGAGTTTATTTCATGACCTATGAGCTCTTTCTGTATACCAAGGTATATCTGATTCACATACCTGTGCTTGGCTTGGCAACATTTCTGTGACCAAAACATAAAAAGCCAAAAATATCAACTCTTCAACCACTAAAGAAATGAGCAGTTTGTGACCACTGAAATAAGCAACATATATATCATTTGGATGAAAAGATAACTACCTCTTCTCCCATGTATCTTTTCATTACATCAAAAGTCTTCAAAAACTAAAAATAATAGTCCTCTTACTGTCTACCTGAGAAGCCACACCTGTTTCTTCCTGCAGATCTACTCAAGATGCTTCCAGAAGACTGACCTGATCCTGGAAGGATATCAGAATGACTCAAACACAGTACTCAGAAGACCTAGTTCTCCCTGATGGCCTTCAGTGCCTTGGGCATTTCTTGTAATAAATGGTTTCCACGCTTAGAAACAGATGAAAGCAGGTCTTGCACCTTTCTGGAATCAGGAAGAGTGATGACAACAGGTATAGATAAAAATTCAAGACCATAAAAGGAAGAAAAACAAAGATGAGTAAGCCCTGGAAAAAGCAGTTGAGAAAATCAAACGTAGAATACCTCAGAAGAGCAAGAACCTGGTTTTGCTTAAAAACAGAGTGGACGCAGTTTGAATCATGATGCAGTAAAAATGGGAGACAAGCCCTCGCTGACATTGAATTTGCCCTTTCTGTTTGTGTTTGCACATCAGCCGAATTCAAAATGGCAGTGAGCAAGGCTGAGGAGGCCTCCAGAAAGCCAGACAAAGCCAGCTTCCTGCCACAGGAAGCCACAATGAGCTTCCCCATTCGAAGGATTCATAGACCCCTGAAAACCATCATCCTGCAGGAGTGAACCCCACTCTATACAGAACAGCCCTCCTGGAGTACCTCAGAGAAGAGGTTCTTTAAGTGGCAGCAACCAAAATATATCAAGGTGAGAAATGTCACCCTTCTCAACTGTGACCTGCCATTCCTAGAGACATAAATTTGGAGTCGCTCTTGTAAGACAACAATTGCTATGAGAAGTGTAATTCCATACATCAACAGTTCTTTGATGTGAAAGAAAGGATAACTGAAAGAAGTTACATGCCTGGATTTCTTATGACTTCAGAAATGTAAATATTTGAATGACTATCTAGGAGCAGTGATGCTAGCAGACGGCTTCACTGTGAAAAACACAATTTTGCCTTTAATTTTATTTTAGCAACTTAGAAGTTTAATAGCCTTTTTACAAACTAATTTCAACATTTGTTAATTATTTGTAGGTGTTAATGCAGCATTGGAGAAGCTGTTGATTTTAAAGTTGTGGGTTTTTAGCCAGTTTACTCTTTTACATCATGATGCAGAGATTGTAGCAACAAGTACATGATTTCACACAGATTTACTTCCACCTTAGTGGGTAAGAAGCTCAAATCTAAAACTTTAAAAAACAAATAAGGAGGAGGAGGAACAGGTAGGTATAAGAGGGGTCTCTACCAGGAAGGAAAGGGGTATATTTGAGGGCAAGGTAGTACAGGCTACTTTTGGAAGGTGGGTGAAGGGAGTGATATTGCTGAGAAGAACAGACATATTTTCCAAGCAAGCCAGCTGGAGGAGGACTTGACAGGTTGCTGTGAATTTACTTCTGGCAGCACCAAGCCTTAGAACAAGAATTTCTTTGGTTGCCTTTGGGTAGAGAAGCTACAGCATGACAGAGCTTAGTAACTGAAAAAAAAAAAAAAAGATAAGAAGGTAGTCCATTCTTCTGAGCCAGGCCCTACAGATAGCAGTCCCAGTCAAGATCGTGACATCTCTGGGCAAGGAGCCAGCTTAATGCCCCCAAAAGTCACCAGCACTCACTAAATGTTAAGGAACACAAATACTGGAATCACTTTAAAAATATCTCGCTGTTTCTCTTCAATTGGGTTGAATTTCCTTTCGCAATGTGAACTACATTCCTGCCAATTTTAAAGTTTACAGCTCCAGCTGTTAGGGAGTTATGTAAGAGCAAAAGTGATCAAAGAGCCTCAAGAGTGGAAAATGCATTTTTTCCGCCTCGGTTGCATAACTCCTCCAATGGAATGGGCAATGCAAAATGCAGTAGAAATATCATCTGCCCACTCCCCCTGCCCCTCATTACCACCTTTCCAAGAAAAAAAAATTCACCTTGGAGAGAGTGAAGAACATGAGAGATGTTGCTGGACTCCAATTTAGCCTGCCCAAGCATTTTTCAAAATAAAGTTACATGTAACTGAAATAGGTTTAAGCTGAATCCAAATTCCTCTTAACTCTAGGCACACTCCCTAAAAAAGAATTAAAGAATATAGTTGTTTATAGCCAGCACCATATTCTAATGCTGTTATTTTATGAATGTCTCTCCTCCTATTAGTCTTTTAGTTAACAAATGTTGAAATTAGTTTGTAAAAAGGAAACATCTTTTTGTCTTTGCCTTCCCAGTTTCTGGCATAAAATAAGATCCAATAAATAATAAATATATGAATAACAATTATAAAAAATGTGGCTTTAGCATATATATAGACTGACTACCTGCAGAAGCCTAGAGATATGAGGCAATGACAACTTTTGGAAGTAAGAGTCAGAGACTTGATAAAGGCCAAACATGCTTTCTTACCCATTTTCCCTTTTCCTTCATGGCTCTGATTACAAAAAGAATAATAATAAAAGCTAGGTTAAAGTCAGATTGATATGGCTTTGATCTGTGCCCCACCCAAATCTCCTGTCAAGTTATAATCCCCAGTGTTGGAGGTGGGGCCTGGTGGGAGGTGACTGGATCATGAGGTTAGATCATTCGTGAATGGTTTAGCATCGTCCTGTTGATACCGGTCTCATGATAGCAAGTGAGTGAGGCTTGCAAGATCCGGTCATTTAAAGCTGTATAGCACGTCCCCACTCTCTCTCCTGCTCCTGCACCCATCATGTGAGACGCCTCTGTAGTAGTTTGTTCTTGAATTGCTGTAAAGAAATACCTGAGACTGAGTAACCATTTAGCAAGTGATATTCCCAGATTCAGGATATACTCAGTCATTGGACAGTGTGATTCAGATTTATAACACCTCCTACCAAAACCTAGGGAGCTGCAGCCTCAACAGATAGATTCTATTCAAATAGGAGGAACGGGAATCTAGAGAGAAATTACAAAGAGCTGGCCAAGCGTTTGGGAGGCAGCAGGATAAGAAGACAGGATCATCCTTGCTAACTTTAAAAAGACACTTTTCACTTTGTGATAATATATGCATTCATTGCATTCTTGGTGTTTCCACTCCATTATCCTTTTTTGTATCTTCCATTTGTCTGGTCTTTTTATCTATTAAAGAGAATAAAGGAGGATTCATGCACTGGAAAAATGCTGAATTAGAGAATTACTAAGACCCTTTCTGCTCTCAGACACTTTAGTTTACATATATTTTGATACCCTTTTCATGGGTCTCTATCTGCACTTTTTCCCCTTAGGCCTCTTCCCCAGTATATAAAATCATCAGGTTACTTTTAGTGTTTGACAATGTCCTGCCTATCTTCTCCTAACCTCCTGAAAGTCTGTACCTCTTTGCCTTACTATCAGAACACCTCAAACTGTGGTCTAGCCCTTCCTCTTCTGCCTTTTCTCTGTTGTCTAGAAAACTGGTCCTTTCTGAATCCAGCCCATCTTTTAACATCTAGCCCTAGTACTTTATCTAATTTCTCTAGTCCATAGCAATCTCTCAGTCCTCAGGGGTCCCAGGGGATGTATGGTTTCATAAGGAGGCTCAAGTGCTCAGTTTTCTCTTCCTTGCTGGCACCATGGGTCAATTCTTTATGTGTAGGCCACAGCGGCTTCTAAATGTCATGGAGCTTGAAGGGATCTCCTATAGTGAGAAGACCACTGATATGGAGTCACAGGTCAGAATCTCAGAACGAACTTGTCTATTTAATGGCCCTTTGGTCTTGCACAAGCAATTTATAGTCAGGTGTAGAAAGGGACAGTTACACTGTTCAGTAACATGTGCCAGAAATCTGTGATTGTAGATTGTTTTTAACCACATATTAAATATTGTAATTTTATGTTTTAGAACACAAATTATTTTTGTAACAAACATTGCAGAAAGTAAGATCTGACCAGGTCTTGGCTAACGAGTACCTTTAGAAATTGACTTTTTTTTTTTGAAGCATTGATTATTAATTAGAGAGAAAAGGCTTGTTATCTTCAAGGAATGGAGTAAATTAGAATTTCTAGGGGACATGAGATTTTTGTGGCTATTAAAAGGGCTAAAAGTTTAAGAAAACTTGCAACTACTGTATCTTAAGTATTATTTTATGTAACATGGAAAAAACAATTAATCATGGGGGTCTTGTAAGAATTAAATGAGACAATGTCTGTGAAAATGTTTGTAAACAGCCAAGTGTTATTTAAATGGAACACATGATCCTATATAAGAGGTTCTTATTACCTGAGTTTTCTGGTTAATACCAGAAAAGCACAGCTTAAACTGAATCAATTTAAAACAGAGACAAATGTGGACATAGGACACAATGGGGGGAAAGGAAATATTTCATTTGAACATGGCTGTGAACATTAAAACTAAGAGTTACGAAGATGATTCATTTTCCTTGTACTTAATAAACTTTAGAATATTATTATGCCTATGCACTAAATCTTAGGACAAATAATTCACATAATTTATCTATTAAAATTGTATCATGGCACAATATAACTAATTTAACCCATTTGGGTTTTTTCAATAAGCTCATAACAAGGATGATTTTCGAAAAAGCATCAATTTTCCTGAAGAAAATCTGCTTTCTCTTAGGAAGCCCCAACATGTTATAACATTTGCCGGTTCTCTTTTCTTCAATAATTGATAAAAGCCTGCCAGAGTTTAATTGTCAATAGCATTATATCTGGTTGAATATGTCTCCAACATCAATGTCATCATTCCTACAAAATACTAAATATTTTCTAAATCTGTCGTTTTGCTTCTTTTGTGGCACTGTTTTTCCAGTGTATTTTGCTGCCATTTATAATAGCAGCCATCAAAAGGCTATTAACAAATACCTTGATATTATGAGTGGAGGTAGATATTAGAGTTAAATACTGAAGTGGATCAGTTCATTTTATACATGGTCTACTCATTAGTTTTTTATGTTATGATAATCTGCTTTGCTCTGCAACCTGGCACTGCAAGGCCTTAATGATGAATTCTTAGGTTAGTAATGAGAATGTTATCACATTTGTATTTCTAATAACGCCACCATGTTGCCTTATTGAGATAGGAGCCTGGTTGACTGAATAAGTGACTGATTGAGAGGGTGAGTGAGGGAGTGAATGAAGAAACTGGAGAAAGAAATAAACAGCCAACAGCTCTAGGCTCCTACTATAGATTTACATTTTAGCCAAAAAAAAAAACAAAAGCCACACAAAAGAATAGCTAATCTCAGTAAAATAAGATAAACATAACATGAGAAATGAAAATGAATGGAAACAGACCAATTTGTCTAGGGTTCAGGAGGAAAGTGTGTAGGTTCTCACTAGGTTCATGCCTAAGCAGGGATGTAAATAAATAAAATGTACAAAAATAACAATAATTGTAATCAAAGCTGCCACTGGCCTGTGTTGTGGAGCCACTTTGTACCAGAGGCCTTATATGCTTTATGTTCAAGATTCTTCCATCAGGGAGTCCCAAGGGATCTATAAAGTTATAGGATAAACACAATTAATCATCTCAAGGCAAAATTTTACTTAAATATTTGCAAAGAAGAATTTACATATTCTTTGTATCTTAAAAACAAACATATTTTTGAGTAGACTAAAAATAAGCCTTTCATTTTTACAATAAAACGAGTTTCTCAGACACTTTACTTTTGCAGAAGATCTTGAGGCTATCTCTGCAGTGAGCATCCCACCCTCCATCCTTTTGATCCCCCAAAGTACGTGTTGATGCTCAGCTATTAGGAACACCTGGGTGGGAAAGTTTAGAATGCTCTTTATCATATCCTGCCTTCTCTCAGCAACTCCACGACACACATCTTTGTGACATGAGCATCATATTTGTTTTGCATATGAAGAAAATGAGCCCCAGAGAAGTTATGAATGAAAGCTTGCAAAACTACATTGTCCAGGAGGCAAAACGCTCTTTCATTTTCTCCTTTTTGCACTTTCCTTCCTTTGACTAAACCTCCTTTCCAGATGTCCCATCTCTTTGATGTCTCATTACCTAGATTCATAGAGGAATACAAGCTGATGATTTGTCTTTACAAATCAGGGTTCTAAAGGGGTTAGGCAAGTGAGTAGAGAACTCAATTAGGTTAAGTGTTTTAGTAGAGAACTGCTAGAATAGAGCAATGCTTATCCAGAGAACTGAATTGCCCTTAGTGGAATCTCCAGCTCCTCATAGACCAAATAGGGCAATACATTAGAAAGGTCAGTTCTTTCTTAGAGGGCTGGCCAACAATGACATCCATGAAGTACTGTCATAGCCCACTGTGCCAGCTTTCCAGAGGGGGCTGGTAGCAGGTAAGAGGTCTGCTGGCAGTGGAGAGTGGAAGTTTGTCTATTGTCTCATTCAATCAGCTCATCATGAGGCCCATTTGACAAGAAACAGATGCTCTTCCAGCCACCAGAGTGAAAAAGGGTAAATCCGTGAAAAAAGATGAACTGTATTTTTAAATAGTTCTAAGGAAAGTCTTTGCCCTGAGGGGGAACTGAGATCTGTTTCAGAAACTTGTGGGCATCTGTCATCACAGCATTCTACAAAACTGAAAGAAAACACAGTCTTTCTCCAACATATCTGTGATATAGAACAGAGAGTCATTACTTTAGGAAGTTGGTCTGTCTGTCATTTGACTCTTCTAAAACACAGGACTTTATGGGTTGAAAACAGCCTTAGAATCTTCAGGATTGGCCCAGAACTGCAGCCTGTGGATAAGCCACAACAGGACCTAACAGTCTTTCCTGTTAAGCTTCTATATAATTCTGGTTTGAATATGTCCATACTTGTGGTTTCTATTTCTGCCCCAGTTTTGCTTCCTAAAGTTCAGAATGTCTGGTTCTCTCTCTTTCTTTCTTTCTCTCTCTCTCCCCCCCCACATATGCACCACATTTTATTTCTTTCATTGGGATTTATTTTTCTATGACAATTAAAGGATTGCAAAAACTAAAGGCCAGAGGCCTTATCTGACCAGTTAACCAGGGCCTTCTAAGGAAAATCTGACAATATTTTATGATCTGAAGTTTGTCAGGATAATTAAGCACGTGTGAGACTAAACTAAGGCAATGAGAATAAAGCACAAACTACAATTTGTAAGAGGAACTGTGAGGAAAGAGCAAAATGATCAACAGAAAGCATCGGTACATGCCAGGTACCTTCCCATGTGTTTTAAAGAATCCCGCAAGCAACCTCCGTATATTCTAGGGACTATTGTTATCCCCATTTTACAGATGAGAGAGTTGAGGCACAAAGAAGTTCAAAAAATTTGCCTAATACACAGCTAATTAACAGTAGAGGCAAATTTGAGCGAGGCACTCAGGCTGCCTAGTTTATGCTTTTAACCACTACAGAGACCTGCCTTCTAATAATTGGTAAAACTTTATTTACTTCTTCATTCATCCTCTATTCTTTTTTCTTCCCTTTCTTTCTTTCCTTTTTCTTTCTCTGTATCCCACTATTTGCCCCAACATGAAACCAGTCCTTTTAAATGCATTTGCTGTCGTTAAGATAATACGGCAAGTTGTTCTTCATTCATTCCGCAGATAGAGGACACTTCCATTGGAGAATACTCCAAGACAGAAATAAGGTTTGCCTACTTAAAACACACACACAGCAAATAAGCATTTCCTTCTCTTTGTGTGTCTCAGGAGAATTTTTCTTCTGAGAGTTAGTAAAAACCTCCCTACTTTGTTCTTAAGCTGATTAAGATTTTGTCTTTATCAGTCCTCCTTAACATTTTAAGAGCTTTGAGTTCGATCCATAGGTTTGCTAACAGCTGGGACCAATCCATCAAAAATTCTGTAACCCACATATAACCCATGGAGCTACAGCCATTGCTGATTCCTTATTTTACTACTGAACTGTAGTTTCTATGACAATTTTCTTATTATGTGGTATGGTTTTCTGAGATTCTGTTTTTTGAGTTCTCCATCTAATGAAAAGCAGATCTATCTTTTCCTATTCTAGCCCATTCTGTCCTTTTAAGGAGAGGGTCCATTCTGAGGTGGGGCTAGTTTTCATCCCCTGCTAGACTGTCAGCTTGCTGCAGGCTGAAACTTACAATAGCATATTTGCCTGTGGGTGCCTAACAATATCTAGCATGTAACAGCTGCTTAGTAATTGCTAGTTACATGAATGAAACAATGAAGACACACATTCTTTCCCGTTTTGGTCATCTCTGTATCTCGGACTTTGAAGACAACATCCCTCCTCCTCCAATTTACCCAGGAGTTCTTTCCAGTGTATATTTCATCATTAAACAGAATCCTGAACTGACAATGGGTAGATGATGTAAATCACAACTCCGTTATACTTTAAGATGTCCTCTGACAAACCATTCCATCAAAAATCTGTCCCAAAATGATGCTAACTGCTGAAGCACAGTGATGGGTATATAACAGTTCAGCATATTATTTTCTGAAATTGGAAAATTTTCATAACTTTTTTAATCTGCCTACATGAAATGTTAGAGTTTAAATCAGGATAATAGTATTTTAAAAGTAGTTTAGTTAGAAAGCTAGCAAAACCATTTTAAAACTGGATGGCTCTTCTGGAAATAATATTTATTTTTTCTCTTTCTTATGGAAAGTGGTATTTGTCTGACCACAGAGTGACCTATCAGTTCTAAGATGCAGAAGAAATCTAGGTAATAATGCTAACATTTCCTGAGGACTTAAATATAAAATTGTACCAGTGAGAAGATAAACTAGAACCTTTAATCATATAAGATGACTATCTGTATACATACTGTCTATAGATGTAGACAAATATTTATACTGAGAGATACTTCCACTAAAGGTAAATGAGAAAATGCTGGCTATAGCAATTAACATTGATGGCTCAGAAATGTAGAAACACCAGGTTTTTGTTTCTATTAGACTGTTCTGTTTCAATTAGACATTGCTGTTATACAATTGTGTTAACCAACTAAAGGCATTAGCATATCCTTATCTATGGAAATATATCTATTTCAAACAAATTAGACTACGGCTTTTTACGGTAGTGTCCATCTTTGGTATATTCGAATGTTTTTAAATTTGTATAATTTCTACATAAGAAAATGAAGTAAACTTAGGCTACAATTATTTGGTAATTGTAATTTTTAGAAGTTGGGATTCAGGTTCAACACACTAGCCTAGGACCTGTGACTCAAGTACACCCTACTTGCTCCCACTGCGCATGTTTCTGACATTCTCTGGTGTCTCATTTTCCCAGTTTGTTTAATGTGCAGAGATTATTCAAGTTAGAATTGAAATTCATCAGCTCAGAAATTCAAAGATTGCTCTTAACTTTTTCATTTGGTGTTTTTTCTCAAATATACAATATCTGAAGAAACTGGTCCAAACTCCTTAAGACAACAACACTTATTTCTACTTGAAATTTAGTTCCTGCTTTTTTGTTAAAAAGGCTTGTCTTCATTTGATAGCTCTTTTTTTTTCTTTTTTTACCATTTGAGCTTCTTTGGTGTAATGAACGTTTAAGAAGCTTCTGAGATTCAGTATTAGCAAGAGTACATGTATACCTACCTAACTCTTAAGACTGTGGCATCAAAGAAGAATCTGTAAATTATGTTAGTTAAGTTATGGTTGCCAATAATTCTGGTGAGACTAATACTGAACCTAGGATCCAGGTCCTTAACAGAGAATACACATGAGAGGGCCACAGCCATCTCTTTAAGATTATTCTTTAAGCAGAGAGTTTCAATTCTCTCCAGAATAAGAGGTTGGCAGAGTTTGGGACCAGGCATCCAGCAAAGTGAATAGCTCATTTTCAGACACTGCACACATCCTACTGGATCTGAATTGATTCAGTATGGTTTATCCAAAAGAGTTTAAACACAGTAAACATTAAGCTGATCTTGTTGGATGAGCCAAACCCAATTAATTTTAGTCAGAATAATACTAACAAACTAGGATGCTGTCAATGGAACATTCTGAATTCTGCTGAGCCACTTCAAATGAAAGTATTTGCAGCTGAAGCCAATGCTTGACTAGCTGGGCATAGATAGAATTATTTGTTTTAATGTTACTTTGTGTCTCCACATTAAGCATATGCCCGACTGTCTTTGGTCAACTAGTCTGAGGCTATAACATGCTAAAGTACATCATTCAACTGTTGGTCTTTGAGGGAGGGCAACCTTTGATCACAAATCCCTTTGGCCAGCCACTCTATTTTACCAGATCAAAAATAGAGGTATTTATTTCATTTGGCCTGGATTTGAAAATTAAATCAACACATCGCCAAACACAAGCTCTCCAGAAGATGTGTCTCAGACAAGGATCCTAGAGCAGTCCCAGAAAAATTTTTATGGCACATAAAGTTTTTATTATGCATAAACTCTAAATTTACTTTTAAATTTTTTCAAGGCTGTCAGTGGAAGGATTGGTGGGCCTATTGCAAATTGCAGATTATAAAAATCTTTCCACAATGAGGCAACATCTTTTTCCACAGTGACTGTGATCCAGGTTCTCACAGCAATGTTCTTAACACACTGGGTCCTGGCCAAGTACCTTGGAGGTTAGACAAATACAGCCAGCTAAGGAAATCCTAAATGATAGTTGTGTCCCAATGTCCTTTGCCATCCCCCTCCCAGACGCCAAAGCATTGGCTTCCTTGCCACTGGGCCAGCACACAGCCTCCCCTCCTGCCCCACTTTCTTGCACAATGGCCAGCATTCTGCATTGCTCCTGGCCCAAGGTTTGGCCCATGCTCCCAGGGCCTTGGAATTCATCTAGAAGTGAGGCTCTCATAACTCAAACTTCCTGTGCAGACTTCAAACACACACACAAGCACCAGGACCAGCTCTCATTGAGTGAGGAAACAACACAGAATACACAAACCTGATCTTCATACCTGTCAGCAACATCTCAATAAATCCTCCAGTGTTGTCTTAGGTGGAAGAAACACTTCTGGGATCACTTCTTCTCTACTTGGGGGATGAAGCATCCTCCAAACCCCAAAAATGTGACCTAGATTCTTTGGAGGCAGACTCTTTAGTAAGCTCCAGATAGTTTCTGAAATAAAAGGTCACTTTCCGAAGCTATTAGCAGGAGTCTCCCTCTTTTTATAAGCACTCAGAATTCATTCTCCCTAAACCCATTTTCTCTCTGCAAAAGTTTACATTATTATGGAGGAAATATAGATGTACAAACAAACAATCATAATATAAGGCTTCTTTGTATTAGAAAATAAATTTGTAAGACTCAATTCCTTCTGGCAATTCAGCATTTACCATTAAACTTTCTGCTAAGGAATAGAAAA
Source organism: Callithrix jacchus (assembly GCF_049354715.1). Classification (NCBI taxonomy): domain Eukaryota; kingdom Metazoa; phylum Chordata; class Mammalia; order Primates; family Cebidae; genus Callithrix; species Callithrix jacchus. The sequence continues at coordinate 141,558,226 of NC_133503.1, read as the reverse complement.
GCTTCCTTCAGGAAGTGAGATTTTAATTAAACCCTAAAAGCAGAATGGATTCAACCATGAGAGTCCCAGGAAATGTTTCTCCTCCCCGCTCCCAAATCATCCGAGGAGAAAGCATAAACTTTGCAGAAATTGCAAGAATCTGTAGCCGAAAGTCAGCCATGCGGAGAAGAAAGAAAAGCTGAGATTCCGCTAGTCCATACTGTACAAAGCCAGTGTTTGAATGCCAAATCTTGACCATCCCTACTGATTTCCCTTCTTACGCATATGTATTTTGGCAACAGCTTTGAGTTCCTTGCACAGTTCTGTTGAATAGATCTAGCCCAGGCTTTAGGCACGAGAAGTCAAACAGTCTTCATTTTCATTTGTCCTATTCATGTTTCCTGTTCAAGGTAACTGAAGTGGCAAGTCCATGGGAATGCTCCCACTTCCCCCTAGGGTCAAGAAAAGTCTTTATTTTGTTCTACGGGGAAGTTTTAACCAAAGACACTCAAAGATTTCTTCAATTCTGGACGTGTCTTCTGGCAAACATGAAATTCTTCCTCTTTCTCTAGAATCGAAACTTAATGTTATATTTAAAAACAAATGAACTCTGGCAAAAGTAAACACACTTTCTGTTTATGGACCAATAACAGAAAAAGTCATCGAAACCCAAGTATATCTAAGAAAATTAAGATCCTGAGGCAGCAGGACCTCAAAATGACACAGTATGCAGCAAACCACCGTGAGTCATACTTTCCATCAACAAAGTTTTAAAAACTCGTGTACAGTAATCGCACAAAGGATCATACAGCTCCAGACAATTAGAAGAGCACTAGCTCCCAGACTCTAAGATAACTATAAAAAGATGAATACATTTGAGCAAACTTCTCAGAATTGTGCTGAACCAAGCATGGTGTTAAATCAAGTTTAGCCTAAAACTACCTCCTTACATATTTTAAGTTCAGTCCAAAGATTTCTCTGTACATCAAGAACTATAACCTAAATGGAACTGTAAACAGACTATAGCCTACTCTTGTGCCAATCAATAAGTTTGGGCCAATCAAATGTGGCCAACTCCTCAAACCTCATTCAAAAAAGGCAAATGCCAAGTTGTAACCAATCGAGCTGTTTCTGTACCTCCTTCTGTTTTCTGTGTATCACTTTGTTTTTTTCTGTCCTTAAATCTTCCACCACGAGGCTGCGCTGGAGTCTCTGGGCCTACTCTGGCTAAGGAGGCTGACTGATTCGTGAATCCTCCTTTGCTCAATTAAATTCTTTTAAATTTAATTCAGCCAAAGTTTTTCTTTTACCTATGTTTAGCAACTAGGTGGTGTTTTTAAGGCAACACAAAATGTGTGTGTTGCTTAGGACCAGAGACCTCTCATGGGTCTTCTTAGGTAGCATGAATTAGGAAGACCTAATTAAAAAAAAAAAAAAAACCGTTTAGCATTTCTGTCAAGATGAACAAAATTCATGCCATCAGAGACACATTACTTGGGGTTAGGATTTTGGTTATCCACTCTTTCTTTTGTAAAATGCAAATACCTCTGAAAAGCAGCATGACAACACATTAACAACCAGCTGAAATTGCAAATTATTATCTTCCCTGAACAGTGAGAAAATAAATCAGAGGATACACATTTAAAAAGAAAGATTATTTTGCTCTGTGTCAGAAAGGGGTTTGGAAGACCTAAAACCAGGACCATTTAGAACCAGTTTAATAGGACCTCCGGATGGCCAAAATTCTAACACAAAGTAATAAATCTCTAATGATATGATTTCATCTATCCTTCCAATTACAATACCTAGACAGAGGTCTCCTCCAGCATAGGATGAGCACAGATGACCCTTGAACAATATGGGGGTGGGGGGCACCAACTCCACCATGCAGTTAAAATTTTTTTTTTTGAGTCATGGTGTCATCCAGACTGGAGTATAGTGGCACCCTGCAGGCTCACCCTCCTGGGCTTAAGCAATCCTCCCACCTCAGTCTCCCAAGTAGCACATCACCATACCTGGCTATTTTTTGAAGAGATGGGGGTTTCACTGTGTTGCCCAGACTGGTCTCAACCTCCTAGGCTCAAGCAATCTACCCACCTTGGCCTCCCAAAGTACAAAGATTATAACTGTGAGCCACTGTGCCCAGCTTCTTGTATAACTTTTGACTCTGAAAACTTAACTAAAAGCCTAGCGATTCTGTCGATCAGAATCCTTACCAATAACATACATAATCAATTAATACATATTTTGTATGTTATATGTATTATATACTGTATTCTTGGAAAAAAGTAAAAAATGTGATTAAGAAAATCATAAGAGAAAACATATTTACCATTTATTTTAAAAAAGTGGATCATCACAAAATCTTTATCCTCATCTTCACATTGAGTAGGCTGATGAGGAGAAAGAAAAGGAGAGGCATGTCTGGCTGTTTCAGGAATAACAGAGGCAGATGAAGTGGAGAAAATGGAAAGGGAGGCAGGAGAGGCAGGCACACTCAGTGTAATTTTTATTGAAAAATGTCCTCATGTAAGTGGACCTGCACAGTTTGAACCCATGCCATTCAAGGGTCAATTGTAACTGCAATTGGATTTTTAAAAATATATATATACAGGGTTTTGCTCTGTCCCCCAGGCTGGAGTGCAGTGGCATGATTGTGGCTCACTGCAACCTGGACCTCCCAGGCTGGCGCAATGCTCCCGCTTCAGTCTTCCAGGGTAGCTGGGACTACAGGTATTCTCCACCATACCCAGCTAATTTTTATATATTTTGTAAATATGGGATTTCACCACATTTTCCCAGCTAGTCTAGAAATTCTGGACTCAAGCCGTCTGCCCACTTTGGCCTCCCAAAGTGCTAGGATTACCGGCGTGAGCCACCACACCCACCCTGCAATTGGAATTTTTTAAATGTCTGTGTGTGTGTTGTTTTCAAGTCACGTAAGCCTGCTGTCTCCTCTTTAGCCGGCTGAAGAGGAGACAGTTTCCATCCTACCTCATTCTGGCCAAAGGTTAAGATAAGCAACTGCGCTGAAGGTACCTCAGACATCACAGGCCTGTTGATAACAATTACCTCAAACATCCTCTTTTCCCTCCAGGCCTTGCTGCTGCTTCTTGTTCCTGCTGTCCGCCAGTTCTGCTCAGACCTGATCCTCTGGCTGTGTGTCGACTCTCGCCCTCTGGATTTTAAAAGTAGATTTTGTTTCTCTGCTCATGTTTCAGGCCTGGCTTGACTTTACCATCTAACAGTTTTGATTCTTGAGCTCTGGATGAAACCCCCACATCACTGGCTCCAGTGTTGCCCAAAGCGCCTGGGGAGGCAGGGTTTGAGGGGTTCTGATCCACATGCCTTGGCCACTGTGATCATGGCTGCCCCACATTACATATTCAGGACAGCCTCTCCTCCTGGTGAAGGAATGAGAGAAATGTGGGCTCCCAGCTAACACGAACCCTAAGAAGCTTGGAGAATATTATAGCAAAGTAGATTACCATGACACTTTTATTTTTTATGCCTTTTTTTACCCTAATTACAAAAGTAATGTACTAGTGTAGATTTGGAAAATAAAGTAAAAAAGTAAAAAAAATAAAAAAGTTTATCTCATCACCCATAATACAATTTGTGTTAACATTTTGATTTATAATCTTCAAATACTATTTCTTTTTTTGTTTGTTTTTGAGACAGGCTCCCTCTTATTGCCCAGGCTGGAGTGCAGTGGCACAATCTTAGCTCATTGCAGCCTCTGCCTCCCAGGTTCAAGAATTCTCCTGCATCAGCCTCCCAAATAGCTAAGATTACAGGCACACATCACCACACCCAGCTAATTTTTGTATTTTTAGTAGAGAGTGGATTTCACCACCATTACCTGATAATGTTTGTATTTTTAGTAGAGACAGGTTTTCACCATGTTGGTCAGGCTGCTCTTGAACCCCTGACCTCAAGTGATCCACCCACCTAGGCCTCCCTAATGGTTGGGATTACAGGTGTGAGCCACCTTACCCTGCCTACTATTTCCTATATATAGGACATGTTTACAAAGCAAAATTAGTCACAGCAGTCATTCTACTTTGTCATTTTATTTTTACTTAATATATTCAATGAACATTTCCCAGGACTTTAACTGGTTGTATTAGATTTGAAAAGGCTTTGACAAAAAAACTATGAATTCAACACAAGTAAGTCAAGTACAGACAACTATAAAGCACAACTTAAACATGGTGATCTAATGTTCTTGGTGATCTAAACTTAAAACCTACTCTTTTTGAGTCAGTCTCACTTAGGAGTAGTGACTCTCCACAGAAAACCCAGACCAAAAACAGAGACAATGTCACTCTAGAGCGTTGAACTTGTAGTCAAAAACCCTAGTTCAAGTTTAAATCAGTAGGGCATTCTTTAACAAATAGGTTGGCCTTTCTTCGACTGTCTTCCAATCTTTAAAATAAAGTTTATAATTGTTACTATTTGGAGTTACTGTGAGGATAAATGCAATAATGCTTTGTAAACTGGGAAATGCTGAGTGAATGGTTCCTTGTGACTGGAGTGTAAAGCTGATTACACTGAATTTCCATTAAGTTCACCTGAGTGCTTTAATAAGGTAAGAGAAAGTTTTTGTAGAACATCTCCAGATCTCCGAATTCTCTCCCACCTAAATATCACTGGTATCAGCATGGTAGATAGTTCTAATTTTCCCCACACTTAGATCAGCAGAGTGGACACGTCCTAACCTCAATTTCCTTCTCCAAAGGGCATCTTTCTAAAAACCAAAACACAAACATAAAAGTAAAACAAAACAAAATAATTAAAAAACACTAGTTGAAAAATCTTATATGCTTCCACTAGCTCAATCCAGGATATTAAATGTAAAACTCTCTACCTAGAAAACAAAAATAAACTTTTATTACAAGGCAGATTTAAGAAAATGACCTAAAAGTAAATACCTGCAATAACATGGAACACAAGCCTCTGAATTTTCAACTTATGTGTGAAAGTGGGGGTGGAGGGCTGTGTAGAAAACCATAGAAGTGTGAAAATGAGCAACCTTTGACATTCTTCTCTGCCTAAAGGACTACAAAACATGGGTTTTTGTTTGTTTGTTTGTTTGTTTTTTCTTGAAACAGAGTCTTGCTCTGTCACCCAGGCTAGAGCGCAGTGGCATGATCTTGGCTCAGTGCAATCTCCACCTCCTGGGTTCAAGTGATTCTCCTCCCTCAGCCTCAGGAGTAGCTGGAACTACAGGTGCCCACCACCATTACCTGATACTGTTTGTATTTTTAGTAGAGACAGAGTTTCACCATGTTGGCCAGGCTAGTCTGAAAACTCTGACCTCATCATCTACCCACCTTGGCCTCCCAAAGTGCTGGGATTACAGGCGTGAGCCACTGCGCCTGTTCTAAAACACATTTAAAGTGAGATTTCATATTAAACATCACAAACTAAAATGAATTCACTTATAGTGACCAGTTGCCTCTGGTCTTGCAAGTTCTGTTTCATGTGTATTAATTTTTGGTCCTGATTCTAGCCTAAACGAGGAGTGTAGTAAGGGCAGGGTACACTTAGAACACTCTGGGGCCCCCACAGCTCTGTCACCACAGAAGCAGCCCACTAAAACCTATTGATCCAACAGGGCATGGTAGCTCATGCCTGTAATTCCAGCACTTTGGGAGGCTGAGGAAGGTCGATCACCTGAGGCCAGGAGTTTGAGATCAGTCTGGTCAACATGGTAAAACCCTGTCTCTACTAAATATACAAAAAATTAGCCAAGCAGGGTGGCAGGCACCTGTAATCCCAGCTACTCAGGAGACTGAGGCAGGAGAATCACTTGAATCCGGGAGGTGCAGGTTGCCATGAGCCGAGATCGTGTCACTGCACTCCAGCCTGGGTAACAGAGTAAGACTCCATCTCAAATAAAAAATAAAATCTGTTCATCCAAGATATACCCCAAAAAATCTTCAAAAGTCAGCAATCAAAAAAAAACAAATAACCCAACTAAGAAATAGGCAAAAATGGGACTAGTCAATTAAAAATCACCAAAAAATCACTGAAAAAATATACTGAGGACAAATAAGCATATAAAGGATGTTAGTGCTGGTGCAGTGGTGCACGCCTGTAATCTCAGCTATGTGAGGGGCTGAGGCAGGAGAATCACTTGAGCCTAGGTGGCGGAGGCTGCAGTGAGCCGAGATCATGCCACTGCTCTCCAGCCTGGGTGACAGAATGAGACTCCGTCTCAATAATAATAAAAAAAAAAGATGTTAAATGTTATGCAACATTAGGGAATTATAAATTTAAGCAACATTATACACCTACTAGGATGGCCAAAGTCCAAAACACTGACAGCAGCAAATGCTGACAAGGGCATGAAACGACAGGAACTCTCATTCTCCACTTAGGAAAAAATGGTACAGCCACTTTGGAAGACAGTATAACACTTTCTTGAAAAACTAAACATATTCTTAGTATATCATCCAACAAATACACTACTTGGTATTTACTCAAATGAATTGAAAATATGTGTCCACACAAAAACCAGTGCATGGGTGTTTATGGTAGCTTTATTCATAATTGCCAAAACTTGGAAGCAACCATGGTGTCCTTCAAAAAGTATAAACAAATCGTGATACATTTACACAATGGAACATTATTCAGATATAAAAACAAATGAGCTATCAAGCCACACAAAAGCTGGAGGAATCTTAAATGCATACTGCTAAGTAAAAGAAGACTGTTTGAAAAGGCTACATATAGTGTGATCCCAATTATATGACATTCTGGAAAAGGCAAATTTATAGAGACAGTAAAATGATCGGTGGGTACCAGGACTCAGAGAGGAGAGGGAGAGAGGAATAAATAGTTAGAATGCAGGGGAATTTTAGGGCAGTGAAACTATTCCATATGATATTCTAAATGGTGAAAACATTGGACATTACATAGTTGTCAAAACCCATAGAATTGTACAAGCAAGGACTGAACCCTAATGTAAACTATAGACTTTGGTTAATAATAAAGTATCAATATACATTGGTCAATTGTAACAAATGTAGCACACTAATGCAAGATGCTAACAATAGGGAAAACTGGGTCGGGGCAGGGGAGGGAACATACAGAAGCTGTCTATACTTTCTGCTCAATTTTTCTGAAAACCTAAAATTGTGCTAAAAGCTAAAGTTTATTAATTAACAATCTTTTAAAGTTCCTATTGATTGATTGTTTTTCTTTAATAGTGAGAAATGGAGCACCTCTGAGGGTCTAGATCCTGTTTCCGAACAGGAAATGCTACTGATGATTCTTTGGTAAAGAGAACACTTGGACTCAGGGAGAGGAGCATCACACACTGGGGGCAGTTGGCGGGGGGGTAGGGGAGAGACAGCAGGGGTAGTGGGGCGGGAGGGGAGGGTGGGGAGGTATAACATGGGGAGAAATGCCAGATATAGTATGCACCTAAAGTTAAATAAATAAATTTTAAAAATAATAATAATAAATTGGAACCGTGGAAAGTCTTCCTACTGCATACTAACTGCAAAGTCAATATGGAATATAAATTTACGGGGCTGTTTGCCAATCAAGCCTCTTTCTTCCTCCGAGCCTTGATCTTTTCTAAAATAAAATCTTCCGGAAATTTCACACGCATAGAAGCAGAATGGTTCCTCCCCACAATCCCATGAGGGAATTGCCCTTGTGGCCTTGAGCATAAACACAGACAGGGAAAGGCAGATTGAATAGCTCCCTTGCTCTTCTCCTGGGAGTCCCTGTGCTGTGCAGAATCATGAGTAACTTCCCAGACAGCTGAAAGGGACTTTCTACTAAGCCAAGGGTAATTTAATGTATTCACCTTATTAATCTTTGAACCCTCATTAAATGGAAGATGTGTTAAATGGACCTGAGATGTGGAAGCTGAGAGAAGAATATTCTGGGCTACATGGGGTCACACTGGAAAAAAATAAATGAGGGAGGGAAAGGCGGGAGAGAGAAAGGCTGGGATGGAAGGAGGGAGGAAGAGAATATCTTTTCCAAAATCTTAAAGCATCGATGTTTAAATACATCATGATGTCTCTGAATTTACATGTGGCAGAGTAAGGTCACATGCATGTATAAAAAAAATATCTTCCTGGGAGTACTGATGCATTAGCCCATTATTTTTACACTTAATCTCTTATTTTCACTTTTTCTGAACCATCTCCTTTAATCTAGTGTGCTTTTCTAACATTTCTTTCCCATGATGATGGTAAAGTTCTAATTAAAAACCACCTTCCCTCCCTCTTATAAACTTTTTCTCAGTGTTCATATTTTCCATAAACACTTCTCTACAAAGGACAATTTTCTATTCTGTTCATTGTAATATGAAAGGTACCTGATAGTGTAGCTAATAGATACAAGGCATCAAAATAAGACTTCAAGATTCAAAAGCAAATAGGAATATCGAAGCTGAAAGAAACATAAGGGTCCTGGAAACTTGTTTCCTTGTTTTCACAGGTATGGAAACTGGGACTTGAAAGGGTTAAGTAGCCTCCTTCATGTCACATAGTGTCAGATCTAGGATTAGAGCCCAAGTTTCTCAGAATCTGTTTTATCTATAGAGCAACACACTTTAAGCTGAATACAAATTTTTCCCAATACTTTAAGTAAAACATTATTTTAACTACAAAGCAGCAGTGATTTATTTATTCATTTTCCCTACAAATACTTTTAAGGCATATCCTGCTTAAGCCCTGAGATACAGAGACCAATGGAACACACACGGAGACTGTGCTGTCCAGCAGATGACAGCTTCAGCATTTTCAGCATAGTAAGCGGGGTGGTGGATAAATATATACATGGCATTCAGATTCAACCCTCATGGAATCTAGGATCAATCAGAGGGCACATAAAGGGATACAGAGGAAATAGAATTCAAGGTTCAGAAGAGGTTAAAAGTAGATACCACAAGATTTAATTGTCTTGTTTTTGAAGGTGGGTTTCATTCTGTTCAGAACAAGGAATCATTGGAGGGTTTTAAGCAGAGAATACATGGACTAAATTCTCTACAGTACGAGAAATGAGAAGGGCCTGGAGCAGGGCAGCCACCAGTGTATGCTACACCAGCCCTCCCCTCGGCCATGCCCTGCATAAGACTAGCCCTCTACATCAGAGCAGCAGAGAGCTGGGCAGTTACTTCCAGAAAGACACAGTTCCTATGCTCCAAAACCTCTATTACCTAAAATGGCCACCACTGGCATCATCCCAGAAAAGAGTTATTTGTAGGGTAGAGTCATTTCAAACCTCAAAGCTACTGAACAAGTAGTAAAAAAGAGCAGAATTACAGATACAGTGGCTGCATCCTTTAAATAGTAGGGTCAAGATCCAGGTCCCTACTGATGACTTAAGTAGAAAAGAGCTTCCAAACTCTTCCCAAAACAGGACACTCTGACTTGGAGAATGGAGCGATGCAAATGCTAATTAAAAGAACGCACTTTGATTTCCTATCGCAGGGGTAGGCAATTTTTTTCTGTGAAGAGCCAGAGAATAAATTTTTTAGGCTTCCAGGACCATACCATTTCTGTTGCAGCTATTCAATTCCGTTGCCATAGACAAAATGTAAATGAACGAACATGGCTGTGTTCCAACAAGACTTCTGTTCCCAAATAGGAAGTGGGCCAGATTTAACCTACAGGCAGAGTTCGCCCCCACCCTTCTATCCTATAAGAACTCACTTTCTCTGTAATTTTCCGATATGACATGTTTGCTTTGCTAATTCCTACTCATCCCCAACAAGTTATAGTATCTCAGTACGTTGTTCTTATTATTTCATTCCCTGCTTCCTTTTTGCAAAGCTGATAAGAATTACATTTTTTAAAAAAAAAAAACATTAATTTTTACTTGATTTAAAGCATTTGTAAGCAGTGGCAAATAACAGAAAGTCACAGCATTAGAAACTGAGAAAGGATTTTGAGACCCAATCCCCTCTCTCAGCATGATAATCTGAAGCTGATGAGGCAAAGTGACTTGCCAAAGGTCAGTCAGTTCGGTGCATAATCTGAAATGAATGATATGAATTGATGGAAACACTGTGTATCAGACGGACTGCTGAAATTGCCCCACTGCAAGTCGGTGGACACCATGTTTGGAGTTTTTTACCCCTATGCAATCACACTGATATATACATGCTCGCCCTTCCTCCAGTTACTTTACTTAATTTTGAAAAGCAAAACAAAAATAGTCTTTCCACAATGAAGAAGTCTAACCGACAGCAGCCCAAACCAGTCGGCAAACCTCCAATCTTGGGGCTGTGGTCAAAGAGGTACCACTTGCCAAGCAGAAATACCCAGATATCAGCAGGAGCCTGAGATCATTCCTGAAGTTCCTGTTCTGGCAGGATGTTGATTTGCCTGCCATGTGCAAAAGTAGCAGATATGTGTTACTCTCTTCAGGGGCGGCCATTCTTCTCTTTTAGAATCATCAAAATTAATTTGACTATTATTTTAAAAGCCAATATTTCAGACAAGACCTTCAATGCCATTTGCACTTGTTGAGCTCTCTTATTTGTGGTGGAAATACCTATAAACTGCCCAGAAAGCTGTGAGCCCTGTTAACATCTGTTACAATGGGGTGAACCCAAAAGAGTAGCGAGGAAGTGCCAGGAGCAGGAGTCTCCAATGACATTTCCTTTCCTCCACCTCCACTTTCTCTCTGGGATTCCCAGTTTGCAGCAAGGCCCAGGTGGGTATGAGTAGGAATACCATATGCTAGTGCTGAATTTAGACGTTCGAGGAGGAACATTTAGACTTGGACTGAACATTTCCCTTGAATGCAAGCCATAAAAATAAATTACACAATGTCCATGACTGACTCATTTGACAATGGTTCCCACAGAGAAGTCAGATTAACTGTATTCATTCCCTTAATATACTTCCACTCAATACTATGTCCAGTTGGTATCTTTGCATTTTAAATGTTCTGAAATCTTTTTCATGTACATACTGTTCCATCGCACAGAAAGATCATAAATTCTTTGTCAGTTGATAGTGTCTTTTGTTTTACTTTGTGTTTTTCTTTCCCTCCCTTTACCAGAAAAAATTCAGCCACCAGCCAACCTAGATTAGTATCGATTTGCACTCAGATTTCTGGGGCAATTTAAGAGAGCAAGCTCTCTTTTGAGCTAGAGATGGATGGTCCTAAAGACTTCCAAACTCAATTAGATCCCTGGGTTTCTACTCCCTAATTTTGCTTGCTATATGACAGGCTCTGTGTGAATTATCACATTTAATCCTCCAACAATCCTATAAGATAAGCATATAATTTTAATAGCTTCACTTTACAGAGAGAGAGATTAACGTTTAGAAAGGTTAAAAGAAAATTGCCTAAGCTCACATAACTAATAAGTGAGGAGCCAGGGATTCTAACCCAACTTGTCAGCCAACAGAGTTCACCTCTCAAATCCCATGCAAACTCTTCCAACTTGCCAAATAATGCCACAATCATTTTTTGTAACATGTAAAGCAGATAACATTACTTCTACCCTGGAAACTTTAATAGCTTTTTATGTCTACAGGACATTATTCAAAATGTATTTTCCCTAGAATGGCATTTTAGAGCCCCTCTGCCCTCCTGTCTTTCCTACCTTATTTTTATTCCACCTGTTCTTCTCCTGGCTTACATTCTATGTACCAAGCTGCTCGCATGTGAGTAAGATGGGCTACCGCACTTCTGCTTTGCTCAAACTGCTCTCTCTGACTGGAGAACTCTCAGCCTTCCTGGGAGGTACCTATTCATCAGCATTTGGTTCACAACCATCTCCTCCTAAAGACTTTTATAAACTTTCCCCAACTGCCTTCCTTCAGCCCCTATCTTGCCTGGTGCAGATTTTTGTATATATGTATATATCTATATATGTGCCTATGTACATGCATGGTAGGTTCTATTAAGCCCTCGAAGACACAGAAGCTACTGTAGCTTGATTGTTGCTCAGAGACGTGATATAAGTTGTCTAAAGACATGAAACAGGCCGGGCGCGGTGGCTCAAGCCTGTAATCCCAGCACTTTGGGAGGCCGAGGCGGGTGGATCATGAGGTCAACAGATCGAGACCATCCTGGTCAACATGGTGAAACCCCGTCTCTATTAAAATACAAAAAAAAAAAATTAGCTGGGCACGGTGGCGTGTGCCTGTAGTCCCAGCTACTAAGGAGGCTGAGGCGGAGGAATTGCCTGGTCCCAGGAGGAGGAGGTTGCAGTGAGCCGAGGTCGCACCATTGCACTCCAGCCTGGGTAACAAGAGCGAAACTCCGTCTTAAAAAAAAAAAAAAAAAAGACATGAAACAAGAAAATGACAAAGCAAGAATTTGAACTCAAATTTGACTGACTCCAAAAAGAAAGAAGGTGAAAGGAAAAAGTATATAATCTCAAATAAATGGCATGAACTGACAGAAGTGCTGTCTATAGATGGGCTGCTTAAGTTGCCCCAGCAAAAGATGAACAGTGTATTTTGCAAATGCAGATAGCAGGATTGGAGAATTTGTGTTAACTGGTAGCACCCTTTCTGTGGGAAAATTCAAAACAAACATACCTGTTGCCCTAAAGCCAGTTGCACAGTCACACTGCTAAGAAGAAAGTAGAAAGGACAAGAGAGAAGCTCTTTAAAAGTATAGTCCTTGCGCTGCAACTGTCATTCTCTCTCAACAAATTAAAAAGGAAAACCTTATAGCAAATTGAACTAGAGAAGGAGTTCCCTAACCATTTTTAAAAAATGAAAACTTGCCTTCCACTTTGTAAAGAATCCCTCCTCAAGTTAGTCTAATTTAAGTGTGTCATCTGTTTCCTGCAGGTGTCCTGATACAGATGAAAGCATTTAATTCCCAGATGAAAAAATCTAAATGGACACAAAATATGACTATGTAAATGCACATTAAAACAACCAGTGGGAGAGCATGTCATGCCTATTAGATTGGGAGCAATTTCCAAGGTTAAGAATTTGGGGAGAAGGGAAGTTGGCAACGCTTGCTGAGAGTATTAGCTGGTACACTTGCTTTGAAGAGCAATTTGGCAATACATAGCAAAGTTGAAGATGCTCTTGCACTATATCTCAGAAGTGCTTTAGGGAAATCCTTGCACAAGTGGACTAGGAGACACACACAAAATGTTCCTAGCAGCATCATTTGTTATAATTATACATGGAAATAACCAATAGATGCATAATTAAATACATAATAGGATATTTATATTATGAAATTTTGTATAATACTTGAATGCCTTAGAGCTACAACATAGTATCAATACGGATAGGTCTCAAAATTATAAATTTAAGGGCAAAAAGCAAGTAGCAGACTGATATAAACAGTTTGATACTATTCATGATAGGAAACAACACTATTTTGTTAATGGCTGCATCTGTAGGTAGTTAGCTCACAATAATATAGACGGAACTAATATTCACCAACCTCAAGGTAGTAGTTCTCTCTAAGTAGGGGATAAACAACTATAATCTTTTGTTTTTTCATTTGAAATAAATAATACAAAAGGTTCATCTTTGTTCCTTTGGGAAGATAAGTGCCCAGAATGTTGTTTTATAACTACCTGTTACATTCAGTTTGTTTGAAAAAATTTCAAAATAAAAAAATGATCATTAGCAAACCTAATCCACGAGTCCAGCCCTGTAGGAAATGTCATCTGAACATGTGTGTTCATAGCTGTAAAACGGGATCGTAGAAGGCATAACGAATGCATGCCAGAGGAGCTCGGGGGGCTGCAGGCATACCACACTCTCCTATGAGAACAGCGGAGTCAGCCCTTGGATTAACTATCTAGCCACATATGTTGTTAAGAAACAAACTGACTCCACAGAAGGTGGCTGGGCTGCTAGCTAGTGACACAGCAGCAGCCTCGGTCTTCGGCCTTCCACAGTCCTGGGCCTCCCTCAACATCAAAACCAGGGGAAGGAAAAGCACTTAGGGCTTGCTTCGTGAGTGTTCTTGGTGTTCTCTTTTCCTTTTAGGAGGGCCGGATGGTATACGTTACTGTTTAGTTATTACTTTGTAACATTTATAATAAAAAAATGGAGAAATAAGTTGACATAAAACCATCATTCCTAAAGGAGAAAAAAAAAATGTTATTTTATAGAAACAAATCCTGAACTGAATGACAAATACCAGTCTCCAAATACCTTATCCTTTGTGACTCTTCCCAGCCAAGTCTGGAGGACAAATGATTTTTAAAGCTATTGGGTCGCTAACAGACACTCTTCATGACTTCTCTCATACACCGTTAATTTCACATACAAAATATGAGGGCCTCTGATGCAGGATAACGTTCACAGTTTCCTCCACCTCACACCCCACCAAGCCAGCCGGAGGCTGCCCCCAGGTTGCCCGACAGCGGTGACCCGCTCCCCGGCCTCCTGGCCATTCTGCTCTGTTGTCCCCTCTGCCTGTGCTGCTTCAAGCCGGGTGGTGTTTGGGTTCCTCCTGCCCACTTCTGTTCCCATCTCTTCATCACTAACCAAAAAATGGGATTCTGTCCCAAACTGTAAGTGGAATGGGGGACTCCAGAACCAATGATAGGGAGTCACTGCCCCTTCTGAGAGCAACCTAGAAGGACAACTCAAATGGTTCTGCATCTCTGCCATGGACGAGGCCCATGCTACAGGTCATTCTGTGTCTTGGAAGAAAGCCAAAAAGAAGCAAGGCCTCCTGGGTTAAAAGGCCAGTGTTTAAAGAGGAATGTCAAACCCTGATGTGATCAGGGCTGATGACACCTTGAGGCGCTGCTGAGAGATGGGGGTAGCAGGGCCATGAGTTAGGAAGGTTGGCCCATTTTGAAGCAGGACACCAGTCAGAAGCTGGAATATTGAGTACAAGTCTATTCCCTCAGAGGATGAGAGTGATCAACCATGTCACATGCCAAGATGGCTTGCACTAACAGCATAATTAAACCCCAAGAAGGAAAACAAAATGCAGTTCAGAAAACCAAGGCAGAAGAGGTTCATTTGTATGGCATGGAACATGGCTTAGGAAGGGCTGGTGATTGCAGACTGATGGCTGTGAGATGCCAAGAGTTCGTCCCTGGCATGTGGACTCTGGGTTCAGGGAAGCCAGACTAATTCCAGACCCCAACATGTAAGGACTGAGCCAACTGCCGTTTGTCCACCTGGGTCAGGAATCGCTCCAGGTCTAGGCAGGGCTGAGCTTCCAGGGTGAGGATTCTCAGGACTGCAGCCTGAGGGGCTAGGGAAGGCACATACTGACCATCATGAATCTTCAAAGCTTGGGGAGCCTGAGTTTCCTTCCTACAATTGAAAAAAATTTATTCTACAGTCAAGGTCGAACCAAGTATGCCTATTCTAAATTAAGAAAATAAAGACCCCATACATCTCACACTATAAAAGGTAGAAAAGACAGTCTCCCTTGTTGATAATTTTATGTTGGAGCTATGAAATTGCTATTTTTATACATAAAAATTTGTCAAATATTGGCCATTTCATAGGATTCCATTTTAGTACATGTCCTACAAGCCTTGGACAGTGTGAATTCATTCAGTGGGAAATACAGTGACCATTTCAAATTGTCTGGTAGTGAACTTTTGTGGTGGCTTCATTTTCTCCACCGTAAAATGGAGACAGCAATCCACACTGCTCAGCCTTCAACAGAACTGCTTTAAAAACATAATAACAAAAATAATAATCAGTCACTGAAAGGGAACATGAAGTCATGTTAGAGAACTCGAGGTTACTGCCATGCTAACTTTATGCAGTGAATATTATATAATAACGCTTCTGTATGTCATCATAATTAAGATTAGTGTTTATGAAAACAAGCCATCGAAGTCATGTCCTTCCGCTCTTTTCCCCAATTCATTCTACTTCTTAGCATCCAGGTGCTCCTGCTCTGGGTGCAGGCTAATCATTTTGGAAGAGAGGTTACTAAGAACCAGGCTTGTCTCTAGTGGCCTCCTGGGTGTCTTGTGTCTGGTGTCTGGTGATCCTGGGTACCCTGCAGCCTTACCTCACATTTTGTATCACAAAGACAGGCGTATCAAAGGGCAAAGGGGTAAGGGGTAAGGTCTAAAAGGAAGCTCTTAGAACTTTCCAGGCCAGAAAAGTATCTCCCTTCTAGGCAGGACCAACATCCTGTCCTCATATGCTGTGTTCCCTGCTTAGGGAGACCCTGGGACATTGGAAAAGCATGTTAAAGCTGGTGGCCCAGTGTGGATTATCCTTCCGATTTATTTACATTACCCATGACAGATGCCAAGTTAAGCAGTGGAGGAAGAGCAGGCAGGACAGAGTGTCACTCCGACAATCCCCTGCCCTTGCCTTTTCCACTTTCCATGAGGAGGCCAGCAGACACTTTGGGGCTGCTGTAAGCCTTCAGTTAAACGGCAGCTCAGTGACAATGACAGCAAAGCTGCATTCCCCCCTGGAAGACACACCATGTGGGCACTTCCTCAGGTCTGCCAGGAAAACCAGAGCATCATGAGCAGACCCTGCCAGAGTCACAGCAGGAAGTGACCAGGCACAGGCTGGGCAGTCCTTCTTCTGTCCCTGAGTCACTGCCACATGTAGAAAAAGGGAACTCAGTCCAGGCTAGATAGAAAAGGTGGAGGCTCAGGCAAGAGGATCAGGAAGACATTTAGATAAAGAGGATGACTAGGTTAACACAATACCCACAACCCCACGCACACACAGACTTACACTCACACATGTCCTCAGTGCAAGGCAATTAAAGATACCCACCCTCAGATTCAAACAAGCAAGGATTAAATGGATTGCAATTATTCTGGAACAAAAATAACTCCAATTCGTGTTCCCAGTATCTATGAAGCAAACCTGAATTTCCTAAACTATCACCAACTTCCTTTTTACTATACCCCAACCCACTTTCCTATTTCAATACAGTCCCCGAGATACATGGAATTTGGATATATATTGATCCCATTCTTTCCTCCTTGCATTTACCTTTCCCATTCCTCCCAACCTTCCAGAAAATATTTGACATATCTATCGAAATCTATTCCTGGATTCACGCAGTATTTTTTGAGAATAGTGAGTAGCTATTACATGCCAGGCACTGTACTAAGCTCTAGGGACACAGCAATATTCAGAAAACACCAGAGCCCTGCTCCTAGAATCCGTGATCTTAATACAAATTTATTTATTTATTTATTTATTTTTGAGATGGAGTTTCGCTCTTGTTGCCCAGGCTAGAGTGCAGTAGTGCAATCTCGGCTCACTGCAACCTCTGCTTCCCGGGGTCAAGTGATTCTCCTGCCTCAGCCTCCCGAGTACCTGGCATTATAGGTGCCCACCACCATGCCCTGCTGAGTTTTATCATGTTGGCCAGGCTGGTCTCGAACTCCTGACCTCAGGTAATCCACCGGCCTCAGCCTCCCAAAGAGCTGGGATTACAGGCGTGAGCCACCATGCCCAGCCACAAATTCCTATTTCTACTGTGTCCTCTTTCAACTCTTAACTCATGGCAAAATTGCCCATACCAATATTTGCCAATTAATACTCTGCTTTATTTTTGTTCATTGTTCTATTGTATTGTTATTTAACACTTTATGGGTATCGACATGGTCTTATTAAATGAACTCTTCAAGATCTACGAGGGCAGAGACCTCACTTAAATTTTTCTTTGTATTTAATAGATGTTTTGGGGAGCACGGTGAAAATAAAAATATGTAAAAAGATAACAAGAAAGAATGGAGGTCTAATCATTCCTTATTTCACTAGCCAAGGCCTAACCCAGTATTTCTCAACTTCAACACTATTAATATTTTGGACCTAATAATTCTGTGTTGAAGGGGCCTCTCCTATGAATCACAGGAATGTTTAGCAAAGTGCCTGGCCTCTTTCTATTAGATGCCAGAAGCACTCTTTCCCCATCTGTCACAACCAAAAATGTCTCCAAACATTGCCAAATGTCCTCAAGGGTTGAATGGGAACAACACTAACCACTGACCTACAATATGTCTGATATGTTGGGCTTCCTTTCTTGTTTCTATGTCATTAAATTCACACACAAATGTGATATTTACATTGAAACAAACACAAATTTAATTTTATATGTGACATATTTTCCCAAGGCATTAAAAAGTAACTGAGTGATAAGCTCAGTACACTAAAAGGCAGCCCCCAGGACCTAAGAGTGAGGAAAGCAGATCCAAAGGGCCAGAATTTGCTCCCCAAATCTATTTTGTGTCTTTGGAGAATTTCTCTAATACTCCAATGGCTGTAAGTCTGTAAAGCCCACAAGACAATCTCCTGGGATAATTAGTGTCTGCCTATTTAACTAGCGATAGCTGGAATTCATGGTCAAATTGCCATCATCACATCCTTCCTATAGCTCATAGCTCTAAATTCCCATCCCCCGTGACTGCAGTAGTGCAGCCTCCTCCTCACGTGATATGGGAGTAGACTAGGACCAAGAAGTCAAAGGGAATGTCACATTTTCCCTTCATGTGCGTGTGCTAGAAAGACAATGTTAGCTCATGCTGAGGTTGAAAATTCTGCGTCTGAAAGATGGCCTTTCAAATTTGCCTTAGGAATCACTCTTTTTTTTCCTTGAAACAGTCTTGCTCTGTGGCCCAGGCCAGAGCACGTTGGTGCCATCTTGGCTCACTGCAACCTCTGCTTCCCAAATTCAAGTGATTCTCTTGCCTTAGCCTCCTGAGTAGCTGGGATTGCAGGCATGCACCACCATGTCCAGCTAATTTTTGTATACTTGTATTTTTAGTAGAGATGGGGTTTCACCATCTTGGTCAGGCTAGTCTCAAACTCTTGGCCTCAAGTGATCCTCCAGCCTCGGTCTCCCAAAGTACTGGGATTACAGGCATGAGCCAACACACCCAGCCAAGAATTACTGTTAAATAAGATCTAAAATTGCAGAATATGCCTGTCCCTGGCATTCACCATTTAACAATAATGTTATTAAACATTCTTATAGATTTTTTTTAAAAACTTCCTTCTGGATTTTTTTAAAAAATAAGAATGAAGTCACAATTAATTGGAACCTAGAGACATACACTTACAGGCTCGTTAGCCACTCCTGGGTGGGTTTTATGAGGAAGCAGAGAGAGGACTGGGAACTGTGAAGCCTACTTGATCATAAGGTCCCTGAAGGCAGGGAGTGTTCAAACCCTTCCCCTCTCAGTACCTCCAACACTTGGTACAGTGGTGGGCTTTTACAGGTAATATTCAGTTCAATAAATGTCTGTTGATTAAATCACTTCAATAAAACATATCTGATTTCTTCTTGGTGCTCGTTTGAGATGTGATTTGATGTAAATAAATTTATATTCTAAAACATTATACTTTAACATACAGTATATTTATATTATATAAAACAAATTTATTATAAACATTTGACTAAATTATTTTTATATTTAAGTACATAATTTAGGGCCGGGCGCGGTGGCTCACGCCTATAATCCCAGCACTTTGGGAGGCCGAGGCGGGTGGATCACGAGGTCAAGAGATGGAGACCATCCTGGTCAACATGGTGAAACCCTGTCTCTACTAAAAATACAAAAACTTAGCTGGGCACGGTGGCGCGTGCCTGTAATCCCAGCTACTCAGGAGGCTGAGGCAGGAGAATTGCCTGAACCCAGGAGGTGGAGGTTGCGGTGAGCCAAGATCGCGCCATTGCACTCCAGCCTGTGTAACAAGAGTGAAACTCCGTCTCAAAAAAAAAAAAAGTACATAATTTAATATAAACAGAAAAAGAAATCCACACTGTGTGTTACTATGTGCCAAGCATTCTACTAAGTTCTTTCACGTTTCATTTCATTTAGTTTAGATTTCTGTATATATTCCCCCTTAGATCCTGAAGATTCATGATAAGCCAAAAAATTAGTTATTATTTATAAAGCATCTATTCCTCTATTTATTTTTTATATTCATTTGGCAATTAAATACTTATTGAATACCTTTTCTCTATAAGCCCCTTATTGAGACCTGGAGAAAGATAAAGAAAATGAGATAAAGCCCTTACCCACAAGAAGCTTCTGGTCTAGAGTAAAAAATAAAAATCTAAACAGATACTTAGAGTGCAATGTAGTACACAATAAGGATATTCACAGGTATTACAGGCCCCCGGAGCAAGGGCCGCTAAATGAGCCAGAAAGAAGAGGGAAGATGTCAGAACAGGTTGCTGGTGGAAGAGGTAACTGAAATGAGCCATTCAGGGGCTATAGAAATTAACCAAGTAAAGGGAATAAGAGTGAGGTGGGTGTATGGAGTTCAGGCTGATGTAACTACTAAAAATAAAGGCATGGACTCAAAAAATATGTATAGGAGATTGCAGTAAGTCTAGAATTTCTGAGGCATTGGGTACCAGTCAGGACCTGATTTAAAGTGAGGATGGGGAAGTAGAGCTAAGGACCAGGCCATGGGGCCGTGTTGGCTTTATCCTGTGAGTGGAGAACCACAAAGGGATGGAAGCAGAGGTGTGATGTGCCCAGTTTGGGTTTTTGATGGTTCACTGTGGTTGCAGTGTGGCTGGGAGGGCTCAGGCCCACCTAGGGTTTGATGGGTGAGGAGGCTGTGATAAGAATCAGTTAGGAGGTGAGAAGAGCTATAGCAGAATAGCTTTGGTAGGGCTGGAGAGGAGAGAGTTGAGTCAGGATATATTTGACATTAAAATATTAATCTAGGCTGCAAAGCCCCATGCAGTGGTTTCTGAGAATCCATGAATCCCCTGACACTGAAGCAGTGAAGCATATGTGTTGTGTGTGTTTTTCAGTAGGAGACCATCATCTCAATAGATTTTCAAGATTTACAATTCACCGGGCCCACGGTGCGACCGCTCTCCCACCCCCTCTCCGCCACCCCTCCACCCCACCCCCCCACCCCCGCGACTGGGGTCCGCACGGGAGGGGGCGGGGCAAACTGTCCCCAGTGCGCCCCGGGCGGGTAACGCCATGGGGCCTGGGGGGTTGGTTTCTCTCAGGCCACACGCGCGTCCCCCGAAGAGGGGACGGCGGAGCGAGCGCACGGGGTTGGCGGCGATGTCGGCTACCCACCCGACCTGTCTTGAAACACGGACCAAGGAGTCTAACAGGTGCGCGAGTCCGGGGCTCGCACGAAAGCCGCCGTTGCGCAATGAAGGTGAAGGCCGGCGCGCTCGCCGGCCGAGGTGGGAGCTTTGTATATAAGGTAAAATTATGCTCCAGAATATAGCTTTGTATATAAGGTAAAATTATGCTCCAGAATATTCTGGAGCATAATTTTACCTTATAAACAAAGCTCCTGATTCTAGTTTCAAAATAGGATCGTCATTTTGGCTAGCCACTGGTATCTGCTAGCAGGTAGTGGTTAAGATTCAGGTAATTGCAGAAAACTAAATTTAATTTTACCAAGGAAGACAATCCTGTTTAGTAACACAGCAGAGAGCTGAATAACTGGCGTCAGGTGTAGACCACAGAGTCGTTATCATCACTCTTGGGTTTGCTTCTTCCACCTTTATAACATCATCTTCCTCGGAAAAACAGCCTGGCCATGCATGGTGGCTTGTGCTTATAATTCCAGTACTTTGGGAAGCCAAGGCAGGAGGATGGCTTGAGACCAGGAGTTCAAAACCAGCCTTGGCAGCATAGCAAGACCCCTGTCTCTACAAAAAATAGATTTAAAAATTAGCTGGATATGGTGGCAGACACCTATAATCCCAGCTACTTGGAAGACTGAGGCAGGAGGATCACCTGAGCCCAGGAGTTGGAGGCTGCAGTGAGCTATGATTGCACCACTGAACTCCAGCCTGAGTGACAGAGTGAGACCTTGTCTTGTAAGAAAGGAAGAGAGAGAGACAGAGAAACAGAGAGAAAGACAAGAGGGAGAAAGAGAGAGAGAGAGAAAGAGAAGAGAAGAGAAGAGAAGAGAAGAGAAGAGAAAGAAAAAAGAAAAGGAAGGAAAGAAAGCGAGAGAAGGAAGGAAGGAAGGAAGGAAGGAAGGAAGGAAAGAAAGAAAGAAAAGACACAAATAAATAAGGAAAGAAAGATCTGGTCATGTCATGGGTTCTGTAAACCTCATCTGCATTGTCAGGCCCTAGTGTTAAACAGGTTACTTCATCTTTGTTCTCATGGTTTTTCACACAGATACACCATTTTCAGTGGGAAACGGTCATCTACCTAATTGTGGTGTTGAATTTATTTCGGTGAGTTCTAGTCAGCTGGCAGAGTTAGTTGTGGCCCAGTTTATCAGCTCTGCCTTTTATAATCTTCATCATGGTAGATCATGAGAGACCGACAAAAGCAATGAGTTATTTGAAAAGGAGCTTTGGGAAGAATATCAAGGTATAACTTTTCACTAATCTGGGCAAGAATAATCTAAGGACTAATTTCTGCTCGAAGGAGAGAGCATACATTGTTCCTTCCGTCTCTTTCCACATCTTCCCTGAAAGCGTTCTATACCCAATTACACTACTGAATGTGTAACCCTGCGATGATGTACCCACATCAATACAGAGGCAGCCCCATAGAATTAGGTCACTGATGGAGATGGCCCACCCACTTGTGAAAAAGCATTCTGCTAATTGAGTCAGTCACAGAGCAGTCTTCAGTTTCCATGTGGGGGGAGAAGAGCAGCAGTGCAAACTGTGGCCCCGCCCAACACATCCACGAGCCAGGTGATACATTCACAGGTCCCTTTTCTCTGTTGTTAGTGAGCAGTCTATGCACCTGGGGGAAGTATGCTTGTACAAAAATCCAGGGTAGAAAATCAACTCAAGAGTTTTTACTAACCATTCCACATGCAGTCTCTTGTAGACTCCTGTCCATTACAGGCGGGAATTTTGTGTTTGCCATTGATGACCACATCAGGCTCCGAGACCTTTGGCAGATGGCATGATGAAGAGGGAAACACTGGTTTGGTTTAGAAAGTAACTTTATGGTCAGAGCTTCTTTCTACCCACTGTCTGCATTATGTAGTCTTTCCCTAAGTGTGAAATCAGGTTATTTAATACTTGGCTTTCCCTGTTGACATCATCTGCGAAAGTAATGGGAAGTGGCGAAGTTCAAGTTGATATTTTTAAACAAGATTACAAGTGTCGTACAATTTCTGAGTGTCTGGCAAACTCATTTCTTGCAAATCTTAAGTGTTAGAGACTTTGTGGGCAATTTCCATCTTCTTGGAGAATCCTCTAGTTCCCCACATTTGTAATGACTCTACTTCCTAGTTAGGAGTGTTGAAAAATATTTTTGAGTATAGTTATTGTTATAAAGCAGAAAATTTTTAAACGGAGAATGGTGTGTGTGTGCGTGTGTGTGTGAGTTGTGTGTATACATGGCATAAGTTCCTCTCTGCCAAACTGCCTAAAAGAGCAAACAAAGTAAATTACTAAGACTTTTAAACATAAGTTGAGGGCTGAGATGCTCCCTGGAGGATACACACATACCCACACATGCTCACATGACATCTGCGTGTGTACAGATTCATGCACATATGTGTGTATATACAATTCTCCATTCTCCATGGCACACACACTATCCCTTTTAGCAGTTGTCCAATTGCTATTTATCAAAGCACCTCAGTGACTCCATTCCAAAGCTGACCACGGGGAAAATGTTTGATCCTCTTTTCCCCTGGACTTAAGGGCCTCCTTAAGAGCAAATCAGGATCTCAGTTGCATTACCTTCTCAGGAAGTGATGAGCTAAATGTGACCATAGTGACTTAAGAGAGTGTGGATTTCCAAGCATCATATCCACTCTCCTGCATGTATGTACAAGATGAAAAACCAAATGCATATACTCAGTTTCCCCCAAACTTTTGAAGAAGTTCCTTTGGGATTTGTGGTTAGTGGGCTGAACCATAGTTTACCTTTGCATATTCCTACCAAAACAAGGTCATGTTTAATCAATTAAAATTTAGTAGTATTACAATACAACTGGATTTATAGTCACCAGGCCTGGTCTGAGTTCCAGCTCTGCTGCTTGTTGTAGCTGGGGAGGAGCGTCTATCTCACTTACAAGAGTGGCGCTGAGGGTGAGAGATGATGATGAATAAATGACTGCTGTTACTAGCTGAATTACGTCTTCCTGTTCCCCCCATCCAAATTCATGTGTTGCGGCCCTAATTCCAAGTACCTCAGAATGTAACTGTGTGGATATTTGGAGATAGGACCTTTGAAGAGGTAATTAAGGTAATGTGAGGTCATATGGGTAAGCCCTAATTTGTTATGTCTGACATCCTTTTACAAAGAGGAGATTAGGACAAGTACACATGGAAGAGACCTGGTGAAGGCAGAAGAGAAAGGCAGCCATTGACATGCTATGAAGAAAGGCCTCCAGAAGAAACCAACCCTGATCATGCCTTGTTCTTGGACTTCCAGCCTCCAGAATTGTTAGGAAATGAATTAGTGTTAAGTCCTCAGTCTGTGGTTCTTTCTTATGGCAGTCCTGGCAAACTAATACACCTACCAACCTGTAAAACTCCGTACAAGCGGGAACATGAGCATCCTACCACTGACAACAAATTGTTGTCGAATGTTTTGTTTCCAAACAAATACCTATGTCTAAAATTCTAATTATAGGTAATTCACATCTCTTTATTTTGAAAAGCAACTCTGACTTAAAAGATCATTACCTCTTACCTTATTTTCTTTAAGCTTCAAAATAATGACAATTGAAAGTAGAGTTTTCAGTGATTATCTCTAGCTTTTCATCTAATTTGTCTGAATGATTTTTGTGTGTCTTGCATGTTAGAGACAATGGGAATTGTGACCTTATTAAAATGCCGCATAAATACCCAAAGTTGTGCATGGTGTGAACTCTTGAATTCTTATTTGTTTATTGTATTCATGTCTGTGTATTTGGAGCTCTTCATTTTTTTAAATTTGATACAGCAAATCAATTTTACTATATGTCAATGTAAAAATTTTTCAAGGTACACAATACTGACAATATATAACACAAATAAAGAATGAGTCACAAGGGCAAAATATATATATTTTATACTTTAAAAATATATTTTAAAATACACACACAAATTAGTCACTAATGTTTGAGAACAACCAAATAAATATATGTAGATTTTGTCACAAGAAAGAAAGCATGTAAAATGTGGCAGAAGAGTGAGTCATCAAACTCCAGAATAAAGGGTAGTGGTAAGCAAAGGGAGTGCACAGAAGTCAGAATGGACCTATCTTAGTCTGCTGTGGCTGCCATTGCAAAATACCACGGACTAGCTGGTTTAAGCAACAGATGTTTTCTCACAGCTCTGAAGGCTCAAGGTCTAAGACCAAGGTGCTGTCAGGGTTGGTTTCTGATGAGGCCTATCTTCTACCTTCTTATTATGTCCTCACAAAGCCTTGCTTCTGTGTATGGTATCCCTTTTTATTCTTTTTTTTTTTTTAAATGAAGTCTCACTCTGTCACCCAGGTTGGAGTGCGGTGGCATGATCTCAGCTCACTGCAACCTCTGTCTCCTGGGTTCAAGTGATTATCCTACCTCAGCCTCCTGAGTAGCTGGGATTACAGGCATGCACCACCATGTCTGGCTAATTTTTATGTTTTTTTTAGTAGAGAGGGTTTCACCATATTGGCCAGGCTGGTCTCGAACTCCTGACCTGATGATCCACCCATCTTGGCCTCCCAAAATGCTGGGATTATAGGTGTGAGCCACGGTGCCCGGCCCCCTTTTTATTCTTATAAGGAAGTCCTTTCAGATTAATTGTAACCTCATTTAACCTTTGTTACCTCCTTAAAGACCCTTTCTCCAAATATACTCACATTGGGAGTTGGGGCTTCAACATACACCTTTTTGGAGAACAAGACTCAATCAATAAAATTCTGCCTTATACCTTTCTGAAACTCATCTTTCTTGTGCGCAAAACATTTTTCCCTCATCCTAATATCCCCAAAAGTCTTAATCCAATCCAGCATGAATTCCAAGTTCAAAGTCTCACTAAATGTCATTTAAATGAGGTATGGGTGAGACTTTGGGTATGATTCTTCCTGAGACAAAATTCCTCTCCAACTGTCCATCTGTGAAACCAGACAAGTTACGGGCTCCCCAAATACAATGATGGGACAGGTATAAGATAGACATTCCCATTACAAAAGGGAGAAATTGAAAAGAAATAAGGGGTGTGGGTCCCAAACAAGACCAAAACATAGCAAGACAAATTCCATGAGATCTTAAGGCTCAGGAAGAATCTTCTCTGGCCAGATGCTCTGCCTTCTGCCCACTGAGGTGGAGCAGTTATTACTCTGGCACAAGGGGGTAGCCCCACTCCCTCAGTTCTGTGTAGCACCCCTTCATCACCACATTGGATAGCCTGGCCCACTGAAATTGAGGGAGTAGGAAGATGGTCTTACTCTCTGAAACCAAGGAGAAGAGCCTTGCCCCCAGGGTCAGTACCCTCTGGGCCTATGGTGGGAACTGCAGCCCTGATGATTTCTGAATCATCTTCAGAGTCAGTCTTCCATTTCTTTAAGGATAACACTTATTTGCAGCCAAGCAGCTCTACTGGAATTTCAGAATTCTGAAACCTTCCTTCTGTCTCTGTCTCCTTTTGTTCATACTTGACAGTGTCTTTGCTGCTCCCATTCCATTTCTCTTCCTGGCTTCTGCTGAAATAACTGATTAAAATCACAGATACTCTCCTTATGAAGTGATTGTCCAGCCCATCCTTGGTGTTCTCTCTAGAACATGCTTTCTTACTTTTTGCAGTATGGATAGGCTGAGAATTTTCTAAATAGTTTCTTCAAGTTATCTCTCTTCTCTTGCATTTTACTATAGGCAGTAAAGAGAAACCAGGCCACACCTTGGAAACTGCTCAGAAATCAACTCAGGTAAATATTCAGTTTCATCACTCACAAGTTCAACCTTCCACAAAGCACTAGACAACAATTCCGCCAAGTTCTTTGCCCATTTATAACAAGAATTATCTTTCCTCCAGTTTCCAGTGATGCATTTCTAATTTCTGCCTGAGACCTCATCAGAATCACCTTTAATGTTCCTATTTCTACCAACACCCTGTTCATGATGATATATGTATTCTCAAAGGTGATAGAAGCTTTCACTATAGCTCTCCTATTTTTCTTCTGAGGCCTCACCAGAACTGCCTTTAATTTCCATATTTCTTTCTACCAACAGTCCCTTCGAGAAAATCCAGGCTTTTTCCACCATACACCTCAAAACTCCTCCAACTCTCCTCTTTACCCAGTCTCAAAGCTACTCCCACATTTGTAATTGTTACAGCAGCATCTCATTTAACAATACCAAAATCTGTATTAGTTTGCTAGGGTTGCCATAACAAAAAATCACAGACTGTGTTACTTGAACAACAAAAATTCCTGTTCTCCTGATATCTAGAGGCTGTAAGTCCAAGGTGCCAACAGGGTTAGATTCTGAAAAGCCCTCTCTTCCTGGCTTGCAGACGGTTGCCTTCTCACTGTGTCCTTATATGGACTTTGATCTGTGCATGTGTGAAGAAAGAGGAATCTTTGGTGTCTCTTCCTCTTCTAAGTTGGACACCAGGCCTGCTGGATTAAGACCTGTCCTGCTGGGTTAAGACGAGTCCTGCTGGATTAAGACGAGTCCTGCTGGGTTAAGACCCGTCCTGCCGGATTAAGACCCGTCCTGCTGGATTAAGACCAGTCCTGCTGGATTAAGACCCATCCTGCCGGATTAAGACCCGTCCTGCCGGATGAAGACCTGTCCTGCTGGATGAAGACCCATCCTGCTGGATTAAGACCCGTCCTGCTGGGTTAAGACCCGTCCTGCTGGATTAAGACCCGTCCTGCTGGATTAAGACCCGTCCTGCTGGGTTAAGACCCGTCCTGCTGGGTTAAGACCCGTCCTGCTGGGTTAAGACCCGTCCTGCTGGATTAAGACCCGTCCTGCTGGGTTAAGACCCGTCCTGCTGGGTTAAGACCCGTCCTGCTGGGTTAAGACCAGTCCTGCTGGGTTAAGACCCGTCCTGCTGGATGAAGACCCGTCCTGCTGGATGAAGACCCGTCCTGCTGGATGAAGACCCGTCCTGCTGGATGAAGACCCGTCCTGCTGGATGAAGACCCGTCCTGCTGGGTTAAGACCCGTCCTGCTGGGTTAAGACCCGTCCTGCTGGATTAAGACCTGTCCTGCTGGGTTAAGACCCGTCCTGCTGGATGAAGACCCGTCCTGCTGGATGAAGACCCGTCCTGCTGGGTTAAGACCCGTCCTGCTGGATTAAGACCCGTCCTGCTGGATTAAGACCTGTCCTGCTGGGTTAAGACCCGTCCTGCTGGATTAAGACCTGTCCTGCTGGATGAAGACCCGTCCTGCTGGGTTAAGACCCGTCCTGCTGGATGAAGACCCGTCCTGCTGGGTTAAGACCCGTCCTGCTGGGTTAAGACCTGTCCTGCTGGATTAAGACCTGTCCTGCTGGATTAAGACCCGTCCTGCTGGGTTAAGACCCGTCCGGTCCTTATTACCTCATTTAACATTCATTACCTCCTTAAAGGCCCTATTTCCAAAATAGTCAAAATAGAGGTTGACTTCAACAAACTGATTTCATGGGGACACAATTCAGTCCATATCAGGACCCAAAGAGTGTATTTAAGAGCTTTGCTTAGGTATAGAGAGAGATAAAGGATGGGCCAGAAGTAGGGCTGGAATCATAACCTCCTGAAACTAGAGAGAACTTTTAAGAAGTCATGCCTTATCATTTGGCTTCAGGAAGCAAATTTCCAGGAAACACAGAAGAGATTATTTTCTATTCTCTTTCCTGAGTGTGGAGATGCTACAACCACATTTGATGGTCTTTCTAAAGTATAGGACTTCCTTGTGCTAATAAAAATCTTTCCTCTTCTCATCCCCCACAATCATCCAGAATGATTCACACATCATGCACACAATAGGAATTCATATCACTTAGTTCCCACAGTAGAGGAATATGCAGAAGGAAAAGCCACTTTCCTATCCTAAGGAAACCAAGGCAATCATTGAGAGAATAAGAATAGTCATACACATTGATTCATCCAGAAACATCTGTCATCACATCACCTCTTTTGCCTTAGTGGAAACTGCATCAGATCAGAAGTCAGGAGACCTGGGCTCTCGTCCCAGGTTGACCGTCACTTTGTGATGCAGACGTGATGAATTTGACCCTTTTTGTATCTGCATTTCCTTGTATATAAAATAGAGGTGGTAGTAGTAAGTGGTGGCTGTGGAACTAAAAAAAAAAAAAAACTCTAATTATCTTTCAATTCTTTAGGCATTTCTAATAATCCACAATTGTCTATTTAATATTTTTTAAACCTCCCTGCCATAGTCTTATAGGCTCTATTGTCCAGTACTTCAATTATTTTTGTGTTTTATTTTACCATAAAGTACAAAGACTAAAACTGAAAACTGTGTTTTAATAAATCTTCAACTAATGCTAAATATAGCAAAAAAAGTATTCCTGGCCTTGGATATAATACTTCTTTTATAACTTCTCAGTATCATGTCTCTTTGTTCCCCACAATGGAAATTTGGCTGAGAATTTTGTTACCAAGAATAAGGTTGAATATGGTATGACATAAAAGCATGAAGAAACAATGGAGAAGCCAATAATGTTTGCAACCAATCCAAAACTAAAAATGTTCATTTTTACATAAAGCAAATTAATGGAATAACTGACAATATCCCTTTCCCATGTTTTCTATGAAGGGGCAATGTTTCATTTAGAAGGAATTAGATCCTTTGAGGCATCTGAGAAAGAAAGGAGACATTGTGTAAATTATGACATATGACAATGATCCTAATATTTTCTTCCATTGACTCTGAGTGTCAGACCCAACTCAAGTAGGGAAGAGTGTCATTTAGAGTGTAACCTTTCAGAAAAACTTGTACATTCTTGCATTTCTGAGGTTAAATCTGTTTGCCATGGTACGTGAACCTATGGTGCCTTGAAATTTGATTCCAAAATTTTGCATACTAAACAATATTTTTTGTGATGCAGATTGTCTTTGTTTAATAATAGTAGTTCCCTATTAGAAAGCTCCTCAGATTATGTAATTGCCATATATTGTACTGCAAGTTGAAGATGATAAGGTTCATGTCTCAAATTCTTAGACACCTGGTGAGGAGAGGCTCAGAATGTCACAGAAATGATAAACCTTGGTCTTTTCAAAAGAGATCTGCCCATTTTACTTTTTAACACCTTTTGTTGATGGATTAGACCCCCTTAATATAAAAAAATCGAAAAAGCTGCCTACATTCCAAACACTGAGCATGGTTAATGAAAAGGCAATCTAAAGTATTTGACAATGGTAATTAGCTGATGCATAAATACTATTGATAACTCATTCAAAAGTGTAAATGTGCATTTATTCTCTTTACATAGGATGTGTGCCCAGGAGGACTGCGTGAAAGGTAAGAAAATTCAGGGGTAGCTCCCTCAAAGTACTGGTGAAATGCACATGAGTCTTAAGTACCTTATTTCAGAACACCAATTAGACAGTAGGAAAATAAAGTTTGACAAGAGAGAGCAAGAGAGTCAAGAAGCCCACCCCAGAAAGCTTGACAGAAGAAACCACCCATGTCTTACTTTTATCCTCTTGGAGTAGAATTCCTCACAGGGGCTTCACATTCCTGGAGTTCAGACTTGATTAAACACTGTATCTTTAAAAATGTTATCTTATTCCAAGCTGAGGAACATACAAATAACCGCTTTCCAGTACCACTGCTCAGCCTGGAATTCAAGCTGAGTCCTTCTGGGCTTCAGTCTGCTTTGACTAGGCTCCTTAAAAGAACAACAAGAGGCCACCTTGCTGAGTCGCAGAGCATCCAGCCTGGGAATCCGCATGCTGGATGAACAGGAAGGTAGTGGTGAGCAGCAATGGAGGCCTTCTTTTTTCGTGCCTTGACATGTTTTTAAAAGGAACAATTAAGTTGTAGCCACAAGGTGAAATGAAGGAGGTTTGCTCCAACTCAGATGCGGAACAAACGTTCTAAAATCCCTCTCAGTGGCTAATATTGATGGGGACACAGGGCTTTCCTGAGCAAGCAGATATGAAGACTTTTATATCTGTTAGTCAGGATGCATCAGAATTCACATCTAATGTCAGCATAGGTCACCCCAACTGTGATCTCTATGGAGAAGTTGATATGCCAGGCCTTGGCTGGGGAGGGAGGACCGCCACTTGCCTTACCTAGTCCAGTCCTGGCCTGCCTCTCCAGTCTTGCCTCCCTCTACTACCCGGCACACCAGCCAACCCGATGACTCTTTTTACTCTAAAGGGGTCATCTACATTCCTACATCTATCCTTTTTCTCTCACAGTGAAGGCCCTGCTACCTCTGCTTCCTTCCTCCTTCCCTCCCTCTCTCTCCCTCCTTCCTCTTTCCCTCCCTTCTCCGTTCCTCCTCCCTCCCTCCCTCCTTCCTTCCCTCCTTCCTCCCTTCCTTACTTCCTTCTTTCCTTCCTTTTCTCCTTTCCTACCTCCCTTTCTTTCTCCCTTCCTTCCTTCATTTTCTCTTTCTTCCTCTCCACAACCTTCCTTTCTTCCTTTCTTTTTCTCCCTCTCCTCTCCAACCTCCTCTCTTCTCCCACTCCCATTAACTTTCATTCTTCCTCAATCCAAGTTACAGTGTCATTTCCTTCCAAAACAATTTTCCTATAAATCATAGACCAATATTTTTAAAACTATGTTCCCCAAACTATCTGGTTTAGAATGAAATGCCAGTTTCTGAACTCCCACCCTAGACACACAGAGTAAGACTTTGTTGTAGTGAGAGCCAAGAACCTGCAGTTTAACAAGCTCCCCAGGTGATGCCAATGCTTACTGAAGTGTGAGAACCTCTCCCACGGCCTTATTGTGTATCTGTGTAGCAGATACGGCCAGTCAATACCCTGACAATATCAAATAGCAATGGCTTCTTCTCGGTGATTCTCAAACAGTAGTGTGGATCAGAATTCCGTGGAGAGCTAATAGAAAATACTGAGCCCAGGCTTCATGAATAAGGTCTTTGTATTTTTACCAAATTTCCCCTCGGGCTTTTAGTTCACATGAAAATTTGAGGCTAGCTGTCTTCCATTATTTGTCATTATTTTCTGACTATGGGTCCTCCACTGAATTAGAAGTCCATCCGGGAAAAAGACACAGCGTATGATTTCCCGGACACTCAGTCCAGAACGTCCTAGACATAGTTGGCACTCAAGAAACAATGGTTTTGGTAATAGACCTATTGGTGATAATGAAGGTAGTGATGTGATACATTTGCTTCACTTTACATCCTTAAATTCAGGGATTTTCATTCTTCTTTGTGCCCCGCAGTAAACCTGTTACCCAATCTTCCTCAGGGCCAGCTTCCTGAGCACGCACTCTGAGCAGTTGTATGGGGCCGCATGCTAACAAGAGCCTTAAATTTGGTTTAATGCCCTGCTCTCATGTCAGCAAAATTCTTACTAATTTTTAAACAATAGACCCCATTTTCATTTTGCACTGGGCTTTGTAAATTAAATAGCCAGTCCTAGTCTCATGACTCATTGTTTCAGACGTGCTGCTTTCTCTGTATTCTGTCTGCATCCACGCCAGCCCCAGGTGCTGTTATCTCACGCCCAGGCAACTGCATCACTGTTTGCCCTTCCCTTAATCTCTTCTCACCCCAGAGCACACTCAGCGTGCCAGCTACCGGCCCTGAAACAACTGATCAATTCTCATTGCTATGAAAAGTAATAAGGAACATAGGTAGTGGGACTGTAAATTGAGGCAGACAATTGGCAATTTTTACTAAAATTCTAAATTCACATACCCCACGAGCCAGCAATTTTATCTTCAGGAACTTATCCTGTAAGAGCAAATTGCTTGAGGTCATAGAGATGTTCACTGCATTGTCTATGAGAGCAAAAGATTACAAGCAAACTAAATGCCCATAAATAGAAAACTAGATAAATTTATCTATATACAGATACATCTATATCTATATATGCTTGTACATGCATAAAACACTTCAAGAAGAATATGCAGGAAACTGGGAGCAGCTGCTGTCTCTGAAGAATGAGAATTGGGGCTGGGTGAAGAATCACCTGTTATTTTATATCTTTCTGCTTTGTTTGAATTTTTCCTTATTTTGTCACAAGTATTATTTTTCAGTCACAAAATGAAATCCAGTTTTTAAAACAGTAGGGCTTGATTGAAACCTCTTGTGGCAGGCTGGTAAATAACCCCTCAGTGATAGCAGGTGCAAATTCCAGGAACCTGTGAATGTTACCTTTCATGGAAACACGGTCTTGCAGATGCAATTAAGTTAAGAATCTTGGCTGGATGCAGTGGCTCACACCTGTAACCCCAAAACCTTGGGAGGCCAAGGCAGGAGCACATTTTGAGCCCAAGAGTTTGAGACCAAACTGGGCAACATAGTAAGACCCTGTCTCTATTTTTTTCTTTTAAGTAAGTTATGAATCTTGAAATGGGAAGATTATCCAGAATGGTCACAGCAATTCCACTTATAATAATACTGTCTTGGTAGATTCTGTGTTGCCATAACAAGATACCAGAGATGGGACAATTTAGAAAGAAAAGAGGTTTATTTAGCTCATTATTCTAGAGGCCGGGAAGTTCATGACTGAGGGACGGGCACCTGGTCAGCTTTCGGTAAGGGCCTTGTGCCGTATCATATCATGGTGGAAAAGCAGAAGAGGAAGTGAGTGCATGCAAGAGG
Organism: Callithrix jacchus; assembly: GCF_049354715.1. NCBI lineage: Eukaryota > Metazoa > Chordata > Mammalia > Primates > Cebidae > Callithrix > Callithrix jacchus. The sequence goes on along the minus strand of NC_133503.1, from coordinate 141,524,665 downwards.
CCACCCTGTTGTTTACAACAACCTGTTCTCACGGGAGCTAATCCATTCTTGTGAGAATTAACGCAGTCTCTCAAGAAAGGCATTAGTCTATCTTAATGAGCTATCATGTCTTAAAGGCACTACCTCTAAACACCACCACACTGGGAACCAAGACTCAACATGAATTTTGGTGAAGACAAACCATATTCAAACCAGAGCAAATATCCCAAACTGGGAGTTACCCAAATGTCCATCAATAATTGAATAGATAAATACATTATGGTATAGTTACACAATGGAATGCTGTAAGCCAATGAAAATAAATAATATACCATTAAATACCAGAGTTATTTATTATTATTTTATATTTTTGGACCTGCTTAAATTTCATTTTTAAAATTTTGCCATATATATTACTTTTTCTTTCACAAATTCAATTAAAAACTTTAAATGTATTAAGCCTTTAAATGTTCTCAGAAACCTGAAGGAAAATAGATATGAAAGAATATATATTGTGTGATTCCATTTATATAAAAGGAAAAATAAAAGTCAAAACCTATACGTAGCAGGGGCAGTAGCTCACACTGTAATCCCAGAAACTTGAGAGGCTAAGGTAGTGGATGACCTGAGGTCAGGAGTTTGAGACCAGCCTGGCCAATATGGTGAAACTCTGTCTCTACTAAAAAAATAAAAATTAGCTGGGTGTGGTGGTGGGTGCCTGTAATCCCAACTACTTGGGAGGCTAAGGCAGGAGAATCACTTGCACCCAGGAGGTAGCAGTTGCAGTGAGCCAAGATCGCACCACTGCACTCTAGCCTGGGTGGCAGAGCAAGACTTCATCTCAAAACAACAATAACAGAAACAAACCCATATGCTTTCCAAGAACCTGAACAGACACTTCTCAAAAGAAGAGATACAAGCAGCCAACAGATACATGAAAAAGTGCTCAACACCTCTAATCACTAGGGAAATGCAAACTAAAACCATAATGAGATATCACCCCATACCTGTTAGAATGGGTCATATCAAAGGGACAAATAATAACAAATATTGGCAAGGTAGGGGTGTAAAGGGAACCCTTGTACACTGTTGGTGGGAATGTAAATTAGTGCAGCCATCTTGGAAAACAGCATGGAGGCTCCTCAAAAAATTAGAAATAGAATTACCATATGATACAGCAATCTCATTGCCAGGTATACCTCCAAAAGAACTGATATTAGTATGTCAAAGAGACATCTGCTCTGATTTCAGCATTATTCACAATAGCCAAAATATGGAAACAATGTAAGTGTCCATCAACAGCTAGATGGAAGAAGAAAATATGGTACATATATACATGGAATACTATACAGCCTTTAAAAAGAAAGAAATTCTGTCATTGAAGACAACATGGATGGAACTGGAGGACATTGGGCTAAGTGAAATAAGCCAGGCACAGAAAGACAAATATATTTGAGACTATATGATCTCATTTATATCTGAAATCTTAAAAAGTCTTTCTCATGGAAACAGAAAGTAGAAAAGCAGCCATCCGAGGCTGATGGAGAGGGAGAGAGATGGGGAAAGGAAAGATGTTGATTAAGAGGTACAAAGTTTCAGTTACTGGAGGAATACATTTTAGTGATCTGTTGCACTGCATGGTGACCACAGCTGATAACAATGTATTGTATATTTCAAAATGGCGAAAAAAATAGATTTTTAATGTTCTCACCACAAAAAAATAAAAAGTTGGTGAGATTACATGCTAATTAACTTGGTCAACTCATTCTATAATGTATATACAAATCAAAACATCACATTGTATGCCATAACTATGCACAATTATTATTTGCCGATTAAAAATAAATTTTAAAAATCTATATGCTGTCAGTATATTGGAAATGGTACTCTAGAGGGGGACCATGTCAGGGGCATGGGGGTTCCTATTGCGTAGGCGTGTTCACTGTGTGAAAATTCAAGCTGTACACTTATGCTATGTGCAGCTCTAAACTATTGCATTAAATTTTTTGAAGGATCCAAAGGTCTGATAAAAGACACAGACATATGTATGTAAGAATGTAATGTATATATGTGTGCCTACATACCACACACACACAGAACACCACTTTTATAAAGGGCCTAATAAACTTAGCAAAAATATTTTATTTTATTTTATTATTATTATTATTATTGAGACCCACTCTTGTTCTGTCGCCAGGCACCAGACTGGAGTGCAGTGGCACAATCCTGGCTCACTGCAACCTCCGTCTCCTGGATTCAAGCAATTCTACCTCAGCCTCCTGAGTAGCTGGGACTACAGGCATGTACCACCATGCCCAGCTAATTTTTGTATTTTCTAGTAGAGACAGGGTTTCACCATGCTGGCCTGGATGGTCTCAATCTCTCGACCCCGTGATCCATAAAGCTGAGCACTGAAATTCCTTGTGTCCTCTGTGCTGACTTGCCCTTTCTCAGAATGTTATTTGAAGTCACACAAAATTTAGTATTTTGGTATTTTAGCATATTTTTTTTCTCTTGGTAGATGGAAAAAATAAAATGTCACATGAAGACATATACTTCAAATGCAATTCTGCAAACAGCTCTTAATCATCCCCAGTGTTCATCTCTGAGCTATTCTTCTTGACTAAGAGGGCTTATTTTTAGATAGATGTGCAGTTGACAGTTGAGAATCCAGCCTCTCCCTTCGCCTCCCCCACCTCTCTTCTAGATCCTGCTCATTTGGGAATTTACATTTTCAACTGTCCCGTAAGGATTTTTAATGATGTTGGGAATGAGCTGACATGGAAAGCACAAGCATAGAATTGGACCAAAATTGATGTTTGCAATGGAACATTTAGAAACTAAAACGATGACCATTTAATGTAAAACTGAGGCATCAGGAATGAGAAATAAAATTTTCACGTCTAAGTCACTAGATCAAGTTACAATTCTAAGCCATAAGAAATGATTAGTCCCCAAATTAAGTATCAGTTTAGAAAAATCAAGCACCCAACTCTATACTACACATCAGTGGCTCCCAAAGCATGTTCCTCAGACCAGCAGCAGCAGCTGCAGCTCCTGGGAACTTGTTAGAAATGCACATTTTTAGGCCTACCCTGGACCTTCTGAATCAGAAACTCTAGGAGCTGGCAAACACTGTTGAGGAACAATATGAAAATAAGTGAGTGTACCAGAAACAGCCCCACAATGCGTCTCAACACGCCCTTGAGGTGATGACGGTCCGAGAACCACTGCTGTAAATAAGTGTGTGTTCATAAAGAGTTAAAACAGAACCACTGTGTTACATCATGCAATTGCATTTTCCACATATTTAAATAAGCACAATAGAATATTCACTAGCATTTCTTTTCCTGAATTTCACAATAGGCCAGACATAGTTAAAGAATTACCTGACAACCCAAACTTCCTTTAAGCACTAAGGCAGGGATGTGAGCGGACAGGTGGCGTGTCTCCATGCAGGTGTGAGCACCTGCACTGGGCCGACGGAGCCACAGCAGCCTGCCTCTGAACATGCTGCTGTCCACTGGAACCTGCAATTATTTCATTTGCTTAGGTTTGAAAACTGCTTTAATTTTTCAAAACTCTGCCTGCCACCTAAAGACTTGTGGGAACACCGAAAATTAGATCTATAAGTCCATAAATATGGTCCTGTTCAATTCAAGGCAGCAGGTGAAAGCTTAATTTTTTTTTCCCCAGGGGAAATTGTGAATGCTGGAAAAAGCTCCCAGATTGGGTTTTGAAGATAATCAGCACAATGCCATTGAAGAAACCTAACTTGAGCTAAAGAGAGAGAAGTACTGAATCTAATTCCCCATGGAAAACGCTCCATCATTTAGGTTTAGAGTTAAGCATGTACTGAGGATCCGTATGTGTAAGGATCTGTGATAGCATTTTATGCAGAAGAGCAGTCTTCTGATGGGACAGTACAACCAGACCTCATCCGAAATACAATTCCCTTGTAACAGGGAGGCTGTTATGGTGAATGACAGAAAATCAACATGAATTTGCTTAAGCAAGAACCGTTTAAAAAGAAAAAAGAGAGGAAAGTAAGGCATTGAGATTGTGTTGGTTCATCAAACCAAACTTTGGAGAGATCAAGGGCGGAATATACATAACAAGAGCTTAGAACCAGCAACTCAAAAACATTCATCTGCTTCTGTTATGGCTAGCATGACTCTATTTCTCTCTCTTTTTTAACTGCTTTATTGAGATATAATTTGCATGCTATACACTTGACCTACTTAAAGTGTACAATTTGATGACTACAGTATATTCACAGTTTTGCATCTGTCATGATCATAAATTTTAGGATATTTTCATTACTCCATAAAAAAACCTTCCACCCCTTAGCCATCAACCCTCCCCAAAACCTTACCATCATTCCCATTGCTAGGTAACCTCTAATTTATGTTCTATCTCAATAGATTTGTCTTTTCTGACTATTTCATATAAATGGAATCATAATATACATGATCTTTGGTGACTGGCTTATTTCACTCAGCATGAAGTTTGTAAAGCACATCCATGTTGTAGCATGTGTCAGTAATTCATTCCTTTTAATGACTGAATAATATTCATTATTATGAATATACCACTTTGTATCTATTCATCAGTTGGGTTATTTTCACTTTTTGACTATTATGAAAAATGCTAGCAGTACTTTGCTAAAACAGTTTCTCTAGGTGGCAGGAATCTAGTCATCACCACTCCTACGTTTACACCCGGTCCCAAAAACTTCCCAATCAGACAGAAGTAAAATCTTCCCTACAGATTTCAGATTAAAAAAAGAAACAGGCAAGGCACGGTGGCTCACACCTGTAATCCCAACACTGTGGGAGGCTGAGGTGGGCAGATTACCTGAGGTCAGGAGTTCGAAACCAGCCTGGCCAACATGGCGAAACCCCATCTCTACTAAAAATACAAAACTTAGCCAAGCATGTTATGGTGGTGGATGCCTCTAATCCCAGCTACTCCAAAGGCTGAGACCTGTACTCCAGCCTGAGCAACAGAGTGAGACTCTGTCAGAAAGAAAAAGAAAGAAAGAAAAAGAAGAAGGGAGGGGAGGGGAGGGGAGGGAAGGGAGAGAGAAGGGAAGGGAAGGGAAGGGAAGGGAAGGGAAGGGAAGGGAAGGGAGAGAGAAAGGAAGGGAAGGGAAGGGAGAGAGAAAGGAAGGGAAGGGAAGGGAGAGAGAAAGGAAGGGAAGGGAGAGAGAAAGGAAGGGAAGGGAAGGGAAGGGGAGGGGAGGGGAGGGGAGGGGAGGGGAGGGGAGGGGAGGGGAGGGGAGGGGAGGAAGGGAAAGAAAAAACAAAAGAAAAGAAACTAAAAGAAACAAAACAGGGAGGAAGTATGATTAGGCAGACTCAGTGCAACTCTCAACCAACCTAACTGAAGGGCCAGAGAGAAGGAGGCACCTAACAAGACAGCCACTCCTATTCAGATCACTTGTTTAGAGCAGATGAATGCTGTTTCCTGAAAGGAGCAGGAGTAGCATAGACATGATTACTGTGAGAACTTTTAGTTTGACAGTTTCTTCCATTTTTATCTAGCTCTTTTTTTGCATATTGCCTGAACCGTGGGGATATGAAGTCCACAGACTTGGCATCTTGAGATGTGGAACCATCCAGCTCTACAGTCCTTCAGAAAGATCCTAGGGTCCTCAAGAACAAAGTATACAGCCAGGTCCAGATTTAAAAGCAGAGACTACGTAAAAGGAATTCATCCAGTTCATCAACTATGAGATATTTATTACTTATTTGTGTACCATGAGTTAAACACCGCTGTAGGTAACAAAGCTAATAAGACCCATGAAATGGTTTGGGGACTGAAGTGATCTTGCTAAGTGCTTCTTTTCTTTCTTGTTCTTTCTTCTGCTTCTCCTTTTAACTCACGGTGGCCTGAGTATGCAGGTTTGACACAGTGTGAATTTGTTCCACTGTCCATCATCCAAGTTTGTTCTGTTTCATGGTCTCAAAATGCAACAAGCTTTTCGAGACTTGGCTTTGGACCAGAAGAGACAACAAAGGATTCTCTAACCTGGAATAAATGTATGCTAGAAAACCATGCAGAGGTTACCAGGCACTAGGATTTTTGTTTTGTTTTGATTTTATCAAAGGTAAGGATTGAGCTTCGGAGGAATTTCAAAAAAGATAAAGACCTTAGAATATGTGGTCCTGACTCCACACTGCTGCATTTCCCTTGGGACTCTATTACCACCCCCTTTATTCCCCTGAGAAAGAGTCCTCTTTAAAAGTCTGGATAAACTCAGACGAAACCTTTAATAAAGGTGGGTTGGCAAATGCTATTTCAGAACAATATGAAAATAAGTAAAAGTATGAGAAATAGCTCTGAAGCTCATCAGTTATAGCACTTCTGATTTGTGGGATCCTGGAAAAGTCATTTATACTCTTTTAAATTCTTTCTTCTCTTCTGGAAAATAAGGTTAGTACTTATCTTGGGCCAGGTATGGTAGCTTATGCCTGTAATTCCAGTGCTTTGAAAGTCCTAGGTGGAAGGATCACCTGAGGCCAGGAGTCTGAAACCAACCTAGACTACATAGTAAGACACTATCGCTATAAAAAATATATCTGCATATATATGTTTATATGTAAATAATACATAATATATATTGTATAGATATATACAAATATATATATTTAAAATACACATTTTAGTCCTAGCTACTCAGGAGGCTGAGGCAGGAGGATCACTTGAGCCCAGGAGTTCAAGGTTACAGTGAGCTATGATCATGCCACTGCACTCCAGGGTAGGTGACAGAGCAAGACCCTATCTCTAAAAAATTTTTAAAAAGAAAATATAATACTTATCTCATAAGCTTATATTGAAGGTTAAATAAGATTTATTCACTTGACAAATGTATACGGAGCGACTAATAAGTGTCAGACACTGTTTTAAATATAGCAATGACACACATACATACACAAAAATCATACCCTGATGGAGCCTACATTCCAGTAAGACAGACAATAAGCAATTAAATAGATGGAAGATTTGGGCTATGTATATTTTACATAATATTTGCTGCTATAACAAAATACCTGAGACTGGGTAATTTATAAAGAACAAAAATTTATTCCTCACAGTTCTGGAGGCTGAGAAGTCCCAGATCATAGCACCAACATCTGATAAGGACTTCTTACAGCGTCGTCACATGGCAGAAGAACAGAAGAGAGCAAACCCACTCCTCCTAGCCCTTTATATAGTGGCATTAATCCGTTTATGAGGGCAGAGCCCTCATGACCTAAACACCTCCCACTAGGTCCCACCCCCCAACACAGTTGCATTGGAAATTAAGTTTCCAACACATAAATTTAGGGGGACTTATTCAGATCATAGCAATGTGTGCAGACATATCTAAGAAAAACATATATATAGAGAGAGATAGATCTATAATTACCATCTGAAAGCCACCTGCAATTTGTACCTGTTGCTCAAGCATGTACTGTTGGAAGAAGCTGACACTTTTGTCTGTGAAGAGCATTTCAAAGGGGATTTTGCTATCCGAAGGGAAAGGCCCAATCCCATTTTACAACTAAGACACTTTGGAGAATGAGGAGCTAGACTTCTGTGCATGATGTCAAAGGCTGGTCTGGGACATTCAGACAGGTTGAGGGAAACTTGGCCTAAATCCAGTGAGTACAGAGTTGAGGGAAAGGGGACAGCCCCTGAGCGGGGTAGCAGACTGCGGCTCAGGAGGAAGCAACCAATCACTGATCCTTTGTGAAGGAGCGTGGTTTGTGTTTCCAAGAGTAGGAACGTCGGATAAATGGTCTGAATTTTCCATTTGGCATTGTAATTGCCTTCTGTTATTCTCAAGCCATTTGTAAAGTGTTATCATACATTAAAAATTGGTAGGTAGGAACCACCACACTTTCTAAGAAAAGGAGAAGGGTATTTGTTCACACCGGGAGTGTCTCGGGGTGAGGCAAAGCCAGAGGGGATTACAGAAATCAGGAAGTGTGGGGAGAAATGCCTGAAAGAGAAGTCTAATGTGAGAGATGACGAAAGCCAGGTCAGAAGACTGAGGTGGCATTTTCCAGCAAATGCCAGGATTATGAAGGGGAAACTCAGGAAGATGAGAACCTGTAGAATGGAGCCTTGGGTTACATATGCTGAGCATTTAAAAGAAACTCCAAAGGCAAGAGAATGTGGGAACTTTATGAGAATCTGTAACACTCTGGACACATAACAGACACTCAATAGATGTTCATTCCCCTCCCTTCTTCCTTCTATTTTCATGTTAAAATGATAGGGAAAAAATTAAAGGTATGAGACTATTCACCCATCAAGGTAACAAGGAGATTCCAGAGTTAATTTGGCTACAAGGCAAAGTTGATTCAAAAGGTTTACGAAAATTTTCAAGGATTCTTGCTTCCTAGTTTTTAATCTTGCTGCCCCATGACAAATACCATTTTTCTTTTTGCTACATAAGAGTCAGTGTCCAAACGGTCTTTTTCTTTGTCCCTATTTAGGCTTCAAGCGAATTCTCGCTGGTCAATCATTTCAACATCCTAGCTCAGTTCCTGTTCCTGGTTGTAAATGTCTTCTCTCCACATAATTAAGCATTTTATTCGATGAAATGCATGGTCTTATCTCTAAGACCAATCTTGCTTTTTAAATACAGGGTAGCCTGACAATATGACCTGTATCCAAAGAATACTTCAGTAAACACAGCCATACGGCTAATGAGCCAAAAACGCTATGATCAGGGTAGTTGTTCTGACAAAATGTAGTGAAAATTATGTTTTCTTTCCCAGAGATTCTCATGGCTCTTTATACCTCATTTCAATGTTTCTCAGTGAAGCGACTTAAAATGTGGTTTTCTGTCCCCTCCAGTATTTCCTTTTCTGCTCCCTGCGGTTGTGAGTTACCATGTACAGACAGGTAAGACAGTAGACGGAGTTTGGCTATAGTGTCATAATTTCATCTGTTTAGCCTCATCAGGAAGCATGCTGGAAAGATCTTAAAGGTGGTGCACATTTTGCAGGCTAGTAAATACCTTGAGGTGCTTTCATTTACTTTACAGCTTTTTTCCGAGCCTGGTGCTTGTCTGCAAGGGAAGAGTCAGCTCTTCCTTTAAGTGACGGAAGTAAGCCATTCTCAAGTAGAAGGAATGCACATTTAAATTTATGATAGCTAAATGGCTGCAGCAGCCACATTCTACTTTGAGCTTGGCAGGCCACCCTAATACTTGTGTTTGGTCCGCAGACAAGGGAACTCTATTTTTCTTTGTTGGAATCTTATAAAGCTCAAGAATATATTCTTCATTTGAGACTTTGATAAACCATGCAAAGATTACGCGAACAGTCAAGCTTTGACCAGCCTGACAAACTAGTAAAAAGAATGTATTTACAGTATGTTTGTGTTTCACTGCCCTGAGACCAGAATGTCTGGCCAACCGCCTTCTTTATATGGAGGCAGATTTACAGTCAAACTCTAACAGCAAATTATTTTATTCTAAACTATCCGTTCAATTGGTTCAGTATGAAAGTCTGGTTTTAACAGAAATAATATTTTTAAAAGCATATACGCCCACGTTATAAGTGGTCTAGTTTAAAATCTAGAGATATTGCACTTATTTGGCTCAAGTCCTCATCCTAAAACCTGGGGCAAAGTAGTGAATTATACCAATCTTTCCTTCCATCTACCTCCACATATTCAAACACACTCACCAGAATGTTGTCACAACATTTCAGGAGGAAATTTTATTATAAGAAACAATGAGTCATCAGCATTCTGCAACCTATCAAGAAAGCACTGTTTTCCAGACTTTAACTCATTTAATAAGTAATCACTAAACATCTATTATGTACCAGATTTGGGGGATACATGTAGCAGTAAGCCAAAAGACAAATTTTATGTAATCCTGGAGCATTCTACAGGGAGGGCAAGGAGTGGGTGTAAAGAAGGAAGATAATAATCAGATGACTGTGTAATATCAAGTTAGCTGGTGGTTACAGCTTGGAAGAAAAGTTACTTTCCACGAGAATCAAATGGGCACTTGTTTAAGATGCAGATACCTGAGTCCACCCACACTGAACTAGGGTATTTATTCTAACACCTCCCACTATAACCTGGGAAGTGTCTCCAATGCCACCTCTGGTCTGGGGAAAGTCTGGTTCATCTAGATAGCCCTGGCAGGGGAAAGCAAAGCATCGTCCACTGCTCCCTGCCCTCCACATGGCCACCTATGTCTAGTGGGTAATGATTAGTGAGAACTGATGATCAACCAGTAGACTTTCTACCAGCCCCACGCAGCTGCAGTTCTGTCTGAGACAGCAAACGCCTCTGAAGTTAACTGTGCCCTGTGCCTAAGTTTGCTGTAGGCAGGGGTCCCTTTAAAGAAAGAAAGCAGAAGATGTTAAGAGAAGCATTTATTATCGGAGGTGGAAAGGTGGGAAAGATCAGTTAGATTCTCCTCCTAATAATACACGACCCAGATGTCCCAGATATCAGATCTATCCTAATCAAATAATAAGGCTTCTTGAAAGGGAAATTAAATAGCTCGATCCATTATGTGAGCCTTAAATGGTATATGTATGTGAGAGAGAGACAGAAAGAGAGAGAGTAAAAACTACAGAGCCTCTTTAAGAGGGAGCAGCCTGTAACCCTAGAAGGACCACTGAGGTCAATAACAAGAAGGGTGAGAAGCTTAAACTTTTTATTTTTTGAGACAGGGTCTTACTCTATTGCCCAAGCTGGAATACAGTGGTACCATCACAGCTCACTGCAGCCTTGACCTCCCAAGCAATCCTCCCACCTCAGCCCCCCAAGTAGCTGGGACTACAGGCATGCACTACCACACCCAGCTAATTTTTTAATTTTTTATAGTCATGAGTTCTTGCTGTTGCCAAGCTGGTCTCAAATTCCTGAGCTCAAGCAGTCCTCCCACCTTGACCTCCCGAGGTGCTAGGATTACAGGCATGAGCCACCACACTCACCAGTAGCTTAATTTCATGCATGCTCTTATAACTTACATGTGAGCAAATGAAAATGGTATCTGTAATTCCATAGGTAAGTCAGTTCTGGAGGGAACTTTAAACAACATCTACCCAATATACAAGCAAGGAAAATGAGGACTAGAGGGGCGAATGATGTCTCCAAGTGTTCATGACAAATTGAAGGAAAAGCCCGTAGAGCATGTGGCCTCCCAGTACTACCTAGTCCATCTCATACGTTAAAGTTAGATGTTATAGTTTACCCTATATAGCCCTTTTTTTAAAATCTAAGTTTTCTGCCAGGTGCAGTGGCTTATGCCTGTAATCCCAGCACTTTGGGAGATTGAGGGAGGTGGATCATGAGGTCAGGAGTGCAAGACCAGCCTGGCCAGCTACTCAGGAGTCTGAGGCAGAGAATTGCTTCAACCCGGGAGGTGGAGATTGCAGTGAGCCGAGATCGTGCCACTGCACTCCAGCCTGGGCAACAGAATGAGACTCTGTCTCAAAATATATTTTATATATATATATATCATATATATGATATATATATATATGTTTTTATCAGAAATAACTAAATTCAGATGAACCGAACAGTTTATTAAATGGATACTTCAAAAGAGCCTTAACTAAGGTTCACTGAAATGTACCTAGTGAGTTGAGTAAGGATTCTCCTGACATAGGAGGAAGACCTGGGTCAATTCACCTATGTTCATCTGTCATTTGCTGAGAAAAACCTCAGGGAAAAAAAAAGTGAAAGGTTAGCTTCAGAATGTCTAACCCTGCATTAGAACAGTTAGAAGGACCACAAAGCATGGGGAAAATGGACAAAGTTCTCCTCTGAAAACAACTCCAGTGCTGCATAGCCAAGGGAAGGAGGCAGCAGCGTATCTGAGGCTCTGAATTGGGCACAGCCATTCACCAGTACAGAGACCCTCCTGAGGTAAGGTCACCTAGAGGAGCAGAGGTCCATTTATGACAACTTTGCTTAAAAGAAAAAAATTTTGCTGAAGAGATTCTCAGTGTAGAAAGTAAATAAATATCTCAAGCAAAGATACCATAGCTCCCCCTTGTAAATGCTGGGCTATGCCTCTGAGCCCAGCTTTGCACCCTGGAAGTTCATTTGACCAGCCTAAGGCAAGACCAGCAGAGTAATTAGATCAGGTAGTGTCCTTTAACAATGGTGATAAAGAAGTGGAACCTACAGACAGGACTCAGGAGCAGAAATCCCAGCAAAGTGTGGAGCTAAGCCAATGAGGTGAAGAGGCAGTCCATTCAGATCTCAGCCCTGAAATCTCCTTCCCCTTATCTCCCGGGAAAGTCCTGACCACTCCTTTATGCCAGACTCAATCCCACTTGCTCCAAGAAGATAAGCCTGGCTAAGTGCAATGGCTCACGCCTGTAATCACAACACTTTGGGAGGCCAAGACAGGAGGATTGCTTGAGACCAGGAGTTCTAGACCAGCATGGGCAACATGGTGAGTTACCATCTCTACAGAAAAATTTTAAAACCGGGTGTGATGGGGCATGCCTGTGGTCATAGCTACTTAGGAGGCTGAGGCAGGGGGAGCACTTGAGCCCAAGAGGTTGAGACTATAGTGAGTCATGATTGCACCACTCTGTTCCAGCTTTGGTGACAGACCCTGTCTCACGAGGAAGAAGAAGAAGGAAGGCGGGGAGAAGAGAAGAAGAGGAGAAGGAAGGAGGAGGAGGAGGAGGAGGAGGAGGAGGAGGAGGAGGAGGAAAAGGAGGAAGAGGACGAGGAGGAGGAGGAGGAGGAGGAGGAGGAGGAGGAGGAGGAGGAGGAGGAGGAGGAGGAGGAGAAGAATAAGAAGTGTCTCCAATGCCACCTCCAGTCTGGGGAAAGTCTGGTTCATCTAGACAGCCCTAGCAGGGGAAAGTAAAGCATCGTCCATTGCACCCTGCCCTCCACATGGAGGTAAGAATTAAATAAGGTATTGATTTAATTTAAAAAAAAAAAAAAAAAAAAAAGAGGATTTTCTAATTCAGTGTTCAGGACAAATACTTCCCTGTCATCCCAGTTGGTGCCAGCTGGAATGCCTAGTCTTAATATTCTGATCCTCCTCCAGGCCTTTCTTCTTCTTCTTTTTTCTTCTTCATCTTCATCTTTGCCTTTTTCTGAGACACGGTCTTACTCTGTCAGGCTGCTGCTACAGGTTTTCATTGTGTTCCTAAATTTTGCCACTTCCCATCAGAATTCCCTACATATGTGTTTCCACCAGTTTGTGAGCCAGATCTCATCTTATTCACATTCATATGTTCCTCCAGAGCCCAGCCACTTGCTTGCCTTTGTAGGAATGCAAAAATTTATTTACTGAGTTGGATACAGAGGCACACTTAAAGGCTTAAAATGTTAAGGCCAGGCATTCCAGCCAGCACCAACTGGGATTGCAGGCAAATATTGCTAAATTGTCCTGAACTCTGAATTAGAGAATACTTTTTTCTTTTTACAAGACCCTATTCAATTCTCACCTCCATGAAGATGTTTCTTATTACATTACTCTAGCACGTGTAGCCAGTGTGACTACCATTCACTGTGCCGAGATTCTCTGCCTTCTGACATCTCTTCTACTCTTGTCCTTTATCGCTTTTCAACTCTAATATGTTTTTATTATTATATATCACAGAGATTAAGAACACAGACTTTTCTATCAAATAGATCTGAGTTCAACTTCTAAGTTGACAGTTAGTAATCAAGCTCCCTTTGACTTGCCTTCTCTCTTTCATATCTGTAAAATGGGAAAATAGTAACACCTACTCCATAGGGTTATTGTGACCATTTAATAAGTCAACTGTAAAGTGCCTAGCATGAATCTTGGCACAATAATATTATTTCTTATTTTTACTATCAATATATAATAAATAGTTCCCAGGTTATTAGACATTTTCTTAGGAAATGGGTTCCTTTAAATATCTGATTTAAAACTCTTGCCATTTGGCCAGGCACGATGGCTCATGCCGGTAACCTGACATTAAGAGGTCGAGACCAGCCTGGCTAACATGGTGAAACCCCATCTCTACTAAAAATACAAAAATTAGCCAAACATGGTGGTGCATGCCTGTGATCCCAGCTACTCGGGAGGCTGAGGCAGGAGAATCACTTGAATGCAGGAGGTGGAGGTTGCAGTGAGCCAAAATTGTGCCATTGCACTCAAGCCTGGCAGCAAGAGTGAAACTCCACCCACTCACATAAAAAAAAAAATAACTCTTGCCATTCTCCCCTGAAAAAAAAGATATACACAAAATTTTGTACATAATTACAGAAGAACCATGGAAGCTGTGAATCCATCCTTTTACCTCAGTTTTGGTATAGAATATACTTGTCTTCAATCACACTATATGATTTTTGAGGGCTGAAATCATGCCTTCTGAGTTTTCTGCTCCCTATAGCACCCATAACAGTGCCCAGGGTTGGAAAACACTCAATAAATATTTGAACATTTGTTGATGTCAAATTTTAATTCTCCATTGAACACTGGAATTAATCTCTAAAAATTTGAAGTCATTCCCTTTATTAATAGAGGAAAAAATGAGTTTTGCTTTCATATTCTTTGGAGGACTTGATGTTAGTATTACTTTTGCCCAGAACATGAGTTATCAATTCCAAATGGGACTCTCAGTTTCCAAAGTTCTGTGGCCATTTCCAAGGAAGGACATTCAAGCTCCTAAGCCAAGTCACACTAGTAGGAAAGAAAGGGCGTGGTTAGCCAGTGTCTGAAGCAAAAGTTCTTCACATCTCCTCTCATGACCAGATGTCATGGTGGACTATTGCAATCGCTCACATGAGGCCATTGGCAGCATGTCAATTTATACCGAGCCTAACATTTGCAAAATAGGCTAGAAATTGAACCAAAAATTAAACAGGAACTCTGTCAATAATTAACTCATATGATTGAACACCTCTGTTAATGTAGACACACTATAAATATGTATTTATTCAAAAGAATTGATAAAAGGTGTGCTTGTCAAGATGTAAATACAGTCATATGACATGACCTGGACTCTATGTCCTTCCCTCCCTTTTTCCTTTTTTTTCAGGATTTTTGATATTTTTCCTTCTCTTCTGTTTACCTCTGAGTGATAGCTGTAGCATGTTTTGGGGCTAAATATGCAGAAACAGAACAAGAAACATATATTTTCTTGTTCTGTTATTGGAATTCGTTTCTACCTTTTTGAAGTCATCTGTTAACTAACTGTGCACTCTTACAACAATAATGTGAACTGAAAATGCAATAACAATAGCTAAAGAAGATAAAAGAAAAATTAAAGTCTCTTTTTATAGATCCTGTCAGCGAGAAAGCTCAGACTTCAACGTTTTTGTTCCTTTTTATTTTCCTAACATATGTGTGGCAGATACTAAGCAGGTTCTTTTCCTTGAGTCTTTGTGTTCTTCAAACTAACTGACTCTGGCACCCTGCTCCCAAGAACGCAGAGCAGGCCCGTGGGCAAGTGTTGTCTGGTTTAAAACACTGTTGAGACAATGAGGAGGGTTTACGCAAGGAAATGGGAGCAGATTTTGCTAATTCTGACATAGTGTGCTGCACTGTCTTCTAGTCTGGAGGCACAGACTTCCTCTACAGACCTTGACACACAGAAATGCATACAAGGCAATCCTCTATCTCTCACAGGGAATGTGAGTGCGCGCGCACACACACACACACACACACACACACACACAGTTCACTACCTAAAATATCATACACACTGTATTTGAAAGCATACTTAAAAGGAAAAAAAAAAAAAACAAAACAGGCCAGGCGCAGTGGCCATGCCTGCAATCCCAGCATTTTGAGAGGCCGAGGCGGGTGAATCACTTGAGGTCAAGAGCTAGAGACCAGCCTGGCCAACACAGCAAAACCCAATCTCTACCAAAAATACAAAAATTAACCTGGCATGGCAGCACACATTTGTAATCCCAGCTACTCGGGAGGCTGAAGCAGGAGAATCACAAATCAGTGGAACCCATGAGGCAGAGGTTGCAGTAAGCCGAGATCACACCACTGCACTCCAGCCTGGGTGATCGAGCAAGACCGTCTGAAAAAAAAAAAGAAACTAAAAGCAAAAAACGAAAGTCAAATTGTAAGCCCAGCACTTGTTTTTTCTACTCCCACCTACAAACTAATTCTCTCTATCCTAGTTCTTTGGGACCCTTTGTGAGTGGAACTCAGAGGAGCCCCTCAGACACAGCTTCCTAAGTGACTTACAGAAGTGTTCAGAAAAAGCTCAGTTGCCCCAAGCCTTTCTTCCCATGCCCCTTGTGCGCTCTTTCTATTTGAATGCCAGTAAGAAAACCAGTGCCTCCTCCAGTGCATTCCTTTCTCCCAGACTTTGAGTGATCTCGAAGGCCCACTCTGGTTACTAATGAGTTAAACTTTCTGCCTTCTTATCCTACCCAACCTGTTAATAATCTTGCTAATGTATAACTTATCTTTGAAGACAGATAAGAAGACCCAGTCACTCAAAACTTGTGTTTAGAACAGAGCTTTGGCTTAATAACTAGAACCAGGAGCAAGTTAGAGGAAATAGGGAATCTGGCTTAGGCCAAAGTCTTGAGCCCCAGTTGAGGCCAAGGGAGTGGGCTTATGGGTGGATTCAAAGTATGTGAGAAGAGAAAATCAGCCCTGCTTTTGACTCCCATTAAGAGAATCAGACTCTTCACTTTGCCTTCCCTGCGTAGCTCTAACAAGCACGCCAAAGCTCGGCCACAAGCCAACAAGACTTGGCGCAGCCAGCGATCGAGATACCATTTTTTTCCTGGTTCACAATGTCTCCAAGTTTCTAGATACAAACTTCCCTTCTTCCAATCCATGAGAATTACATTTGCAAAGTGAGAAAACCTTTACAGACAGCAGGGTGGACAAAGCACCCTGGTAGAATCTGGTGCTTAGATAGAACCTGAGCCTGGTTCTATTCATCTTGGTCCCAGGTGTCCTTCCCACCATGCTGCCCATGTGGAGCACAGTAACGCTATGCTGGCACCAGCCTGTGTGGGTTTAGATGCAGCTGCCAGAAGGAGCTGGATTCAGGTATCCAGGCCTCTGCTCCCTGTCTGGAGGTTTAAATGACCAAATTGTGTGACTATAGGAAGTCATTCTCTTTCCTGCCCATTTCACAGCCCCTACAATTTAGTAGGAGCTAGACTCACCAAAGAATTTATTTTGACTTTGGAAAATGGAATAGTGTTATTTTGGCTAATTATCAACATGCAAAAAGGCTCATCATGAAAACAAATTCACAGTGTGAATGGAAACTGTGAGATTCACAGTCATCGTATTTTATATACCGACAAGGGTGTTGTCTCCTTGGACAGCTTCTTCAACTAGTCCGAAGTTTAATACTTTAAACAAGAGTTCAGGGCATTTTTGTTGTCTAATATCCTCCATAGTGGTAGGTCTGTACTCTTTCATTGTGGATTTGGTTTTTGGAGGCAACCACAGGTCATTTAGACTTCAATGTGAAGACTACCATTGGTTTTCCAGTTGGTTACAGGCAGCTACTCAAATGGTCCCTGGAAATCCCTGCCTCCTTGTTTACAGGCTCTTGGGCAATCTCTTCCCCTTGAGTGAACTCACTTTTAACAAACAGTATATAGCAAAAATGACAGTGCGCCACTTCCAAGTTAAGGTTACAAAAAGTGTGTGACTTCCATCTTGCTCACACTCTCTTTCTATTCTTTTACCCCTTATTTGATTTCTAAGGGAAGCCCCTGCCATGGTGTGAGCTGCTCTGTGAGAGGCAAGAAACTGGTGTCTCCAGCCAGCAGCTACAGAGGGCCAGAGGTTGGCTTGGAGCTGATGGAGTGAGTCTGGAGCAGATCTTCCCCCATTCAAACCACCACGTATCTGTGGCCCCAGCTGTCATTGTGCTTGCAGCCTCGTCACAAACCCTAAGGCAAAGACCCATGTAAGCTTCACCCAGATGTCTGACCCACAGAAATGAAGAGGTAATAAACATTTGTTTCAAGATGCGCTGTTTTGGTGGTAACTTGTAACACAGTAATAGTTAACTAACACAGATTATGTTAGAATCAAATCAGGGTGTGACCACTGAACAAGAAGAATGGCTTTCTTTTTCTTTTGTTTTTTTTTTTAGATGGAGTCTCAGTCTGTCACCCAGGCTGGAGTGCAATGGTGCGATCCTAGCTCACCACAACTTCCACCTCCCAGGTTCAAGCAACTCTCCTGCCTCAGCCTCCTGAGTAGATGGGGTTACAGGTGCGTGCCACCATACCTAATTTTTTTGTATTTTTATTACAGACGGGGTTTCACCATGTTGGTCAGGCTGGTCTCGAACTCCTGACCTCATGATCCACCAGCCTCTGCTTTCCAAAGTGCTGGGATTACAGGCATGAGCCACTGCGCCCGGCTAGTATGATTTTCTTTTGTTCCTCAAAACTATTGGCTCCAAAGGAACTCTCATCCTGTGTTAACACGTATCTTACCTCTGGGAACCCCTATCTTCAAGACTACAAGTCTGATACCTTCCCTCTCTGCCTGACAGCGAGCTTAGGGTATGGGCCAACAGACCAAGGCTGATCTGAGTAGAAGGCTACCTAGCAGGGTGCTTAAGGAATGCCTTTGAGTCTTCCATTCTTTTCCTTTTTAATTCAAATTACTACCCTGTCCTCCTATGGCCAGGATGGGGAAATGTGTTTAAACATAGCTTCAGGTACAACAAGAGCAGTTCTGTCAAAGTAATAAGCAGACCAGTTTAAGTAAGCAATGAACTGAGTTCTAGAGATGGTAGGCTGCAGGGCAACAGCGCTCCTCGCCTCCCCACCCCTAGTATTAAAAACACCCACCACCTGACCCACATTGTAAGCACTCCCTTCTCATCACCACTCCTTATAACCAAACTCTTGTCAGTCTTCTCCAGAACTAAATCAGAGAAAACAGGTCATTCGAACTGCTCCAGAAGAATTTCTTCACACATTTAGCCTTCTCTTCCTGCCTCTTAGGAAGCTGCCGTGAGGCACATTCCGCTCCCTCATGGTAAGAGATAGAGGGAAGATGAAAAGCAAGACAAAGGCAAAATAGAAAGTCAAGGAGAAAAAAAAATAAAGAGAGGCCACCCACCTGCCCCGCCCCACCATGCCTGCTCCAGTAGAGTCACTTCTTTCTCTGACAATGGACTGGCAGGTGTGTGCCTGATTCCTTGTCATGTTTTTGTCGTGTGATTACATGTCACATCAGTCAGTCCAGAGAGTGAAAACTGCTCAGAAATGTGGTCACAATATATCTCCATTTCTACTTTTGTCAACAAGCTTCTCAACAAAACTGGCCAACTTTTAAGGGTCTCTGCTATTCCTTGAGTGGGAAAAGTAAAGACTGCTTTAAAATCTGGAATCACTGTTTTATGAACTCAACAAAACATTATTTGAAAAAAAAAAAAAAGGAGAGGGGGTGGGGACAGTAATTTCCACAGTAAGCCTTCCAGCCAGTAGGCCAAGTCTAATTTCTCATCTTAGGTGTTGAGTTTCTATAGCTAACCTTCTAACAAGACTATATGTGGCTTCTGGGTTCAAAATTTTACAGAAATAACCTGTGGGGTTTTTTGTTTGTTTGTTTGTTTTGTTTTGTTTGCAGATGGAGTCTCACTCGGTCACCCAGGCTGGAGTGCAGTGGTGCAATCCCGGCTCACTGCAACCTCTGTCTCCTGGCTTCAAGCACTTCTCCTGCCTCAGCCTCCCGAGCAGCTGGGATTATAGGCATGTGCCACCACACCCGGCTGATTTTTGTGTTTTTAGTAGAGACAGGGTTTTATCATGCTGACCAGGCTGGTCTGAACTTCTGATCTCAGATGATCCGCACCGCCCCCAGCCTCCCAAAGTGCTGGGATTACAGGCATGAGCCACTGTACCCGGCCAGTAACTTGGGTTTTGTGTCCTTTTTTGTAGTTGTTGAATAATTATGGAAAAAAATGCATACAAATATTTCCATGTGAAATTTTTTGCCTAATTTTAAGCCTATTTCCTCAACTTGCTGTCCAACAGTCTCTTTCTTTTGATGCCACTGACATAGCTCTTATCCAGAACGCTCCTTTTGCCTACTGGCAATCAGGAGACAGAACACCCCTGCTCTGCTGTCACATGGCAGAAGGGATGGGGGAGAACCAGAGAGCTGTCCTCCTTGGACTGTGTGAAACAGTTCTCTAGAACTCAAAAAAAAAAAAAATCCAAAGGCAACTCTGAGGCAGGGGAATTTTCTTCCTGGCCCTGGTGAACATAGCGTTTTTGATGGGAACTAGGAAGGTGATGTGTCCCTTTCTCTCCTTACTGCAGTAACTAAATTCTAAATAGAGCAAGAACTTCTGTAATCTCACCCTTCTCTTTCTTCATCATTCTTCCAAATTTGCAATTCTTTGTCAAGAGCAGAAAATCGTATAGTTAATATTTGCTTTGGATTAGTGAGTTTGTGAAGAGGAGGTAGATTTGGGGTGTTAGTATGAGTGTATGTATGCATTAGAGACTCTCTCAGGTCTCCTCATGGGAGGCACAACCTGAAAGCAACAGTAATAGCATTTTAAAACTTTAGTGTCAGGCCTGCAGAGAGATGACGTCAGATACCCTTCCAACCCCATCGCCTTCCTGCTCCTCACACCTTCAGCAGCACTTCTCGTCTGGTTTTCTGTTTGCAGCACAGGCTGCATGATACTTGTACATGCCCCTGCAATGGGTACCCAGAGAGCACGTGCAAATGAAGGTTCTAAGCTGTAATTTCCCATCAGGAGGAAAGCATTTTAGTGAGTGGGGAAGATGTTACTAGAAGGCTGACATTGAATCTGCTATCACTTATACTGTTAAAAATAAAATAAACCATTCACATGGCAGTATTTGCAAACACTACTGGGAGCCAACTGCCTGCTCCCGATTCCACCGGCTGATGCAGTGCAGTGTCATGGTATGCATGGAGGCTCTCTGTGTCTCAACCCTTCCTGCGTAACTTGGTGAAGCTTCTTAACCCTGAGCCTTGGTTTCTTTTGAAAAATTAGGATGATAATAATTCATAGTTCATGAGGTTGATGGGACTGTAAAGTACACTAATCCATTTAAAGCTTTTGGAGTAACGTTAACTTTAGGAAAGCAATAATATGAATAGTTCAATTATGGAAAATGTACCAAACTGTTCTATGCATGTTAAGACAGTAGAATGCTGCCCACCTCACCTATTTATCTCTTAGACAACCTTGGTAACCTAAGATTATGATCATTTGTTTAGCCTGGGGTGTGACAAACTGTTGTACTGGGGCGACAAATGCAGCCCCCTTGTTTTTGTAAATAAAGTTTACGAAACTCACTTGCTTATGTATTGTCTATCACTCTTTTCAAGCTACAACATCAAGGTTGAGTACCTGAGGCAAGAGACTGCATGACCCACAAAATCTGAAATACATATTCTTAGCTCTTTGCAGGAAAAGTTTGCCAACACTTACATAGCCTGCTGTGAGACATTAATTATATCCCAGCATAGCCTGTATTGATACAGCTTTTTTTCAGGACCTACTACATAATTTGTGGAGCACATTGCAAAATGAAAATGTGGAGCCCCTTGTTCCAACCCTCTTAGGGATTTCCAGACAGCAACAGCTTATCATTAAACCAAGCATCGGTTCTCCTGAACTGGAGCTCAGTGGGACTGACTACAGAGGTGGCACACCACAAATCCAGTCCTGCCTTTATGTCCTCCAGAGTTTACCCCTAGTGTCAATTTTATTTTCATTTTCACTCTCAAGGTACTTTTGGGGCAAAATCTAGAACAAAAAAGAGAAGCATTACCAAAGTTATGCTATGAAATAATTCCAGACAAATTGGGTTTGGAGTTATCTACTGAAGGGAGAATTGTTCGTATGAAACACTCTTCCTTCTCATAGCACAACGTTTTTTCTCTTGGTTCTTTGTACCCTAAATTATTTCCTGGGTTTGTTCTAATTTCTTAAGGTTTTTTAACCATACTGTCTACTCTATCAATACTGGCTAGCTGACCCAGGGAGAGTCATCAGATTCGGTATTTGGAGTCTGACAACTATTAATGCGCTTTTCCTTGCATAATAAAGAAAGCATTTGTTATTTTTAACCTTGTAAAACTAGAAAATGTGTCCTAAAGGCCAGAAGAGCAACTCTAAGCTTGTTAGAGGCAAGAGTCCAAGATAGAATAAAAGTAATTACTCAAGTTTTCTTTTTCTCATTTTTTTCTGTAAGATATCACCTCCCATTCAGTTCCCAATTTATATTCTTACTTTTTAAAAATAGAAATTCTATAGCTCTTTAAAAAGTATGTGCTTTTAATGCATTTCAACATTTCTATCCCATCAATGTCAGGACTTAATCTTGATAATCCCAGATCAGCTAGGAAATAATTCTGCTTCCTTTCTTTGCTGGTTATGCTGGTAAATGAGGAACAAAATAGACAATCTCCTACCTCTTCATGTCATTTATGCTACAATAACACGTGGGTTAAGGCACAGAAGAATTAAAAAGGTAAAGCTGGGTAGACCCTTGCAGATCACATCCTTTCCAGACCCAGACCCCTGTTTTTTCTTTTGCATTAGCAGCATGACAGAGCCAATGGGAGCTGAGAGATGATTCTAGAAATTAGCTGAGCATGGTAGTGCCCGCCTATAGTCCCAGCTTCTTGAGAGGCTGGGATGAGAGGATTGCTGATGCCAAGGAGTTTCAGGCTATAGTGAGCTAGGATTGAGCCACTGCGCTCCTGCCTAAATGACAGAGTCAGTTCCTGTCTTAAAAAAAAGAAAAAAGAGTGGATCTCTTCTCAGGCAACCCTTCCTAAACCCCTTTATCCACAAGCTTTCCAAGGTCAAGAACAGAAACAAGGGTTGTATAAGGCCAGGCACAATGGCTCATGTTTGTAATTGCAACTCTTTGGGAGGCCAAGACAGGAGGATAGCTTGAGCCCAGGAGTTCAAGACTGGGACAACAGAGCCTTTATCGATATGAAAAAAAAAAAAAAAGAAAGAGAGAGAGAAAAAAGTATAGATATATGTTAAGTACAGGACAAGACCCTGTCTCTCTACTCTCCCTCTGTTTGCACATCTCTGGGCCCCAGTCTCACACCTGAGATTCCTTGTTTTTATCCCCTTGAAGTAAGGCGATTTTGTGCGAATTTACTGGAAGTTAGTCATGCCTTTGTATTCCTAATTCCAGCTTCCACCAACAAATGGCCTACTCTCAGCCAAGCAGACCACATGTCTTCTGAAGAGAGTGACCCTAAGAGGCAGCAAGAGCTGGAGATATGTCCGAGAGCCATGTGCTTGAGAGCTGGCAGTGTCCTGGCCGTGGCTGACTGGGCTGGCACCCTCGCCATGGTCTCCCTGCAGCATGGTCTTAAGAGGTCCTCTGCTCCTAGCCTCTAGCCGTCCAATTCATCTCTTTGTTTTCCCTAGCCTTCCCACCCACTTTGTGAGATCTCTGGTATCCTTCTAGTCATTAGCTTTTCCACTTTTGTTCACCGGAATTGGCTTCTGCAGTCTGTAACCAGGAGCCCTAACTGATACCACTGATTTTTTTAAGAAGCAGAGTAGCAAAAGAAAGAAAAAAGAAAAGCCCAGTTGTTTCGAATGCGTCACATCTTCTGAGGGGGTTGAGGATATCTGTGCTGGCTTCCTATAAAAAGTACCTGTGGCCTGGTGCAGTGGCTCACACCTGTAATCCCAGCATTTTGGGAGGCCGAAGTGGGTGAATCATCTGAGGTCAGGAGTTCGAGACCAGCCTGACTAATATGGTGAAAAATCACCTCTATTAAAAATACAAAAATTAGTCGGGCATGGTGGTCCACCCCTGTAATCTCAGATACTCGGGAGGCTAAGCCAGGAGAATCGCTTGAACCCAGGAGGCAGAGGTTGCAGTGAGCCAAGACTGTGCCACTGCACTCCAGCCTGGGCAACAGAGCCAGACTCTGTCTCAAAAAAAAAAAAGTACCTGTAGCTATAGCCAGTGGAGCATCTTGGGCTCAGTGCTCTATGCAAATAGGCGTGTCTCACACTTCTGCCTGGCCACCCCAACCTCTCAGGACTACCCCTCAGGACTGAGCAGTCTTCAACTAGTGGTCAGAGAGAGGAAAGGCATCTTTAGGATGGAAGGAACTTGACTGACCACACCCTCCTGAGCCTTTTTGCCTCCCTCCCCTCCCTTCAATGGTCATTACCATACCCAAAACAAGTTTAGAATCAGAAGTAAAAGGGTATCAGAAAAATAGAACAAAACAAAACAAAAAAACTCTGTTTCATTGATTTCTATCGTTCCTTCTTCAGGATAAGAAATTACAAGTAAGGATTTTAAAAAATAGATGACCTGGGTTCAAATTCCAGCTCCACCATTCGCTTTTTCCCTTGAACTCTTTGGTCCTCAGTTTCCTCATCAATAAAATGAATATAAAAATGATATCTACTGGCCAGGCTTGGTGGGTCACGCCTATAATCCCAGCACTTTGGGAGGCCGAGGCGGGTGGATCACGAGGTCAAGAGATGGAGACCATCCTGGTCAACATGGTGAAACCCCATCTCTACTAAAAATACAAAAACTTAGCTGGGCATGGTGGCATATGCCTGTAGTCCCAGCTACTCGGGAGGCTGAGGTAAGAGAATTGCTTGAACCCAGGAGGCAGAGGTTGCAGTGAGCCGAGATCGCGCCATTGCACTCCAGCCTGGGTAATAAGAGTGAAACTCCGTCTCAAAAAAAATAAATAAGTAAAATAAAAAATAAAAATAATAAAAATGATATGTACCTCAAAAGTTGTGAGAATCAAAAGAGTCCCATGTAAAGCATTGAGAACTGTGACTGATATATTAGGTGCTGGTTAAATGTTAATTACTGCTATCATTATTGTATTATTTCAATCTCATCGTAGTGCTCTGCTGCCTAGTACTTTTTCCAATGTGGGGCAAGGTTATATGAGTAGAAAAAGTATCAGCTGGTTCTTTCTAAATGCAAAGGAAATACATGTTTTTAACATCACAGTAGGATTTCACTTCGTCAGAAACCCCGAGTAGAACATAACTGTTTCAGGAAGTGGTGTAATTATAACTCAGTCTCATTGACAACGCGAAGCAAGGTCTCCATTTTAAAGGGCTCACTTGACATTTTATATGGCTGTCTGCTGCCCCTCTGTTCCAAGTTCAGTTTAATCTGCCATTCTGGACCCAAATAGAGATCACCGACACATTCAAATAGACACATCTTTCTGTTTTAAATAGATTTTAGTGCATTTTGGTACAAGCAAAAGAAGTTTCACAAACGTGATTTCTAGAACTTCAGCCTAGTGGGCCAAAATCTGCTGAGTAATCACATGACCTCAGGCTGGGGAACTCTTTAGGCTACTACAAAATTGACTTAAAGATGAAATTTTTGCTCACGCCTATAATCCCAGCACTTTGGGAGGTTGAGACAGGAGGATCACTTGAGCCTAGGAATTTGAGACCAGAAAAAAAAATCAAAAAATTAGCCAGGTGTGGTTGTGCATGCCTGTGGTCCCAGCTACTTGGGAGGCTGAGATGGGAGTATCACCTAAGCCCAGGAGGTCAAGGATGCAGTGAACTGTGATCTCACCACATACTCCAGCCTAGACAACAAAATAAAGTAAGGCACTGCTCAAAAAAAAAAAATGAATTTTTTTCTAGAAAGAACCATCGACTGCCAGGCTTCTTTTTACCATTTGAATAATATCACGATTAGTTCATTATGCTGAAGTGAAGCCTTCCTCTCTGGAGAATATGAACCTGTAATCACGGCCCTGCTGTGGCCAGGGAAGCATGTGGCCTTGTGTGTGCCACGGGTATTATACATGGGTTCTCTGGAAGATTTCCCTGTGAACAAAAGCAGAAATCCACCAAGACGACAAAGAAGTGAGATTCATGACTCTCAAAAGGGGAGACTGAGCCTGAGGAGTGCGTGTAAACAGAGTGATGCCATATGAGCGGAAAGAAAGATCAGGTGCCAGGAAGGCCAGAAAGAGTCAAGGGCAAGAAGAAGAGGGGTGAGATTGCCAGGGTTTGGATCCTGGCTCCAACACTTATAATCTGTGTGAGTTCAAGCAAGTTGGTTGAATAATCTGTACTTCATTTTTCTCATCTGTAAAATAAAGATGAGAATAATAGTATCTGTCTCACAAGGCTATTGTGTGGATTAAACTTGTTAATATACATAACGAGCTTGTCCAACCTACAGCCTGTGGGCCACATGTGGCCCACAATGTCTCTGAATGTGGCCCAATACAAATTTATAAACTTTCTTATAATATTATGAGATTTCCTGCGATTTTTTTTTTTAGCTCATCAGCTATCATTACTGTCAGTGTATTTTATGTGCGGCCCAAGACAATTCTTTTTCTTCCAGTATGGCCCAGGGAAGACAAAAGTTTGGACACCCCTGATATATAACGTGCTTAGAACATTGCCTACCCATAGTAACACTGTATGAGTGTTAGCTGTGATTACCAACATTGGCAATGATTAACATACTGATGATGGGTCGATGGGTGCAGCTAACCACCAAGGCACACGTTTATCTCTGCATCAAACCTGTATGTCCTGCATATGTATCCTGGAACTTTCAATTAAATTAAATTTTAAAAATATTGAAATGCTGGCCTGACGCAGTGGCTCATGCCTGTAATCCCAGCACTTTGGGAGGCCGAGGCAGTCAGATCACCAGGTCAAGAGATTGAGACCATCCTGCCCAATATGGTGGAACCTCGACTGTACTAAAAACACAAAAAACAGCTGAGTGTGGTGGCACACACCTGTAGTCCCAGCTACTGGGAGGCTGAGGCAAAAGAATCGCTTGAAACCTGGGAGGCAGAGGTTGCAGCAAGCCAAGATTGCGCCATTTGCACTCCAGCCTGGCGACAGAGTGAGACTCTGTCTCAAAAAAAAAAAAAAAAAAAAAAAAAAAAAAAAATATATATATATATATATATATATATAGAAATGCTTTCCAGTGTACAAAGCAATATGTGCTACATTGATCAATGTATGTGTCTGCTAGGGCTGCCCTAACAAAGTACCACAGACTGAGTGGCTTCAACAACAGAAGTGTATTTCCTCATAGTTCTGGAGGCTGGAAGTCTGAGATCAAGATAGTCAGCAGGGCTGATTCCTTCTAGGATCTCTCTCCTTGGCTTGTAGATGACCATCTTCCTTTTCCATCTTAACTAAGCACTTATGCACTGTGGTCATCATAACTTTTGCCATTTGATATGTGACAGCAAAACTAACATGAGTTTCTTTTTCCTTCTTCACAATTTTATTGATGAAAGATTTGTTCTTACCTTAGATCTTAGCAACTTCAATGTATGATTTTTTTTTTTCCTTTCCTTATTAAAACTTTCACCTTTTCACTTTAAGGAAGTACTTCGCAGCTTGCTTTTCTTTGGCGTATCCTAATTGCCAGCATTACAACTCTTTTTTTTTTGAGATGGAGTCTCGCTCTGTCTCCCAGGCTGTAGTGCAATGGCACAATCTCAGCTCACTGCAGTCTCTGTCTCCTTGGTTCAAGCTATTCTCCTGCCTCAGCCTCTGAAGTAGCTGGGATGGCAGGCATGCGCCACCATACCTGGCTAATTTTTGTATTTTTAGTAGAGACAGGGTTTCACCATGTTGGCCAGGCTGGTCTCAAACTCCTTACCTCATGTGATCCACCTGCCTCAGCCTCCCAAAGCAGCATCACAGCTCTTGCACTTAGGGCCATAATCAAGTAGATCAGATTTACTTAGACACAAGCACTGCAATACCGTGACAGTGAATCTGATAGCTGAGCTGGCTACTAAGTGACTAATGGGCAGGGAATGTAGAAAGCATGGGGACGCTGGGCAAAGGGATGACTCATGTCCAGGGCAGGACAGACGGACATGGTTCGAGATTTCATCACATTTCTCAGAAGGGCATGCAATTTAAAACACATGAGTTGTTATGCAGCCATAAAAAAGAACAAGATCATGTTCTTTGCAGAAACGTGGATGGAGCTGGAGACCATTATCTTTAGCAAACGAACGCAGGAATAGAAAAGTAAATAGCACATGTTCTCACTTATAAGTGGGAGCTAAATGATGAGAACACATGGACACATGGGAAGAACAACAGACAATAGGGCCTACCAAAGGTGGGAGGCTGGGAGGAGGGAGAGGGAAACACAATGAATGGGTACTAAGCTAATCTATACAACAGACCCCCATAACACAAGTTTATCTATATAACAAACCTGGACATGTACCCCTGAACTTAAAATAAAAGTTAAATTTTTAAAAATGGGCAGAGGACAGCCACTTCTCAAAAGAAGACATACAAGAGGCCAACAAACATAGAAAAAATGCTCAATATCACTAATCATCAGAAAAATGCAAATCAAAACCACAATGTGACACCGTATCACTACAGTAAGAATGGCTGTTATTAAAAACTCAAAAAACAACAGATGCTGGCAAGGCTGTGGAGAAAAATGAAAGCTTATACACTGTAAGTGGGAATGCAAACTCAGCCATTGTGGAAAGCAGTTTGGAGGTTTCTCAATGAACTTAGAACTACCATTCAGCCAAACAATCCCACTATTGTGTGTATACCCAAAGGGAAATAGCTTCTTCTATCAAAAAGACACATTCACCCACATGTTCATTGCAGCACTATTTACAATAGTGAAGATGTGGAATCAACCTAGGTGTCCATCAACAGCGGATTGCATAAAGTAAATGTGGTTCATGTACATCATGGAATACTAGACAGCCATAAAAAGAATGAAATGATGTCCTTTGCAGCAATGTGGTCAGAACTCAAGTCCATTATCCTAAACGAACTAACACAGGAACAAAAGAACAAATACTGCATGTTCTCACTTATAAGTGGGAGGTAAACACTGAGTACACATGAACATAAAGATGGGAATAATAGAAAGTGGGGACCACTAAGATCGTGGAGAGAGAGAAGGGGATGTGAGCTGAAGAACCACCTGTTGGGTCCTATGCTTACTGCCTGGGTGATGGGATCCTTGGAACCTCAAGCCTCTGTGTCGTATATACACCCACAAAACAAACCTGCATATGTACCCTTCAATCGATAATTAAAGTTGAAATTATTTTTTAAATTAAAATGTATGAGTTGTTTATTTCTGTAACTTTTCATTTAATATTTTCAGACCACATTGGACTGTCAGTAACAGAAAGCAAAATCCCAGAAAGCAAAACTGTGGCTAATGGGAACTACTGCATTAATTCCAGGATGTACAGAAAATCATATGCAGGAAAAAAAAAATCATCAAATTACACTACTAAACACAAAGGTGAAGACTACTTGGGCATAAGAACATACAATGCCATGGCTATTTACAGAATATTAAGTTGTGAAGAAGTGCTGGAGAAAATGGGGAAGGGGCTGACCTAGCAGGGCAGAGGTCACAGAAGTGTGTTTCACAGTGTAGCAGGCAGCCTATGTGGACAACACCTTAAAGAAGGCAGACTGAAAATGGGTAGCTGAGAAGTGCAGCAGTAACTCGCAGGGCATGTGGGACAAGGAAGACATGGGGGAGATGCAGGAGAGAGGAAAGCTGATATCAGGAAAGCAGATAACCAAAGAATATTTGAGAGGGCTAAGACGATGGACTTAAAGCCCAAATGGAAGATTGGAGTTTCAATAGGAACAGGGATGTGTCTTTCATTACATCGGGGGAAGAAGACAGATCCAGGCACAAGAAGGCTTTTGTATCTCAGCTGAGAAGAGAATGATTTCCTTTCTCCTCACCTCCACCTCCACTTTCTTAGAGCTGCCCCTTCTCTCTACTAATTGGGGAGGTCATAGGGGAGTAGAAAAAGCTTAGGTTGGTGACGGGGAGAGAGATCGTAAACCAAGGCAGAGATGAAGCAACTCATTGGAGTCACACGGCTAATTAGTGACAAAGCCAGAACTAGAATCGAACTGGCTCCTAGCCTAGTACTCTTTCACTACCAAATTACCATGTAATATTGAACAGATGGGAGTGATTAAGGTTTAGAGCCATTACAAAGACTAACAGAACCTGAGTTACATGAAATAAGGAACCAAATAGAAATACAGCTGAGATGTTTAAACTTCACTTCACAGGAAGGGGTAATTTTTACCCACTGTGAGACCATGATTAGATCAGGGTGGATTCAACTGAACTGTAAACTTTTTCAAGGCACTGCCTTTGCTGTTCTCTAATCCTGCAGAACTGGGAGAAGCCCTCACTGTATTAGGTGGCGCTCAGAGGATAGGACAGAGATAAATGTCAGCCAATAGTATTTACCAGTTAATTTAGCCAAATTAATTCTTTAAATTACACAGAGCCTCTGGCAATCTTTGCCCTACTCCATTCAGAAGTATGCATTAAATACGATGAAAAGTAGAAAGTGCCTAAAAGTAACAGGCACTGTTTCACCCCCATACATGTGGGGCCCCTGGCATTTGTAACTTCAGTTAGAAGAGGTTTTTCTTCAAAATACTCTTTCCATAAACTTCTCTGTCATGGCATTCACGTGGCTCTTGTTTCATTTGCAGCAGAAGTCCTGCATTGCTGTGTATTTGAATTTCCAACATACCTTGGACCTTGGTGTTTATTTTGATTGATATTTGGTTATCTGTCATCCAAGTATTATTTTTCTCTCAACATCAGAGTGTGATATATGTTTGATTATGAATGTCGGCATTGGTCAGGTAGGTTAGTTTTGCTATTACATAACTTTGAGGATGAGGGGCAATTTGTTAATGCCCACATTGACAAGTTACCATCAGGGTATGCTAATTTGCAGTACCCTTTGTAATTAAAATCCTTCTCGCTGAATATTCAGCATTTATAATTAATAGTGATTTTTAAACATTCAACCAATGTTCACTTTTTCCACTATGGTTGAACCCCAGGGCCCTTCCTGCCCCATAGCCCAAGACAGCTCCTGGGCCAGGGGAGATCTGAAAGAATTCCGTGGGATTCCTGATTGTCCCAGGCGTCAGAGGGAAAATACTCCAACTACTGAGATGCATTCTATTAGATTCCTACTCTTAATAAATCCTCATCCTCTCACCTCAGACTAGATTAATATAATTATATGTCCAGGTCTCAGAAAGGCTCTGGAGCATCTAGGGACAAATAGTACAACAGACACTAGACAGAGTTCCATTCCACACCCACTTCACCGGGATGGAGTGTAACTTCAGCGGGGAAGTGATAAGATTATAAATGCAGAAGCCTTCTTTGATCAACCGATATAAAGAAAATATCATGCATATCTTTCCTTGTTATTCTGTGTTTCAATATCCTGTGCATTGTCTTCATTGCATTCACCATGATCACTTGAATTTCTGTTTTCCTTGCTTATTATTATCTTCTTCACTACAATGTAGGAGTCCTAAGGGCAGAAGCCATGGCCATCTTGTTTCCTATGGAATCTCCAAGTGCCAGGAACAATGCCTGGTGCAGAGTAGGTACCAGATAAATATTCACTGGATGGATAGACGGATGAATAGAAGTAATATGTTCTCTTCTCCCACAGTGAGAGTAAAATGGAGCCCAGTGAGCCCCCTGTTTAAGAGGCACCCTAGGTCTGGATAACTGGTGGGTCTCAGGTGAGTGTAGAAGAAAAGATGACACTTGCTCACTCTTTTGATCCAACTGACACTTAAACTTGAAAGAAAAGAAATAAAACAACATGGGCAGTTGGGGGGAAACTCAACACTATAGGGAAGAAAGAAAACTTTGTAACAGAAAACTACTTTTGTCATGTCTTGGAAACCTAAGTGAAACACAAAGGTAAATCGGACAAGAGATTAGGAGATATTTAAGAAATACATATTGATTGACTGGTTAGCAGACAAAAGAACAAAAGGTAGACATACAAATTATACTCCAACCTGTGAGGGTGGAATCTTCTGTACTCTTGAAGAGGATCTACCCTTGGTGTGAAGCAGGGAAGAGTCCTCTTTAGGGTCCACTCCTCCTCCCTGCACCCCTGACACACACAGTCCTCCCATTCACATCCACAGGTTCATGTTGACATCCTGCTAATCCTGCCACCCATGGGCTGCGTTCTCCATCAGTCTGCCATCATTCTGCCCACATTGTAATGTATTCAAAGAATCTGGATTTTCTTTCCCCATCAAAAATATTTGCGCTTGATTTTACCCACTCAAAATCCTGATGATAAATAGTCAACTGAAAATCCCTCAAGAGTTGGTCATTTCCATCAGGGAAAAAAAAATTTCAACTTAAAAATAATAATTCATTGACCTCATCCCCCCTCTTGATGCAGCTCCATCTGGTCCCCATTCCTCTGCTCCTCTTTACAATAAAATTCATTAAATTGTGGTCTACACTTACCATTTTCAATTTTTCTCCTCTTATTATCTTTTGAATTGACCCCTATAAGAGTTTTATCTCAACCATTTTCCTGAAACTTCTTTCATCAAGTCCACCAAGAGCCTTCAAGTTGCTAAAGCCAGTGGCTATTTTCAGTCCTCCATTTCCTTAACCTCTCCGTGGCATCTGACATGATAGAGTATTCCCTCATCCTTGAGAGCCTCTCTTCTCTGGCCTTTCAGGACATGCCCTGTCCTAGCTTCCTGTTGGTTCACTGGTCACTCCTCAGACGCCTTTGCTGATCTTATCAACGTGATCTCTCGGCTCAATTCTTGGTCCTTTCCTCTTCTTATCTGCTCTC
Source organism: Callithrix jacchus (assembly GCF_049354715.1). Taxonomy (NCBI): domain Eukaryota; kingdom Metazoa; phylum Chordata; class Mammalia; order Primates; family Cebidae; genus Callithrix; species Callithrix jacchus. Next base: position 141,492,048 of record NC_133503.1, on the reverse strand, counting down.
ACTTCCTCAGTGATCTGTTTTAGTCTAGGGGCTTTCACGGCCATTTAAAAGATGAGGAAGTTACATTTCCAGCCTGGATTGCACTCCTGAACTGCTGATCCATAGATTCCAATGCCTAACTGATTCTTCCGCACAGGTATCTATACCTGCAGATTTTCCCCCCAAACCTGCTGGTCTCACATTCTTCCCCACATGAATAATGATAATTCCACTCTTCAAAATGTTTAGACTCAAAAACATCAACATCACTCTTGGTTGCTTTTTTTCTTCTTCTCATATCCAGCCACCAAACACTAGTAAATTCTTTAGACTGTTTTTCAAACTCTATCCAAATTTAGATCATTTTTTACCACCTCTTTGGTTCCAACCTGGTCAAAGTCATCAATACCTCACCCTGATTAGAAGAGAAATTTTCTAAGGAGTCTTCCTGCCTCTGTCCTTGCCCATGTACCATCTATTCTCAACACTGAAGCTACAGGATTCTTGCAACAGACGGTCAGATGATGTCACTCCTCTGTTCAGAACCTTCCTATGTTCTCATATCTCACTCAGAGCAAAAGTCAGAACCTTTACAATAGCCTGCCTAACCTATACAACTTTACAATAGCCTGCCTAACCTATACAACCGGCGCCTGTCATCTCTGCTCATCTCTTACTGTTTTTCTTGTGATCACTTCTCTTGCCATCTGGTCTTCCTGGTATTCCTCAATCATGCCAGACATGTTCCCACAGTCTTAGCACCTACTGTTCTGCTCTCCTGCTGCTTTTCCCCCAGATTGCCTTGAGGATTCCTCCTGTATCTCCTTCAGGGCTTTACTCAAATTTCATCTTCTTAAGTGAGGCCCTCTCTGACTACTCCATTTCAAATCACGTCTCCTCTCCTACCACGTCTCATTCTTCCCCTCTGCTCTATATTTTCTCCACAGCACTTATTACCAGCTATTTTATAACTTTTTTATATTGTCTGTCTTCCCACATTATAGCATAGGCTCCAACAGGACAGGCGTTTCACCTTGTTTGCTCATTGTCTCATCCCAAGTGTCTAAAACAATGGTAAGCAATCAGTACATCAATACATATTTGTTGATGCAATGGAAAAGCATTAATGATTTCTAGAATTCTAATGGGAACAGCCTAGACTCAATTTATTCCCCCAACCATAGATGTCTAACCCAAAGGAGTAACATAAATGGAGGGATATCAGACCACATAGAATGAGCCCATAGCACTAAAGAGCCTAGTAAAGAGATAGGTTGGGTGGCTGAGCTCTTGCGGTGTCCCTCAAGTTATACTGCATTGTTGACTGCTATGTGAAAATGACCTAGGCCACACGCTCAATATGAGTCACAAGAGTAGCATGGCTGCCAAAAAGAAATGAATGCAATTGTTAACTACATTAATGGTGGTATGTTTTAATGCGTATCACACTCCCATTGTTTTCTGGTCTAGCCATACCACACTGGGAGTACTGTGTTCAACTTCGGGGGTTATTTTTCAAGAGGAATGTTTGTTCAGAGGAAATCAAACAGGATAGTGAAGTAGCTAACCATGATATATGAAAATAAAACAATTTAGGTGACCAAAGATACTGAGGGATTATATTACATTTAAGGACAGTCTAAAGGGGTACACCATCCCTGCCACCACTCTCCTCCTCTGTCCATGGAAGACATTAATAATTAATCATAATTCTCTTCCTATAGTGTTTGCCCAACTCATAGCCCTCCCGGCAACCACTATGCAATCTATTGGATTGGACAACTAAGACAAAAATTATTAGTTATTACAGCTTTAAGGCAGGTATAATTATCTCATTGAAATATTTTAATGCATGCAGGCACAATAGCTCGTGCCTGTAATCCCAGTACTTTAGGAAGCTGAGGCAGGCAGATCACTTGAGGCCAGGGGTTCAAGACCAGCCTGGCCAACATGGCAAAATCCCGTCTCTACTAAAAATACAAAAATTAGCTGGACATGGTGGTAGGTGCCTGCAATCCCAGCTACTTGGGAGACTGAAGTAGGAGAATTGCTTGAACCTGGGAGGCGGAGGTTGCAGTGAACAAGACGGCACAACTGCACTCTAGCCTGGGCAACACAGCAAGAGACTATCTCAAACAAAACAAAACAAAACAAAAAAAGAAAGAAAGAAAGAAATATTTGAATGCATATGCTGTGAAATAAAACTGTTTAGTTTTTTTGTTCCAACTAGTCCCATCTAGTTCTAGAGGGTAAAACTTGAACCTCTGAGTAGTAAAAATTCAGGATCAAGAAGAATATTCTAATGGTAATAACTGTCCAAAGGGAGGTATTGAAAGGCAGGAAGTGTGGAAGACCACCTGCCAAGGAACAGTGGATGAAATCTCCTATCTTAGGTGGGAGATTGTACTGGATAACCTCTAAACTTCATCCAGCTCTAAAATTCTGCAGATTCTTTCCTACTTGGTTATGCTAGGCAGGGCCAGGGTCTTTTCCCACTTGGATCTGCTAGGCAGTGGAGGTGGCTGGCAAAAAAAAAAAAAAAAAAAAGTCTGCAAAGCAAAACCATTCACCTTTAAATTGCAGTTATCTCATTGAAGAAGATAACAGAAAACAGAATAAAAGAAATGATGGATTCAGCACAAAGAGATAAAGTGATTATACCTAAGCTTAATAACAATAGAAAAAAAAATCTTTTTGTTAACTTTTGGACACTCTTGTCTTCCATTCATCTTAGTTCTTCCTTATTCCCAAATTCGTCAACCTCATGCCCTAATCTTTTTGGTGAGAAGCCAATTAACTCTGTAAAAACTCGGGCAGCTGATGTCAGAAGCGTGGCTCACTGTGTTCCAAGACTTGGTAACTCCTTCCCTAATGACATAGCAGAAACTCTGTCGCCACAGTTAAGAGCAGGCTAGAGACAATTACTGTATTTAAGCTGTGCTTTGCAGGTTATCATACCCACATCTGCAAGCTATTCCCTTTGTAAGGCATTTGGATTCATTGGCCACAGAAAACTCATTGCAAAGGGCCAGCAAGCAACTACATGAGGACCAAGGACTGAGACTTATTCCGTGTGGCTAGCAAGAGAGAGATGCATAACTTCCTTTCAGCGACTCCAAACCCACTTCTGCTTCCTGGAGCCAGGCTCCTCTTATCAAAACTAGACATCTATAGAGGTCCAAAGAAGGGCAGGTGAGGAGAAAATGCTCTAGCAGACACTCACCCAGTTGTCTGTGAAGAGAAAGACACCAATCCAGCAAGCCGGTCAGCTGGAGGGTTACTCGCTGAACAAGCTCCCTGAAAGCACAGGACTCCTGCACAGGATGGTATTATCTGAAAGAAATCACAGGACATGCTGGGTCCTTCTGAATGCTGAACTGCTGGCATTTCTGAAATGGAGCAATTCGTGGCCTGGGGTTAACAGCTGCTCTGGGCCTTGGCCTCTTCATCTATAAAATGGGAATATCAGTGCTTAAATGGCACTGCTTTGGGGAAAATGGAGATTAAAGTTATAGATGTGAAAGCAATTTCAAAAGCATTTTAAGAATTATCCAAATGTCAATATTAGCATTATTTTGAGCCTGTCATGATAATTATCTATAAGATTCCATATGATGATGATTATCCTAATACCAAAATAAAATCAAGGCCAGTGTCACTCTAATGTTTTTACATTGCACCTTTGACTGAGTTCATCTTTTCTGAGGTCATACCTTTCTAGAATTTTCAGTCCTTCTCTTGGTTAATTCTTTCAATCATCACCTAAAAATGGAGTCAGCTATCATTTGAAAGAGTGTGTTGAAGCTGAAATTGGGGAGACAGACAGAGCAGCTGGGCAGGCATGACTGGAGAGAAAGGAGCTGAAAGCGGGGAGACAGACAGTGCGGCCAGGCGGGTCCCTACCCTCCCCTACAGACCCCAGAGTACTGAAGCACTAACTCTAGCGGGTTACACAGCCAGTGCCTCAGTCTGAGCTGAGCCCTGAATGATCCAGCTCCATGGAGGAAGGGTGTAACCCACTATTAAAGAGGTGGGACTAGGCTTCATGTTTTAACAAAGAACACAGGAAACCTACGTAGCAACGGGACAGTGTTCTTGACCACTCAGCAGTGCCTCCAGGTCAGCGGAAAAGGTGGGCCTAACCTCCCAGTGTAAACAAAAAAGACACAAGAAGCTTACCTAGTAACCTGAAGGAGTCCCTGGAGACACAGTAGCGCCTCCACAGGCAGACAAGTGACCTCATTAAGCAGCTCCCTGAGGTCAGAGCCAGGTAAATCCATGAAGATGGGAAAAAACAGCGCAAAAAAGATTAAACCATCAAAGACCAGAACACCTCTTCTAGTTCAAGGGATCACAACTCCTCAGCAACATGGGAACACAACATGACCCAAAAAGAGTGCAACAAATTGACATAAACAGGCTTCAGAAGGTGGGTAATAAGAAACTTTTCTGAGCTAAAGGAACACATTCTAACCTAAAGCAAAGAAACTAAAAACCTTGAAAAAAGGTTAGATGAAATGCTAACTAGAATAACCAGCTTAGAGAAGAACATAAATGACTTGATGGAGCTGAAAAACACAGCACAAGAACCACGTGAAGCAAACACAGGTTTTAATAGCCAAATCAATCAAGCAGAAGAAAGGCTATCAGAGATTGAAGATCAACTCAATGAAATAAAAAGAGAAGGTAAGACAAGAGAAAAAAAGTGAAAAGAAATGAATAAAGCCTCCAAGAAGTATGGGATTATGTGAAAAGACCTAATCTACACTTGATCAGTATACCTTAATGTGACAGGGAGAATTAATCCAAGCTGGAAAACACTCTCCAGGATATTATCCAGAACTTCCCCAGCCTAACGAGGGAGTCCAACATCCAAATCCAAGAAATACAGAGAACTCCACAAAAATATTCCTCAAGAAGAACAACCCCAAGGCACATAATTGTCAGATTCACCATGGTTGAAATGAAAGAAAAAATGCTAAGGGCAGCCAAAGAGAAAGGACAGGTCACCCACAGAGGGAAGCCAATCAGACTCACAGTGGATCTCTTGGCAGAAACCCTAGAAGCCAGAAGAGAGTGGGGGCCAATATTCAACATACTTAAAGAAAAGAACTTTCAATCCAGAATCAATCTTGTATCTAGCCAAACTAAGCTTCTTAATGGAAGGAGAAACAAAATTCTTTATGGACAAGCAATTACTGAGAGATTTCATCACCACCAGACCTGCCTTACAAGAGCTCCTGAAAGAAACACTAAACACAGAAAGGAACAAGTACCAGCCACTGCAAAAGCATACCAAATGGCAAAGACCAAAAATGCGATGAAGAAACTGAGTCAACCAACGGGCAAGAAAACCAGCCAGTAACAAAATTGGCAGGATCAAATTCACACATAACAATATTAACATTGAATGTAAATGGCCTAAATGCCCCAATCAAAAGACACAGACTAGAAAACTGGATAATAAGTCAAGATTCATAAGTGTGCTGTATTCAGGAAACCCACCTCAAGTACAAAGACACACATAGACTCAAAACAAAGGGATGGAAGAAGATTTACCAAGCTAATGGAGAACAAAAAAAGCGGGGGTTGCAATCCTAGTCTCTGATAAAACAGATTTCAAACCAACAAAGATCAAAAGAGACAAAGAAGGACATTACATAATGGTAAAAGGATCAATGCAAAAAGAAGAGCTAACTGTCCTAAATATATATGCACTCAATACAGGAGCACTGAGATACATAAGCAATTTCTTAACAGCCTAAAATGAGATTTAGACTCCCACACAATAATAGTGGGAGACTTCAACACTCCACTGTCAATATTAGACAGATCAGTGAGGCAGAAAATTAACAAGGACATCCAGGACTTGAATGCAGAGCTGGACCAAGCGGACCTAATAAACATACACAGAACGCTCCACCCCAAATCCACAGAATATAAATTCTTCTCAGCACCACATCACACTTACTCTAAAATTGACCACATAATTGAAAGCAAATCAATCCTCAGCAAATGCAAAAGAATGGAAATCATAACAAACAGTCTGAGACCAGCATGCAATCAGATTCAAACTCAGGATTAAGAAACTCACTCAAATCCCCACAACTACTTGGAAACTGAACAGCTTGCTTCTGAGTGTTGACTGGATAAACAATGAAATGAAGGCAGAAATAAAGATGTTTTTCAAAACCAATCAGAATGAAGACACAACTTACCAGAATCTCTGGAACGCCTTTAAAGCAATGTTGAGAGGGAAATTTATAGCAATAAATGCCCACATGAGAAACAAGGAAAGATCTAAAATCAACACCCTATCATCGAAATTGAAAGAGCTAGAGGAGCAAGATCAAAAAACTCAAAAGCTAGCAGAAGACAAGAAATAACTAAAATCAGAGCAGAACTGAAGGAGATGGAGACACACACACACACACAAAAAAAACCTTCAAAAAAATCAATAAATTCAGGAGCTGGTTTTTTGAAAAGATCAACAAAATAGACAAAGTGCTATCCAGACTAATAAAAAAGAAAAGAGAGAAGAATCAAATAGATGCAATAAAAAATGATAAAGGGGAGATCACCACCAATTCCACAGAAATACAAACTACCATTAGAGATTACTACAAACAGGTCTATGCACATAAACCAGTAAACCTGGAAAAACTGGATAAATTCCTGGACACTTGCACCCTCCCAAGCCAAAATTAGGAAGAAGTCAAAACCCTGAATAGACCAATAACAAAGGCTGAAGTTGAGGCAGCAATCAATAGCCTACCAACCAAAAAAAGCCCAGGTCCAGAAGGGTTCACAGCCAAATTCTACCAGATATACAAAGAGGAGCTGGTTCCATTCCTTCTGAAACTATACCAAACAATACAAAAAAAGGGAATCCTCCCTAACCCATTCTATGAGACCAACATCATCCTGATACCAAAATCAGGCAGAGACTCAACAGAAAAAGAAAACTTCAGGCCAATATCCGTGATGAACATCGACATAAAAGTCTTCAATAAAATACTGGCAAACCTAATGCAACAGCACATCAAAAAGCTTATTTATCACAATCAAGTAGGCTTCATCCCTGGGATGCAAGGCTGGTTCAACATATGCAAGTCCGTAAACGTAATCCATCACATAAACAGAACCAAAGACAAAAACCACATGATTATCTCAATAGATGCAGAGAAGGCCTTCGACAAAATTCAACAGCTCTTCATGCTAAAAATTCTCAATAAACTATATATTGATGGAATGTATCATTAAATAATAAAAGCTATTTATGACAAACCTACAGCCAATATCATACTGAATGGGCAAAATCTAGAAGCATTCCCTTTGAAATCAGGCACTAGATAAGGATGCCCTCTCTCATCACTCCTATTCAATATAACATTGGAAGTTCTAGCCAGAGCAATCAGGCAAGAAAAAGAAATAAATGGTATTCAATTAGGAAAGGAGGAAGTCAAATTGTCTCTATTTGCAGACAACATGATTGTATATTTAGAAGACTTCATTGTCTCAGCCCAAAATCTCTTCAAACTGATAAGGAACTTCAGCAAAGTCTCAGGATACAAAATCACTGTGCAGAAATCACAAGCATTCCTGTACACCAATAACAGACTTAAAGAGAGCCAAATCAAGAATGAACTGCCATTCACAATTGCTACAAAGAGAATAAAATACCTAGGAATAAAACTAACAAAGGATGTAAAGGACCTCTTTAAGGAGAACTACAAACCACTGTTCAACAAAATAAGAGAGGATGCAAACAGATGGAAAAACATTCCATGCTCATAGTTAAGAAGAATCAATATCATAAAAATGGCCATACTGCTGAAAGTAATTTACAGATTCAATGCTGTCCCCATCAAGTTACCAATGATCTTCTTCACAGAACTGGAAAAAAGCACTCTAAACTTCACATGGAACCACAAGACAGCCCACATAGCCAAGACAATCCTAAGCAAAAAAAAAAAAAAAAAAAGCTGGAGGCATCACACTGTCAGACTTCAAACTATACTACATAGCAACAGTAATCAAAACAGCATGGTACTGGTACCAAATCAGAGATATAAACCAATGGAACAGAACAGAGGCCTCGGAGGTAACGCCACATATCTATAACCATCTGATCTTGGACAAACCTGGCAAAAATAAGCAATGGGGAAAGGTCTCCATGTTTAATAAATGTTGGGAAAACTGGCTAGCAATGTGCAGAAAGCAGAAACTGAACCCCTTCCTGTCACCTTACACTAAAATTATCTGATGGATTAAAGATTTAAACATAAAACCTAACACCATAAAAACTTTAGAAGAAAACATAGGCAAAACCATCCAGGACATAGGCATAGGCAAAAACTTCACAACTAAAACACTAAAAGCAATGACAGCAAAAGCCAAGATAGACAAATGGGATCTAATTAAACTTCAGAGTTTCTGTACAGCAAAAGAAGCAATCATTAGAGTGAACCGACAACCAATGGAATGGGAAAAAACTTTTACAATCTACCCATCTGACAAAGGGCAAATATCCAGAATCTACAGAGAACTAAAACAGATATACAAGAAATAAACAAACCCATTCAAAAGTGGGTGAAGGATATGAACGGACACTTTTCAAAAGAAGACACATATGAGGCCAACAAACATATGAAAAAATGCTCATCATCACTGATCATTAGAGAAATGCAAATCAAAACCACGTTGAGGTATCATCTCACTCCAGTTAGAATGGTGATCATTGGCCGGGCGCGGTGGCTCAAGCCTGTAATCCCAGCACTTTGGGAGGCCGAGGCGGGTGGATCACGAGGTCAACAGATCCAGACAATCCTGGTCAACATGGTGAAACCCCGTCTCTACTAAAAATTACAAAAAATTAGATGGGCACGGTGGCGCGTGCCTGTAATCCCAGCTACTCAGGATGCTGAGGCAGGAGAATTGCCTGAACCCAGGGGGCGGAGGTTGCGGTGAGCCGAGATTGCGCCATTGCACTCCAGCCTGGGTAACAAGAGCGAAACTCCGTCTCAAAAAAAAAAAGAATGGTGATCATTAAGAAATCTGGAGAAAACAGACGCTGGAGAGGTTGTGGAGAAATAGGAACACTTTTACATTGTTGGTGGGAGTGTAAATTAGTTCAACCATTATGGAATACAGTGTGGTGATTTCTCCATGATCTAGAAATAGAAATTCCATTTGACCCAGCAATCCCATTACTGGGTATATACCCAAAGTAATCGTTCTATTATAAAGATACATGCACACATATGTTCACTGCAGCCCTGTGTACAATAGCAAAGACCTGGAACCAACCCACATGCCCATCAATGATAGACTGGACAAAGAAAATATGGCACATATATACCATGGCATACTACACACCCATAAAAAATGATGAGTTCGTGTCCTTTGTAGGGTCTTGGATGAATCTGGAAACCATCATTCTCAGCAAACTGACACAAGAACAAAAAATCAAACACCACATGTTCTCACTCATAGGCAAGTGTTGAACAATGAGAACACATGGACTCAAGGAGAGGAGAGGAGCTTCACACACTGGGGGCAGTGTGGCAGTGGAGCTAGGGGAGGGACAGTGGGGGTGGGGAGGGTGGGGAGGGATAACATGGGGAGAAATGCTGAATATAGATGAAGGAGGAATAGAGGCAGCAACCCACCTGGTTATGTATGCAACTATGCAACAACCCTGCATGACCAGCACATGTACCCCAGAACCTAAAGTTAAAAAAAAAAAGAGTGTGTCAATTATTTAGCACAGGTGCTTAGCAAAGCCTTCTTACATAGAAATATCACACTTCCGTCTGCCAACCACTAGGACTCCCACTTTGAATTTCACCCCATTTTACCCCTTGTGTTACCTCATCTCCATCCTCCCTCTCCCAATGAATTAGAACTAATTAGATGTGCCAATGTTTTGTCACTGCTACCAAATAGATGAGTCTGCAGGATACATAAACACCTCCATTTTTTGATTGACTGATGATTCTAGTAGTTTAATGAAAAGATCTAAGAGTTGGTTTTCATTTGCATTCATCTGTATAAATTTTAATTTTACCCCAGAGGCAGAGAGAACAAATAAGATTAAAAAAATTAAACTGTTTAACAAGTACCTAGAAATGAACAGAGAGCTGGTACATATGACAAGGAAAAGAAGTGAGAAAGCAGGATTGAACCACTGGCTAAAAGGATATTTATAGAGACCATTTAGAATAACATTGATGTCACCAATTATCATGTGTGTATTGGCTAAATCTGTGTCAAGGGAACTATTCTCAGAGGTTCTCCAAGACTTCCCAACACAATAAATTAACTATGCTAGAGCATAATTCGTTTTATGCCTGTGAGATACAATCTTGCAATATTTATTGAACATTAGGTTCTTTGCTTTTCAGTTCACTATTTTCAGCTCAGTCATGGAATTGTAAGAAACACCAAATAAAAATGAACACTAACACATTTCTTAAAGTAGTTTAACAACTAACAAATCACAAATTTCTGCATTATCTTCAGACACATAAGCTAACCCTATTTTCACTTTATAGGACCAAGTGGAACATATAATTCTAATTTGTCTTGCATTGAATGTTTCGCAAGAACATATATATGCTAATATATTTTATTACAATAAATTGGAAGAGAAAAAATTGAACCAACACAGCAAATAGACAAATTTACAACTACTCTATCACTTTAAACATCCTTATTTTGCTTCCTGTTCTAAGCATGGTTGGTGTGTAACTTGATACAACAATGTAAGGTTATGACAAATGTACCTTCGTGCATGTGTCTCACATTGATTATTCTAATCAGCAAATAAATCACACAGCATTAACCAAGAAAGGACCAAACTTTGAACATACACAATGAGATACATATGTATTAAAGAACTATGATTTCAGCAATCAGTCACTAAATATTTAGTTTCTTTTTCATGGTCTTTTTCTGCTCCTTCCAATCCCTCATTGAGCTCTGGTCAGGATCTTAAAACTTGCAGGAACTCTATAAATAGCTAGTCCCCAGGTCCACAGAAGTCTATAAAGGTGGTGATAAAGACTCATAAATTATTTTCAGTATTTCAGAAATTCTAACAGACATTATATATTTGCTATAGATCTGAGTGCTAGTTGTAGATGTCTTTTGTAAATAAAATATTTGAAACAAATAAGCAACAACTTCTCAGTAAATGTTTCTAGGTAAATTTGTGAAAAGATAGGATCCATGTACATGGAAAATACTCCTAAAAAGGAAACACTCATAAAGCAGTCCTGCACTGGTGACGAAAGCTTCGGAAACTTCTAAAGTAGCAACTTCTTGAGAGTAAGTCATGGAGCAGATAAGAAACAAGAATTATTGTAGGCTGATTTGACCTTTTGATACAAGGCATTCCTATCTTCCTGAGAGGGCCATTCATATACTTAATTCTTTCTCACTCTCATCCAGGAGCAAACTCACTGGCGATAACTATATAAATAAAATGATAATCTGCACATGGATACACAGTTAAATTTTCAGAGGAAATCTAAAAAATGTGAAAATGAAAATGATCATTTCTTATCTGCTATAAAACATGAGCCCTTGGCATGTTGTATATAGAACACGTGGAGAACCTTGGGAATCAAGTATTTCTGAAGTATGACTCCTAAAGAGCAGTTGCTTTAAGAGAAGCTGTGAAAAAAATTATGCATCCCCTATTATTTTTTCAGGACCCAGGGTTTTCTTCATGAAGGAAAGGATAGCATGCCATAGTATCTGAAGAAAAAGGAAGAGTCCAGTCCTAAAAGGAAACCGAAGAAGCCACCAGTTCAGATTTGTAACTGGAGTCCAGTCTAGTTCACTTCATCAACAGTGATGATCTATTTCTGATGTTAAAAGCCTATGTTTGTTTTATTCATTCATGTATTTATTCCTTTATTTTTCACTCATTTTTCTTTTTATATAATATTCAGCAATTATTTCTGAGCACCAATCATGTACTAATACAAGTTGCAGAGCTATAAAGATGAATATATTATGATCCATACCACCAAAGAGCCTACAGTATAACAAAGAATGAAGTAAAAAAAAAGTATCATTGAACAAGTGTCTACTGAACACCTACTAGGCACCAGACAATGTCCTAGGTGCTGGGACACAGCAGATCAAAGCACACACAAATCCCAGCTCTTGTGCAGCTTATTTTGTAGAGTGAAACTTGCTATGATAAAGATACACCCAAGGTGCCGTGGGAGTAAGAGGCTGAGCTAACTAACCGAAATTTGGAGTCTGGAGCTAGAGTAGATTCAAATTTGTGACATCCTTTCCTCGTACGGCACAACAATCCCTCCCTTCCAACCCTCCCGCAGCATAAAGCCTCAACCTGTTGAAATATCACTGGACACTTTTCGAAAAGTAAGTCATGGTGAATAAAAAATAGGTTGTACATTTTACAACATACTTTGAAATATTTTGATAAAGTTAGGTCCAGGAATCACTGTCTACAGCTGTTATTTCAATACATACTATTTAATCCATCCAACTGAATGTGATCTTTTCACAACTTTTTAGAAATCTAGAAATAGGAAAATTTATTTGTTTTCACTGTTCTTATCTTCCTGGAAGATAGAGTTGACCTCTGCTGTATCATCAAGCCTTAGTTTCCCCTAAAACAAGAGGTACTGGGAGGATGATGGCTGTGATTCTTTCAAGGTCATATATGTTGAGTTTTTCAAAGATTATGCATAATCTAATATGATATTGTTTACATGTCCAAAAATTTATATGTACACTTTTATATATGTATGCATGAAAATTAATTCGATATTTGAGAGCTATACATATCATATCAGCAGTGGTTGGCTCTGGAGTGTGAAAATAAAATTGGGAAATAGAGTATTTTAATTTTTAAATGATTACACAGTTATGTTATTTGTATAATTTTTAAATGATTTTATTAAGGCATGATTGACATATAAAGAAACTGTGTATATAATATATGTATAACTTGATGAGTTTGGAGATAAATATATGCCCATGAAACCATGATCACAATCTATGCCATAACCTATCCATCATTTTCAGAAGTTGCCTTTCACCTTCTTAGTTTTTATTATTATTGTGATAAAAACACTTCATATAAGGTATACCTTCTTTAAAAAATTTTATGCATAAAATACAGTATTGTTGGCTGGGCACGGTGGCTCACACCTGTAATCTCAGCACTTTGGGAGTCCAAGGTGGGAGGATTGCTTCAGTCCAGGAGTTCAAGACCAGCCTGGACAATGTAGCAAAACTCCGTCTTTATTTACAATATATTAAATCTTAAAAAAGAGAAAAATACAGTATAGTTAACTATGCTGTACTATAAATCTCTATGACCAAGCTCACCTACAAATAACACCTTTTTTAAAAATAACATAACAAAATAATTATAATTCCTTCCTCTCATCCCTTGTATCATTGCTTCACTTATTTTAGTTATATATATGCATACAGGTGCACACAGAAAATATGCATCAGCATACAGAATCACATACATTGTTGCTGTTATTATTATTATTTTGAACAGGTATCTGTTAAATCAACTAAAAGTAACAAAGTTTTTCTTTCTTTATTTTTTTGAGATGGAGTTTTACTCTTGTTTCCAGGCTGGAGTGCAGTGGCGCTATCTCAGCTCACTGCCACCTCCACCTCCCAGGTTCAAGCAACTCTCCTGCCTCAGCCTCCCAAGTAGCTGGGATTACAGGAGCCCACCACCACACCTGGCTAATTTCATATTTTTAGTAGAGATGGGGTTTCTCTGCGTTGGTCAGGCTGGTCTCGAACTCCCGACCTCAGGGGATCCACCCACCTCAGTCTCCCAAATAAAGTTTTTATTTTACGTTCAACTACACCTTCTTCAATGCTCTTCCTTTTTTGTGTAGATCCAAGTTGCAGACCTTTATTATATTCCCTCTCTCTGAAGAATTTAACATTACTTGCAAAGCAGTAATGTTTTGTTTACTGGGAACAAATTTCCTCAACAAATTACTACTTTGTATGAGAAAATCTTCTTTAGTTTCACTTTTAAAGGACAACATTGCAGGGTGCAATTCTAGGTTGAGTTTCTTTTTTTCTTTATACTTTAAACATTTTACTCCACTCTCTTCTTGCTTACATGTTATCTGAGAAGTCTAATCCAATTCTTTCCTTTTCCGTGGGTCAGGGAATTTTTTCTTCTGGCTTCTTTCTGTCTTTACTTTGATTTTCTATAATTTAAGAATAATATACCTAGTGTCGTTTTCTGGTTTTACTTTTTGTTTTTTGCTTTTGTGGGGTTTTTTGAACATTTATATTGCTTGGTATTCTATGAGCTTCCTAGATTTGTGATTTGGTGTCTGACACTAATTTGGGGAAATCTCAGTCATCATTGTTCCAAACATTCCCTCTAGTCCTTTCTCTTTTCTTATATTTCATTCTCTCTTCTGGTAAATCCTCCTGGTATTTCCATTATACATATGTCACAACTTATGTAGCAGTTCCATAGTTCTCGAATATTCTGTTGTTTCTTCTTAGTCTTTATTCTTTTTGTTTTTCAGTTTGGGAGTTTTCCATTGAAATATCCTTAAACTCAGAGATTCTTTCCTTAGCCGTGTCCAGGCATTCTTCATTTCATTACAGTTGGTTGTTTTTGTTTTTTTTTGTTTTTGTTTTTGAGATGGAGTCTTGCTCTGTTACCCAGGCTGGAGTGCAGTAGTGCAATCTCGGCTCACTGCAATCTCTGACTCCCAGGTTCAAGTGATTCTCCTGCCTCAGCCTCCTAAGGAGCTGGGATTACAGGTACCTGCCACCATGTCTGGCTAATTTTTGTATTTTTAATAGAGACAGGGTTTCGCCATGTTGACCAGGCAGGTCTCAAACTCCTGACCTTGTGATCCGCCCACCTCGGCCTCCCAATTACAGGCGTTAGCCACTGCACCCAGCCTGTTATTTTGCTTTTTTGTTTTTATTTTTGTTTTGTTTGTTTGAGATAGAGTTTCACTCTTGTCTCCCAGGCTGAAGTGCAATGGCGCAATCTTGGCTCACTGCAACCTCCACCTCCTGGGTTCAACCAATTCTCCCTCCTCAGCCTCCCAAGTAGCTAAGATTACAGGCACCTGCCATCACACCCAGCTAACTTTTGTATTTTTAGTACAGACGGAGTTATGCCATGTTGGCCAGGCTGGTCTCAAACTCCTAACCTCAGGTGATCCACTCGCCTCATCCTCCCAAAGTGCTGAGAACACAGGTGTGAATCACTGTGCCTGGCCATTACAGTGTTGTTGTTTTTAACTCTGGTATTTATTGTTGGTTCTTTCTTAGGATTTACCTCCTTGTTTACATTGATGCTATAGTTCAAATGTTGGTACCCCCCAAAATTCATCTATTGTTACCTAATACTCAATGTGTTAGTATTAAGAGCTTTTTGGCAAGAAACTAAGTAGTGAGGACCCCACCCTCACGAGTAGATTAGTGCCCTTATAAAAGAGATTGGAGGGAGCCTCCTCGCCCTGCCTATCACGTCAGGATGCAACTAAAAGGTGCCATCTTTGAAGCAGAAAGCAAGCCTTTCCCAGACACCAAATCTTCTGGTCCCCTGATCTTGGGCTTCCCAGCCTTCAAAATTGTGAGCATTAAATTTCTGTTGTTTACAAGTTATCCAGCCTAAGATATTTTGTTATACCAGCAGGAGTGAAGACACTTGCTCATCTGTTCATGCATGCTATCTACTTTATCCATTAGAGCTGTTAGCACATTAATCACAGCTGTTTTAAATTTTCTGTCTGATCATTTCAACATTCCTTCTATGTCTGGTTCTGAAGTTTGCTCTGTCTCTTTAAACTGCATATTTTGCCTTTTAGTATGCCGTGTAATTCTCTCTTAGTAGCCAAAAATGATGTACTGGGTAAAAGGAATAGGCCTTTACTAATGTGATGGCAAGGACTGGAAAAACTGAAAGCATTCTACAGTTAGTCCTGTGATTTGATCTCAGTCATTTTAGTGACCCTGTGCCCCCATACTGTGAACTTCACAATTGTTTCTCTTTTTTCTCCTCCTTTAGGTGATACAGGATGACAAGAGTGGATGACAGTGTGTTTCCCTTCTCCTACATGGAAGGCTAACTGGAGCTGGATATTTGACTTCCCTCAGGTGAATCAGGCTCTGATAAAACCTCAGCAACTTATACTCTGGTTAAATAATTTATCCTGAGGGAAGCCTTATTAAGAACAGTGTTTGAAGGCCAGATGCGGTGGCTCACGTCTGTAATACCAATCCCGGGAGGCCGAGGCAGGTGAATCACAAGGTCAGGAGTTCAAGAGCAGCCTAACCAACATGGTGAAATCTCCTCTACTAAAAATACAAAACTTAGCTGGGAGTGGTGGCACGAGCCTGTAATCCCAGCTACTGCGGAGACTGAGGCAGGAAAATTACGTGAACCCAGGAGGCAGAGGTTACAGTGAGTCAAGGTCATACCACTGCACTCCAACCTGGTCAAACAGTGTTTGGGAATATTTCTAAATTGTTTATTTTCTCCTCCTGCTTTCAGAAGCATGCAGGGATTTTTCTCCAATTTTTACTGTAAGAACCAGATTGGGTTCCTAGAGGTAAATTCACAAAAGTGTGGGCCCCTAATGACTGGCTTCGAAGGAATTTTTAACTCTCAGACTTGTCCACATTCCCTCCAGCAATTCATCAAGTACAGTTCAGGTTTTCCTACTCAAGCACTGGTTTCTATAGCGGTTTCTACTCCAGTAAGTTGTGATTCTCTATACACCTATTCTTCAATTTTGAGGGCAGAGGTTTGCCCTGTGACCTCACTTCTCTTAAATATTTAAGAAGAGTTGTTGATTTTTCAGTTTGTTCAGCTTTTTACTTGTGGTTAAGATGGAATGGGGACACTTAAGCACCTCATATGCAGAACTGGCAACTGAAAGTCCTTTGTCTAATTTTTTAAAAACATATACAATATGCATAATGAAGGGGACAGCCTCTATTTGAAAACAAAAATAAAGTACTACCTAGAAGTTAATTCATTTATTGGAACCACTAGGTTTTGTTTTAATTGTCTAATGACCTTTTCTTGTTTTCAGTCGAGTAAGATGTGACCATCTATTACTATTTACCCAGAGACCTTCCTGACAAGAAAATACAAAAGCATCAGCAGGCACTTCGGGGGCTGCAGGTGTGTCAGGAACAGTGAAGCGAGGGAGAAGGAGTTCATAAGACGATGTTTCTCACCCACTTTTGTCCTGCATTTCCTTTTTGAATAGGAACAGGCAAAGGAAGTCAGAAAAATATAAAAATAAATTAAAAATGTAGAACTAGAAGAGACTTTATGGGTTATTTTTTTACCTCCAAAACAAATAAGGCTGAAAACTTTTCAATGAGTTACCCAAAGTCAGGCGTTGAATAAGTATGATAGTGTGACGTTGAAATCTACATCTTTTTATGTCCTCCTGCTCTTTATACTGCGTGTCCCTGTCTTTTGATCTCCAAGTGTCTCAAAACATCTAATTGCAAAAGCTTTAAAATGAAACGTTTACACAACTGCAGTTTCTTACATATAGACACAAAATCAGGTGATCCCCTTCCGTCTTCACTAACATTTCACCCAGGTTTACCAGAAATAGGTATTTTAAAGCTTCTCTGGAAGTCCAGGCTACACTTCAACTTCAAATCCAGACAGTTGTCTTAACTGTTGGATATTGTCAGCTGTCAGGCTCTCTGGAGAGCCCACATCAGTGTTGTAACATTTGTCTTTCAGTCCTATTCAAACTGCTCCCAGTCGGTACCTGCACACTCTCATGCCCTGATAGGGTTGGCCTGGAGACTTCCACTGACTCATCTCTTTTTCCTTTCTTCTATTTATTTCCAAAACACTGGAGATACAAAGACAAAACTTCAATCTCTTAGTTCTAAAAACCCCTTTCAGATGACTTGGACCCCTAACCCAACTATTTAAGGGTTTATTTCTACAACTCCTCACCGAAAAGTGACAAAAGAGGCAAAACCCAACAGCAAATTAAATTCAGAAGTGACAGTAGAAAACAAACCAAATATTTTTATAGAAAAGTTTTGTCCATTTTGGAAGTGGGGAAAAAAGACTGGGATTGCTCAAGATCCTTTCAACAGGTCCAATTTGGGACACAGAAATTTAATAATGAAATGTGGTATTTCGAGGGACATTAAAGATGCGACATGCTGTTTTCATCAGGCACCCTGACTCAAGCACTGAATGTATTTTCTAACGTCATTTGTCAGAACCCTTAAAGCCAATGCTGTTAACAACAGCGGAGGGGCCCATGAATCACCAGCTCCAGCCTGCAGGAGAATCCCGTGTACAAACTATGTTGACCTAATTGGACTGAAATTCAGAAGCTATACATTGACCTCGGAAGTAAGTACATTAGTTGTCCTCCGGAGTCGACCCTCAGTTAACAAAGATATGCACTTGGACTAACTCACATGCCCTTCATTTCTTTGAGTTCACTCAAGCGAAGCCATTTTTAAAGATGGTCATGAACAATGCCCATTGAGCAGCGTCCTGAAATCAGCTGAGTGACCCTAAGGGCGATTTTCTGAAGTCCTCTTCTGTGTCACTCATTCTTTCTCTCCAGTCAACCAAACACCATTTTCTTGAGCCCCGTGGGGATCTTTGGCTTGATACCTAATAGTTTGCTATATTTGTATCCTGCAGGTGGTTGCAAGATGGAAGATAGGGATACATCTATTTCTCAAATGTAATTTATTTTAATTTTTTTTTTTTTGAGATGGAATCTTGCTTTGTCACCCAGGCTGTAGTGCAGTGGTGCAATCTCGGCTTGCTACAACCTCCGCCTCCCCGCTTCGAGTGATTCTTTCACCTCAGCCTCCTAAACAGCTGGGATTACAGGCACCTGTCACCACGCCCGGCTAATTTTTTGTACTTTACATTAGTAGAGACGGGGTTTCACCATGTTGGCCAGGCTGGTCTCAAACGCCTGGCCTCATGTGATCCACCCACCTCGGCTTTCCCAAAGTGCTGGGATTATGAGTGTGAGCCACTGGGCCGGATCTAATATAATTTATTTTAATACCAGGTATAAATACTTGCAAACTGAAGAAGTCTGCAAAAACAGACATTTCTGGTCATACCATACTCCAAGTGGTATTTTATAGTTAGAGTTTGTTTCTGAGCACCTATGGTAAGTATACTAGTCTCAGGAAAACGTGAAAATGTATCACTCTTCCAAAGCTTCACCTACTTTAAAAAAAGGATCTGTATAAGGAATTCATTTACAGTACAATTGTTCTACCTGATTTTGTCTTTCACTTTCTTGCTCTTGAATAAATTTTATAAATCTACATAAATAATGAATCTTCAACTTTCAGGTTAAGATATGTTTATGTCTAAAATACCCGTTTTAAAAATATCATATTCATAATAAATGCTATAAAAATAGCCTACAATACTTCTAGTTGCATTCAATTTGCCTAGGAATTTTAAACTAGCAGGGATTTAAAATAAACTTAGACCAAAAAAGGTTGTTACCTTTATCAAAATGGGGCTTTAGTAGAACCAGCTAAGTCTGAATACCAGATCCCATAACATTTGACCCAGAAATATTTTGGCCCATGTATCAGTGTCTCTACATCCTGGTTATTATTTGAAAACTTGAGCACTGGTTGTTGCATTCCTATTCTCAGAAGTCAGAAATACACTTGAAATTATTAAAATCTCATTGCACTCATCATATATATGGAGATGAAAATGTCTTGTAATGGGATGTAAATTTAATCTAGTTTCCAATTTTAACACTCACTAAGACACTGGGAATAAATAAAATGGAGAACGTTTCTGTTCTCCCCAGTGATACTAAAGCTCTCTTTTGGTGCTCGTTCAGCTTAGACTCCGCATGCAAGGTTTATTTTCATTTCACTTTTCAACTGTCTAGAGATACCAATTATTTTCAACTTATAATCACAGTAAAGTGAATCAAGTTCCATTTTCATTTTTTTCTTTTTATATATCTTACAATAAGTGGAACAAATTGAAAATTTTGAAGTTCTAAAATTCTGGGTTTTATTTTATCCAATTGTGCATCCGGCGCATGCCTTTGAAAACTAAAGATGACACTGCAAAATTCCCTTAGGGACTTTCTAAGATGACTGTCCCTTAGCTTGGTTTCGCTAGCAAATTGCTGATCTTCTGGGGTAAAGCTCCATCTGCACAACAGCAACAGAAAAGGATGTGATGTGGGTGAGCTCATGCGACTGCACACACACTTCCTCTCTGGAGATAGGCCTTCAAATGACAGCAGAACCAAAACGTTTCCAAATATGATTTAACGAAACCAAATATTTGAATTTTTTTAATGAATACTAAAATACTGACTCAGTATGATACCACAAGCCAAGATGACAGAAGGTGACTAGCATGACTACAAGTCATGAAACCAACAAGCAAATAAAATTTCCGTTCACAAAAAGATATCCAAAATGTGGTCCTAGTGCACTATTTAGAATAATCCTAAGGAGCAAAACTATATTTTTTAATAGAGTTACAGATCCATGAAGTCGTTTAGCCTCCAAAAAGCTCAGTTTACTACACAGATGGATTTATAACAACCTCTAATGGGTGTAACTTAAGATGGAACAGATGACTCTACCAGTGGATTAATCAACCTCTTCCAAACTGCAAATTAAAAAAGAAACAAATCAAACACTGCATTTTCCTCGCAGATGTTTAGCAAAACATATTCAGTCTTACTCCTATAATTACAGCATTAGGAGAGATTTACCAGCATCGAAGTAAATAAAAACATACCAAATGAGAGCTGATGAAAAACTAACAAGAGACTGAATAATAATTTTTAAAAATCTCACAGCCAGAGAATCTTATTGATTTCAATTATATATTCATTACTTTCAAATGGGGAACCCTGGAGTGAGAAAGAAAATGTGACTCTTGTGGGGACCCGAGCTATGTTCTAACCACAGTATCCAACAAAATTCATCTCCAACATCTGCAGTTGATTAAAAAAAAAAAAAAAAAACCATACTTTTTTTTTTTCAGCCAAGGTTCATTTGAGCTTTTGTAGCACCAGAGGGAGGGGGGAAAAGAAAGAAAGAAACCAGTAGAGATACCCCAAATCTGAGATATTCAAAACAAATATTATGAATTTATCTTCACATTCAATGTTAACATTGAGTACAAAATAGCAAATTTTCACAGGTGATTTTCTATTAATGACTCTTCTACATGACTTCCGGGAAATAAATGAGAGTCAGAAAGGACTAACCTCTCAAGAGATTTATTAGCATCTCATGCCCTCATTTCTTCATTTCCTAATGCTGACGTGACTTCACCACATGAAATCACGGTAGTGTTGCCTACAAACAGACCAAGGTTGGACATCACCTCCGCTATCTCAGTCTCTGAACAGCAGCCAATCAACATGCTCAATACTCTCAACTCTGCTCAAGGCTCTTGGAAGATAGAATGATAGAAGGGCGGTCAATCAAAGCTATAACTACTTCAGCTCCCGCCAGTCTGTCTCCACTCAAAGTGTCCATTTAGCCAGGAAGCACAGCAAAATTTATAGCCTGTACTTTTATTGTGCAGAGCTTTAACACTGTAAGGAACCCTATATTCATGCCTGAAAGCCTTTAAGAAGGGCAGACCCTGAATTTGTTTTGACCAATAAGCAAGTTCAATAGCTTACGCAGTGATCGGCTGGAATTTAATCAGTTGGACATTCACAAATCTCCCAAGCTATTGCTTTGCATTTTATATCTGATGATGCCAGAGGTTAAAAAAAATAAAGCATTCATTCCATTTTTTAATACATTTTCCTTTTGCACAATCTATCTGTTGAGACTTCCAGATAATGAATATTGTCTGGAAAACATTTCTAAAAATGGCAATCTCTCTCTTTTTTTTAATTAATTTTTTGTGTGTTTTGTTGATGAGGCTAATAAAGAGGCCCATAAAAAACAAACCCACTTCTCTTTACTCCAACTTCTTCTTTCTTCTTTCTTCTTTCTGAGACAGTCCTACTCTGTTGCCCATGCTGGAGTGCAATGGCACAATCTTGGCTCACTGCATCCTCCGCCTCCCGGGGTTCAGGTAATTCTGTCTAAGCCTCTCCAGTGGCTGGGACTACAAGTGTGCACATCTGGCTAATTTTTATATTTTTAGTAGGGACAAGGTTTCACCATGTTGGCCAGGCTGGTCTTGAACTCCTGACCTCAGGTGATCCACCCACCTCGGCCTCCCAAAGTGTTGGGATTACAGGCATGAGCCACTGTGCCTGACCTTTACTCCAACTTCTCAGGAGTCATGCCCTGGTTCACCACATAAAATGTCAGTGCTGGACCATCCTGGTCAACACGGTGAAACCCTGTCTCTACTAAAAATACAAAAAAATCAGCTGGGCATGGTGGCACGTGCCTGTAATCCCAGCCACTCAGGAGGCTGAGGCAGGAGAATTGCCTGAACCCGGGAGGTGGAGATTGCCGTGAGCCAAGATCGCGCCATTGCACTCCAGCCTGGGTAACAAGAGCGAAACTCCATCTCAAAAAAAAAAAAAAATGTCAGTGCTTCTTCCAACCCCCAAACACATGTGTATAATATCCTACTTCCCATCTTTATTTGTTCTCCCTAGTAATCATCACTATATATACACTATCTTATGTATTACTCTTATTTATATTGCTTGTCTGTCTTATTTGGTGGACTCTAGGTTGCATCAGGCTTGCCTGCAAATGCCTCTGCATTGTCTGTCAATAGATTGTGATGTGGCTATGCATTCATTCAACAATTTGTTGAACACCCACCCTGTGCCAGGCCTTGCTCTAGATAAACAAAACAGACAAAATTTCCTTTTCCTGACTTTTCTATCAATGCTAATGAATCCTGTGCCTCACTGTGGGATTATTGGCAATGAAAGCCATTTTTTTAAAATGATATTCTTAGCTTGATCTTTTTCATAGGCAGTTGATCACAGGAGACAAGCTGCTTGGAAATTAAATTGACATAGGCACAAGTCAGGAAAGGGGATTTTTGTGTTATGTTCATTGCTGCATCTCTAGCACCTAGAGCAGGGCCCAGCACATAGCACATGCTCAATAAATATTTGTTGAATGAAAGCATTTGCCATCATCATAATTTACTAACATAGGAAATGGTTACTCTATTTCACCTCCTCACTCTTAATGGATTTCTAAGCTAGAATCCCAGTGTCCTCTCCTGAAGCATCAAGCCTAGACCTCAGCTTCTCACCCCACTGGTATCCCATATCCCTATCGTCAAATCTCACGATCTAGTCCTGGGGGCTAATCTGATAAACGAAACCTGCCAAATAACAGTAATTGAACATGTCACCCTTTCACATATAGTTAATGATCACTTTAACTGTGATTTAAAGCCATTGCCTCAAGCAGTGACTATTGTGGCAAATCAAGTTCCAAGTGTCCTACTCTTATCCCTACTCCTCTCCCCACCATTATAACAACGTGGGTGATCAGCTGGGCCAGAAGGAGTTTTTAGAGGCTTCTAATTAATTCCACAATGGTCCTCAGGTTGGGCATCAGGCCAGTCACATACAGGGGATAATTAGAGGGCAGTTATTACACTAGGTAAGGAGTCAGCAAACTTTTTCTATGAAGGGTCAGAAATAATGTAAATATTTCAGGCTTTTAGGGCCATATTCTACTCTGCCATTGTAGTGCCAACGTAGCCATACACTATATAGAAAAATATGCTCCTGGCTGTGTTCTGATAACACTTTATTTACAAACAACGGGCTGCGGGTCAGTCTGATTTTGTCCACAGGCTACATAGTTTGTTGACTCCTGCTCTAGACCCAGGTGATATGTAAAATAATCCCAAACCCTAAAAATTGAATATAATCCTGTTGCTTAATTAATTACAACTTAATGTATCACATGTATCTGCATACCTAAGTGGTTATTTTTCATAAAAGAAAAAGAAAGATGATAGTCGTTTCCTGATGAAAATTAAGTCTTCTCTCTCCCTCCCCTTCTCTTTTCATGTGTTCACCCACCCATTCCCCAGCACTCACCCCTACCCAGTGGCAGCTGTGGTACCTGCTTAGGCCTCCCTCAGGAAAGCAACTTGCCACTCAGCTTCAAGAGTACTGTTAGGTGACAGTATCCTGGGACAGTGCCATCAGGATCTGCCACAGTGTCACTCTGAGCTGTGGTCTTCCCAGGCAGCTCCCAGCCAATGACTGAGCACAGTGGAGCACCAGGACCCAGCCCTGGCCCTGGCTGGTGGTGGGCTCCTCACAGACCAGCTTGGCACCAAAACTCCCTATTGGGTTGGCCAAGCTCTGTCAGGGGTGAATTACAGCCAGAGGATTTCCCAGGCCGGTTCTGCTGTTCCCTCCTTTTCCTTTTCTAGGCATTGGCTCTTCATCACAGTCCGATCTCCCCAGCCCAATCTGGTTTTTTATCTCTTTATCTTCAGACATTCTACAAAACAACAACTTCCCTTGGTGAGGGCTTCCCCCACCCCAAGGGAAGAAAAAAGAACACTGTACTCTTAATTCCTATGGATGAGTGCCTCACTTCCGCTAACCACGACCCCCTACTCAGATCCTTATATGTTCATGTTATTTAAAAAATCTCAAAGTGGGTCTGTGAATATTGCAGTGAAAACAAGAAAAAGAAAGTTCTCCTGCTTCTCAGTGATGCCTTTATGTGGTTTTGGGTTTTTAAACTTACTCTTCCAAATGTTCCTCAAATCACTGTTAGGGACTCAGGGAGTAATCACAGTACCTGCTCATGTCATCCAAAGTGGACAGAGGGTCAGGGCTGTTTTGAAGGGCTGCACTTCTGAATAAAGAACACACCCAAGCAGTAATTATTGTTCAGGATCCCTGAGTTTCAGTACTAGGCCAAGACCCATAAAGCTAGCACCTCCCAAGGTCTAGAAGAGATGAGAGCCGTAGGTTGCAAACCTATTCAGATGAGAGCACCAATTTCATGGGAGGCTCTGTCACAACCACTCTGAAAACTATCTGGAAGCACAGGGGACAGAGTGTCCCTAACTTGAGTCCCCGAGTAGTAGCGTCTATCTATGACCCAGTAGAAGAAGCCAGGGCTCCCTTCCCTATATCCTGCAGGCAGAGTGCATTTCATTAGAAAGCAGGGCTTGAAGCCTACGTTAAGGAGCTCTGCTCAGCTCGCATAAAGACAGAGCGAAGTCCACAATGCCTACAATGACACTGACAACTGGTCAGAGGGGAGTATATGTGTAATTGTGACTATTAATTTGCCTTCTTACAGATAGCTGACAATATAAGAACAGGAGGAAGAAGGGGGAAGAAGCAGAGAAGAAGGAAAAATATGAGAAAAAAGAAGAAAACAATTTACAGTAAGACACAAAACAAGGTAGGACCTGAGATTTGTTGTTCAAGGCACTTGCAATTCATGAATCATTGTATTGATCAACTTCCATTCCGAGCTTCCTGACCACCCAAGGCTTAGTGGAAAGGCAAGTCTTCTGATGAGGCGAACTCTGTGGGCCCAGGGTTCTGGGAATCCATCCATTCATGAGAAGTATAGCCAAGTCATTTCATTTTCCTGGGCCTCCGTCTCCTTACCTCAATAAGAGGGCTTCTATTAGATGAACATTGGCTCCCATCACTGCTACCACTCTGTAATTGAGCCCAGAAAAGCAAGAGAATCCCTCAGGACTTATCAGTCACTCTTTCTCCTCCTATTCCTATAAACATATGAGAGGTTTTAGGGGTCAGAGTGGACACGGAATTTATATTGAGTTCAGGCATATCCTTACCCCATCTGCAAGAAAGGCTGAAATAGAATTCAGCTGTGTGCCCAAGAAGATTGGAACCAGTCTGGTAGGCATCTAATCCGCAATCATTGAAGACTCTGCTTCAACATTAACCAGTGAGAAGTAATCACTCTCCCTTTGAGCCTCTACTCTACTTCCTTCGTGTTTCTATCACAATACCTTTAATAAAAGACTGCACCTGTGTGTCTCCTTCATCTTCTTATTGACTATAAAAACC
Organism: Callithrix jacchus; assembly: GCF_049354715.1. NCBI lineage: Eukaryota > Metazoa > Chordata > Mammalia > Primates > Cebidae > Callithrix > Callithrix jacchus. The sequence goes on along the minus strand of NC_133503.1, from coordinate 141,466,021 downwards.
TTGAAGATAAAGCACATACCTTATTTACCTCTGGGGTCCCAGTGGCTAGCACTATGCACAGTGCCTGGTGCATGCCAATTGTTCAGTAAATATTGGTTTGAGAGAAAAAAGACAGGGGCAGCAGAGTGGGAGAGACAGGGAGACAGAGACAGAAGTAGAAAAACTGTGTAAATAATAACAAAATTCACCTCTTTATTTAAAAACCTTCAATAGCTCTCCATTGCCCAGAGGATTACATCCAAATTCCTCATTATGACACCCAAGATAATCTTTTCTTACCTCCTCAATCTTAATCCCATTACTTGGTATCATGAAAATGCTTATTTTGTTCTTTCCTTCCCTCTTATTTTCTTTTTCTTTTTTTTTTTTTATTAATTTTTTATTGCATTTTAGGTTTTGGGGTACATGAGCAGAGCATGCAAGACAGTTGCGTAGGTACACACATGGCAGTGTGTTTTGCTTCCTCTCTCCCCTTCACCCACATTTGGCATTTCTCCCCAGGTTATCCCTCCCCACCTCCCCCTCCCACTGGCCCTCCCCTTTTCCCCCCAATACACCCCAGTGTTTAGTACTCCCCTCCCTGTGTCCATGTGTTCTCATTTTTCATCACCCGCCTATGAGTGAGAATATGCGGTGTTTCATTTTCTGTTCTTGTGTCAGTTTGCTGAGGATGATGTTCTCCAGATTCATCCATGTCCCTACAAATGACACAAACTCATCATTTATGATTGCTGCATAATATTCCATGGTGTATATGTGCCACATTTATCCAATCCAGTCTATTATCAATGGGCATTTGGGTTGATTCCAGGTCTTTGCTATTGTAAACAGTGCTGCAATGAACATTCGTGTGCATGTGTCCTTATAGTAGAATGATTTATAGTCTTTTGGATTCAATATAGTACTGGAAGTTCTAGCCAGAGCAATCAGGCAAGAAAAAGAAATAAAGGGTATTCAAATAGGAAAGGTGGAAGCCAAATCGTCTCTATTTGCAGATGACATGATAGTATACCTAGAAGACCCCATCGCCTCAGCCCAAAAACTCCTGAAACTGATAAGCAACTTCAGCAAAGTCTCAGGATATAAAATCAATGTGCAAAAATCACAAGCATTCCTATACACCAATAACAGACTTAAAGATAGCCAAATCAAGAACGAACTGCCATTCACAATTGCTACAAAAAGAATAAAATACCTAGGAATACAACTCACAAGGAACGTAAGGGACCTCTTGAAGGAGAACTACAAACCACCACTCAACGAAATCAGAGAGGACACAAACAGATGGAGAAACATTCCATGTTCATGGTTAGGAAGAATTAATATCGTGAAAATGGCTATACTGCCCAAAGTAATTTACAGAATCAACACTATCCCCATCAAGCTACCATTGACTTTCTTCACAGAACTGGAAAAACCACCATGAACTTCATATGGAACCAAAAGAGAGCCCGCATAGCCAAGTCAATTCTAAGCAAAAAGAACACAGCGGGGGGCATCACACTACCAGATTTCAAACTATACTACAAGGCTACCGTAATCAAAACAGCATGGTCCTGGTATCAAAACAGAGATATAGACCAATGGAACAAAACAGAGGCACCGGAGGCAACACAACATATCTACAACTATACAATCTTTGATAAACCTGACGAAAACCAGCAATGGGGAAAGGATTCCCTGTTTAACAAATGGTGTTGGGAAAACTGGCTAGCCATGTGCAGAAAGCAGAAACTGGACCCCTTCCTGACACCTTACACTAAAATTAACTCCAGATGGATTAAAGACTTAAACACAAGACCTGGCACGATAAAAACCCTAGAAGGAAATCTAGGCAAAACTATCCAGGACATAGGAGTAGGCAAGGACTTCATGAACAAAACACCAAAAGCATTGGCAACAAAAGCCAAAATAGACAAATGGGACCTAATCAAACTCCACAGCTTCTGCACAGCAAAAGAAACAGTCACTAGAGTGAATCGGCAACCAACAGAATGGGAAAAAATTTTTGAAGTTTACCCATCTGACAAAGGGCTGATATCCAGAATTTACAAAGAACTCAAACAGATTTACAGGAAAAAAACAAGCCCATTCAAAAGTGGGCAAAGGATATGAACAGACACTTTACGAAAGAAGACATATATGAGGCCAACAATCATAGGAAAAAATGCTCATCGTCACTGGTCATCAGAGAGATGCAAATCAAAACCACATTGAGATACCATCTCACGCCAGTTAGAATGGCGATCATTAAAAAATCTGGAGACAACAGATGCTGGAGAGGATGTGGAGAAAAGGAACACTTTTACACTGTTGGTGGGAGTGTAAATTAGTTCAACCATTGTGGAAGACAGTGTGGCGATTCCTCAAGGCCTTCGAAATAGATATTCCATTTGACCCAGCAATCCCATTACTGGGCATATATCCAAAAGACTATTTTCTTTTTCTTTTGAGACAGAGTCTCACTCTGTCACCCAGGTTGGAGTGCAATGGCACTGTCTCAGCTCACTGCAACCTCCGCCTCCAGGGTTCAAGCGATTCTCCCGCCTCAGCCTCCCAAGTAGCTGGACTACAGGTGCATGTCACCATACCCAGCTAATTTTTTTATTTTTAGTAGAGACAGGGTTTTACTATGTTGACCAGGCTGGTCTCGAACTCCTGACCTCAAAATTCATTCACCTCAGCCTCCAAAGTACTGGGATTACAGGCATGAGCCACTGCGCCAGGCCTCCCTTTTTCTTTCATTCCTTTCTCTTTTCTCTCTCCCTCCCTTTCTTTCCCCTCATCTCCTTGCTCTCTTTCTTTATCCTACTTGTACTCATTGACCTGACACTTCAGCACCTGCTATATGTCAGGAAACTTGCCAGCTGTGGGAGATACAAAGATAAGCTGCCTTCAGAGTCTGCTGCAGACACACTTGGTGAGAGGCAAGGGCAATGTGCCCTGAAAGCTGAGGTAGTTTCGAAGCCCAGAAGAGGAGCAACTATGCAGACTGAAGAAGAGGGGCAGAGAGCAGAGAAGGCTCAGAAGAGATGACAGTCTCTTACTGGATTCTTGAATACTGAATGGGCTTATTCAGGCCCAAAATGGTGGGAAGGAAATTGCTAGCAAGAAGTACATACCTAGGTATAGAGGCGTGAGCAAGCACAGCACATCTGAGGAGCTCTAAGTCCTTCCCTTATCTGCAGAATGAAAGCAAAAAGCTTTCGACAGATGGTGTAGGTCAGGAGCCAGCTCACGAGGGTAACATTACGTTACCTAAGTTTTGCGCAGAGGTGATGGGAGGTGAGGAGATGGTCCAGAGGGAGGAGTGCAGTGACGGGAAGGTATCGGCCTGCCCTGAGGCTAGGGCTCTGGGACCAGAGATGCAGAGTCAAGAGATATTCAGGAGAAAAAAAATGGCCAGATTTTGTGATTAATGGAACAAAAGATGGGCAGATTATGGTAGGAAAAAAGGAAGGCGATTAGGTTAGCTCCAGTGGCTTTGCTCTTGGATGGCCAGCTGGACAATGGCTCCCGTCACTGTGCCGGAGGACAGGAGAAGAGTAAGTCATAGGGACAATCCTACAAGCCAATGAGGTCAATCCTGGATCAGGTGAAACTGTGAGCTATGTGAAATATTCATAGGTGGAGATGGCAGGTAGGATTTTAGGGGTGATCTTTTTCAAACAGGGCAACTTATGGCCAAAGAGGTGATGTGAATCAGTCAACTCCACACAGCCAATGAGTGGCAGAGAGTAACTCAAGTCTCAACTGCGCCCAGGTATGCTACTCTAGTCCAGTGCTCTTTCCACTACACCTTCTGCCTTCACCTCCGCCTTCCTCCCTTGCAAAAGCAACTCAAGATTAGGCCTCCACCACTCAGCCACTGGCTGGTAAGTTACTCTTCATTTTTTTGTTGTTGTTACTCATTTGAAGGAATCCCTCAGGAAATCTCATCAAAAAATCAAAAATCATTTTAGATTGTAAGCACTTCAACTAATTTTTAATTGACTTAGGTTAACATTCAATAATTTGAATGACAGATTCATTCCATTTTGAATTCAAAGTATGAAGACTCTACCCACTTAAAAAAAATTATAGGGCGTGGTGGCTCAAGCCTATAATCCTAGCACTTTGGGAGGCCGAGGCAGGTGGATCACGAGGTCAAGAGATCGAGACCATCCTGGTCAACATGGTGAAACCCCGTCTCTACTAAAAATATGAAAAATTAGCTGGGCATGGTGGTGCGTGCCTGTAATCCCAGCTACTCAGGAGGCTGAGGCAGGAGAATTGCCTGAACCCAGGAGGCGGAGGTTGCGGCGAGCCGAGATCGCGCCACTGCCCTCCAGCCTGGGTAACAAGAGCGAAATTCCATCTCAAAAAAAAAAAAAAAGATTTGTTTCTAATTTCTCAAAGTCCAAGTGAATTGAAAATATCCTCAGTGGAACTCAAAACACCAATTTCAAGAAAATGTGGTAATAAAAATGTTACTGTAGCTTTGCCTAAATAGCCTGCCTTTCTGCCTCCCTAGTTCAATTTCAAGTACAAAACACGCAAATGGAAAGCCTGCTCCCAGAGACAGGTCCTTGCTTACTCCTGTCTCCAGAAAGATGGCTGATGGGAGGCAGTGGTGGGGTTCACTTTATGGGAATTCATTGATCTTCAGATTTTCCTCATAGTAAAGTCAGAGACAGCAACTGTCATGAGGAAAGTCACATTGTCCAATGTTTTCCCAGAATATGTCACACAATAACAATCCCCATGAAATCACTTTCTCTCTAATCTCCTTAAAGAGTTGTGCTCAGCATGTGAACTTTTTTTTTTTTTTTTGAGACAGAGTTTCGCTCTTGTTACCCAGGCTGGAGTGCAATGGCGCGATCTCGGCTCACCGCAACCTCCGCCTCCTGGGTTCAGGTAATTCTCCTGCCTCAGCCTCCTGGGTAGCTGGGATTACAGGCACGCGCCACCATGCCCAGCTGATTTTTTTTTTTTTTTTTTTTTGTATCTTTAGTAGAGACGGGGTTTCACCATGTTGAACAGGATGTTCTCAATCTCTTGACCTCGTGATCCACCCGCCTCGGCCTCCCAAAATGCTGGGATTACAGGCTTGAGCCACCGCGCCGGCCTAGTGCGTGAACTTTTAGAATAATCATCTAAGAACTGAAAGCATCACCAAAATGTGCTGTACTTTACCAGTCTCTGTGTTCCAGGTCTGTCTGTGAGATTACCACTGATTAAGTTGTTAAACAGAAGCTTGAAACTGTAAAAGGTACACTTGAAAGAATTTCTCAACCTACCTTTCAAAAGGCCAAATTTTCAGTACACTTGCTCTGTCCTTTTTCTTTTTTTAAGTGCTTTTTCTGTGGAGCTCTCTGGCAAAACAGAAGCATTTTGACCTTCAACTAGAATTAAAAACTCAGTGGGCAGCAGGAGGAACACCACCACCTCGTTCCCCGCTCCACCTCCCCCCAAGCCCTTTTTGGAGAAGAGCCTGAGGTGGCTGCTGGAGGGGTTGACACTACACTCAGAGTAGAAAGAATTGGCAAATACTGAAAATAATTGGCTGTATGTGAACCTTAATAAAAAAGATGGCCTAATATTTACACAGCACCTTCCACTCTGAGAACTCCAAACATGACCTCCCCTTTACAGCAGGCCGCCTTGGATTCATCGACCCACCCCTTTCCTCCCAGCAGTGAAGTTCTCACGGAGTCACACTCTGTCAGCTTCCTCCTCAGCATCCCAGAGCAGAGTCCCGTCTGTTAACACTCCTCACGCCCTGTTGGGTTTCAGTCATTTCCCAACTCTCGACCTCTTTTGCCTCTTAGAGAAGCACAGAAATGGCCAGTGGTTTGAGATTTCATTCCTGGCACAACTGTATCTCAAGAAACAGACTGACAAGTGCTGCTGGGGACAATCTCCACACCTTCTGTCAAGAACCCATGAGGTCTTCACAGGCTCCTTCAAGGTGGCTTCTCCTAAATGTTACCAATCTAAATCACTGTTGTTTCAGATGTGTCCTACTTTTTATTTACATAGGCATGAGGTCACATTATGTTGCCCAGGGCTAGTCTTGAACTCCTGGCCTCAAGCAATCCTCCTGCCTTGACCTTGCAAAGCGCTGGAATTACAGGCATGAGCTATGATGCACAGCTACATGTTTGTTTGTTTTAAATGAAGTCTCACTCTGTCACCCAAGCTGGAGTGCAGTGGCACAATCTCAGCTCACTGCAACCTCTGCTGCCCAGGTTCAAGCGATTCTCCTGCCTCAGCCTCCCCAGTAGCTGGGATTACAAGCGCATGCCTCCGTACTAGGCTAATTTTTTGTATTTTTAGTAGAGATGAGGTTTCACCATGTTGGCCAGGCTAATCTTGAACTCCTGACATCCTGATCCACCCACCTTGGCCTCCCAAAGTGCTGGGATTACAGGCATGAGCCACTGCACCTGGCCGCCTATTTTTTATTATTATATAAGATGGATAACTGCTGGTCACCATTTTTGTGTGATCTCCCTTTGCAGAATCATCTGTAGAAAAATGTCCTTATTTTTTCATGTTTCCTCTCCAAGACAAACACCTTTGGTTTCTTTAACCCCTATTCATATACTTCCCGGATGCCATTTTCCACCATCTTCATCAGGCTTTGCTTTCCCTCCTCTCTTGAATAGTCAAGGTGTTAACTGAACACTGTCCTCTCTGAAGAGTCTGACCATTGCTAAATATGTCCAATGTTCTCTTGGCTGCTTCATTTCACAGCCAGCCTTGAATTGGTCTTTCGAAAACCACTTTGGGTACATTTCTTATCAATGTTCTAACCTTTGAGACCGATTCTTCGGACACATGTGAAAAACCAGTGTTGCATTGGTGCAATTGATTTTTCTCTTTGCTCCACTGTCACCCTAACCTACCCCATTCATTCAGCTTCCTCCAGTTTGGCCAAGTGGTTTTGAGGTCTAATATTCTCTTTCCCTGTGGCTTTTCCCTGTTTGGGGATGTGAGCCTTGCCTTGGAGAATCAGTATCCATGAAGTCCCCATAATTTTTATGCTTTTCTGTGTGCCATCAGCATCCCCCAGCCAATACTGCCTGCTTCCCCACTCTTAGCTTAGGAGAATTCAGGGCAATAAATAGAGTTGTATAATCCAAACCAGAGTCTCAAGCCTTATATGTATATATCTTTAAAAAATTAATAAGGTACACATGGTGTCTTTTTTTCTCTTCAAAATTGCAAAATAAGAGGTGAGGTCTCCTTCTGAGGTTCACAGAAAACACGATGGGAGATTTGAGGAGAGCTGAGATTAAAGAATGAACTGCCAGCCTCGCATAATTTGTGTTCTCATCTGTCCCATACCTTGCTGCTAGAGAGATATTGCTAAAATGTGGATTTAATCATGACGCTTTTGGGCTCCCAGGTTCCCACAAGGTAAAATCCTGTCCCTAGTGTATTCTGCGGATACGCTTCCATAGTGCAGCTCCCACTCACCTCAAGCCTCATCAGCAGCACATCCCCACCCCAGGTTCCAGCATCATCATTATTCAAACATGTCACATGCCAGAACTCCCTGCCTAGAATCCCCTTAACTTCACTTCTCTGCCCTGAACATCTCTATCCACACTACAAAATTCAGTTTAAGCATTTCTTCCAGTCAGGTGTGGTGGCTCACACCTATAATCCCAGCACCTTTAGAGGTCAAGGAAGGATTGCTTGAGGCCAGGAGTTTGAGACCAGTGTGGGCAACATAGAGAGACTCTGTCTCTATAAAAGAAATTATAATTTTAAAATTGTTTTTTTTAAGTATCTTTTTAGTCTGGATATATCTTACTTTTTATAACCTGCTTTCTCTGTATGCTGATTTTACTTATTTATGCACTGATTTATTTTCACTCTGTCACTCTTAAGTATTTTTATATGGTGTTTTAAATCCCCTTGAGAGATATGTTTCTTCCATTAATTTAATTAAGTAGCCAGTGAACATGTATTCTGCAAAATATAATGTATAACTTTAAGGAGCTCCAAGGAAACAAGCAGCCATGATTTAGTGTAACCTGTGCTGTAAAGAAGGTCTGATGATGCTGCCACAGGCTTGAAGTGGAGAGAGTATGAATGGGGATGGGGTAAAGGAGGCCACTGAAGGCTTCCTATATGCATGTTTGTGCATCTGTCTCTCACAAGGAGTTCCATGGTGAGTCCGATGAAGTCTAGGGCAGTGCCTTGTCCAATAGGGTGTCCCTGGATGCAGCACATTGACTGTTAAATTGTGCCTGCTCTGTAAGGTTAAGCAGGTGCTTGTATTGAGGAAGCAATTGTATAGCTTCCTACTTTCAGGATCTTATGGACTTCTGATATAATTATTTTCAGCCAGAAAGATTAATTATTCTTTCTAGCATTTTGCTGCTTCTTAAAATATCTGTTCGGCAGGGTGCCGTGGCTCACACCTATAATCCCAGCACTTTGGGAGGCTGAGGCAGGCAGATCACGAGGTCAAGAGATCAAGACCATCCTGGCCAACATGCTGAAACCCCATCTCTACTAAAAATACAAAAATTAGCTGGGCATGGTGGCGCACACCTGTAGTCCCAGCTACTCAGGAGGCTGAGGCAGGAGAATTGCTTGAACCCAGGAGGCGGAGGTTGCAGTGAGCCGAGATCACACCACTGCACTCCAGTCTGGCACCTGGTGACAGAGCAAGACTCCGTCTCAAAAAAAAAAAAAAAAATCTATTCATGGCTATTGAGAGGAAAAAAAGCCCTTTCTGATGCCATCTGAAAGTCCGGTCATACTGCTGTCAGTGTGGCCATCTGTTTCTTGCTCTGGTCTCGTTTCCCTGAATCCCTGACTCAGCTTCTCCACTATCACGAGGGCCCTGCCAAGGGCAAATTCCTCTTCTGCAATCACAACCAAAGATTCGGCTTCTTCCTTCCTTCTTTTGTCTATGCTAATCATTTGTTGTTAAGTTGCCTGAAAAGAAATAGTTGTGATCATTGTACAGGCCTTTTTTTTCTTTAATAAAAAGAAAGAAAGAAAATGTTCTGCTTTCTCCTTGCACATCACTGTGTGGTGCTCAATCTAGCATGACTTCTGCTTTGTATATTTGGGTTGCTAAACAAGAGAGTCATTGTTATCTGCTTAATTTGAAATCATGGTTTTTCTGTGAACCATTCTAATCTCAGCTTTACCAGCAGATGGGCTTACACCTAAAATAAGACCAGCTTCCCGCCTACCTATTTTGTCTGCTTAAATCCTTTTTTTATAGGCATATAAAAGGGTAGGGTTGAAATTTTCAAATGTTCTGCGACTACTTTTTGCAGAAATTTCCAGACTTGAAATATGTGGCTGTGAAATATACAACTGCAAAGGCCGCAACACCGAGTCCCACAGCTGTCAACATCTTGCCAGGCCCTGGCAATGTCTGCATGAGGTCTGGTGGTCCCAGGCCTGTCTTACCTGTCTCAGTACAGTGGCTGGTGATGGTTCTAGAGTCCATCTTTTTCTCCAGGTGGGAGTCATACTTTCTCCTGTCATTTCTTTCTGAACATTCAAATCTTTCAGATTGTTTGTATATTCTCTTTTCCTCCCAAGACTAGTTTCTAGCAACAAGCAACTGTTTTGTTAAAATTCCTTTTATCAAATAGGAGTACATTTGGAATGGCGATATTCTTTGGGATAGCAATATAGCAATAGAAGTCCATTCGGAATAGCAATAGTACACTATTGGAATAGCAATGGTGAGGTGAGAGTCAAAACTAATAGAGTTACAGTAGACAGTCCCTGGGGAAGATGGGTTCAATCAACTGCAGAGTTGTTGTTTTGTTTCCTTGATATGGGTATGCAACTTCAGGGTTAAAGAATGTCTCAGGACAACAGAAGATGTTAGAGCTGTCGAAGTCGGTAGAGCTACCGCCTTCTTGGCTCTTTCCCCAGGCAGCCTTAGGCCTTTCTTCTAAATAAGTGTTTAGCAAATACTTTAACGCTGTTTGAAGGGGTGCCAAATGATTAGCCTCTCCAGAGAACCGAATGTCCTAGTTCTCTTGCTTGCTAGTAACAGCTCAGAACTCATCACCTCCTAAAACCAGCCTCTGTTGCGTTTTCTCTAAGGCTCTCTCTTGTCATCACTAGGACACAGACTCATTGGTCACACCTTTGATGACATGTACCCTACCAAAGTTTTCTTGAGTTTTCCCTTTTTTGATTGGCACTCTATTTCTGAGAAAGATTTCATTGTGAATTCTCTTCCCAAAATTGCTAAATAAAACAGGTGTGTACCCTGTTGGGGTTCCCTACCATATGACCTCCCTGTTCACAGAAGGGCCCCATTTTCTCTGGGCGGAAGGTTGTAAACATGTGGAATTCGTTACTAGAAGCATTGGTTCAGGCTGTTTCCGATCCCTAAGCCAGTTCCCTCACCAGGACAAAACATTCCCCACAATCTCATCATGACTCATTTTTATTTTTAAATAACCTCTGGTGTGGAACATTGTCAAGGCTTTTTGAAAAGTTTAAGAAATGGTGTCCACATGCTTATTGATGCCCTCAGAGAACGCTAGTAGATAAAGCATATTGTCTCCCAACAGAAATCACTGGCAGGGTTTGCTGAATAGCCCATGACTGCCCTGGAACTTAAGTAGGTGAATTTATGTAAATCCTAATGTGCATTCATCGTTGTGCTCAACTCTAGGAGGGGAGAGAAAGAAGCATAAAGGCATGGTCTTGGGTAGTAAACACCTTAAAATCAAGTCAGATGGGTTAAAGGAAGTCACGAAATGATTAGTAAACAAGAAGATACATAAATGTGGTGAGGTGACTAGAATTATAAAAGGAGTTCAGGAAATAAAGAAACAAGTATATTCGAGGAAGAAGGACAAATCTTCAGAGAGAAGAGAGGCCTTGAGTTGAGTCTTGAAACCTAAGTAGGCTCTACAGAGACAGAGCAAAGGGAAGACTGCAGAGAGCTTCCAGGCATTCCAGAAATAAAAGAGAAATGCATGAGAGAAGACTTGGAAGTAGGACCGCCTGGTTACAGCAAACATGTAAACGACTCTGAGAAGTTCAGGATGAAATTAAGGAAAGCCTAGAAGAGCAATCCAGAGGAGTGAGAACTTGATAAGATACAGGATAAATAGTTTTGAAGGGGCTTTACACATATTTAGGAATTTAGTATTACAAAGAAGAGAAGGTGTTTGGGAAGTGAGAAATGGAAACAGTTTATTGAAGGACTATCAAGACAAGCCAAAATTGAGAGCTATTTTTAAAAAATATTTAAGGCCAGGCATGGTGGTTCATGCCTGTAATCCCAGCACTTTGGGAGGCCAAGGAGGAAGGATCACTTGGGCCCAGGAGTTCGAAACCACCCTAGGCAAGATAGTCAGACCCTGTCTCTACAAAAAATTTTAAAAATCAGTCAAATGTCGTGGCACACACTTGTGATCTCAGCTACTCAGGAGGCTGAGGCAGGAGGATTGTATAAGCCCAGGTGTTTGAGGCTGCAGTGATTGTGCCACTACACTCCAGCCTGGGCAACAGAGTGAGTCTGTCTCAGAAAAACAAATTATATTAGGATAGAGTGAACATGAATGAAGACAGAAGTAAAAGAGCACAAGGAGAAATTGAAGTTTCAAGGAATAGTAATAATGGTTGTAGAGTTCTAAAGGAATCACTACTATTATTAGAATCCATACAAGTTTCCTGGGACTGTCCTAACAAAATGTCACAAACTGAGTAGCTTTAAGTGGAAGAATTCATTCTCTCGCAGTTCTGGAGGCCCTAAGTCCAAAGCCGAGGTGTTGGCAGGGCTATGCTCTGTGGGCCCTAAGGAGGAAACCCTTCCTTGCCTCTTTTGGCTTCTGGTGGTGGTTGGCAATCCTCAGCATTCCTTGGCTAGTAGCAGCATCACTCCAGTTTCTGCCTCCATCTTTACACGGGTTTCTTCCAGCCATATCCTGTGCCTCTGTGTGTCCTCTCCTCTTTTTGCCAGAATGGCAGCTACATCAGACTTAGGACACACCCTAATCTAGTATGTTTCTTCTTAATTAATTGCATCAGCAAAGATTTTATTTCCAAATAAAGTCACATGCTGAGGTGCTAGGTGGACATGAATTTGGGGAGATTACTATTCAATCCAGAAAGCATATGAAGGGATTAACCTTACAGGACCTCAAGGGTAGAATCTCTTCCTCCAGGATTCTAGGGAGAATAACAGGCGATTCAGAGACAATGAGTATGAGAATGAGAAGAGGGTCTGATCATCTGTAAAGCAGAACAGGCTTCTGTTGAGAGGGGACCATGCTTATAGGAAGCAGAAACAGCAGTTTAAGAGGAAAGGGGGCCTGGAGTAGTCACAGCGGAGAGTAAAGGAGAGAGGCACAAAGCAGCCATGAGTTCCCAGTGTCAGAGTGGGTCTGGAGGCCATGAGTGTTCAGTGAATCAGGTCATCACAATGTTTTTACTTCCTCTAACACTGTTTTCATTTTTTTTTCATAGATTGTATTTTTTAGAGAAGTTTTAGGTTCACAGCAAAACTGAACAGAAAGTACAGAGTTCCCGTGTACCCTCTGCCCACCCCACACACACCAGCCTCCCGCAGTATCAACACCCACACCAGAGTGGTATGTTTGTTACAGTCTATGAACTTACATGACTCATCAGTCACCCAAAGTCCATGGTTGATATTAGGGTTGACTCTGTTGCACATTCTACATGTGTTGAAAAATGTATAATGACTATTACTAAATTTTGTTAATCTACCAGTTTTTAGTTACAAGAGTTAGTCTTGGTCTATAATTCCCTTAGTATTCTCTTGAGCATTTCCTGCGGACCAGGGGCACATTGGGTTTAGGGGATAACAAGTTTCACATTTTGGCCAGCAGATCAACAGAATTATACTTGAGTCCTTCACATTTTCTGACAAAATACTAGTCAGTGGAAATGACCTCCTTTGGGCAAATATATTTGTATGAAAAAAAATTTAAAACCTGAAGTACATGGATAGTTGTTTTTTTTTTTTTTTTTCTCAAATGAGGTTTTAATCTAAACAGAGTACTCCAGTTTATTGTATGTATCTACTGTGGGTATTCAATGTTTCATATTTCAAGAAACACATTTTATAAGTAAAAAATGCACATTCAATCTAAGAACATAGTATTTTTCACACATACACACTCACATACACCAGATAATTCTGAAAGATTTAACTGAGCTCCTAAAACATAAAATAGGAGCTGGGCGCGATGGCTCATGCCTATAATCCCAGCACTTTGGGAGACTGAGGTGGATGGATTATGAGGTCAAGGGTTCAAGACCAGCTTGACCAACATGATGAAACCCCATCTCTACTTAAAAATATAAAAATTAGCCAGGTGTGGTGGCATGTCCCTGTAATCCCAGCTACTTGGGAGGCTGAGGCAGGAGAATTGCTTGAACCCAGGAGGCAGAGGTTACAGTGAGCTAAGAGCGTGCCATCGCACTCCAGCCTGGGCAACAGAGCAAGCCTCTGTCTCAAAAAATAAAAAAATAAAAATAAATAAATAAAACAGGGCTACAAGGTACTTAATTGACTTATTTTTATAAAATTTGATAATGCCATCTTGAAAAGAGTTGGGAGGGTACTTTGAAAGCTTTTTTCATGTCTAACTTCTGTTTCTAGGGTCAGAACTCCACTCAGCTGACCTATTGATTCATGGAGAGAAAACTGTAAGAACCAAAATGTAGATTCACAGGTGGAACCCTACTGCAGGAGTTGCCTTCAAACATTGTACCCATGGAAAGAACAGGGCCTTTGCAGCCAGAAAATCTGAGTTAGAATTTAGACTTTGATCTTATTGACTCCACGATTTGGAGCAAAACACTTAAATTCTTTGAACTTCAGTTTTTGCATTTTTAAATAAAATTAATAATCCCTACCTGGTAAGTCTCTTGTGAGTAGTCAATAATATAATATATAATATACATTTAGTAAGTGTCAGTAAACTATAGCAAAAATCATAGTAACTATTACCACTGTGATTCCTCAAGACTAAGTCACATGGCTTTCTTCATTTTCTGATGTTTCTAAAATGCAGATATTTCATTCAATTAATGTCAAACAAAAAACCTTGCCAATTTCCCTACCAAGGAAACAGTTTTTGCCTACATATATGCAGAACAAACCATGCCTAAATATTATTTATTGAATTGATATCTAACTTAAATTATTTGCATTTATGGCATCATATAGGATTGAAATTTAATCTAAATTTTGATTCCAAATTGTTGCTTAAAGCGTCTTCACAAGTTAAAACCATGATGCAGCATTGATGGTCACTTGTATTTTTTTAATGTTTTACTTTGAAATAAGATGTAATCCCTGAGTGACTCTGCTCCTGTGTGACCCTGGGAGTGAGGGTGTCTGTAAATTTTGTATCCAATGAGCTCTATCCACCACAGCCTAGTCCTAGTCTTGTGTGGAAAGGAGACAAAAGCAAGAGTGGGCAAAGGGGAAAGTCAGGTTTTCATGCAGATCTCAATGAAATCCTTGGCCTATCCCATCGGCAGTCATGGTGAGAAAAGAAATGGCTTTTCAGCATAGGCTCCTCCTGACCAGAGGTCAGGCCAGGACTTCCAGTCCTAGATCAGTCATTGGATTTGCACTAGACAAAGCAGCTCTCTGAAGCTGAGGCAATCCCTGTAAGGACTAAAGTCATCTGTGGCAGCCCTACCAGCAGCCATAAGCAGGTTCTTCATTGAAGGGAGACCTGGGCAGGACATCACGGCATCCATCACACTATCTAACATATCATTTAATGTATGTCTTTATCTTAGTTGTTATCTAGAATGTCAGCATCTTGAGGGCAGGGATTTTGGCCTCTTTCGTTCACTACTATATCCTCAAACTTGGTAGTTCCTGATACATGGTGGATACAAGACAAATATCTAAGAATATTCCAAATTCTTTTATGTACTGGCTCAAGGAGGGAAGAGAATTCATTTCCCCCAGCTGCTGGCCAAACCTTCAACTCAGAACTAAAATAAATTTTCTATTGGCCAATTCTCAATCTTGAAAACTCATGTTTCCTATTGAGAAACATAAATGTCTCATAGTTTTTCTAAACAGCGTATTATAAAAACATTTCAATGTTTTACAATTATTTTACTTAACTATTAATTATATATATTTTTAAATTACTCTCCCCTCATTCTGTTTCTGATAACTTGGGGGTGAGGGAGGGAAGCTGACCTCACTCCCTTCAGCTCCTCACTGAAGTCACAAATCCTGTCCCACCCCTTCACTAGGGGAGTGAGGAGAGAGGGAAGTAAAGTACTTGCCAGAGAACACATCTCGTTAAGCAAAGGCCAGCCCCAGGCCTTTCACCTTCTCTCTGCCTGTGTAATAGCCAGCTTGGTTTGGAATTCCCAATCGGTCTCAGTAAATCATTACCATTTTTTCACAGCTATTTTTGCATTGTTTCAAGAACATTCAGACAGCTGTTGTTGGTATTTTAAAGCCTCCTATAGCAGTGAGGACACCAGGTCTCCTGATGGTGTTGTGTAAATTCACTAGAACAGCTGGTTCACCCGTGTTTTCCTCGTGATACTTTTGAATCTAAACTAGCTGGAACAGGTTGGCCCTGCTGTTGGCTCTGATTACTGGCACACGAATATAAAGCCACACCAAATAACTATGTCACTGTTGAATCCATTGTGCCATCACTATCTGCTAAACACCTATCCAAGGACCCAAATTCAAGTTGTCCTGAAAGTTATTGGAACTAAACTTTTTAAAAACCTCCTGAGTTGTATACTTTGTTGCCTGTGTCTTTATATGTGTATAAAGTGAGGTTTAAACAAAATCTATAGATTAACTGCCTATGTCACATATAAGCACTAAGAACAAATGGAAAACCATATGTCATTTGAGTGGAGAACCTAGATTTCTGGCATCAAATAGGAGTAGACATTTAGTTCAGCTTAAAAAAGCACTCACTTCCACTGCCTTTGACCCCCAAGGACTAACATTTGACATTTTTGATATTTCTAGAGATTTATCCATAATATTACTTTTGCTATTCAATTCTTAAAAATGCAAGTATCCCAAGGTTATATTCCAATGTATTTGGCGTGAACCTTGTGCATACAGGTTAGAGCACAAGCTTTTGTCAGTCCATCCAGGTTAGAAATTCTGCTGTGTCATTTACTAACTCTGACCTTGGGAGGTTAATTAACATTTGTGCATCTCAGTTTCTCATCTGTAGATAGGGTGACAACATCTAAATGATGGAATGTTGGCAATAATTAAATTAAATTTGATAATTTAGAAAAATCATTTAGCATAGCCATATCTGGTACATGATAGCATCTTAGTCACTCAAATATTTTTATCATTATCACATCATTACTTTTCATAATTATTACATATCCTTCTCCTTTTATCTAAAAAAAGTGTGTTTTCCTCAAAAATAATTTTCATAACAGTTCCAGCAGTCACTAGCAGGGTTCTAGTGAAAAAGCAGGCACCCCTCATATACTTTTGTTTTATAAACAGAACACTCCATACTACTCATTTATTCAACAGCTACTGAGTACATTTTATTAGGTATAAGGCAATACATATGTATGTCCCAATCCAGTAAACCTTTCCCCACTTTCAGCTGGCTTTTTTCTTAAAGGATGCCCTGTATCTAAGCAACTGCGGCCTTTTATCAAAGGAACGGCATAATACTGGTTTAGTTAATATACAACTCTCACATGTGTGACCTTAAACAGCTCTGCTCTCTCAGGGTAAAGTGTAGTAATAGTACATTAGAATGGGCATCAGGAACCTAGGAATGTAATCTATGTTATGCAACAAGCAAATTCATTTTGTGATTTCAGGCAAGTCATTTCACCTTTGTAGGCTTTTAATTCCTTGAAAAATGGTCCTCCAATTAGCCTGGTGGCTTTTAATCATTTTGGTGAACAGGACTTATGACTCAATCTATGGATATCCTTAGCTCCTCTCCAAACATGAACAGACACATGCAAACTCCTAATTCACATTCAATTTCAAAAAGTTCCTAGCTTTCCATGAAGCCCATCTGTGAACCCTAAGGTCCACGGATGAGAGGTAAAGAATCCTCATGCTAGAATAAGACTCTCTTCTTTACTATCTTGAAATTCTAGCCCCCACTACCAACACATGATCTTCTATTCAAAAATAACAGGATTAAAGTCTCATCCTAGATAACATATCATTTCACACTTCCAGGAAAGATTATAACTCATCTTTTGTCACTTTCTCTAATGGTCTTTAATCATTCCAAATATGCTGATAGGAATATAATATCTCAGGAAAAATATTGGCAATCAAAACTCTGTACAGATCTTAAATAACCACTTAACTTTAATTCCATGGAAAACTAACTAAGAAACTTCCCCTAGGCACTACAGCTTCCAAAGGGATTACCATGAAAATAAATTGTGCTCATATTCTTAGGCCTCCAATTTTTAGACCCAGCTATTTCCACCAGAAGAAATGTGTCATTGTCTTCTTATATGAAAAGACGGCCAAGGAAAAAGTGAAAGGCTTTCAGACCCCAAAATATTTTAAATTGGGAAAGAAAGAGTAGTGGGTTAAAAAAAAAAAAAAAAAAGCAGAAGCCATCCAAGAGACCAGGCAATGAATATGCCATTGGAGATGATCTTTGGTTTATGGACCAATTGAACTGACCTCAGAGGTCAGAGTAATCCAACCTCTCACAAACTCTTACACATACACCACACCGCCCACCCGACACACACCCTCACATTCACACACTATTGACAACACCTCAGCTCAAGTCAGAGCCCTGATATAAGGCAATGGAACAGGCAGACTTCTAAGAGGATCTTCAATGAATCTTACCCTTATGTAATCCCCTCCCCTCAAGTGTGGACAGAGTCTGTGAATAGACAGTCATACATCGCTTAATGACAGGGATATGTTCTGAGAAATATGTTGATAGGTGATTTCATCCTTGTGCTAATATCATAGCGTATACTCACACAAACCTAGATGGTGTAGCCATCATATAACAAGGAAAGGTACTATACACCTACCTATACAGTATAGCCTGTTGCTCCCAGGCTATATACCTATATAGTGTGTTACTTTCCTGAATCCTGCAGGCAACTGCAACACAATGCTAAGTACTTGTGCCTTTACACATATCTAAATATAGAAAAGGTATAACAAAAATACAGTATTATAATCTGATGGGACCACTGTCAATATGCAGTCTACTCTTGACCGAAGAGTTATGAGGCACATGATTGTCACGAGATACCACTCCTATGACTATGTTAAATATATGGCAAAATGGATTGGGCAGATGTGATCAAGTTCCAAAATCAGTTGACCTTAAGAGACACAAAGTATTCAGGTGGGTGTGACCTCATCAAGAGCCCTTTAAATCTGCATTTAGAGATGAGAGACAGAAGAAGTCAGAGACTTGAAGCACAAGAAGAATTTACTGTACCATGTCATTGCCGGCTTAAAGATGGAGGGAGCCACGTGGCAAGGAAGTGGGTGACCTCTAGAGACTGACAGCAGCTCCCTTCTGACAGCAAGCAAAGAAATGGAGACCTCAGTTCCACAAACTCAAGCAACTAAATTCTGCCAACGTAGATAATGAGTTTGGAAGTGGATTTTCCCCCCCAAGTCTCTGTTTGAGAACTCACCATGGACAATATCTTGATTTCATTCTTCTTGAGCAGAATCTAGTCATGCTGTGAAGGACTTTCTGACCTACAGAGCTGGGCTAATTAATGGGTATTGTTTTAAGCCTCTAAACTTGTTATTTGTGACCCAGCAATAAAAAACTAATGCAGGAAAGAAATTAAAAAGACGTTTGTCATTTGATTCTCCATAGTTAGGTACATGGAAAAGCAGACTTTTTCTTCCTTCCTCTAAAAGCCAAATTCATACAACCTCAGGCTATATCTGATTTGCCCAAGCAGTCAAATAAAGCTATTTGATACTTTCAACAAATATTTATTGACCTTCAGGTGATACCTTGGGAACTGTGTATGTAGGAATGAGTAAAATTATTGGAATTTGATTTTTTTAAATATTTTTAACTAGTTGGACCATTAGAGAATGAGTAGAGGTTCTTACATATAAGAAAAGAATACCTTATGGCAGCAGTCCCCATCTTTTGGGCAGCAGGGACCATTACAGAAGTAGAGGTATTGCATTTTAAATGACTTGGCTTAAAACTGGCAGCAGCAGAATCTATATCAATGGGCAAAAAAGCCAACCAGCATTAAATGACAATATTAGACTCATGAATATCAATATTAATCCTGAATTTAAATGGATTAAAACCCCAATCAAAGACACAGACATGCAAACTGAATAAAAAGTCAAAACACATCGGCACTCTGTATCCAGATCCATCTCATAAGCAAGGACACACAAAGACTCAAAACAAAAGGTTGGAGGAAGACTCACCAATCAAATGGAGGGGGAAAAAAACAAAACAAACAAACAAAAACAGGAGTCATAACTTTCATCTCTGACAAAATAGACTACAATAGTAACAAAGACTAAAAGAAACAAAGAAGGACATTACATAATGGTAAAAGGATCAATGCAACAATAGGAATCAATGATCATAAATATATATGCACCCAATATAGGGGCACCCAGATACATAAGACAAGTTTTCAATGACTTATAAAGAGACTTGGACTCCCGCACAATAATAGCGGGAGACTTTGACACCACATTGTTAATATTCGACGGATCAACGAGATAGAAAATTAACAGGGACATTTATGATTTGAACTCAGACCTGGAACAAGTAAACTCAGTGAATATTTATAGAATTCTTCATCCCAGGTCCACAGAACATACATTTTTTTTAGTATCACATTACACCTATTTTGAAAGTGACCAAATAAATGGAAGCAAATCACTCTTCAAAAAAAAAAAAAAAAAATGGCAGCAGCATCATAGTGTATGTCTGCCTACATTTTAATATACATGCATAATTTATTTTTATAACAATGTTTATAATTTATTAGCAGTGTGTATTTGAAAACTGATATGGTTTGTGTCCTCACCCAAATCTCATCTTGAATTGTAACTCCCACAATTCCCACATGTCATGGGAGGAACTCAGTGAAGGTGATTGAATTATGGGGGTGGGTCTTTCCTGTCCTGTTCTCATAATAGCAAATGAGTCTCATGAGACTGATGGTTTTAAAAAGAGGAGTTTCCCTGAACAAGTTCTCTTTTCTTGTCTGCCACCATGTGAGACATGTCTTTCACTTTCCACTGTGATTGTGAGGCCTCCCCAGCCACATGGAACTATAAGTCCAATAACCCTCTTTCTTTTGTAAGTTGCTCAGTCTTGGATATGTCTTTATTAGCAGCATAAAAACAGACCAATGTAATAACTTTCATCATAAGTGGTTTCAACTAAATCAATTGAACAATACACTGAACTGTGTATTGAATCTTGAGGTTGTTTGGAGTATGTTCATTCTCTCACCAAGTATTTAGTGAGCATCTGTTATGTGTCAAACATGCTTTTAGGCCTTCAGTGTATAAAGATTAAAATGAAAGATATGGATTGAGCTTACAGTGTAATGGAGAAGATCAACATACAATAAACAATTATACATATATTATTATATACATATAATTATACATATGCACATACATAATTATACATGTATATATTCATATATGCAATTAAACTATAAGCACCTTCATGTATATGCATATATATGAATCTCTTTTTCCTCTTTAAGGACAGATATATACCGTCTGCAATAGTGCTGTTGTATCATCAATGACCTTTAAAGACAGATGCCAGAGTTTAGAGCAACTAAAGACTCAGGGCTCTGATCTCAATCCTAGGCCTGCTACAGGGCTCATCAGGGCAGCAATGTCAGCAGCCAGTCCAAGCCAGTCTGCTGCCTGTGTTCAAGGCAGTAGCCAACTTCCCCACCAACTCCTTGCTACCTAGGCATTGGAAGAACATCTGAATCACATGCTTGGGAGCTAAGATCATCTGCCAAAGAAACTGGCAAAAACTCTAGCGTTTGAGAATACTGCTCTAAGTTTCCCACCCTCTGAGGGCCTTTTTCTTCTTATTCTGGAAGCCAGGCCCTAGACCATCAACATACACAAAAAATGTATGTTGCTGTCCCAGCAAATCGGGAATCTGAAAGATATGAACAGCCTACTTGAGAACACCACACCTGGGATCCTCTGGCACTTGACATATATAATATTCCTTTTATCGAATTTTTTAGTTCAAAGAAATAATTTGTTTTCTTGCTCAAGCTCAAATAATTTGGATTATTATCCCCAACAACTCCATAACAAGGAAAAACACATGCACTTGGCCTACTGGGTGGAAATATGTGAAATGGAAGAGCCATGAAAACTGAGATGGGTCAGGGGAAGAGACCTGTGGTCTGCAAATGTCATATGCAGAGGTCAGGAAGGAGGCCAGAGGTCTTTTCTTACCAGAAAAAAAAGCACGCCTTATGGCAGAGATTCCCAACCTTTTAGGCACCAGGGACTGATTTCCTGGAAGATAATTTTTCCACAGACCAAGGGATGGTTTCAAGATAAGTCAAGCACATTACATCTATTGTGCACTTTATTTCTATTATTACATTGATATATAATGAAATAATTGTACAACTCACCATAATGTAGAATCAGTGGGAGCCCTGAGCTCATTTTCATGCAACTAGACCATCCCATCTGGGGATGAGGGGAGACAGTGACAGATCATCAGTCACTAGATTCTCATACAGAGTGTGCAACTTAGATCCCGCACATCTGCAGTTCACGATAGAGTTCAAATTCCTATGAGAATCTGCTGCCCATTGATCTGACAGGAGGCAGAGCTCAGGAGGTAATGCCAGCGATGGGGAGCAGCTGTAAGTACAGAGGGATGAAGCTTCACTCACTCACCCGCCCACCAGTCACCTCCTGCTGTGTTGGCCCAGTTCCTAACAGGCCAGGGACCAGTTCATGACCTGGGGGTTGGGTACTCCTGCCTTATGGCACAGGGAAGAGAGCAACTTGTGGAATTTGCCAAAACCCAGTTCTCACTCAGTATTATCAATATTGATCAATTTACCTGTTTTTCAGTTTATCAAAAACTTAATTAACTTTCTCCAAATACTATAGCGAATCATTTCTCTGAAATGGTTGCAACAGCCTTTAAGATTTTTTTTTACCATTTAGTTTTCCTTTATAGTTGAAGCAATTTGAAATTCACAAGAAATCTTCATTCCCCAAATCATAAATTTTACCTATCTAAAATTCAGAACTCTGGGTGACTGCTGATAATTGAGTAAATTGACTTTGTGAGGTTAAACTAACTGAAAACTAATGAAAAGCTGTGTTTATATGTGGTTTTAAATCACATTACCTTTTGGTTTTGAGGGATTGTGTTCTCTTTCCGGGTCCATGACGGGGCGTAGCTTTAAAAGCAAGAATTTCCCCTGCGCCATGCCTTCTCCCATCTCTCTCCATCCTGGAGATTCAAAGGTTTATGTTTAAATTTCACAGGCACGGGAAGAAACTAAAAGTCAATCACTCCAGCGGAAGTTCTAAGGAACTCCTTTCATTGGCCCAGGGTCTTAGAGAAGGTGGGGTTTCTCCCAGCATAAAAGTCCGTGCTCCCTCACCTGCGCCCGATTTCCAACTTTACTGGAATCCCCTCTCACACGATGGGAGCTCCCTCCAGGATTTTCCCCTCTGGAATCCCCTTCCACACTCTTCGTGGAAGCCTTTCTCTTCTCCTTTCCTTCTCTTTTCTCTACCTAAATAAAATCACCTTTCTGCAACACTTCTTAGGTCCAATATTCACTTTACGAGCACACGGTCCACCTGCAGTGGCCCCAGCGCTTATTCTTTAAAAAGTTATAGGCCAAAAACCCACAACAATCACCTGCATAAAAAAAAAAAAAAAAAAAACCTGGTTACAGTTTCCCCTATTTCTCCCAATTGCTACCACGTTGACATTTATTATTCTTTGCCAACTTACATCTGAATCTTGTTTCAATGGGGATGTCTCATAATGAGAGAGAAACTGCCTCCTGCTAGGAAAGCTAAAAATTCCAGTTATTCCATTCTCTTGCGTTCCTTATAGCTAGGGCAGGGCTGTGTGAATTACTGTAAAAGGTATCAAATGCTAAAACATTACTTGTTAAATCTCCTTAAATTTTATCAAAGAGTTGGAAACATTCTTCCCCTAGAGCTTTTCATGGCTGGTTCCTTACCATTATTGTTCAGCTACTAGAGATCTTTTCCTAAAACCCCCAATCCCAGTACCACCACACACCTGCCACACCCTTGCAATGAAAAGCTGCCTCTCCTCATCCTGTGCCGTATTAAATCAGTACTTAATTAATCATAATTGTAAAATTGAATTTCAATTACCTAAAATGCTGCTATGAAAACCAGTCAACTAAAGCATTGCAGAAATCATCAGAAGTTGCTTAAAAATCTCATCCAATAGAAACCACCATAAAGTATAGTGTATATTTTTTGGAAAATTAGTGTTTGGAGTATCTTTAGGATAATTCATTTTTTTGGTCAAATTCATTTCCAGTGAATTGATGTTTTGTAACCTGGAAAGCAAGAGATGCTGGATACAGCCATGGGCAAGGATCAGTTCATGGCCTATCTCAGCCATGCTAAGGAATCTGAACTTGATTCTTAGAACATCTGAGAATCTCCGAAGGAAACTGACTTCGTCTGACTGTATTTTAGAAAGATCTGAGTGTAGTTGAATAAACTTAACAGTAGTTATATGGGGGTGGGAGGCCAGGACAAGGGAGGTATTGGGGAAATGCTAAATTATCTTTTGGTTTGGCTTCTCTAGTTTTCCAACAGTGATCCTGCAATGATTTGGGAGAGGGAAAGGAGGGAGAAAAATAAGGCAAAGAGCCTCAGTTTTTCCCTGAGTCTCCTATACAAAGAAGTGATGCTGGCTAGATACCAATTTGTACCTTTTTATACTTGTTTCTACATATTCTTACTCTGTTTTCACTAACAAAAGCAAAAATTGATATTCCATTATCAGCCTTTTTGCATGATTCTTCTAGCAATTTTGGATATTGCACTCGGCTACAGAAACACTCTCTTCTATTCGTCATAACCAGCATTAATCCCATAGCTGCTCAATAATTAGCTGCTGTGGCTAAATGCTGGTTAAGTGCTGTCTGCGGTGTTTCTCAAAGTATGTTTGTTTGGCTCACTAGCAGCAGTTTCACCTGGGATGCTCATAAAAGTGTAAATTCCTGGACCCTGAGCCAGCCCCACTGAATCTGAATCCCTGGGGTTGGAGCTTAAAGGTTTTCATTTTAATGAACTCTCTCTGTGATTTATTGTGATTCTTAAGCACAATAAAATTAGAGGACTGCTACATAGACTGTCTCTGGGCAGTGATTCCCTAACCAATAGCAAGCTGGGATCACCTGTATTGAAAACACAGTCCTGGATGTCTCCTAAAGATTTTATTTCATAGGTCTGGCCTAGGGCTCTGGATCACCGAGAATCCTCTGCAAATCAGTGGATTCAGCTGGTACAGTTGATGTCACTTATACAGGTGGTTCAAAAGAAATGTGAGCACTTCCCACAGAGGCCCTCTTCACTTTAACACACTGATTATCTAATCTTTTAATTATTCACCACTACAAGGAGGTTTGATGCGAATCCACAAAACATCTGCCTGCATGTCAACTGAGTATTTCTATGTATGTGAAAAACATTAATGGTAATGACAGTGAGGCTGAAATAAGCTCCAGCAACTAGAATTTTCCAAGATCCAGGCATGAATTCTCCTTGTTCACAGATAGCCTGACATACATTGTAAAATTCTTGAAGTCTTCGATCTAAGCATAGTCTTTACTTGACCAAAAATTTTTTTTTCAAAAAATGATAACAGAAGTCAGTTACAATGAATATAGGCCTAAAATATCATTTTTCCAATGTGTCAAGGTGACAATTAACCTAATGGCATTTCAGAGGTAGAAGTAGTCGTCTTCATAGCATTAAAATGGATTTCCAGGCAATATATTATTTGCTGGCATGAAAAATAGATAAAATTCTGGGTGGCAGATGAAAGCCAAAGCTTGAGAGGGGCCATAAACCATGGAGAGATTGGTATCAGTGAACAATGATTAATTCTCATAGAGACTAATAAATAAAGATAACAATATGTTGTATTATGCTTAGCACATCTGGTACTTCAAAACTCATAATCACAGCACAAACTGAAATTTGAGTTAGCCGTCCTCACTGGGGAAGTTACCTCAGACGTGACTCTGGACTGCTTTTTCATGAAATCAGCACTGCATGGGACGTAATTGCTGGCCTTCAGCTCAGGACAAGGCAGTAATTGCAGGTGGTGAAAGGGGGATTATCAGCTTTCAGACGGCTAAAGAGTCAGGTGGCACCAACTTTGTAAAGTGGGTCAATATTTGGATAATCGATTTCTCTCTCTTTCCTTGGTCTTCAAATGTTAAAGTGTCAAAGGAAAGCATAGAAAATGTATTGCAAGTTAAGAACAAGAAAGAACAAGGTCACACGTCTGAGTCACTTTTCTTAAATTGTCATCATGAAATAACCACATATTAGTTATTAAAATTGGAATTTATGAATTGAATGGGCAAACTAAAATCTACTTAATCCAACTTCCTTTCTGGAGGTAGAAACGTAAGATCAGCTGAAGTGAAATTATCATTTTAATGACCGTACTGTTTATTTCTTAAATACAAGTTTTATTGGAGCTATTCTATTGATTATTTTTAGGATTTCTTTCATTGAGATTCCATCTTTATATAAAATTCAACTTTTCTACCTGAATATATGCTGTATGCTTTAATAACATTTTTTAAGAAAGGAAAATGTTACATTATCAGGAAGAGACATAGAAATGACTATTTTAAAAACTACTAAGCCATGTAAAATTCTCATGAGACATTAACTGATCAAATTGTTCTTAATCATCACCTATGTGGCTGACACCGGGTTGGCTGCCAAACCTAAAGGAACTAATAGCCCACAAAAATAAAAAGACACCTGAACAAATATTTTAAAAAGTGTTTCAATAAAATGTGGTAAATGTTACAATATTGGTACATAAATGCTGTGAAAAGAATTGGCAGTAAAACATCTTGAAAGAATAGTAATCTATGTAATCTGGAATATTCTGTGGCACCATTTCCAAGGAATGGTGTTAATAAATCACTTTAATTTCCCTTATCCAAGTCAAGATGACAAAATAAATGCTTTATATGAAATGGTGAAAAGCAGAAAACATTAAAATTGGGGGAATTTTTAATTTCATCAACTGTAATTTCTAGATTATACTACTAAAAAAATATTTCATGGTAGAAATAATTTATGAACAGCATAGTACTTCATGTAGAATTATGCTGGCTGCTAGAGATACAGAATTACCGAGTTCTGTTCTTCAGAATCTCAGCCTTCAGAAGAAAGAGGCAGGTAAATAAATACCTATAACTGCCACAATACCTAAAGTACAGAGAAATGTTTCTCTTGAATCTGTTTTGACTACACAAGATAAATCTCTTTGAAGGATACCAAAGAAAGGTACAACCATAATTAGGAGCAGAATCCAAGCCCTGTAAATAGGAAGCAAGACAGAACACACATTCTGTTGCCTATTCTGAGCTGGTGCAAATCTGGCAGGTGTGGATTTGCATCCAGGTAACCACCTCAGGTTCACACAGGTCAGCACCTGCAGCCACAAACACAGGTGGTAGTTGGTGGCATTTTTTAAACTTTAGGTACTAAATTACAGCCTCCTGTTTCTACCTTCCAAATACCACCGTATGTCAGTCTGGCCTTATTTTCTATCCTCCTTAAAGAGAACTAGGAATTCCAAAGGGCTGTGAAACCCAAATAAAGTGAATTCCCTGCTCCGGTAGTTCTCCAACTCTGACCATCAGTTTGTTTTTTTTTTAAATGCAAATTGCTAGGACCATCCCACATCTATCAGATTAAGTCCACTGGGAGTAGAGCCGGGGACACTGGTGGTTTTTTTTCAGGTACCTCAAAGGGATTTTGATATAGGTAGTTTATAAGCTACTTTGAGGAACACCACCTTAGGTTATACAAACATGTACATGCTAGTCAGATACAACCAAGTATTTTGATTCAACAGTGAGATGATAAAATGTCTCAGTCATATTTTTAAATGATTAAAGTTATGACAGTTTTAAATTATGTTCTGTAATTAACATGGCCATTTATCATTGTTATACACATTCACGAATGAGGAATTACATAAAATAGACACTCTCCCCTTCCTCCTCCTTCAACTAGGCCACTTCACACCCCAGAGGTGAGCCCTTGGTGACTGTGTGCAGATCCTTCCAGGCCTGTTTCTATACAATTGCGTGTCTATAACTAAGATACGATTAAGATTTACTGTGTTTCAATTTTATAGAAACATCAAACATTTTTTCATTTTCTACTTAACAATTTATAGAGCTTTACCAAGTTAGAATTTATGAATATATTTCATTATTTTTATTTATTCTGTCATATTCTAGTATAAATATACCATAAGTTGCTTAATTATTCTCAACAGATGTATATTCAGGTTATCTCTTTCCTTTGCTATTACAGAAAGCGTTTTAGTGAGACATCTTTATGTATGGCTACTTGTGCAAATATGCAAGAATTTCTTAGGGATAGCCACATAGGTGTAGAATTTCTGAGTCAAAAGGTATATACATTCTAAGTATTGATTGCCTTAAACACTGCCCTTTTACCACCACACAATGAAAGCTAAATAAGCCTGGTATCATGACTTGAGCCTGTAGTCCCAGCTACTTGGCTGAGGTGGGAGGATCCCTTGAGCCAAGAAGTTCAAGGCCAGCCTGGGCAGCATAGCAAGACCCTGTCTCAAAAAAAAGGAGCAAAAGACAGACCTCTCTTTTAGCTTTCTTTGGACCTTTGTGAGAAACAAGCTCATTAAATACACTTTTTTAAACCAACCTGATGAGTTTAATTATAGTTTATGAGTTTAATCTGCATTTCCCTGATTATTGTGTTATTTCTGTGAATGGCCCACTCATATCTTTTGCCCACTTTCCCATTCATCTTGTTGATTTATGGGCATTTTAAATAGTTTTGGTGGTGATTCTATCTATGAAATAGTGATGAGAAAAGTAGAAGGAAAACAAACAATCACATAATAATGATAGACTTGGAGTTATAAATATGAAATTAGTATTATAAACAATATTTCAGTTGGTCTATTATATGTGCTTTTATTTTACTTATGACACCTACTGTCATACAGAGCTGTTTTCTATGTTTATTTATTCCAACCTGTCCATCATCGTGTCTAAGGGGCCTAGACGTACTTACTGTCTCTATTGCTTCTGGATGTGCATGGGGGTGGTTGCTGGGGTGAAAAAGGGAGGCAGAGTAAAATTTAATCAGGGCTTTTAGCTTCAGTGACTTCACAGTCAGTGGTACCATAAACAGACATAGGGGATGGAGGAAGAAAAGCAGACTTGAGAAGGAAAAGCATTGTTGAGTTCTATTTGGGGTATGTTGTGTTTTCTATTCCAGATGAAGATCTTGATTGCAATACCCAGGACAAAGTTGAAAATATACCCATCACTCACCAAAGAAGCAATCTTTTTATGGATGTTTGTGGACCTTGTGTGGTGCTCACATTCTAGTTTTGCTGTGTGAGCCTACTTTCTTTTGTTTACATGAGCTTGGAACCCAGCCATCAGCTCAAAGCAGATGCCAAGCTTCTAAAACCAGATTGACTAGGGCCTGCTGATGAGCTCGCTCTCAGGTCTATGTTCTTGCGTGGAAATACAATATTGCATACATTTTTTTAAATAAGCCCTTTGGGGCAAAAATTATTCCTAAGCTCCTTGCAATGGTTACTACCTGTTTGTTCTAATTTTCACAGCTTTTAAACCACTGGATAAACATAAAATATTGGTGTTTCAGCAGCTATCGACTCTATTCCTCAAGGTTTTTTATGTTTTATGAATGTGGACAGTCTATACCTATTCATAGGCTGTAATTATCAACATGTTATTGACTTACCAGCTTGATATTTACAAACTTTCCCATAGCCTTCAAATTTTACACTGAGACACTGAAGCTTAGAGAGATTGAGTGCCTTGCTCAACATCGTGCCACTAGTAAAGCTGTTCCTTCAGTTCTGGGAATAATGATTAAGCCCTGAGCTCAGAGAGAGGTCTAGGCTAGAAATACGAACCTGCAATAAACGTCCTTGAAGATCTGGAGTTGAATACAGATTTGGCTTCATGGATGTGCAGCTTGCAGTTATAAAGGAATGCTCTAGTTTGGAAATGGTTTGGCCTCAACAGAACTCGTGAAAATTTGATCCTTAATGTGGTGATGTTGGGAGAGGGGGACCAGTGGGAGATGATTGGGTTATGACAGCAGATCCCTCATGAATGGATTGGTGCCATTCTTACAGTGGTGAGTGAGTTCTCTCCCTACTGAGACTGAATTTGTTCTCCAGGAATGGATTAGTTTCCATGTCAGTGGGTTGTTGTAAAGCCAGCATGCCCCTCAGATTTTGTTTGTTCACAATGTACCTGCTTTCCTTTTGACCTTGTCTGCCAGGTTATGATGCAGCACAAAAGCCCTCGAAACCAGGGCCATATCCCTTGCACTTCCCAACCTGCAGAACCATGAGCTAAATAAACTTCTTTCCTTTATCCAGTCTCAGGTGTTCCATGATAGCAGCACAAAACAAACAGATGAGGCCATGATTGACTTAATGTTCTGCTATTCTGAAATTCTTAATAATTGTTAAGCAAATGACCCTGCGTTTTTATTTTACACTAGGCCTCAATAATTATGCAGCCAGTCCTGGGTGACTGAGGTTGTTTAAGGGATGTAAATAAATTAAGACTTACAGCAAGACAAGAGACAGAATCCTAGGAGACTCAACTTGGAAGTATTAGCAGAAGTAGAATTGTCCATGAAGAGAATTACTAAATAATGATGGAAAAAGTAGAAAGAAAATCAGTGGGCAAGGGTGTGGTCATGAAGTGAAGCTGGTGTGGAGAGACTATCCAGGAAGAATTTCAGGAAGCAGTTTGGAGGTTATGCAGAGACAAGGGGCAGCAGTTTTTTAATGGGAGAAATCAGAAAATGTCTGTGCTTGGCGGAAGAAGAAAGAAAGGGCAAATAAGTAGAAATAAAAGAATGTATGATTCAAGAGAAATTAGTATTATCATGAGATCTGAGGCCATGTGTAAAAGAATGAGGTAGATGATGGGCTTGCAGTTGGAGAGAAGAAGTGAAAGAAAGGAGAACGGGTACAGATAAACGAGGGAAGGGGGAGGGTAAGGAAACTTGAGGACTTTATGCTGCAGAACCTCTGTTTTTTTCTAATTACATAGGAACAAGACTCCAAATGTGAAGATAGAAGGAGAAAACATAAAAGTCACTTCTAGTTGGAAAGAAAGCCGACCATGCATGAGTAATGGAAAAATCAGGCTTTGGGGCCACCAACTCCCTGAAATTTATGTCAGAACACATGCAACATTTTCTTGCATGGCTATGAATCAGACAGGAAAGAGTCATCCTCACATTTCTGTCCAGTTGGTTTTAGTTGTTCAGAATTATTTACAAAGTGACATGTTTCTTGATTGCTTGTTGTATATTCTAGATCTGAGGATTATCAGAGAGGTAAGGCAGAAAGAATTCACTTAGCTCTGCTCTTGGCAGAATGAGGATTCCAGGAAGTATTGATATTTGAATTTTCTAATTATACTAATTTTTGAATCTGTGTCACTTCCTTTGCCTTTTTAAAAGAGTTTTTTTTTTTAGAGATGGGGTCTCGCTCTGCAGCCCCGGCTGATCTTGAACTCCTGGCCTCAAGTAATCATCCTACCTCAGCCTCTCTAAGTGGTTGGATTACAGGTGCGAACCACCTCTCCCAGCCTGAATCTGTGTCATTTCTATGCAAGCCTATTAGGCGCCAGGCATTTTTATATACATTACCTCATTTAATCCTTATAAGATTTCTATGTTGTTATCTTCATTACGTAGAGTAGGAAATTGAAACACCAAGAACTGAGAATTAAGTTCAAGGTCACAGGTAGTACCAGTCAGGATTCAACCAGACCTTAACACCACTGTGGCCACTGCCCATTCCCCAACCATATGCATTAAAAACACCTTATGAGTTATAGTAATTTTACACAGATGGTCCCACATTAACTTCATAAACAAGCCCGAGAGGTAGATACTATTTTCATTTTACAGATAAGAAAACTGAGATTCAGTGTAACTTTCCCCAAATCACTCAGTGGGTGAATTCAGCCTTTTTAAAGTAAAAACCCATGCTACTTCCAGAAAATACATTTAGGGCAATATTCCTCCTAGTGAACCACATCGGGTTTGCATACAGCCACTGAATTCATCTTGTGTTACTGAGGATGCACAGCCTGCAGGTGTGGTTTCCTAAAAAGAGAAAGTGCATAAGTTGATGGGAACTGAGACTTTCCCCAAAGGCTGTAGGGTGTAGAATTTAAAAAGAACCAGGGGATTTGTGCAAATGTGGCCATTGTTCTCTGTAAAGAGTTACCCAAGATTGGAGTATGTCCTTGGAATTGCCAAAGTGGCAGCTGTGTACCCAGGATGGAGAAGGGGAGAGTAAGACAAAGTTCCCCTTTTGCCTAAAAGGACCAGGTGGAGGTTCATGCAAGAACAAGCCTTTTAGCCAGAAACTGCAGGGAACCCACAGAGCCAGGATGGGGGAAGAAAGCCATGATCCTCTAAGGGGATTCCTATCTTGTTTGAGGCTGAAAACTGAGTGATCCTGAGAAGTCAAAGATAGAAGAAGAACCGTCTTGCTGGAGAGAAGCAAAACAGGGAGGTCCTGGTCGAATTTGTTTTAAGTTAATTTGAAGCCTGTGCTAAACTCTAACATACCAAGTCTCTATATCGCTTGGATGCCCTGAGGTGTTGTGCATCATAGTTTGAGGCAACAGACACTATTTCATTTACATGGTTTGCGGAACCATTCTGCAGCAGAATTAAATGGAGAAAGTCAGTTACTCCTCAAAGGGCCATCTTTCATGTCTTCTTAGTTTGAATGAGTGGTGATAGCAGAAAGTTACCAGAATAATCAGTGGCAGTAGGCAGGAATGCACCTTTTACACACAGGCTCCCTCCCTGGCACCTATGCTATCTCTTACTGATCTAGTCACACTCCCAGTGGTTACTGTGTGACCCCAGAATCTCTTCCAAGAGCTTCACTCCAGAGTTCATGTGGCTTCTCCCACCAATACACACTGACCTCTTGCTCCTCCTAGGTCTGACTCTGCAAGCTTGCTAAATCAATGTCACAAGTTTCTCATCAGGGGTTAGTAACTTAAAGTGACAAGTTGCTCAGATAGTAATTACTAGGACAATAATTATGACCTTCAGTCTTATTGGAGCAAGAGAAGATGTCTAGGTTTATATATGTAATTCTATGTATGAATAGGTGTGTGTACACATATATTTACACACACACACACACACACACACACACGCACACACAGTGCCATCTGAAATAAATTCCCCAAAAGCATAATGAAAACTAGAAGCTTCATCAAAATAAGATGGCATGAGTATTGCATGTTGCCAAAACCATTAGGATGAATGAGATAGTTATGCTCCTAGCACAGGACCATAAGCTTAGGCTACAGTGCTATTGCAGCCCTGCTGGCTAATCAGCAGCCCTCCAAGGACAGCTGCTATTTGTCGGTTAAGGCATTTCTGTTTGGCATGTGTCCTCGCATTGTTAAATACCTGAAGTGCGTAGTTTAGCAAAGCAGACACAAAAGTATTATATTCCTACGAATTGACTGCAAACATAGCTGACTAGACACAATTTTTCTTTAGAAACCTGAGCTTGTACTATTTAATATAGTGCAAGCAATATTTAATCTAGCATATTTTCCATTCAAATAATTAGCCAAAAATCAAAAATATATATTTAAAATGTTCAGAGTAGCACACCACTTTGGAAAAGAGTTTGTCAGCACCTTAAAAAGTTAAATGCAAATCTGCCATACAATTCAGCCATTCCTCTCCTACATGTTTATTCAAGAAAAATGAAAGCATATGTCCATACAAAGATTTATAGTATGAGAATGTCCACAGCAGCTTTATTTGTGATAGCAAACATCTAAAAGCAATACAAACCAGCAGGTGAATAGATAAGTAAATTGTGGTACATGCAGGCAATGGAATATTATTTGGCAAGAAAACTGAATGAGCTGTTGATACAGTGAAACAACATGAACAAATCTCAAAATAATTATGCCGAGTGAAGGAAGCCAGACCAAAAAAACACATATTGTCTGATTCACTTTACATAAAATTATAGAAAGTGTGAACTGATCTATAGTGATGGAAGGAAGCATATCAGTGGTTGTCTGAGAACACAAAGAAACAAGTTTATTAACTTGATTGTGGTGATGGATTTATAAGTATACACATATGTAAAAACTTATCACGAGGGGGAGGGCTCAAGATGGCGCTGCGAGAACAACCCAGGATTGAAGCTCTCGGTCAATCCACGGAGAGGTGAGTCGGAGCTGCATTTTCAGACTGATCTTTGTTGCCCACAGAATGGGGAAATTCCCAAGTATAAAGGAGACGTGGGACGCCAGGCAGAGGCTCTGCCTGGTGAAGCCAGCAGCTGGGGTGGCGGCGGCCGGCCCTACCCAGCGTGCCCCACAGGGCGCGCTTGTCCAGGTGCCCTGTTGAACCGGCAACCTGAGACTTGAGAGGGCTGAACTTGAGACTGAACGGGACTTGGACAGTGGGCCAGCCCAGGGGATTGCAGGGACACAGTGTTTGGGGTAGCGCAGTGGGACGGACAAAACGGCAATTCCAAACGCTCCCTGTAGAGACAGGCCCTGAGATGCTCCATGGGGGAGGGGCGTCCACCATTACCGAGGCAACCCGCCCCTACTGAGATACACGCCCACTGCTGATGCAGCCTGCCGTTGCCGAGGCAACCCACTACAACAGAAAGACTCTGCCACAGGGCGCAGCCCGTGGCGGAGACCGCAGCAGAAGAGCAGAGCCTGCAGCAACAGGGCGAACCTCACAACAACAGGGTGGAGCCTCGGCAGGCAAATAGTGACCAGACTGCCTCCTAGCTGGGCAGGACACCTCAACGGACTTCCAAAATTAAAGTCCCAACCCCCCAAGACAAAGCATTTGAGAAAAAAAGGGTTTCTTAATGAGCTCTGTTGCAGCAGAATCAAACATAGCAGCCTAACAGCCCTGAATGAACAATAGAGCTCACAGCTCAGCAATTGAGCTCCGATAAAGTACAGACTGTCTCCTCAAGCAGCTCCCTAACCCCTCTATATCCAAAAGACTGACATTTGGCAGGCATCATCCTGGGACAAAGATAGCAGAAAAAGAAGCTGTTAGCATCCCTCACTGTTCCGCAGCTGCTATAGGTGCACCCCAGACAAGCAGGGCCTGGAGTGGACCTCAGCAGTCATACAGCGAAGGGGCTAGACTGGTAGAAGGAAAACCAAGTAACAGAAATACTTCATCACCAACAATCTGTGTGTCCACTCAGAGACCCAATTGAAAAGTCAGCAACTATGCAGATGACAAGTGGATAAATCCACAAAGATGGGAAGAAACCAGCGCAAAAAGGAGGAAAACACCCGAAACCAGAACACCTCACCTCCTAGAAAAGACCAAAACTCCTCACCAGCAAGGGAACAAAGCTGGTCAGAGAATGACTGTGATGAAATGATGGAATTAGACTTCAAAAGGTGAAAAATGAGAAACTTTTGTGAGCTAAAAGAACATGTATTAAATCAATGCAAAGAAACTAAGAACCTTGAAAAAAGATATGAAAAAAGATTTGAGGAAATGATAACAAGAATGGATAACTTAGAGAGGAATATGAATGAATTAAAGGAGCTGAAAAACACAATACAAGAGCTTCGTGAAGCATGCACAAGTTTCAATAGCCGAATTGACCAAGCAGAAGAAAGAATATCTGAAGTCGAAGATCAACTCAATGAAATAAAACAAGAAACCAAGATCAGAGAAAAAAGCTCAAAAAGGAATGAACAAAGTCTCCAAGAAATGTGGGACTATGTGAAAAGACCTAACCTACGTTTGATAGGTGTACCAGAAGGGAATGAAGAGAATGAATCCAAGCTGGAAAATACTCTTCAGGACATCATCCAGGAAAATTTCCCCAACCTAGCAAGACAGGCCAACACTCAAATGCAGGAAATACAGAGAACACCACAAAGATATTCCACAAGAAGAGCAACCCCAAGGCACATAATCGTCAGATTCAACAAGGTTGAAATGAAGGAGAAAATACTAAGGGCAGCCAGAGAGAAAGGTCGGGTCACCCACAAAGGGAAGCCCATCAGACTCACAGCAGATCTCTCAGCAGAAACTCTACAAGCCAGAAAAGAGTGGGGGCCAATATTCAACATTCTTAAAGAAAAGAACTTTCAACCCAGAATTTCATATCCAGCCAAACAGCTTCAGAAGTGAAGGAAAAATAAAATCCTTTGCGAACAAGCAAGTACTCAGAGATTTTGTCACCACCAGGCCTGCTTTACAAGACCTCCTGAAAGAGGCACTACACATAGAAAGGAACAACCAGTACCAGCCATTCCAAAATCACACTAAATGCTAAAGAGCATCAACATAATGAAGAATCTACAACAACTAACGGGCAAAACGGCCACTTAGCATCAAAATGGCAGTATCAAATTCACACAAAACAATATTAACCCTAAATGTAAATGGACTAAATGCACCAATCAAAAGACACATACTGGCAAATTGGATACAAACCCAAAACCCATCAGTGTGCTGTATCCAGGAAACCCATCTCACATGCAAGGATACACAAAGGCTCAAAATAAAGGGATGGAGGAAGATTTACCAAGCAAATGGAGGGTAAAAAAAGCAGGAGTTGCAATTCTCATCTCTGATAAAATAGACTTTAAAGCAACAAAGATCTAAAGAGACAAAGAAGGCCATTACATAATGGTAAAAAGATCGATACAACAAGAAGAGCTAACGATCCTAAACATATATGGACCCAATGCAGAAGCACCCAGTTACATAAGGCAAGTTCTCAATGACCTACAAAGAGACTTAGACTCCCACACAAGAATAGTGGGAGACTTTAACCCTCCACTGTCAATATTAGACAGATCAACCAGACAGAAAATTAACAAGGATATCCAGGGCTTGAACCCAGACCTGGAACAAGCAAACCTGATAGACATTTACAGAACTCTCCACCCCAAATCCACAGAATATACATTCTTCTCAGCACCACATTACACCTACTCTAAAATTGACCACATAATTGGAAGTAAAGCACTGCTCAGCAAATGCAAAACAACTGAAATCATAACAAACAGCCTCTCAGACCATAGTGCAATCAAGTTAGAACTCAGAATTCAGAAACTAACCCAGAACTGCACAGCTTCATGGAAACTGAACAACTGGCTCTTGAATGTTGACTGGATAAACAATGAAATGAAGGCAGAAATAAAGAAGTTCTTCGAAACCAGTGAGAACGAAGACACAACATGCCAGAACCTCTGGGACACATTTAAAGCAGTCTCTAGAGGAAAGTATATAGCAATAAGTGCCCATATGAGGAGAATGGAGAGATCCAAAATTGACACCCTATCGTCAAAATTGAAAGAGCTAGAGGAGCAAGATCAAAAAAACGCAAAACCCAGCAGAAGATAAGAAATAACTAAGACCAGAGCTGAACTGAAGGAGATTGAGACACGAAAAACCCTTCAAAATATCAATAAATCCAAGAGCTGGTTTTTTGAAAAGATCAACAAAATAGACAGACCACTAGCTAGATTGATAAAAAAGAAAAGAGAGAACAACCAAATAGATGCAATAAAAAATGATAAAGGGAAAATCACCACAGATTCCACAGAAATTCAAACCATCATCAGAGAATATTACAAACAACTCTATGCACATAAACTAGTAAACCTGGAATAAATGGATAAATTCCTGGACTCCTGTGTCCTCCCAAGCCTAAACCAGGAGGAAGCCAAAACTATGAATAGACCAATAACAAGGTCAGAAGTCGAGGCAGCAATTAAGAGCCTACCACACGAAAAAAGCCCAGGTCCAGACGGGTTCACAGCCGAATTCTACCAGACACACAAAGAGGAGCTGGTACCATTCCTTCTAAAACTATTCCAAATAATCCAAAAAGAAGGAATC
This sequence comes from Callithrix jacchus, assembly GCF_049354715.1. Taxonomy (NCBI): domain Eukaryota; kingdom Metazoa; phylum Chordata; class Mammalia; order Primates; family Cebidae; genus Callithrix; species Callithrix jacchus. The sequence goes on along the minus strand of NC_133503.1, from coordinate 141,428,772 downwards.
CTTCCCAAATCATTTTATGAGACCAACATCATCCTGATACCAAAACCCAGCAGAGACCCAACAAGAAAAGAAAACTTCAGGCCAATATCCATGATGAACATAGATGCAAAAATCTTCAATAAAATATTGGCAAGCCAATTGCAACAGCAAATCAAAAAACTTATTCATCATGATCAAGTAGGATTTATCCCAGGGATGCAAGGCTGGTTCAACATACGCAAGTCTATAAACGTAACCAAAAACAAAAACCACATGATTATCTCAATTGATGCAGAGAAGGCATTTGACAAAATTCAACAGCCCTTTATGCTAAAAACCCTCAATAAACTCGGTATCGATGGAACGCATCTCAAATTAATAAAAGCTATTTATGACAAACCAACAGCCAATATCATACTGAATGGGCAAAAACTGGAAGCATTCCCTTTGAAATCCGGCACTAGACAAGGATGCCCTCTGTCACCACTCCTATTCAATATAGTACTGGAAGTTCTAGCCAGAGCAATCAGGCAAGAAAAAGAAATAAAGGGTATTCAAATAGGAAAGGTGGAAGCCAAATTGTCTCTATTTGCAGATGACATGATAGTATACCTAGAAGACCCCATCGCCTCAGCCCAAAAACTCCTGAAACTGATAAGCAACTTCAGCAAAGTCTCAGGATATAAAATCAATGTGCAAAAATCACAAGCATTCGTCTACACCAATAACAGACTTAAAGAGAGCCAAATCAAGAACGAACTGCCATTCACAACTGCTACAAAAAGAATAAAATACCTTGGAATACAACTCACAAGGAACGGAAGGGACCTCTTGAAGGAGAACTACAAACCACTGCTCAACGAAATCAGAGAGGACACAAACAGATGGAGAAACATTCCATATTCGTGGTTAGGAAGAATTAATATCGTGAAAATGGCTATACTGCCCAAAGTAATTTACAGAATCAACGCTATCCCCATCAAGCTACCATTGACTTTCTTCACAGAACTGGAAAAAACCACCATGAACTTCATATGGAACCAAAAGAGGGCCCGCATAGCCAAGTCAATTCTAAGCAAAAAGAACAGAGTGGGGGGCATCACACTACCGGATTTCAAACTATACTACAAGGCTACAGTAATCAAAACAGCATGGTCCTGGTACCAAAACAGAGATATAGACCAATGGAACAAAACAGAGGCACCGGAGGCAACTATACAATCTTTGATAAACCTGACAAAAACAAACAATGGGGAAAGGATTCCCTGTTTAACAAATGGTGTTGGGAAAACTGGCTAGCCATGTGCAGAAAGCAGAAACTGGACCCCTTCCTGACACCTTACACTAAAATTAACTCCAGATGGATTAAAGACTTAAACATAAGACCTGGCACCATAAAAACCCTAGAAGGAAATCTAGGCAAAACTATCCAGGACATAGGAGTAGGCAAGGACTTCATGACCAAAACACCAAAAGCATTGGCAACAAAAGCCAAAATAGACAAATGGGACCTAATCAAACTCCACAGCTTCTGCACGGCAAAAGAAACAGTCACTAGAGTGAATCGGCAACCAACCGAATGGGAAAAAATTTTTGCAGTTTACCCATCTGACAAAGGGCTGATATCCAGAATTTACAAAGAACTCAAACAGATTTACAGGAAAAAAACAAACAAGCCCAGTCAAAAGTGGGCAAAGGATATGAACAGACACTTTACAAAAGAAGACATACATGAGGCCAACAAACATATGAAAAAATGCTCATCGTCACTGGTCATCAGAGAGATGCAAATCAAAACCACGCTGAGATACCATCTCATGCCAGTTAGAATGGCGATCATTAAAAAATCTGGAGACAACAGATGTTGGAGAGGATGTGGAGAAATAGGAACACTTTTACACTGTTGGTGGGAGTGTAAATTAGTTCAACCATTGTGGAAGACAGTGTGGCGATTCCTCAAGGCCTTAGAAATAGAAATTCCATTTGACCCAGCAATCCCATTACTGGGTATATATCCAAAGGACTATAAATCGTTCTACTATAAGGACACATGTACATGAATGTTCATTGCAGCACTGTTTACAATAGCAAAGACCTGGAATCAACCCAAATGCCCATTGATAATAGACTGGATTGGAAAAATGTGGCACATATACACCATGGAATATTATGCAGCAATCAGAAATGATGAGTTTGTGTCATTTGTAGGGACATGGATGAATCTGGAGAACATCATCCTCAGCAAACTGACACAAGAACAGAAAATGAAACACCGCGTATTCTCACTCATAGGCGGGTGATGAAAAATGAGAACACATGGACACAGGGAGGGGAGTACTAAACACTGGGGTGTATTGGGGAAAAGGGGAGGGCCAGTGGGAGGGGGAGATGGGGAGGGATAGCCTGGGGAGAAATGCCAAATGTGGGTGAAGGGGAGAAAGGAAGCAAAACACACTGCCATGTGTGTACCTATGCAACTGTCTTGCATGTTCTGCTCATGTACCCCAAAACCTAAAATGCAATAAAAAAATTTTTTAAAAAAACTTATCACATTTTACAATGTTAAAGATGTGCTATTTATTGTATTTCAACTATATCACAATGGATTTTTTAAAAGTATAGAGGGCATGTGGGAATGCGGACAAAATAAATGAGATTGGCAAGAATATCCTTTCTCTATAGGATCTGTTTGGTTAAGAAGGCACTACATGACTAACACGTAATAGAAGGTGAGGAAGAATCATATATATGCTTATTTTGCATTAGTTACATATTTCTTTGTATTATCTCTTCCTCTTCTTCTCATTTCCTGCCCCCAATTCTCTGATTGCTTAGTAAGTGCTATTATTGAAGCAGAGGTATTTTGGTTCATTGTTAGGAATTTCAGCTTCTGTTAATATCTTTCTTCCTCTTGACTTATGGTGGGAATTTGGCATTACAACTGTGAAAAAAAAATTAGGGGTAGATGTTGAAAAGAAGTTGAGGGAGAATAGATAATAGAGCAGTTTAGCAGTAGGTAGAAAGTAGAATTTGTGAAATTTGCTTTGGAAAGAAGGGAGGATACTTTTTTTAGGGAAATGGGACCAAAGGAATAAAGGAGATGGAGGGATACTAAAGGAGTTGGAGCACCACTTAGCAAAATTCTTTTTCTGGCATGTTAATGAAATATTCTTAAGATAAATACAGGGAATATAATGAAGGGGCTGAGATTTGAGGTAAAAGAAGAATTTGGGAATAGTCCCATGGGAAAACAATAGGGAGTCAATAAGAGGTGGGGGGAAGAAGAAAAACAAAAGCTTTGCTAAATAGCACAGAAGCAGCACTTGAACTCTCTTAGTATGACTTTCTCTGGAGTGCTCTCAGCATGGTTTGTAAAATTTTCAACAATATCAGTGGTAGTCAATTAGAGGCACAATCAGACTTCATTGTCAGAAGGGGAGAAAAGCATTTGTACCTTTAAAAAAATTAAAGTCCATTCTCGGCCAGATAAACTATTATATTAAGAAAAATTGAGTTATGCTTCTCAAAATATTTGCTCACAAATTTGCAACTATTTTTAGTAACGTATAATATCTCTCAAACATGTACTTTATTGCATGTAGTAACTGAGTATTTTTACAACTAACTATAAATGAAGCTATTGTAAGCAGCTTACCTAACATCTACTTCCTGATTTCAATGTAGTCGGCACTATTTTAGGCATTTTAAAAATATTAACTTATTTAATGCTCATAACAATGCAATTGCTTCACAAAGGAGAAAACTGAAGTACACAGAGGTTAGACATCTGATAAATGACAAAGCTAGGATTCCAGAATTTGGCTCCAGGGCCCAGTTTCTAACCTATATAATATAGTCCCTTGCATACAATTATTATATTATGTTAGTCATGTTGTCACAATTATACCAAATAGGCCAGAGTCATGAAATACAATCAGAAATCAACTTTTTTTCATCTCCCACTATTCTTTTACATTTATTCAGTAGGTCTAGTTCATCCCTATTTCTGATTGAAATTTAGGGCAATCTCATGATTTTTAGAGTTACTCTTAACAATTTAAGATCTTGTAATCTTAAGACATTGAGTCCAGTGCAATAACTAGCATTTAAATTTCATCAAAAGCTGATTCCTTTTTTTCCAGTGCAGGCCTAATCAGCCTAGTAGCCTATGAAAATGGTAGTAGGAAGGAAGTTTGATTTTCTCTCTCTCTTTCCCGCCTTGCACTTTTATACTTCTTGGCCTGCCTTGTTGACTGTGGTTTCTGATCCCTACCTCCCCTGTCAAAGGGGGAAGAGGAGCTAAAGTGGCAGTAAATGTCCCACCTAACTAACAACACTGTGGTATTAGTGCCTTCTAGTTATGGGTTTAAAGCTGACCGTCTCCCAGAGGCACTTTAGTGGTTTGTTTGCAATTCCTTCCCTACTACTAGGGATTCCTCACTTGCAGTTCCCTTGAGTAAGGCAAGTCCAGCTGATCATTAGCTACTTTCTTGACTTTCTAGGTAACTGAGAGTTTCCTTCTGTTGGGGTTTTCAACCACTTAGATAGTTCTCTTGAATGAAACTTAGGTGGTCCTGTAGAGGCATTCTCTCCCACTGAACCATAGATGATCCATGAGAAACATTCAAGTATCATTTGTCCTGACCAACTCCAGTGGTCCAGGCCATCAACATAGCCATAGCTCATTTGCTCAGCCATGTCTTTTACGTTTTCCACAAAAGATTCAGGAGCACAGTCCATCTAGAACTGAGAACTGTAGAGAACAGTTTATTAGGTTCTTTAAATTCCTCCTATCTTGACTTCAGGTGAAGGAGAAAGTAGCTCCCACTCAACTTTTCCATTTAGAATAAAGAACTTACAGCACACCTCTAGCTGTCTCCAAAAAAAATTTCTTATAATCATATCTCCTATTATTTATTTTTGAATGTGCATTAAGAGTTACAAACCTAAATTTCTAATAATCAAATTCAGCAAGGTTGCTGGATATAATAACACTATACAAACACAATAGTGTTCCTAGGTGGTTATCAGTAACCAAATATATAATATTTAAAAGTGTAATAAAATATAATTTAGAAACTATTCACAATGGCAACAAAAATTACAAGACCTCCAAAAATAAATTTACTCTATATAAGTTGGTTATGGGAAGGCACAACATAGTAAAGTGAATTCCTCCAACATTATATATAAATGCAATAATGTTCCAAAATTTTTAATAACTACAATAAATGTTTCATGTCATTTAACAAAAAATGAAAAATATATACAAAATATTAAAGGGTGGGAGTTCTAAACAATTCTGAAGAAAAAAATAGTGGGAAGCCTCAATGTACAAGCCTGAAAGACTTTTTTTATTTCTTATTTTATTTATTTATTTTTTTTAGAGACAGGTTCTCACTCTGTCTCCCAAGCTGCAGCCTTGACCTCCTGGGCTCAAGCAATCCTCCCACCCCTGCCTCCTGCATAATTAAAACTACAGGTGTGCACCACCATGCACAGCAAAGGAAACTATCAACAGAGTAAACAGACAATCTATAGAATGGGAGAAAATTTTGCAAACTATGCCTCCGAAAAAGGTCTAATATCTTGAATCTATAAGTAATGTAAACAAATTCACAAGAAAAAAACTATTAAAAGGTGAGCAAAGGACATGAACGGACACTTTTCAAAAGAGGACACCCATACTTTTTGTAACTCTCTCACTTGTTTCTATGTCGCTGTCTCTCTCTGTCTCCCTCACACACACACACACACACACACACACACTCCCAAGAAGATGCTGCAGTATTTTCTAAAATTTCTGGCTCATAAAAGTAACCCAGAAGGTGTACAAAAATCAGACCCCTAGCTCTACTTCAGAACTGTGGCATCAGAATCTCCAGGGAAGGGGCCTCAGAACCTGTGTGTTGGCTAGACATGTGGCTCACATCTATAATCCCAGCACCTTGGGAGGCCGAGGTGAGTGGATCACCTGAAGTCAGGAGTTCAAGACCAGCCTTGCCAACATGGTGAAATCCTCTCTCTACTAAAAATGCAATAATTAGCTGGGCATGGTGACATGTGCCTGTAATCTCAGCTACTCAGAAGTCTGAGCCAGGAAAATTGCTTGAACCCGGGAAGTGGAGATTGCAGTGAGCCAACGTCGCACCACTGCACTCCAGCCTGGGCAATAGAATGAGACTCTATCTCAAAAAATAAAAGATAAAAATAAAAGAACCTGCATGTTGAACAGCTGAATCTTAAAAGCAGGCAAGTTTGGAAACCAGGAAAGGAAACCACATGTGAGCAGGTTTCCTAGCACCTGACTTGAGCTAATGAGGCAATCTGAGCCAAAGAAGCTCAAGCTTAAGCCCAGTGTTATAATACTGGTAGAATCATGTTCAAAGAAGCAAACAGACCAGAGGGAGAGTTTCAGCCTTGTACCATGGCAGGGGAGGAAGAAAGGCAATAATAATATCTGTGCAAGGCACTAAAATAGTTCACAGAGGTGGAAGGCTGTGAAGACCACAAACCTCCCCTCCTATTTATCAGACTCTCCCCATTTTATTTTATATTCATTACTTCTGGCCTTCCTAACAGGCTCTACCTCTCCCTAGGCCTCAAACCACCCACTTGACCAAAACCACTGGAGGGGAGGGGCAAGAAGAGGCAGGAAGAGAGAGGAATCGCTGGGTGAGTCATCTGTGCTGAAGTCATAACCACTTTGTGTTCTATCACTTCAGAAAGGTGGTGGTGTTAGAGGAATTTTCAGGTAACAACAGAGGCCTGTTGCTAGCCCTCAGGAGCAATGATTTGTGTTGGAAAGCTGCCATAGGTTTGGAAAACTGCTCACATTATAAGCCTTCAAATATCAGGGAAAAAATAGTAAAGAGACGGAAGTTAGAGGGACGGGGGGACCAGAAGGACTTAGAAGCTGTTAGTTTATCAATCTGCAAATCTGGTGCCAGGCCAAATTTGATGGCTGTCAAATCAAGAATGTACCCAAATTAAAAAGACATATCCATCTGTCATGATTCATAAAAGGGCCCTTACAGAAGTTCAACTTATAAAAATTCAAAAGGATTGGCCAGGCATGGTGGCTCATGTCTATAATCCCGGAACTTTGGGAGCTCAGGTGGGGGGATCATCTGACGTTAGGAGGTCGACACTAGCCTAGCCAACATGGTGAAACCCCATCTCTATACTAAAAATACAAAACATTAGCTGGGTGTGGTGGTGGGTGCCTGTAATCCCAGTTACTGGGGAGGCTAAGGCAGGAGAATTCCTTGAACCCAGGTGGCAAAGGTTGCAATGAGCAGAGATCATGCCATTACACTCCAGCCTGGGCAGCAACAGCAAAACTCCATCTCACAAAAAAAAAATTCAAAAGGGTCTATGTAGGCATTTTACGATACAAATGGGAGAGGAGTTAACACCTAATCATATTTCATATGGCACCTATTTATAATATGTATTGTAAAGTAAATTGTTATTTTAGAAATTGAGGATAATTTTGGTACTATTGCTAAACCTGGGGAACATATAATTAGTAATATAATAATAATTACCTATGCAGCATAGACACTAGGATAATTACTGTATGTTTGTTGTCTTATTCGGTCCTCGGAACAGCCCTCAGAGAGAGAGATTGTCTTCATGTCCAGTGTACATACCAGCAAACCGGTGCCTGGAGATGTTAGATGACTTTCCCATGCAGACTGCTGTCCAGAGTTAATGCGGTGAACAATTATGTTCTTCAGCAACTCTAGCTGTTTCATTGCTACATTTCTTGGAGCTGTATCCTACTTCTTCGAGGTGCTTTCCTCATTTCTGTGTATAACAACATCTCCTCCACCCAGCTTATCCTGATATTCACTGTGACTGTCTTTCTGCTCCTTAGTCAGACACACTCTAATGTTGCTATTTACATGGTGCTTTGTTGTTCTGTTATACCATCTTCACTAGATCCCAAGCTACCTGGGGGCTGAGATCATGTCATATTAGTTCTTTTTCATCTTTCCTGATCTCTATGCATAGCAGGTATTCACTAGACAATTATTTAATACATGTTATGTCAGTAGAGATTGTAACACTGGTTATTGTAGTGGAAAGAATGAAAAAAATTACTAATGAAAACATTTTAAAAACCAGCCAACTTATTTTGAGATTAAAATCTGATATTCTCGGCTGAGCATGGTGGCTCATGCCTGTAATCCCAGCACTTTGGGAGGCCAAGGCAGGCAGATCACCTGAGATTGGGAGTTTGAGACCAGACTGACCAACATGGAGAAACTCCATCTCTAAAATACAAAATTAGCCTGGCATGATGGTGGACACCTGTAATCCCAGCTACTCAGGAGGATTATCCAGTGATAATCCTACTGAGGTAAGAGAATCACTGGAACCCGAGAGACAGAGCGTCCAGTGAGCCGAGATGGTGCCATTGCACTCCAGCCTGAGCGACAAGAATGAAACTCCATCTCAGAAAAAAAAATCTGATATTCTCAGTGAAACAGTTTTCAAACATAGAGTTTATGGCTCAAGATTATTTTGTTATTAGGAGAAATAAATTTAAAAGAACCTACAAGCTTGATGGCCCATATGTAATGAAATATACATTTTGTAAATCACTTCATTGTCAATCTCTGCTTAGTCAACCTCATCTTGCCTGTAGTTAATGGCAAGTCCATTAACTCTACTAAGAAGTAATGATTTGAAAAATGAAGATTGATTGAGCTGCAGTATCTTCAGATATACCATTTATCATCACTAATTACACTTCTGACTTTGTAACCATTTCAAAGTAATTTATAGGAACTAATTCATTACTCACAAAAACCAGTGACAGATGTCAAGGATAGAGGGTTACAGCCCAGCAGGTATCACTAATCAGCATTTCTTTTCTCCAGCTTACCTGTTGCTCAGTTTATGCCCAATCTCCATGATCTTAGGTAAGCAATATTTGTAGTAAGTCTTAGAAAAAGAAATCTGAAGGTAGTGTTCAGCAAATCACAAACAACCTCTATCATTCAGCTCTTTCAAATAAAATATCAAAAGTAAGTTTACTTGCTTCACTTCAGTTAGAAGAATTTTTCCCAAGGTATTCTTTTTTTTTTTTTTTTTTAATTTTTTATTTGATTATAGGTTTTGGGGTACATGAGCAGAGCATGCAAGACAGTTGCGTAGGTACACACATGGCAGTGTGCTTTGCTTTTCTTCTCCCCTTCACCCACATTTGGCATTTCTCCCCAGGCTATCCCTCCCCACCTCCCCCTCCCACTGGCCCTCCCCTTTTCCCCCCAATAGACCCCAGTGTTTAGTACTCCCCTTTCTGTGTCCATGTGTTCTCATTTTTCATCATCCACCTATGAGTGAGAATATGCGGTGTTTCATTTTCTGTTCTTGTGTCAGTTTGCTGAGGATGATGTTCTCCAGATTCATCCATGTCCCTACAAACAACACGAACTCATCATTTCTGATTGCTGCATAATATTCCATGGTGTATATGTGCCACATTTTTCCAATCCAGTCTATTATCAATGGGCATTTGGGTTGATTCCAGGTCTTATTCCTCAAGGCCTTAGAAATAGAAATTCCATTTGACCCAGCAATCCCATTACTGGGTATATATCCAAAAGACTATAAATCGTTCTACTATAAGGACACATGTACACGAATGTTCATTGCAGCACTGTTTACAATCCCAAGGTATTCTTAATGAAAGAAGTAACATTGCTCTGTTGAGTTACCTAAGTGGGCAGCTAAGCTCCCTGTTACATCCTTAATGTCCTATACAGTGAGATGTCCCTTTTAAGAGCTGCTATTTAATTATTCCAAAAATGATTGTTTATTTCTGTATCTTACATAGGATTCAGTAATTGTCTTCAGCGGATCACTAAAGCACGTGGCTTTTTAATAGGCTAGAATCCAGTCTTTTGCCATTCCAGCCCTACTTCTGTGGACTCTACTTTGGTAGAGGTTTTAAAAAGTCATGGCTTTATATATCTGTTACACCCTGAGCGTTGCTATCATATGTGTTCAACTTGCCACTTAGTAAGTCACCTTACCTCGATTGTCTCTGCTACATCAAATCAATTTGATATGCAAAGATGTCACAGGTTTGACCCACTGGAATGTGAGTGTGTATGTGTGTAAGTTTTTAAAAATGTTTATTAAAGTGTATTTTTAAAAAGCACAAAATGTATAAAGGAAATCTAATTTTGTTCACGAGAATAGTACACATGAAAATATATCTCCCTACTACAGACAGAAGTAAGACATGCCACTTTTTTTCAAGGATGGCATGGGGAAAAATTGTGCAAGAACAGTTAATCCCAGAGAAACTATCTCTGTAGGAACACTAGCAAGGTCAGTGTTAGTTATTTGCTGCCAAATGTCAGTCTGGTTGCAAATAATAGATTAGTCTTATATGTTGAAGGTCTCCACATATCTCTTTGTATCAAGGTTGTTCTCGACTCTGTATAATCTAGGCTTGAAGAGCAGTTGCCAAAGCAGGGCATGTCTCTCAAAATCACTTCTGCTGAAAAGAGAATTCCCCTTTTTTTAAATGTGTCCCTAGAAAAAGGTTTTGGGTAATGCTGCTGACACCGTGATTTTGGATGTCTGGCCTCCAGAACTGTGAGAATAAATTTCTGTTGTTTTAAGCCACCGAGTTTGTGGTAATTAGTTACGGCAGTCCTAGGAAACTACTACAGGTCAGTAACAGTGTCTTTATAGTAAAGTGTCTATAAGCATCATCTCTGCCATCTGATAACTGAAGGCTCCTCTGAGGATGGCTACTTTATCAAGAATTTGTCCAAAAACTAAAAGTCAACTTCTCCTCTTAAGGATTCATGACATCAGACCTAAAATAAAATGTTTATATAACTCATGGGGAAAATTAAACTTCAGAGAGGGGTATCATTTAGGAGAGCAATGCATTAAAAACCAATCACACCTGGGCCACTCACTATCTGCACCTAAAAAGTCAGCACAGAGAGGAGCATACGCACATCTTAATCCTGACTGACAATAACTGTTCTTAACTCCTTTCCTCTAAGTCAAATGTGAGGGCTATAAACACGGCACTTTCTGATGGATTTGCAGGGCACTGAGGCAATGGCCATTTTTCAAATTCTAGATCCTTAACAAAATGTGAGTTTAAAAACCAAATCCAAAACAGCAAATTTCACAAGGGAGGGGAATGAGGCCTACAAAAGACCACTGAGCAATAGGATGATTTAATCCATTTATCACCCTTTAAGTAAGCATTTTGAATCTCCTGTGCTGTCCCCAAGCATGGTTTCCTCTAAAGTCCACTAGAGTAACCAAATGTATTTCATGTTTTCCTAGCGTTACTTGATACACAGGTGAAAAAAGAGCAAGGCTGTCAGGCAGGCAGGTGCGTATGGTATCTCTGGAGTCCGTATCTTCCAATGCCTGATTTATGACATGGTTGCTTATACAAACATGTGGAACCAGAATTCACCTCTCCTCTAAATTCCTCCGGTCCTTTGTATCTTTTCATAAGGCTTTGTTTTGTTCATTCATTTAACATGTGTTGTGGGCTTCTATTCCTTAGTCAGTGAGCTAGACCTTAGAACAAACAAGGCACACACTCTTCTCTTGAGGAGCTCACCATCTAGTGAGAGACACAGGCAAGGAACATAAAAAAATCACAGAGCTGAAGGGTGAGAGTCATGCCAGAGACATGCACACTGTGCCATGAAACAACGAAGAAAGGGTGGCAAACAGAAGTGGAGGCGGTATCACAGAGGATACATCAGCATCATTCAGTGAGAAGCAGCTAAGGGTGCTCTAGCAGACGCAACAGCATGAGCAAAGATGTGGAGGCAAAGCGGGTAAGAGGGTCATGGCATATTCAGGAACTGGCAGAAAATTCTAGCTGGCTTCGGGTGCAGGTACAAAGGGTCCGGAGGGGAAGCCGGTGGCCATCTCTTTCCTGGCGGTCTCTGCATCAGTCCCCTGCACGCTGTTTCTGACTCAGATGAGAGCTGCACTATCCCCTGCCTGGACCTCCACATCAATCCCAACAAGCCTCAAGTCTTTCCACACCGCCACCGGAGCGAGGTTTATAAAACGATTGTCGGATCATACGCCTGTGCAATTCAAAGCCCATCAGCCCATTCCTAATGCCTCTAGAACCCAGGCCCAATTTGACCTGGCCCTACCGAATCTATACAGGCTTGTATGTGTTTGCTAGGGCTGGCAAATCTAGTACCACAGTAAAACTGGTGGCTTAAACAGTGTAAGGATATTGTTTCTTAGTTCCTGAGGCTGAAGCCGAGGATCAAGTTATTGACAGGGTTGGCTCCTTCTGAAAGTGGGGAGGGGGAAATCTATTCCAGAACTCCCTCCTCGGCTTGTAGATTGCCTCTTCTCCTGTGACCTAATTTCTTCTTCTTATAAGGACACCAGTCACATCAGATTAGGACACACCCTAATGACCTCATTTTAACTTAATGACCTCTTTAAAGAATCCATCTGCAAATACAGTCACATTCTGAGGTACTGGGGGTGAAGACTTAAATATGTGAATTTGGAAAGATGGGGGGCATGATTTATTCCCTACCAAGGCTCACCTCCTACCATTGCCCTCATTCACCCCATTCACTGTTTGAGTCAATGCCACTCACACTTCCCAAAACACAGCCTATCAAGCCCTTATCACACCTTGCTGAGAGGCAGTAAAATGTAACCGTTAACAGCGCTAACTCTAGAACACAATTCTAGCTTCGAATCCTGGATCAGCCATTCAATTGTTGTGTGACTTTGAATTTATCATGTAATCTTTCTAATCTCAGTTTTTTCTCATTTGTGCAACGGCAACCATACTAACTACCTAAATTTATAAAGACAAAATTAGGAGCTGGGTGCGATGGCTCACATCTGTAGTCCCAGCACTTTGGGAGGCTGAGGTGGGTGGATCACGCGGTCAGGAGTTTGAGACCAACCTGGCCAACATGGTGAAACCCCATCTCTATAAAAATGCAAAAATTAGTTTGGTGTGGTGACACACGCCTGTAATCCGGGCTACTCAGGAGGCTGAGGTAGGAGAATCACTTGAACCCGGGAGGCAGAGGTTGCAGTGAGGCAAGATCGCACCACTGCACTCCAGCCTGGGTGACAAAGCAAGACTCCATATTAAAAAAAAAAAAGAAAGAAAGAAAAGATAAAATTAGGAAATATGTGTAAAGCACTTAAAACCATGTCTGGCATGTAGTAAATGCTGTTTAAGTATTAATTATTCTAATTATTGTCTTCGAGTTAACTCTTACTCATTATGAATGACTTGGGTCAAATGTATCTTCTGTAAAGGCTTCTCCGACCTCACACCCTGCTTCATGTTTTCACTGGACCATTATACCAGTTAATGTACATATGTTGCCTCTCCCACTAGTCTGTGACTCCTTGAAACCAGAAACCTCTCTTCTTAAATATGAAAAGTTCAGTCTCTAGAAACAGATAGCCCAGCTCCACAGCTAACACTAACAAGCACTACTGTGTACCTTTCAGCAATTTTATCTAATCTTTCTCATCCTTGATTTTCTCATCTATAAAATGGACATAAGACTAATGCCTACTTCATAATACCTACTTCATTCGGGTGTTTCTGAAGATTAAATAGTAGACATGTGAAGGATATATCTGTTACAGAGTAAGGACCTCTGATTATTAGCTATTATCTGTTTTCATAAACTTTCCATATCCAGTATTCAGCATTCTTCTGAGTAATGAAAAGATGCACAACAATGTTTAGTTGAATGTAATCAGAAAGACTTGAACAGAGTTGAAATAGGCTGAAGCCAGATTGGTAAGGACTGAAAGTGGTCCAAGAAAAAAATGAAGGCATGGATGGAGAAAGAGGTAAAAACTGTAGAGAAATTTGCAAACTTGCTGACTGGACATAGAGAACAAAAGAAGAAGGGGGTCAAAAGTGACTTCAGGCCAGGTGCGGTGGCTCACGCCTATAATCCCAGCACTTTGGGAGGCCGAGGCGTGTGGACCACGAGGTCAAGAGATCGAGACCATCCTGGTTAACAAGGTGAAATCCCGTCTCTACTAAAAATACAAAAATTAGCAGGGCATGGTGGTGCGCGCCTACAGTCCCAGTCACTCAGGAGTCTGAGGCAGAAGAATTGCTTGAACCCAGAAGGCAGAGGCTGCGGTGAGCCGAGATGGTGCCATTGCACTCCAGTCTGGGTAACAACAGCGAAACTCAGTCTCAAAATTAAAAAAAAAAAAGTGACTTCAGTGATCTCAATTAGTAGACATATGGTAATGTCATTGCTTATGGCAAGAAACATGGGAAGGAAAGCAAAATCTGTATGGAAAGATAAAGAATTCCATATAGAGCTTTCCAAACATTCGTTTCAGTTGTTTTGAATTTGAGGTGCCAGTGAGATAACAAAGTATAAATGTCCACTGGGGCTAAATGCATGGGTATGGAAATCAAGGTTGTGCTGCGGTAGGGAGAATTGAATTGGAGCTGGAAGAAGATTGCCTTCAGAGGGAGACCCAAAGACAAGAAGAAAAGTGAAGCCCTTGGCTTCCTGCTCTTTTCCTCACACCTGCTGCTGCTCCCGTCTCCAGTGTGAGCCTCGAACATTTTCATAATCAGAGTCAAGGATTCTGCACAACACATCAAAGTGAAAGAAAAATTTCTTTCTTTCTAGATCTGTACCTATTCATCCACATTGCCATAATAAAGCTTCCATGCCTTCTAGATTTGAATCGTGGCCAAAATATTAACCTGAGAAATCCAGGCGACCCACAGGAAGCTAGTGACTTTACCTGTGTGGGCAGTATATTTGAGAAATTAAAATGTTTCTTTTTTAGGTGTCCTATACCTAATTTCTTTTTGAAAGGCCTCATTTAAAATCCACTATCTTAATTTATCGAGAGTCAGAGGAATCTGCCGCTGAAAATACAGAGGTGGGGACAGAGAGGTGAACAAAGTGGCCAAAGCAAAGCACCCTTGGTTTTACTTTAATAATGAACTGGATTAGGTAGAGCACAACCCGGAAATAAAATCCATGAAGAAAGCTGAGAAGTGAATCCATGAGCAGACTGAGGGCACTTTCCTTAAGCCATCTGTCTGTAGTCTAAACCAATCTGACCCTCCTCACTGACAGCACCTCCCTTCCCTCGTTTGCCTTCGCTCCCTCTCAGGAGAGGTAAAAGGAAGTTGACCAAGGCTGAGATTGCCCCAATACTGTTTTCTTTCCTTCCAATGTCTTTCTCATTTATTTTTATTTTTTATTTTTTTGAGACAGAGTCTCACTATGTCACCCAGACTGGAGTGCAGTGGCACGATCTTGGCTCACTGAAACCTCTGCCTCCCAGGTTCAAGTGATTCTCCTGCCTCAGCCTCCCCAGTAGCTGGGATAACAGGCATACACCACAATGCCCAGCTAATTTTTGTATTTTTAGTAGAGACGTAGTTTCACCATGTTGGCCAGGCTGGTCTCAAACTCCTGACCTCAAGTGGTCTGCTGGACTCAGCCTCCCAAAGTGCTGGGATTATAGGTGTGAGCCACCGTGCCCAGCCCCAATGTCTTTTTCAAAATTAATGTTCTATTATGGTCTTATCTTGTTAGAAATGGGGGATATACTCATCAGAAAACACAGCAAAAATAAAATAAAATAAATTTCTTAACATCCATAATCCTATATACCCAAAGATATCCAATGTAAACTCTTTGTTTTATAAGCTTTTTCTTATAAAGATCTAGACAGATATGTATAGACCTAGATCTAAATAATAAATTATAGCTATATAGACATATTTATAGATATAATTACATTTATCAATATAGACAGAGCTATGTTTATGGATACAGATACCTGTACATTTGCAGGGCTAACTCATGCAGCAGCAGAGGGTGCTTAGGGTAACAGTACTTTATTGGGTGGATGGGGCATATTTTGACCCATAATCTGCCTTTTTCATTAAGACACACTTTGTTTAATACCAAATTATTTCTAAATTCTTGGTTGTTCCCCACTATTCCCAGTCCAGCTTTTCCCTCCCCAGCTAGAGTCCATCCTTAGCTGTGACCTCTCCAGTGAACCCGCTCTTCTGTGGGTAACCCAGTCCAGGGAGTCCTCAGATTTTCCTACCACAGAGAACTGGCTGCTCCTGTCATGTCTGGGATGAAGGGAAAAAGGCCTGCTAATTTCAAGCCAGTACGATCAAACAACAGCTCTGGTTTCCTCTTGCCCTCTCGTACACTGCATGATCCTTGAATGTGTTTTCCAATAGCAAAGATTCTTTCCAAAATAAGGCTGAGTGGAGTCTTAGATGTAATGACAGTAATACTAACAATACACTAAACATTTGGTGTTATCTCTAAAGCTGAGGGCTTTATAAGTAACCCTTAAAGCAACTTCTTAACGCAAATATTGCCATTATCCCCAGTTTGCAGATAAGAAAACCAAAACTTAACGAACTAAAGTTTCATTCAAACCTAGGATTGCCTGACTCCCTAACATGAATCACACTACACTGCTCTGTCTGCGGGAGTGTCTCACAGGAGATTTAGCAAACGCCCACGACATGGACTCTAAGTGTGAAACTTCTCTTTCCTAAGGCTTCAGTTCTTTTTGGCTGAGCAAGAGCAAGGTCTGCAACTATGCAGGAGCATCTTGGTGAAGGGAGGTAGGACCCCTGCTGAGCAATCGTGCATCCACAACAAAAGTGCTGGTGGTGCTGGCTGGGTAAACTTAGAGTTACATCCTTCTCCCTGAGATGGCTCAGAAGTTTGGCTTAGTGATCATCATTTGAATGAGAGAAATTCTGTGTACCTGATGGTGTGGGTAATCCTTTTCAGAGTGCTGAATGCCAGACTTGGCACTGAACCGGATGGGGCTTTACCTAGGCTAGCTTGACTCAGGGCACTCTCTCCCTAAAGAGCATTCCTCTAGGAAAGACTTAGCAAGTACACTGAAAAACCCCCAGATCAGGCCTATTTGTATATATAATTTAACATTGCCAAAATAAACTGATTTGGAATGAAGCGCTTCCTATTTCTGCAGATCATTTTCCTTTGTTGAAGATCTTCTGAAGCTCCATTTTTATTAACTTCTATGAGCACCTTCTCTCCTCCTCTTCTCCTGTCAACAGATTGTTGACAGACTGATATTGGCCCTGATTGTTCCATGTATGAGTAAATGTGAACCTTGTTCTCTTAAATCCTTGTTTGATAAGAACAGGAAACAGAATAAAAAGCGCAAGTCCTGGGTGGGTTAGCAATGCAGAATCCAAAATAGAATATGGAATAAGGTATTCAAGAAATTAGCACATTTGTATCTCATCATACAAATCTTATCACTTGCCCCCAAAGTTTTAAATAATGAGCCCATGAAGAAGATCCTAGATTTAACTGCGAGATCCAGTTCTAAGGATAGATATTAGGACACAGTTACCCAAGTGATGGCCTTAAAGGGAGAGGTTGCAGGATCGCAGATTCCAGCTGACACACAGAAGCCTCCTTTTTCCCCACGTTACGGTCCTATGAAAACTGCTTCAGCAACCCACAACGATAAACTTTGTTCAGGGAAGGAATACCTTTTCTACTACAGCTGAAGGTGTGGAGGTAGGGATAGTGAGAAGGCAGATATTTCACAAAAAAGAGTCCTTGGGTTTCAGAGATATCATACATGATGGTTTTAATTTTTCCTATGAAATAAGGGGCAGAAGAGATGGGAAGGGTAGCTTCAAGAGAGTAGTGAACAACTGGGCCCTGTAGAGAAGGAGCAAAGGATCCGAAAAGGGCAAATTTTTAAAAGACACAGAGCACTCTGAGGACTAGACTGGGTTTGGAGACCCTGAACGTACAGGGACAGCAATGAATAGTCAAGTGACATACAAAAATAAGAGATAGCGGAGAATCAGGCTGATCCACTTTTGGACATTGGAGAGACAGGTGCAGCAGAAAGACAGTGGTTCAAGTGACGTAGCCTATATTTAGTTTGGATAAGGAAGAAAACAAGCCACAGGTGAGGATATTCAATGGAAAGAGAAAGAAGCATTTGAAGGGTGCTTCTATTTGAAATAGAATGAGGTTGAATAGGAAACACATTGGGAATATGACAGTCAGAATAGAAAGGATAGGAAGTTGGTTAACAATTGATAAAGGAGAGCTTAAGATATCGGAGAAGGTGAAACTCGTGTTGGTAAGACCAAGGTTGGATCTATCAAGAAGAATGCACGACTGAGACAGAGAGAACATAAATGCTTACAGATGCCAGAATCTTGAGAGGCTAGTTTACTGAAAAAGTAGACCAGCAAGATTTGAAGGCACCTATAATGATGGCAATACTTTCTTTTTTCTAGTAATATTGTATCATTATTTCATTGCATGTCTTCTTGTTGTAAGCCATTTCCAATACTTGTGGAGTAGGAAGAAAACAAAAAAACAAGCCCATTCAAAAATGGGCAAAGGATATGAACAGACACTTTACAAAAGAAGACATACATGAGGCCAACAAACATATGAAAAAATGCTCATCATCACTGGTCATCAGAGAAATGCTGATCAAAACCACACTGAGATACCATCTCACGCCAGTTAGAATGGCGATCATTAAAAAATCTGGAGACAACAGATGCTGGAGAGGATGTGGAGAAATAGGAACACTTTTATACTGTTGGTGGGAGTGTAAATTAGTTCAACCATTGTGGAAGACAGTGTGGCGATTCCTCAAGGCCTTAGAAATAGAAATTCCATTTGACCCAGCAATCCCATTACTGGGTATATATCCAAAGGACTATAAATCGTTCTACTATAAGGACACATGCACACAAATGTTCATTGCAGCACTGTTTACAATAGCAAAGACCTGGAACCAACCCAAATGCCCATTGATGACTGACTGGACTGGGAAAATGTGGCACATATACACCATGGAATACTATGCAGCAATCAAAAACGATGAGTTCGTGTCCTTTGTAAGGACATGGATGAAACTGGAGAACATCCTTCTCAACAAACTGACACAAGAACAGAAAATGAAATACCACATATTCTCACTCATAGGCAGGTGAGGAAAAATGAGAACCCATGGACACAGGGAAGGGAGTACTACACATCGGGGTCTATTGGGGGGAATGGGGAGGGACAGCAGTGGGGGGGGCTGGGGAGGGATAGCCTGGGGAGAAATGCCAAATGTGGGTGAGGGGCAGGAAGGCAGCAAAGCACACTGCCATGTGTGTACCTATGCAACTATTTTGCACGTTCTGCACATGTACCCCCAAACCTAAAATGTAATAAAAAATAAAAATAAAATAAAATAGGTAGAGAGCCAGCGAGATGAACAAAATATAAAAGTCATCACTAGATATAGGAAGTGCCCAAAAGTATGTGAAATAGGTAGTTGAGGACCCTTAATTTCTTAATATTTGGGGGATTTACAAATCTGCTTTTCTGGGCTATGGATTCATTGAAGGGAGCTCTAAGACTTATCATCTGTGCATCCTATTACAGTTCTGAGCACAACTGCCTACACAAAGCTGTTGTTTAATAAACTTCATTTGTGGAATTAATAGTTTGCAAATGGTTCTAATGCATCCTTAGATGTATATATACTTTGTTTATTTATTCGTTTTTTTTGAGACAGAGTCTCGCTCTATCATCCACGCTGGAGTGCAATGGCACTATCTCAGTTCACTGCAACATCTGCCTCTCAGGCTCAAGTGATTCTCCCACC
Organism: Callithrix jacchus; assembly: GCF_049354715.1. Taxonomy (NCBI): domain Eukaryota; kingdom Metazoa; phylum Chordata; class Mammalia; order Primates; family Cebidae; genus Callithrix; species Callithrix jacchus. The sequence continues at coordinate 141,409,080 of NC_133503.1, read as the reverse complement.
TCAGCTTCCTGAGTAGCTGAGACCAAAGGCATGAGCCATCACACCCAGCTCATTTTTGTATTTTTGTAGAGACATGATCTCCCCATGTTTCCTAGGCTGGTCTTGAACTCCTGGGCTCAAGCAATCTGCCAGCCTGAAGCCTCCCAAAGTGCTGAAATTATAGGCGTGAGCCACCAGGCCCAGCCATCCTGCTTTGATAAATACTTATATTAATACTCAATTGTTCACATAATAATTTCTACATGTGCAGCTGTAGCCCACCTGCATAGTTGGAGGGTTGCAGATGGTGAAGAGAGCAGGTGTGGATGCTGTTGAAGACAGAAGATCTCCTATAGCTTCTAGACTCCCCCCACCCCTCGAGTACGGGGCTCAAAACTTAATAAATCCCAATACATCCAAGATTAGAAAGATGACTCTCCACCTTACAAAGATTCTGCTTCTAACCAACCAGACATTAAGAAGCAACGAATATCAGTATTACCAGGAGCACAAGCTCAACCAAGCATCTTCTGTACTGCCCACAGACTCAGGCTCAGACGATGCTTTTTTTTTTTATGTCTTCAGATTAACCTACCATGAGCCAGGCAGAGTCACTCAAGCCTGTAATCCCAACACTTTGAGAGGCTGAGGCATGTGAATTCCTTGATCACCTGCCTTCCTTGATCAAATTCCTTGATTTTGCGACCAGCCCAGGAAACATGGTGAAACCCTGTCTCTACAAAAACTAGCCAGGTATTGTGGCACATGCCTGTGGTCTCAGCTGCTCCAGAGGCTGAGGTGGAAGAATCCCTTGAACCAGGAAGTGATGACGGTATGGTAAACTGTGAACATGCCAGTGCACTCCAGCCTGGGCAACAAAGTGAGAGACCCTGTTTAAAAAAAAGCGGGGCGGGGGGGCAGAGTCGATTAACCTACTGTGTATCTTTTTCTTTTGAATTATTTTATAAGTAAATAAATAAATTCCCAGTTGGGAGGTATTTACTGTATTGCAGGATAATATGTTCCAAACGCTGGTGATTTCAAGTCCAGTAATGTGGTTTTGATACCATTCCACTGACTTTCTGTTCCTAACCAATCTGTGAAATTGTTGGTGGGTCAGGAATGCTTCAAGTCAGTGAAGGGACATTATGACAAAAAGGCAAAATTCTTATAAACACTGGAGGGACAGTTCTGAACCGGGCTGGGCCTAGCCAGGCAATCTTCCCCTTCATGAGCGCTGTGTTTAGAAGCAGCAGAGTTGGAGAAGCACGGTAGGAGCAAGGCCTGGAGCAGTGCACCAGGGTCTATAGTTTGTCAATACACATTTTTTGGTGACCATCTGGGGATTAAATTAACATATTTAAAGTTCAAAAGGGAATAGAAATTCATTACCAGAAAGGGAGAGGTCATTTTTTTCCTGGATCACTCCCAAACAGAAAATTGTGAACAGGATTTGCTGCAATAAAAACCCAAAGGGATTGGTATTTTCCTTCAACAAAGCCAGCAGATGTTTTCATTCATTTTAGAGCCAACTCTCGATTAATCAGCACTTAGTTGTTCAGTTTTCAGTTACATAGTTTTTCTTCTCTTTTTCATGTCCTCAAGCCTGAAAATAACCTCTCTCTAGTCAGTAGTTGAAAGATTCTACGGTGTGTTAGAATATCTACTACCAGTTGGACAGAGCAAAATGACAAATGAGGAGCAAATAAGGTTTACTTTCCTATTTATCAGCATTCTGGCCTCCTTCATTCACACCTTCTCATTTTTCCTCTTTACCATCATATTCTCCTACCATCTCCTTCATGCCAGCATACGGGCAGGTCCCTGGAGCCTCACTGCCCTCCTGTCCTCTCCCCAGCACACATAGCCTTCCCAAGAGACCTCACAAGCACTTCCTCCCCAGGTGGCATGATGTGGGATAATTAGGAATTTAGGGCAGGTCCAAGAATTTTTAAATGCTGAATAACACTGCAGTGAATAACCACTGGACATCTCATTTACAGAAGTAATTTTCTGCTTTTCAATTTAAAGATTTTAAAAAATTTAGCATCAAACACAAGGTTGCCATTTTATTGTAGTATTAGATTTAAAAAACTCTGATTGGCAAGTTCATGGGCCTCTGAATGAACCCATCTTATAATCTATGCCTCCCATATAAGAGAGAAGAAAGAAATGTGTGCTGTGCCTGCCAAGCCCTTTTATGTCACTATTTTATTTAATTTTCTCAACAATACACTGGGATCTCAAGAGCTCCATTATACAGATGAAGGAACTAAAATTTGAAGAGATTAAGTAACTCGTCCAAGGTCATGCAGCCGGTAAGTGTCATCAGCCACCATTTAAGCTCAGGTCTGTCTGGCACCAAAATTTGTGCCATACCTTTACTGCCTAATTCAAGAAAGGACATATGACAATTTTCAATATAGTCCAACCTGATTTATTTGCAAGTATATTATCCTTTTTTCAGTGACTGTGGATCTTAGAGGCCATCCAGTCGATAAGCTCTTAAACTGATGATATCAGTACCAATTTCAAAAGGAAACTTGGATTAAATATAGAAAAGTGAAATGTGTGTGGGTGTTACATTAGTCAGGGTTCTCTAGAGGCACAGAACCAATAGGATAGACATATATATAAAGGGGAGTTTTTTAAGGAGTATTGACTCACACAATCACAAGGTAAGATCCCGCAATAGGCCATCTGCAAGCTGAGGACCAAGGAAGCCAGCCTGAGTCCCAAAACCTCAAAAGTAGGGAAGCTGACAGTGTAGCCTTCAGTCTGGAGTCAAAGTTCTGAGTCCCAAAGCTGAAGAACTTGGAGTCCAATGTTTGAGGCAGGAGGGATCCAGCACAGGAGAAAGATGGAGGCCAGAAGACTCAGCCAGTCTAGTCTTTCCATATTCTTCTGCTTGCTTTTATTCTGGCCCAGCTGGCAGCTGATTAGATTATGCCCACCCAGATTGAGGGTGAGTCTGTCTTGCCCAGTCCACTGACTCAAATGTTAATCTCCTTTGGCAACACCCTCACAAACACACCCAGGAACAACACTTCACATCCTTCAATCCAGTCAAGTTGACACTCAATATTAACTATCCCAGGGGTGTTTATGTTTGACTATCCCAGCTAAAGTGAATATTACCTGATATCCAAAAGTGAAAAAGCAGTGGGATTTTTTTGTTTTTTGTTTGTTTCATTTTTTGCTTGCTGGCCTAAAGCATGGATAATTACAAGCAGAATTTATGACTGAGCCCAGGGTCACAGATGTTAAGGGTGATAACTATAACGATCTCACAGAAAGTTCGAGATGAAAGGGATGTTAAAAAACAGCTAGTTAACCCTACCCTATCATTGTGCAAAGGGGAAACTGAGGACCAGAGGTGTTGTGACTTGTGATGTCTCTCAGAACACCTTCTGAGTAATTAAGAGTTGAACTGAATGAGGAAGTTGAAGACAAGAGCAATTAAATGAACTGCCCACACCTACAAGGCTAAGTAAGCCCTGCTCACTCAGCCTGGACCAGGTCTCCTTGTATTCTTGCTCATTTATTCCTTCATTTATCTGTTTGCTTGCTTAAGATACCAGTGATTGGGTGCATATTCTGCTTATCAGACACTTTGATAAACAATTTTATTGGGATTATCTCACTTAATCATCAACATAACTCAATGAAGCAAGTGACAGTATTATTCTAATTTAACATGGGAGGAAATTGATTCTTAAAAGGATTAGGTAACTTGTCCAAGGTCAAAATTAAATAGCAGAGTCAGCAGCAAACCCAGGTGCATCGACCCTATCCAGAGCTCTGAATTCTTGCAGTATTTCAGAGAGGGATGGAGGGTAAGTTATTATCACATGGATTTTTTTTTTTTCCTGAAGAATTGAGATCTTCAATTGGTGTCAGCAGTCTCCCCCAGAGCCCAGAGAAAGTGGGAAAGCCACAGCCAGATGCAGGTTCTTACAGCCCTCCACTCAGAGATCTTCCCTCATGCCTTGGGCTAGAGGTCCACGTTTTTTATATCAGTATCTTAAAAGTCTCACCCAGGCAAAGTAGCTTCCATGGACAGCCTCTGCTTTCACCCCTAAGACAACCTGAAACCCATTCTCAGCCATGTCTTCAACTTCCTCATTCAGTTCAACTCTTAATTACTCAGAAGATGTTCTGAGAGACATCACAAGTCACAACACCTCTGGTCCTCAGTTTCCCCTTTGCACAATGATAGGGTTAACTAGCTGTTAACCTAAGACAACCTGAAACCATTCTCAGCCATTCAGTAAGTCCCTCCAAAAGGTCCAACCTCACAACACAATGAAAAACATCAATCTTTTACTGAAGACTCTGAAGAAAACCAGAAAATCACCCTCCACAGAGTAGAACTCATCAGAATAATCATAAAACATTCTTATTTTTTCCTGGAGGATTTATCCTGCTTCTAGCTGATTCTTCTATTTTCTCCCCCTGCCTCAGATACGCCTACCAACCTTTTCTAGTGGAGCAGTTCAACTCTAGCCTTGCCCATGACCCCTTCAACTCCCCCACCAGTAACATGAAAGCCTAGTAGTCAGCTAAACAGTCCGAAGCCTGTCTCCCGAGATTCAGTTCCTGTCACTGCAAAAGCCTTACCTGGTTGACTCTTAAATCCACTGTTGGCACCAACAAGCACCCTACACGTGTCACCCCTTTTCTAACCCCCTTTCTCTCTTCACATTCTCCTCGAGGAGGAAAAGGAGTCAAGGAAGTGATTCCGAACAAGAAATTCATACATCCCTTCCCCCACCATACTCTGCCCCTATACACACACACACACACACACACACACACACTCACGCACACTTCCACTGCAGGGATACCTAGCCTTCAGAGAAATTTGAAGTTGTTTCTCCAGCTAAGCATTTTTTTTCAGTTGCAAATAAATTTGTGTTGCAAATCACAAATAAACCAGATTTTAATGTTAAAAACTAGGAAATGAAACAAAGGAAGAAAAAATATACCCTACATTCCAGAAACTGAAAAATTCTTTTTTAACTCTGGGAACAAAGAATAGGTCAAATCAGAAACTGAAAAATGCAGATAATAAAACACGACATAGCAGAATCTATGGAATATAATTAAAGCAATGATAAGAGGAAATTTTATATTCATCTGGTTAAAAGAAAAAGTTTAGACAAAACAAATTTAACAGAGTTTATTTGAGCATTAAGTGATTCATGAATCAGGAACACTCAAAACCAGAAGAGATTCAGAGAGCTCCACTGAACCTGCGTGAGCTGCAGGTCTTCAAAGTAATCATATTACTCGATTGGCTACAGCTCAGCATTTGTCTTATTTGGGTATGATCCAGTGGAAAGTCCCTACTTAGAGGCAGGTTGGCAGTTTCTGGCTGGTTAAGTGTAACTTTCATTTTACTATTTACATGGATTTTGGTTTGTATAGGAACCCAAGGCGCTGGAGTCATCTTAGCCTAATGGCCTCCCAATTAACTGTTTTAACAATATTAATAAATAAGAAAGAAGTAAGTATGTAATTCAAAAATTTAGAAAATGAACTATAAAAGAAACCCAAGAAAAGAGTAAATGAAAATAAAAGCATGAGTCAATTAATTATAAAACCAAAAGCATTATACAATCAATAAATAAAGCCAAGATCAAGAAAAACAATAAAAGAGATAACCCATTATCTAGTCTTTAGTTCTGTTTTGTTTTCTGAGACAGCCCCATTAGCTAGTCTTATCAAAAACAAAATAGAGGCTGGGCACGGTGTCTCATGCCTGTAATCCCAACACTTTGGGGGCCAAGGCGGAGGATCACCTGAGGTCAGGTGTTTGAGACCAACCTGGCTAACAATGGTGAAACCCCATCTCTACGAAAAATATGAAAATTAGCCAGGCATGAAGAATTGATTGAACCCGGGAGGTGGAGGTTGCAGTGAGCCAAGATTACACCACTGCACTCCAGCCTGAGAGACAGTGAGATCCTGTCTCCAAAAAAAAGGAAGCCCTAACCAAAGGAATCAGACAAGAGAAAGAAAGGAAAAGAAGTCAAATTGTCTCTCTTTGTGGATGATATGATTCTATATCTTGAAAACCCTGAAAAGTCTGTCAAAAGGCTCCTGGAACTGATAAATTACTTTAGTAAAGTTTCAGGATATTAAATCAATGAACAAAAATCATTAGTATTTCTAAACACCAATCACATTCAAGCTGAAGGCCAAATCAAAAACATAATTCCATTTACAAAAGCCACAAAAAATAAAATACCCCAGAATATATCTAACCAAGGAGGTGAAAGATTCCCACAAGGAGAACTATAAAACACTGCTCAAAGAAATCATAAATGACACACAAAAAAATGGACAAATACCCCATGTTCATGGTTTGGAAGAATCAATATCATTAAAATAGTCATACAGCAATCTACAAATTCAATGCTATTCCTATCAAGCTAACAATATCATTCTTCACAGAAATAGAAAATACTATTCTAAAATTCATATGAAACCAAAAAAGAGCCCAAATAGCCAACACAATCCCAAGCAGAAAGAACAAAGCTTGAGGCATCATGTTACCTGACTTTAAACTATACTACCAGGCTACAGTAACCAAAACAGCATGGTACTGATATAAAACAGACACAGAAACCAATGGAACAGAATAGAGAACTCAGAAGAAAAGCCACATACCTATAGCCATCTGATCTTCAACAAAGTCAACAAAAATAAGCAGTGGGGAAAGGACTTCCTATTCAATAAATGGTGCTAGGACAGCTGACTAACCATATGCAGAAGAATGAAATCAGACACCTACATTTTACCACACACAAAAATTCACTAAAGATAGATTAAAGATTTAAATGTAAGGTCTCAAACTATAAGAATCTTAGAAGAAAACCTAGAAAACACCATTCTGGACATTGGTCTTAGGAAAGTATTTATGACTAACTCCTCAAAAGCAATTGCAACATAACCAAAAATTGACAAGTGGGACTCAATTAAACTAAAGAGTGTCTCCATAGCAAAATAAACTATCAACACAGAGAGCAGACAACCTACAGAATGGGAGAAAATAATCTGTAAACTAAGCATCTGACAAAGGTCTAATAACCAGAATCTATAAGGAGCTGAAACAATTGAATAAGGAAAAAACAAATAACCCCATTTAAAAACGGGAAAGTGTTTACTATAAAGACACATGCACACATATGTTTATTGCAAGACTATTCACAATAGCAAAGACTTGGAACTAACCCAAATGCCCATCAATGATAGACTGGATAAAGAAAATGTGGCACATATATACCATAAAATACTGTTATAATAAGTTCATTACACTATTATAATGAGTTCATGTCCTTTGCAGGGACATGGATGAAGCTGGAAATCATCATTCTCAGCAAACTAACACAGAAACAGAAAACCAAACACCACATGGTCTCACTTCTAAGTGAGAGGTGAACAATGAGAACATATGGGCAAAGGGAGGGAAACATCATACACCAAGGCCTGTTGGAGTTGGGGACTAGAGGAGGGATAGCATTAGGAAAAATACCTAATGTAGATGATGGCTTGATGGGTTCAGCAAACCGCCATGGAACATGTATACCTATGTAACAAACCTGCATGTTCTGCACATACAACCCAGAACTTAAAGTATAATAATATAAATAAATAAACAAAAATAAAATGAATAACAACATGAACAGATACTTCTCAAAAGAAGACATAGAAGTGGCTAGTGAGGTGGCTCATACCTGTAAGCCCAGCACTTTGGGAGGCCGAGGCAGGTGGATCACTTGAGGTCAAGAGTTTGAGACCAACCTGGCCTAGATGGTAAAACCCCATCTCTACTAAAAATACAAAAAATTAGCCAGGCATGGTGGCAGGCACCTGCAGTTCCAGCAACTCAGGAGCCTGAGGTAGAATCACTTGAACACAGGAGGCAAAGGTTGCAGTTAGCCAAGATCCTGCCATTGCACTCCAGCCTGGGATGACAGAATGAGACTTCATCTCAAAGAGAGAGAGAAAAAAAAGAAAATGAAAAAGAAAAGAAAAGGACATAGAAGCAGCTAAGAAACACATGAAAAAATGTTCGACATCACTAATCATCAGAGAAATGCAAATCAAAACCACAATGAGATATCATCTCACACCACTCAGAATGCCTTAATTAAAAAGTCAAGAAACAACAGATGTTGGTAAGGCTTCAGGAAAAGGGAATGTTTATACACTATTGTTGGGAATGTAAGTTAGTTCACCCACTTGAAAAGCAGTTTAGAGATTTCTCAAAGAACTGAAAACAGAACCACCATTTGACACAGCAATTCCATTACTGGGTATATATCCAAAGGAAAATAAATTGTTCTACCAAAAAGACACATGCACACATATGTTCGTCATGGCATTATTCACAATAGCAAAGACATGGCTCAACCCAGGTGCCCATCCATGGTGAATTAAAGAAAATGTGGTACATCTACACCATGGAGTATAATGCAGTCATGAAAAAGAACTAAACCATGTCCTTTTCAGCAACATGGATGCAGCTAGAGGCCATTATCCTAAGTGAATTAACTCAGGAATAGAAAATAAAATACTACATGTTCTCACTCATAAGTGAGAGCTAAACATTGGATACTCATGGACATAGACAGCAACAATAGAAACTGAGGACTACTAAAGCGGGGGCAGGGACAAAAGTTGAAAAGCTAACTGCTGGGTATAATGTTTGCTAGCTGGGTGATGGTATCATTCATTCCCCAACCTCAGCATCACACACATATCCAGGAAACAAACCTGCACGTGCACCCCGAATCAAAAATAAAACTTGAAAAAAAATTAAAACAGAGAACAAAATAAAGCAAGCAAAAATATATTTAAGAACAAATGAATGGAAAATAATCACACAACAAAGGCAATACAAAAGATAATAAATTCAACCCTAGGCAAGTAGGAAAAAAAATCTGGATCAATTGTCATTTTCTAGAATTGACTTCCAAAGAAAGAAGAAAAAAATCAAAGAGACCAATTTCTAAAAAAAATAGGAATACATGTGAGCTACTCCCTAAAACGTCCTTTTACTGTTATGGTATTTTTTTTCCTATTCAGATGAGTTTAAATAGTATTGGGGTTATCTGTTCCATGATAGTTTAGTAAAAATCAGCTACAAAGCCTAATCTGTATATTATATCCTTTAGGGAATCAAATTACTATAAAAATAACATTATAAATCAGTGTGGAGGAAAATAAAGATTATTTAAGTAATGGTGTAGGGAGAACTGGGTAGTCACTTGAGGAAAAAAGTATTCAGTCAATGCCTTGCTTGTTACATTAAAAATATGTTTAAGAGGAATCAAATATTAAATGTACAAACTATCATAAAAATACTAAAGTAAATTATAAAATGTTTTTATAATCTCAGAGCATTAATTGCTTCACCATGAAACAAAACCTAGAATCTATTTTTAACTGAATACATAAAAATCAGAAAAATTAGAATACATAAAAGTCAAAATTTTTATATAAAATATACCATAAACAAGAGGAATAGAAAAATTATTAACTGGGTAAAAATACTGATCGAAACATAACAAACAAAGGGCTAATTTCCTTAATATTAATATTTAAATTGTTCCTAAAAAAATTAATTTTTAAAACTCCAAATACCTCTCAGAAACAAAAACACAGTTCCGAAAAAAGTAAATACATGTGGCTGTTAAACACGTATCATTCATAATGAGAAAAGTGTAGATTTAGGCCAGGGACAGTGGCTCACACCTATTAATCCCAGCACTTCGGGAGGCCAAAGAGGGAAGATCACCTGAGTTCAGGAGTTAGAGACTAGCATGGCCAACATGATGAAAGCCTGTCTCTACTAAAAATGCAAAAGTTAGCTGGGCGTGGTGGCGGCAGCATATAATTCCAGCTACTTGGGAGGCTGAGGCAGAATTGCTTGAACCTGGGAGGCAGTTCAAGAATTGCTTGAACCTGGGAGGCGGAGGCTGAAGTGGGCTGAGATTGTACCACTGCATTCCAGCCTGGACTAGAGAGTAAGACTCCATCTCTAAATAAATAAATAAATAGAAAAAGGAAGATGTAGATTTAAACTATCAAATCAGCTATAAAATCGGCTATTTTTCTTTCTTTACCTATCAAATTGGTTGTTGTGAGTTTGTGGGGAAATATGCAGTCTGTAATACATTTTTGGGTGGAATGGTAAATTAGTGCAACTTCTTTGGATGGCAATTAATGAATAACAACAAAAATTGAAATGAGGCCGGGCACAGTGGCTCACACCTGTAATCCCAGCACTTTAGGAGGCCAAGGCAGGTAGTTCATTTGAGGTCTGGTGTTCAAGATCAGCCTGGTCAACACGGCGAAACCCTATCTTTACCACAAAATACAAAAATTAGCTGGGTGTAGTCCCAGCTACTTGCGAAGCTAAGGTAGGAGGATCTCTCGAATCTGGGAGGCAGAGGTTCCAGTGAGCCAAGATCCCATCATTGTTTTCCAGCCTGGGCAACAGAGTGAGATCCCGTCTCAAAAAAACAAATTTAAATGAATGTCCACATCTAGATTATATTTAGACATGTGAAATTGACACTGACAGTTAATTTTAATAGCAAAATCCTGGTAATAACCCAGATATCCATCATGAGGGAACTAGTTAAATAAAACATGGAATATCCAACTATGGAATACCATGGAATTGTTAAAAGAGTAGAAGGCCCCCTAACCTGTCAGATGTGGAATAAGCTCTGAAGTTTATTGTGTTAAGTGGGAAAAGTAAAGAAGAGTAGGATGTGTAAAATGCTACACCTTTGTGGGATTTTCTAAACCCACAAATTTAAAACTAACATATTGAATAAGTATGACTCATGGAGTGAAATCACAAAGCAACTTTTCTGTGTCCCATTGACCCACTAAAATGTACTCAGTGGGGAAGTTCTCTGATTCTGAATGAAAATTCAGAACGTTTCATAACTTCTCTAATCACTTGAGAAATAAACACTTTTATATCACTTTAGATCACCAACTTCATCTCAATTAAGAGATCAAAATGCCTAGTCTCCTGTCATAGTCAAAGCTGCCAACTCAAAGTTACTCTTTTTTTATTTTTTAAGATGCGGTTTCACCATGTTGGTCAGGCTGGTCTTGAACTCCCAACCTCAGGTTTTCCGCCCGCCTTGGCCTCCAAAGTGCTTGGATCACAGGCGTGAGCCAGCAGGCCTGGCCTATTTTTTTCTTACTTTTTCTTTTTATTTTTTTCAAAGTTACTCTTACACTCCTCCCCCAGGTAAGACTTCTAGCTGGACTATTCCGCTAGTTGTTTCTCACCATTCCAGTGTGAAACGACAAGAAGAGCCTGAAAGTAAGAATTTAACTGTCTTAAGATGGCTTTACACTCTGTAGGTATGACAAGTATTTAAAGCTTACATTTTTTACTTAGCGGTAGGATGATCAACTTACTGTGGGTTTCCCAGGACTTTCCTGGTTTTAAAACTGAAAGTCGCATATCTCTGAAACCCCCTCAGTCCTGGGCAATGGGGGATGGCTGGTCTTCCTACCCGAGGCACACCGTTGTTGCTTTTTGGAGGCATCTCCCTAACCGATGGAGATATTTCACCTGCATTCCCTTGATGCATAGTACAATGATGTACTTTTAGGAGCACTGCCTATTCTTCCTCCAGGGAAACTTGCAGTTCACCCTGAGCTTTTAACTGCTAAAGTCTCCGGCCCCGCTGGATACACTATTGCGCATGCGCATGACTGCTCTGGTTTGAACGTGTGCTCCCTCCAAACTTCATGTTGCAACTTCATCTCCAGTGTGGTAGTGTTAAGTGGTAGAGTCTTTTGTAAAGTGATTAAGTCATGACATCTCCTCCCTAACTAATGGGCTAATGCCCTAATGAAAGAGGTTTCAGAGAGTGTGCGACTCTATTGCCCTTCCTTTTCCCACCATCCGAGGACACAGCAACAAGGCACCATCTTGGAAGCAGAGAGACCACACTCAGCATACACCAAACCTGCCAGCACCTTGATCTTAGACCTTCAGCCTCCAGAACTGTGAGAAATAAAATAAACGACACAGTCTCAAGTATTGGTATTACGGGCACACAAATGGACTAACAACCTTACAAAACTCCTCTCTCTCTCTCTCTTTCTCTCTTTCTCTCTCTCTCTCTCTCTCTCTCTCTCTCTCTCTCTCTCTCTCTCTCTCTCTCCCTCCCTCCCTCCCTCCCTCCCTCCCTCCCTCCCTCTCTCTCTCTCTCTCTCTCTCTCTCTCTCTCTCTGTAGCTCCACTGCATGGCCCACATCTAACTGCAGGGAAGTTACTCATACATATTTTGCCTTGACAAACTGAGCATGCAAACTCAACTCACATGGCTTCACTATCAATAGCCAGCCCATCTGTTGCCCCTGGTTCCCAGGAGATAGCGAAACATTGTTCTTGGTGTCTGTCGCTCAGCAAGGCCATATATCAAACTCTCAAAAGTACTACTATGGAAGCCTCTTCTCTCTAGGCCCGACATTGGTGGGAAATGCAACATACAGCACAGTTTTATCCAAAGAAATTATCTTCACAATCATAGATCTATTTCACTTTCTCCCCCCCCCCCCCCGTAGCCTGACATTGCATATCCTCAAAGTTTAGCTAAGAAATGTAAGGGTCATGAAACTGATTTCTGAGCATTTCCATTGAAGATTTCTATTTTTATATGTCACTCACATTGGTATCTGAATAATATCTGTCATCTTAGAGTCTTAGCTGAAAGTGTCATCTTCGTATCTTATTTCTATGCTTATATCTGCATAGAATAGCACTAGAAAGATATATGGAAGATAGCAATTGCTTCCAGAGTAGGAAAGTAACTGGCAGAGAAAATACAGGAAGAAGACTCACTTTTCACCTTTTACATTCTTGTATCATTTGAATTTATACACTCTGCATATATTCACTTTGAAAATACTTAAGTTAGTGTTTCTAAAAAGGGAAAGGCAGAATACCCATTATTAAACCTATATAAATACAATTGTCAAATTTTGATTAAAAATACCCACTAAATTAATGTGTTTCTATGCAGGAAGAGACCTGAATAAATCAAAGTACCGAAACAAGCCTTAGGTTACATACAGATTTACTATATGTTAAAGGTGCACCTCAATTCAGCAGGACAAGATGGATTATATAGTAAGTGGTGCCTGAGCAACAGGCCAGCCATTTGGAGAAACTTAAAATACGGTTTATGACTGAGTCATAAACCAAACTAATTTCAAATAATTAAAAATCTTCATGAAAGAAATAAAATCATAATAGTAGTAGATAAAAATACAACTGAATAGTGCTATAGTCTTAATGTGAGCGAGGACAAGTTTGATACAAGTAGAGAGGCTATAAAGGAGAAGTGGGTAACTACATAAAAATTACAACCTTCAAAATGTCCCAAAATATAAATACTAAAAACAAATAAAAAGAGCATGCACACGTAATCTATAAGACTACAAACAATAATGTTAACAGTAGTTTATGTTTTCCTGGTGGTATTACACGTGGTTATAATTTTCTTTTCTCATTTATTTTTTCTTGAAACTAATATACAATACTCAGCAACAGACTTATTTTAAATCACATTGAAAGTAATGAGTGATGGTTCGACAGTCCAAAGACTCACTATAGAAAGCACATTTTCCAGTAAAATGTAAAGATAAAATACATTTGCTCAGGTAAAGGAAATGTCTTTTTTTTTTTTTTTTTTTTGAGACAGAGTCTCGCTGCGTTGCCCAGGCTGGAGTGCAGTGGCTTGATCTCGGCTCACTGCAACCTTCAACTCCTAGATTCAAGCAATTCTCCTGCCTCAGCCTCCCCAGTAGCTGGGATTACAGGCATATGCCACCACGTCCAGCTAATTTTTGTGTTTTTAGAAGAGACAGGATTTCGTCATGTTGGCCAGGCTTTGGTCTTGAACCCCTGATCTCAGGTGATCTGACCCATCTCAGTCTCCACAAGTGCCAGGATTACAGGCGAGAGCCACAGCTCCCAGCCAGAAATGTCTTTACAGCATGTTATGTATCCCAGTGGTCCTACTCCAAGAGCTCTGTTTCTCATAATGGAAACAGAACTGAAACTTGAATCCTTTTATGTGCTTACTTACTTTGAGCTGACGTTAATAGAACGATATCCACAATGAAATTTGAGACAGGATCTGTTGATGAACCTGAAATTGGAAGCTCTGGTGTAAGCAGCGCCCAACAGAATGCTGTTGTGATGGGCATATGCACTCTAATTGATTTATTCTTTCACACCCAGGTTCAGTTTTTCTAATTCCAGCCTTATAGAAGAGGACAAGAGAGAGATTTTATCCCGAAAGTCAGAGAAGGAGAAAGAGTGATTGCTCTACTTTAAGTGTCAGCCCTTTCAGTAGTCAGAAATTCTAATAAACACTATAGTCACAACAGTGAAGTAACCTATGTGATAAAGTACTAATAAGGACCACAAAACTGATATGAACGTGCTACATTAATAGTAGTGACAGTGACATTTACTGAGTGCCTAGTATGTGCCCACTGCTGTGCTATATGACTTATAAACGTTATCCTTAGACAGAAGTAACTTTTTAAAACAAACTTCTTCACTGATTACTTTTCAAAAAGATAATTCCATAAAAATTAGATTTTGACCTGTCCATTACATTATTCTGAACATTGTTGCTGTTGAGTACAAACATAAATAATTAGTAAGGTCCTAATACCTCTTAAAAATTTCCTAAGGAATCTGGGGGCTATAAATGAAGATCTTTAGGACTATGTAGTTTTCCATAGTGAAAACAAAGGTGTCAAACACTTAGATTCCTACAAGGGGCTGGGAGATGATGATGGTGATGGTGATGATGACGGTGATGTTGACAATAATGATAATGCTAGCTAGTACTTAAGGAACAGTCACTGTATGTCAAGCACAGTTCCAAGTATGGATTAATTTAATCTACCCCACAACTCTGTGAGGAGTTACAACTATTATCTGTTTTAAGAGAATGGAACTGAAGATTAAAGAAATGTTAAGACATCCAAGATCACACAACTAGCAAGCGATGATGTGACAATGCTGGCAATTGAATGCAGACAACCTGACTCTAGAGTCCTTATATAATACACTATGCCAGCAGGCATGGTTGGCTCACATCTGTAATCCCAGCATTCTGGGAGGCCGAGGCACGTGGATCACCTGAGGTCAGGAGTTCGAGACCAGCTTGACCAACAAAGCGAACTCCATCTCTACTAAATACAAAAACAAAAAATAAAAATAGCTGGGTGTGGTGGTGCATGCCTGTAATTCCAGCTACTTGCGAAGCTGAGATGGGAGAATTGCTGGAACCCAGGAGACAGAGGTTGCAGTGAGCCAAGATTGAGCCATTGCACTCCAACCTGGCCAACAAGAGTGAAACTCTGCCTCAAAAAAAAGGACACTGTGCCTTGGAGTCTGACCCTCCTATCTCAGAGCCTAATAGGGTTGTGGGAAAATCTAGTTATCAGATTTTTAGAAATAGGTCTTCCTCCTTTTACTAGCATATCAAAATGAGTAACTGAAACAATATTTAGACAAAATTACCCCACATTCAAATGTGGAATTAAACAAAACTTGGGTGGGGGGTTGCCAAAGTTGCTCAGGTAATTGCCTTGGGGTTTTATTAGCCTCTGCTAGAGGACACTGACCTAGAAAGGCACATTCTCTTGAGTGCCTACTTTCTGTCACTGTTATCACCCCGAAAAAGCTAGTTTTCCTCTTGTTTAAATCAGTAAGGCAGTGACTGAAATGATAGCATTGTAAAAATATACAATATATACGCTAGTATACACAGTAGAAATAGGAATTTTACTACACACCCGTATGATGTCTCCTAAAACACAGCTGAGACCCGGTAATATAATGATGAAGGGCATGGACTCTGCAAGGTAGGCTTTGAACGGTGGCCCTCAACTTACTAGCTCTGAGAACTTGAGGAAGTAACTTAACCTCCCAAAGCTTCAGTCTTCCCATCTTCAAGATGGGGATAATACATACCTACTTCACGGAGCCATTAAGAGGGCCAAATGAGATAATGTATCTAGTTCCATTACTGGAGCATAGGAAGTGCCATTGTTGTTGGCTGCTGTTATTTTCATGACCATTGTCTTCAGCACCTTCATTATAATTAGCCAACACCTGCTCTGTTGTCAGCATTCTTCCATATTCAAAGTGATTTCCAGTGTGGCTGTCATCCTTGCTTTTCATTATTAACTAGAGTTGGCCCTCGGTATCCAGGGATCGGGACTGGTTCCAGGACCTCTCAGGTACCAAAATTTGGGATGCTCGAGTCTGTGATGTAAACTGGCATAGTGTTTGCATCAAACCTATCCACATCCTCTTGTACATTTTAAATCATCTCTAGATAACTTATAAATATCTAATACTATGTAAGTGCTATGTAAACAGCTCTTGCACTGTATTTCTTTGTTTGCACTCTTATTGTTGTATTGCATGTTATTTTTTCCTTGAATATCTCCACCCACTGTTGGTCAAAATCTTCTGAATTTGTGGATATAGAGGGCCAAGTATAAAAATAATGAGAGGTCTAGATGCAAAACAAAATGTCCTATCAGGCTATTGAATTTTCCATCTAAAGCACTTTGTAAATTTGAGGGAACAGAGAAAGGGAGAACAAGACAAGATGATAGTGAGGAAAGCCCATCCCACAGAGCATCCTCGTGGCCCAAGCTCTTGCAATAAATGCAAAGCACATAAAATGGAATGTCCCCTTATATCACAGTGAAAAACTGTAATGTAAATACTTTAGTCAGTTGATTGTATTCTACAGATGTTTTTGAGAATTTGTTGTTGAAACAGCCAATTCACTCCCGAATAAAATAAACTTTTGGCAGTACTCGAAGTGTCAACTAATTAGATACAAATTATAGCAGAATATTTTGAAATGTATGCATCGCCCACGTGAATACTGAGTGAATTTATTATAAATAGAATTTCAATTGCCATGAAAGAAGGATACAATGGCACGGGAGTAAACTAATTTGTGAGCTTCTAATAAATACCTTATGAAGAGCTCCCTTCACAAGGGACAGTATGCAATGGATTAAATAATGGTTATTCCAATATTGTGCTCAGGGAAGGCATGCTGTGTTGAGTCACAAAACCACTGGAGATTTTCTTTCATATAGAACTGGATTCTAATCCTATCTTGGCAGCTAACTTTGTAAAGCTTGGAAGTTTCTTATTTCTTTTATGTAAATTGAGCCCCTAACCTGTGGGCCTAATTCTCTCTGCAAACTTTTTAAAAACTGAACATGAGACTTGACGCCAGGAATTCAAGATCTGCCTGCACAACATAGATCCCATCTCTACAAGAAAATTTAAAAATTGGAGATAGGATTCAAGATGGCACGGTAAGAACAACTCAGGATCGCAGCTCTCAGTGAACGTGCAGAGGATGAGTCAAAGCCGCAATTCCAGACGGATCTTTGTTGCCCACAGAACCGGGAAATTCCCAGGTGTAGGAGAGACACAGGACACAAGCGCAGCCATTTTGGCTGTTCTGGCCGCTTCGGCCGGCGCACAACACTCTGCACAAAGCACACTGCTCCGGGTGCCCTGCTAAACCAGCAATCTGAGATTTGGGAAGGCAGATTAGCATATCCATCTGATTAAACGGGACTTGGACAGTGACTCAGACCAGGAGATTCCTGGGAAGTGGCATTTGAGCCAGCGCAGTGGGTCGCTGCACAGGAAATCACACAGACCCTGGTGCCCTAACAGCAGGCGACCGAAACACCTGGGAGAGAGCCATCCGTTCAACTTAAAAAAAAAAAAAGAAAAAGAAAGGCACTCTGAGGCAGGGAGCCAGGCGAGCAGCCTCGATGGGTTTCACCCCCACAGGGACAAAAAAAATGGCAATTCGAAACACTCTGAGTGGAGAGTTTCACAGCGGGCACAGCTGAACCCAGGATGGTGCAGCTCGGTGGGGGAGAAGTGTCCGCTATTACTGAGGCAATCTGCCCCTACTGAGGTACACTCCCATTGCTGACGCAGCCTGCCGTTGCCAAGACAAACCGCCATAACAGAGAGACTCCGCCGCAGGGCGGAGCCCGTGGCAGCAGGGCAGACCTCACATCAGCAGGGCAGAGCCTCAGCAGGCAAATAGTGACTAGACTGCCTCCTACATGGGCAGGAGAGTGCAACGGACACTCATAAAGAAAGCCCCAACTCCCCGAGACAGAGCATCTGAGGGAAAAAAGGGGGTTTTAAGAGTTCTGCTGCAGCAGACATAAACGTAGCAGCCTAACAGCCCTGAATGAACAACGGAGCTCACAGCTCAGCACTTGAGTTCCTATAAGGTACAGACCATCTCCTCAAGCAGCTCCCTGACCCCTGTATATCCAGAGTCACCTCAAAAAGCACTGATCAGACTGACATTAGGTGGGCATCATTCTGGGACAAAGATAGCAGAAGAAGAAACTGGTAACATCCCTCACTGTTCTGCAGCTGCTACAGGTGTACCCCAGACAAGCAGGGCCTGGAGTGGACCTCAGCAGTCATACAGCAGAGGGGCTAGACTGGTAGAAGGAAAACTAAGAAACAGAAATACCTCATCATCAACAGTCTGGGCGTCCACTCAGAGACCCGATCGAAAAGTCAGCAACTACTCAGATAACAGGTGGATAAATCCACAAAGATGGGAAGAAACCAGAGCAAAAAGGAGGAAAACACCCGAAACCAGAACACCTCACCTCCTACAAAGGACCAAAACTCCTCACCAGCAAGGGAACAAAGCTGGACGGAGAATGACTGTGACGAAATGACAGAATCAGACTTCAGAAGGTGGGTAATGAGAAACTTCTGTGAGCTAAAAGAAGATGTTCTAAATCAATGCAAAGAAACTAAGAACCTTGAAAAAAGATTTGAAAAAAGATTCAAGGAAATGATAACAAGAATGGATAACTTAGAGAGGAATATGAATGAACTGAAGAAGCTAAAAAACACAACACGAGAACTTCACGAAGCATGCACAAGTTTCAACAGCCGAATTGACCAAGCAGAAGAAAGAATATCAGAAGTCAAAGATAAACTCAATGAAATAAAATAAGAAACCAAGATTAGAGAAAAAAATGCAAAAAGGAATGAACAAAGTCTCCAAGAAATGTGGGACTCTGTGAAGAGACCTAACCTACGTTTGATAGGTGTACCAGAAGGGGACGAACAAACCGAATTCAAACTGGAAAATACTCTTCAGGATATTATCCAGGAAAATTTCCTCAACCTAGCAAGGCAGGCCAACACTCAAATCCAGGAAATAAAGAGAACACCACAAAGATACTCCACAAAAAGAGCAACCCCAAGGCACATAATCGTCAGATTCACCAGGGTCAAAATGAAGGAGAAAATGCTAAGGGCAGCCAGAGAGAAAGGTCGGGTCACCCACAGAGGGAAGCCCATCAGACTCACAGCAGATCTCTTGGCAAAAACTCTACAAGCAAGAAGAGAGTGGGGGCCAATATTTGACATCCTTAAAGAAAAGAACTTTCAACCCAGAATTATATATCCAGCCAAACTGGGCTACATAAGTGAAGGAAAAATAAAATCCTTTGCAAACAAGCAAGTACTCAGATATTTTGTCACCACCAGGCCTGCTTTACAAGAGCTCCTGAAAGAGGCACTACACATAGAAAGGAACAACCAGTACCAGCGATTCCAAAAACACACTAAATGCTAAAGAGCATCAACAACTTGAAGAATCTTCATCAACTAATGGGCAAAACAGCCAATTGGCATCAAAATGGCAGTATCAAATTCACACTTAACAATATTAACCCTAAATGTAAATGGGCTAAATGCACCAATCAAAAGACACAGACTGGCAAATTGGATAAAAAAACAGAACCCATCAGTGTGCTGTATCCAGGAAACCCATCTCACATGCAAGGATACACAAAGGCTCAAAATAAAGGGATGGAGGAAGATTTACCAAGCAAATGGAGAGCAAAAAAAAGCAGGAGTTACAATTCTCATCTCTGATAAAATAGACTTTAAAGCAACAAAGATCAAAAGAGACAAAGAAGGCCATTACATAATGGTAAAAGGATCGATACAACAAGAAGAGGTAACAATCCTAAATATATATGGACCCAATACAGGAGCACCCAGATATATAAGGCAAGTTCTTAATGACTTACAAAGAGACTTAGACTCCCACACAATAATAGTGGGAGACTTTAACCCTCCACTGTCAATATTAGACAGACCAATCAGACAGAAAATTAACAAGGATATCCAGGGTTTGAACCCAGACCTGGAACAAGCAAATCTTATAGACATTTACAGAACTCTCCACCCCAAATCCACAGAATATACATTCTTCTCAGCATCACATCACACCTACTCTAAAATTGACCACATAATTGGAAGTAAAGCACTCCTCAGCAAATGCAAAACAACTGAAATCATAACAAACAGCCTCTCAGACCATAGTGCAATCAAGTTAGAACTCAGAATTCAGAAACTAACCCAGAACCGCACAGCTTCATGGAAACTGAACAACTGGCTCTTGAATGTTGACTGGATAAACAATGAAATGAAGGCAGAAATAAAGAAGTTCTTCGAAACCAACAAGAACGAAGACACAACATACCAGAATCGCTGGGACACATTTAAAGCAGTCTCTAGAGGAAAATAATAGCAATAAGTGCCCATATGAGGAGAATGGAGAGATCCAAAATTGACACCCTATCGTCAAAATTGAAAGCGCTAGAGGAGCAAGATCAAAAAAACTCAAAACCTAGCAGAAGACAAGAAATAACTGAGATCAGAGCAGAACTGAAGGAGATTGAGACACGAAAACCCCTTCAAAAAATCAATAAATCCAAGAGATGCTTTTTTGAAAAGATCAACAAAATAGACCACTAGCCAGACTGATAAAAAAGAAAATAGAGAACAACCAAATAGATGCAATAAAAAACGATAAAGGGGAAATCACCACAGATTCCACAGAAATTCAAACCATCATTAGAGAATATTACAAACAACTCTATGCACATAAACTAGTAAACCTGGAAGAAATGGATAAATTCCTGGGCACCTGTGTCCTCCCAAGCCTAAACCAGGAGGAAGCCAAAACTATGAATAGACCAATAACAAGGTCTGAAGTCAAGGCAGCAATTAAGAGCCTACCACACAAAAAAAGTCCAGGTCCAGATGGATTCACAGCCGAATTCTACCAGACACACAAAGAGGAGCTGGTACCATTCCTCCTGAAACTATTCCAAATAATCCAAAAAGAGGGAATCCTTCCCAAATCATTTTATGAGACCAATATCATCCTGTTACCAAAACCCGGCAGAGACTCAATAAGAAAATAAAACTTCAGGCCAATATCTATGATGAACATAGATGCAAAAATCTTCAATAAAATACTGTCAAGCCGATTGCAACAGCACATCAAGAAACTTATCCATCATGATCAAGTAGGATTCATCCCGGGGATGCAAGACTGGTTCAACATATGCAAATCTATAAACATAATTCACCACATAAACAGAACCAAAAACAAAAACCACATGATTATCTCAATTGACACAGAGAAGGCATTTGACAAAATTCAACAGCCCTTTTGCTAAAAACCCTCAATAAACTCAGTATCGGTGGAATGTATCTCAAAGCAATAAAAGCTACTTACAACAAACCAACAGCCAATATCATACTGAATGGGCAAAAACTGGAAGCATTCCCTTTGAAATCCGGCACTAGACAAGGATGCCCTCTGTCACCACTCCTATTCAATATAGTACTGGAAGTTCTAGCCAGAGCAATCAGGCAAGAAAAAGAAATAAAGGGTATTCAAATAGGAAAGGTGGAAGCCAAATTGTCACTATTTGCAGACGACATGATAGTATACCTAGAAGACCCCATTGCCTCAGCCCAAAAACTCCTGAAACTGATAAGCAACTTCAGCAAAGTCTCAGGATATAAAATCAATGTGCAAAAATCACAAGCATTCCTATACACCAATAACAGACTTAAAGAGAGCCAAATCAAGAACAAACTGCCATTCACAATTGCTACAAAAAGAATAAAATACCTAGGAATACAACTCACAAGGAATGTAAGGGACCTCTTCAAGGAAAACTACAAACCACTGCTCAATGAAATAAGAGAGGACACAAACAGATGGAGAAACATTCAATGTTCATGGTTAGGAAGAATTAATATCGTGAAAATGGCTATACTGCCCAAAGTAATTTACAGAATCAACACTATCCCCATCAAGCTACCATTGACTTTCTTCACAGAACTGGAAAAAACCACCAAGAACTTCATATGGAACCAAAAGAGAGCCCACATAGCCATGTCAATTCTAAGCAAAAAGAACACAGCGGGGGGCATCACACTACCGGATTTCAAACTATACTACAAGGCTACAGTAATCAAAACAGCATGGTCCTGGTACCAAAACAGAGATATAGACCAATGGAACAGAACAGAGGCATCAGAGGCAACCCAAAATATCTACAACCATACAATCTTTGATAAACCTGACAAAAACAAGCAATGGGAAAAGGATTCCCTGTTTTATCAATGGTGTTGGGAAAACTGGCTAGCCATGTACAGAAAGCAGAAACTGGACCCTTTCCTGACACCTTACACTAAAATTAACTCTAAATGGATTAAAGACTTAAACATAAGACCTGGCACCATAAAAACCCTAGAAGGAAATCTAAGCAAAACCATTCAGGACATAGGAGTAGGCAAGGACTTCATGACCAAAATACCAAAAGCATTGGCAACAAAAGCCAAAATAGACAAATGGGACCTAATCAAACTCCACAGCTTCTGCACGGCAAAAGAAACAGTCACTAGAGTGAATCTGCAACCAACAGAATGGGAAAAAAATTTTGCAGTCTACCCATTTGACAAAGGGCTGATATCCAGAATTTACAAAGAACTCAAACAGATTTACAGGAAAAAAACAAACAAGCCCATTCAAAAATGGGCAAAGGATATGAACAGACACTTTACAAAAGAAGACATACATGAGGCCAACAAACATATGAAAAAATGTTCATCATCACTGGTCATTAGAGAGATGCAAATCAAAACCACACAGATACCATCTCACGCCAGTTAGAATGGCGATCATTAAAAAATCTGGAGACAACAGATGTTGGAGAGGATGTGGAGAAATAAGAACACTTTTACACTGTTGGTGGGAGCGTAAACTAGTTCAACCATTGTAGAAGACAGTGTGGTGATTCCTCAAGGCCTTAGAAATAGAAATTCCATTTGACCCAGCAATCCCATTACTGGGTATATATCCAAAGGACTATAAATCGTTCTACTATAAGGACACATGCACACGAATGTTCATTGCAGCACTGTTTACAATAGCAAAGACCTGGAACCAACCCAAATGCCCATTGGTGATAGACTGGATTGGGAAAATGTGGCACATATACACCATGGAATATTATGCAGCAATCAAAAAGGATGAGTTCATGTCATTTGTAGGGACATGGATGAATCTGGAGAACATTATTCTCAGCAAACTGACACAAGAACAGAAAATGTAATACCGCATATTCTCACTCATAGGCGGGTGATGAAAAATGAGAACACATGGACACAGGGAAGGGAGTACCAAACACTGGGGTCTATTGAGGGGAAGAGGGGAGGGACAGCGGTGGAGGGGGGAGCTGGGGAGGGATAGCCTGGGGAGAAATGCCAAATGTGGGTGAAGGGGAAGAAGGAAGCAAAACATACTGCCATGTGTGTACCTATGCAAATGTCTTGCATGTTGTGCACATGTACCCCAAAACCTAAAATGCAATTAAAAATAAATAAATAATAAAAACTGAATGTGAATGATTTGAGGTGATGCCACCCATTCTCAATCATGGTAGCCACAGTTTTTCTCTGAGCTCAAGGGGAGCTACCTGCTGGCTTTGAAGCTGGTCAGTAACCAGAGCCTCAATGTGACCTTTCAGGATTTCAGTTTCTGTCTTTGAACAAGATGAACTTTCGGTGAGTCATTTGCCAAAGTATATCATGGTATGTGTTGCATATGACAGACTTCTAAACGGTTCAGAAAAATAAAACAATGTGAACAACCAAGCAGACATGTCTGTCTGTTCATTATAAGGAAGAACTCTATAACTTTTAAAAACAGCCAGCAATGAATCTCCCTGTTCTGTCCCATTATTGGACTCTCTCAGCCCAGGACCACTAACCTACCTGCAAAAGGTTTGAAGAAGAGATTTTGGTATAGATTGGTAGGTTTGTTAGTTTCCTAGAGCTGCTGTAACAAAATACCACAGGCTGGGTGGCTTAAAACAACAGAAATGTATTGTATTACAGTTCTAGAAGTCCAAAATTGGCAGGGCCATGATCCCTCTGAAGGTTCTAGGAAAGAATTCTTCCCTGCCACTTTTTTGTTGCTGGCGGTTCCTGGAAATGCTGGGCATTCTTGTCTGGTAGCTGTTTCACTCCAGTCTCAGCTTCTGTCTTTAAGTGGCATTATTCCTTCTGTGTGTGTGTCTCCAAATCTGTCTGTCCTTATAAATACATCAGTGATTGGGTTTAGGGCCCAACCAGTATGACTTCATTTTAACTTGATTATGTCTGCAAAGACCCAACTTTCAAATAAAGTCACATTCATAGGTATCAGGGGTTAGGACTTCACCATATTGGGGGATGAGTAGTAATAGTTGGAAAGATAAAATTCAACCACACATCAGTATGACTAGTTCACTGATATGATGATCCCACCTGCAGTGAGATTTTTAGGAGTTGTATGAATTCTGTCTTACCAAAACGATGTCATCGATGTGTCCAACAACCATGAACTAGCTTTATTCTCTAGTACTATTCTATTTTTCAAAAACATGACATCTTACTAATGCTTTAAGTCTTGTATTTTATGAACAATTGGGGAACCTTAGAAGATGCCTTGAGTTGGCCAGGCACAGTGGCTCACACCTGTAATCCCACTTTGGGAGGCCAAAGTGGGTGGATCACGAGGTCAAGAGATCGAGACCATCTTGGCCAACATGGTGAAACCCCATCTCTACTAAAATTACAAAAAAAATTAGCTGGGCATGGTGGCCTGTGCCTGTAGTCCCAGCTACTCAGGAGGCTGAGGCAGGAGAATTGCTTGAACCCGGGAGGCAGAGGTTGCAGTGAACTGAGGTCGTGCCAATGAACTCCAGCCTGGCGCCTGGTGACGGAGTGAGACTCTGTCTCAAAAAAAAAAAGAAGAATATGCCTTGAGTCAAAGCCCAGAGTACAGGGTGCTAATTACTGTGTCTTTTATTTCATGTTCACACTCACTGGCCTGACATTTGCTATATATTCAGAAACACAAATGCAAATTACAATACCAAACATGAATTATATGTTGAAGATGAGATAGAATGAACTTCGAAAACACTGTTAGCTTTCATGATAAACCAGAGCTCAAAAGTTAGCCCTATATTTTCCTGTAGAAAATTACAGACGGAGGCCAGGAGTGATGGCTCATGTCTGTAATCCCAGCATTTTAGGGGTCTGAGGCAGGTGGATCATCTGAGGTCAGGAGATCCAGACCAGCCTGGCCAACATAGTGAAACTTCTTCTCTACTAAAGACACAAAAATCAGCCAGGTGTGCTGCCTGTAATCTCAGTTACTCAGGAGGCTAAGGCAGAAGAATCACTTGAACTCCTGAGGCAGAGTTTGTAGTGAACTGAGATCACATCACTGCACTCCAGCCTGGGCAACAGAGCGAGATTCCATCTCAAAAAAAAAGAAAAAGAAAAAGAAAATTACAGACTGTTCTCTCTGGTGAATCAGAAAACAGCTTTCATGACTTAAACCTAATATCTTACTCTAATCTGTATGAGTCTTGATCTAAAAATGTAGCATTTTGGATACATACACTTAGGTGATTTGGCTTCATTGTTTTGTTTTGACAGGCAGCTTTTGTATCTCTCTTCTATAATTTAGCCTAGGGCTTCTCAGCCTCCGAACTATTGATGTTTCATGCTGGATAACTCTTTGCTGTGGGAGCTGTTCTGTGCATTATAAGATGTTCAGTAGCATCCCTGCCCTCTACACACTAGATGCCAGCAGCATCTTTCCTGCCATCTCCACCCAATGTGACAACCAAAAATGTCTGTGGATATTGCCCAGCATCCCTGGAGGGGAGGTTCGGTAATATCAAAAATTAGGAATCACTGCATATTTTATGATAGTTAACTATTTTTTTAAAATAGTGAGAAAAATAGCATTGTTACATCATTGCAAAAACCTTAATCTCTGCATGCACACATATGTTTATTGCAGCACTATTTCCAATAACAAAGACTTGGAACCAACCCAAATGCCCATCAAAGATAGACTGGATAAAGGAAATGTGGCACATATACACCATGGAATACTGTGTAGCCATTAAAAATAATGAGTTCATTTCCTTTGCAGGAACATGGATAAAGCTGGAAACCATTATTCTCAGCAAACTAACACAGACCAAAAAAGCAAACACAGCATGTTCTCACTCATAAGTGGGAGTTGAACAATGAGAACACATGGACACGGGGAGGGGACCATCACACACCAGGGACTATTGGGGTTTGGGGGAAAGGGGAGGGAGAGCATTAGGACAAATACCTAATGCATACAGGGCTTAAAACCTAGATGACAGGCTGAGCACAGTGGCTCACACCTGTAATCCAAGCACTCTGGGAGGCTGAGGCAGGTCGATCCTGAGGTCAGGAGTTTGAGACCAACCTGGCAAATATGGTGAAACTCCTTCTCTACTAAAAATACAAAAATTAGCTGGGCTTGGTGGCATGTACCTGTAGTCCCAGCTGCTTGAGAGGCTGAGGCAGGAGAATCACTTGAACCCAGGAGGCAGAGGTTGCAGTGAGCCGAGATGGCACCACTGCACTCCAGCCTGGACAATGGAGCAACACTCCATCTCAAAATGTTGATGCGTGCAGCAAACCACCATGGCACATGTATACCTATGTAATAAACCTGCACGTTCAGCACATGTATCCCAGAACTTAAAGTAAAATTTACATATAAATCAATCAATCAACACCTCAATGTCTGGCTTAATAGAAGACAGCTGGATCCTCACGTCTATTACTTCTTTCATTATGCTGATATATGTATAGTTGGAAAATGAAGGAGTATTTTAATAGATTTTCAGATAGTTGTGGATATTTTTCTTAACTGTTACCCCCAAATCACCAAGTAGTCGTTTCTTAAATGTTGCTTGTGAAATCAAAATTCTTCCATCTTTCACTTTGAATGGTTCTTTTACCTGTGCATAATCATTTGGAAAATATTGGTTCACTGAGTTATGTTGCTCTTCCCAAATTTGACATGTTTTATCATCAATGCGATTATTTTAATATCAAAAAAATACGATTGATAGCTGGGCACAGTCAGGTTCACCTGTAGTCCCTGCCACTTGGGAGGCTTAGGTGGGAGAATCGCTTGAGCCCAGGAGTTCTAGTTCAGCCTGGGCACCAGAGTGAGACCCTTTCTCCAAAAACAATTTTTTTTCTAAATCACAATTGTTAACATCATCAGCACTCTCATCAGCAAAGCCTTAAGTATTAGGATACTGTCAAGCCCACAGTGGTGAATATGAATTTTCCAATATTCTAATTTTCACTTGAAAGCTAAATTCTATCACTGGCAACAAATACCGCCAGTTGTTTTCCTTGAAGTGACAGACTCACTTCATTAATTTTTGAGAAAATGTCTTACAAATTCTCAAGTACGAATAACTATAATTTGTCTGTCAGCTGTTCTTTCAAGTTAAAAAAAAAACATGTGTATTGTGAAAAACGGCTCTTCAGCTTGTGTCTCACGCAGTTAAACGTGCACTTTTCCCCGCACCGCCGTCACACTTGAGTATGCAGCCACAGCATTTTCTGTGCGGATCCCATTTTGTCATACAGAATATTTTTAAAGTGTACATAATGGTTGAGATTTGAGAAGTGTTTTCAATGCTGTTTCAAAGACATTCTTTTTTGAAAATACGGAAGGCTTCACAAACGTGTATGTCTTCCTTGCATAGGGGCTGTGCCAATTTTCTCTGTATCATTACAATTTTAGTATATGTGCTGCTGAAGCGAACACTCAAAGACATTCTTCAGTGGAACAATGAAACTGGCATTTTTTTTTTCTGCAAGAGCCTTGGGGTGAAGTGTGGGAAGTAGAAAAGTTCCTTTTTAAAGTTTCCTTTCTTGTTAAAGAATAAGTGTGCTAATAGCTTTGTTGAGCCCTATCTTATGTAGGTATTAGACATGCCATGCTTACAGGCACGTAGTACCTTCTATGTCCTTGTACTTTAACTGAGATATCTGTGCTGAATGTGCTCACAGGCATGCCCCAGCTGTCCATCGCTTTTACCTGTTTAGAAAAGCTTCCAGTTATTAG
Source organism: Callithrix jacchus (assembly GCF_049354715.1). Classification (NCBI taxonomy): domain Eukaryota; kingdom Metazoa; phylum Chordata; class Mammalia; order Primates; family Cebidae; genus Callithrix; species Callithrix jacchus. The sequence goes on along the minus strand of NC_133503.1, from coordinate 141,380,644 downwards.
CCAATCGGGTTTTAGTTTAGATTATGAGGTCTGGCTCCAGCCAACAGAGATCAGACACAGCAATAAGGATAACCCTCAATGCATAAGAAGTGAATATATCCGTTTTCCTTTGTTCTCTGTACTCTCATGGCAAGATGGTGAGTGAGAGCACCCTTCCTGCAGTCCAGGAAGTAAAAATTGCATTGTTGAAAGATCCTTTGTCCCAGTGCTAATTTTTCTTTGCAGTATCGAACATCTATTTCCAACATGAAGAATACAGCATCTGCTGGCATAGTTTTATGCTACTGTCATTGTTTATACTAAAGCACAAACATCATTGTAAATATCAACACAATAGAAAAGGCTATTGTTAATAATACTAGTATTAATAATACTAAGGCAAACAACGTCTTAGGATTACTATAAAAACTAGTTGTGACCTTGGGGACCTCCAGAGGCCCAAAGACTACACTCCACCCATAATTTGAATAATATAGAAAATATCTGCTGACAGATATGCACAATAGTAGATACACTTCATCGAAGTAGAATTTAGTATATTCTAGGAACTGCATGTAGCATTCCAAAAACATACCTTTCACTACCAATCAAAATTGTCGAAAGATGCCCTGGCACGGTGGCTAACACTTGTAATTCCAGCACTTTGGGAGGCCAGGGAGGGTGGATTACTTGAGATCAGGAGTTCAACACCAGCCTGGCCAACATGGTGAAACCTCGTTTCTACTAAAAACACAAAAATGAGCTGGGTATGGTGGCGGGTGGCTAAATCCCAGCTACTCTAGAGGCTGAGACAGGAGAATCAGTTGCACCCAGGAGGTGCAGGTTGCAGTAAGCCGAGCTTACGCCACCGCACTTCAGCCTGGGAGAAAGAGACTTAGTCTCAAAAAAAAAAAAAATTGTTGAAAGACGTTTGCTCTCTTTGTTAAGAGTCTCAGAGGTTAGAAATATTCCTACAAAATTTTAGTTTGTCTTGATGGACCTGATATTATAAATTTTCCTACATTTTTTTGAAACTGTTTCCACATTTGGCCTAGACCCTCTTGGAGTAATGCGTTTCAAAACCTTATGTGTAAACACTACTTTCTGAGATTTGTAGAAAACTTGACTCTTTTTTTCTCTCAAATAATAGGTCCCAGTTCCAAGGAATTTGGTAAAGAAGTATGCATTCTCTCAACTTCTAACACAATGCCTTGTTCAAATTAGGCACTTAATAAATATTTGTTGACTATAAAATTTAACAGATTGACCTCTTTTATAATCTTGGTAGTTTTATGATCTGATGATATGACTTTCAACCTCATCCATCTAGACTGGAGAGGGAAGTTTTCTAGACCCCTGGAAACTTTGAAGGTAAAAGTAAGGTTCTTTATTGAAAACAGAGAGATTAAGGAAACATCTGCATACTGAGGAGTAAACCCACCTCTACCCCAAGGCCTTTCCAAAACGCTGGCTGCCAGTCTTGTATGCACACCCCTACCATCAGGCAACTGAATGATTCTGTCTGAGAAAGCTGATAAGCCCAAGAGATAAATCTTAAAGATAACTGGCGTTTGGGATTCCACAAAGAACCAGACTGGCCTTGTGTACAGAAAGGCCTACCATCTGACAAGCCCCACCCTAAGCACACAGGAGAAACAAGGAAGACGGTATCCCACGGAAGAAAGAGGTGATGAGAATTTCTAGGATGATAGTGAATGGATTCCTGGGATAACAACTCTTCAGTAAGCCAGATTGGAATAAGAAGCTGAAGTACTCCGAGAGGGGTGTCTTCAAGGGGGGAAAATGGAACATAGAAATTGCCGATTGAATCTGACAATACTGAGGGGCATGTTAGACACTTGAATGGAGAATTTGGGCATAACTTATTGATACGTAAATAGGAAATTATAAATACAAAAGAAGCAATTAACTCTTGTAAAATTTAGAAGTTATACAAGGAAAAAAATGTGTTCACTGGGTACCCCATGGCTCAACTGAGAACAATACTTACAGGATCAAAACAATGTAAACACTGTACTCTGACTTGGCCAAAAATTGTGAAAGATTTATGTTGGGAACATGAAGAAGTATTTGTGTGCAGTAAAGTCTAAGGATCGTAGTTAAGAAATAACTAAATCCTAATCTAATAGAGAAAATCATGTCTAAATCAAGAAGTAGCAATATAGGTATGTTTCTTCAAAAATGGAATGAAAATCTGAAGAGCCTAAAAGTTGGAAGTAGTTCCTCTAGGTGGTGGAACTCAGAAATGGGCAGGATTGGACAAGATTATTTTTCTTTGTAAAGCTTATAAAGTGATTAAGTTAAAAATGCATACATACCGCATATTCTCACTCATAGGCGGGTGATGAAAAATGAGAACACATGGACGCAGGGAAGGGAGTACTAAACACTGGGGTCTATTGGGGGGAATAGGGGAGGGACAGCGGCAGCAGGGCGGGGCGGGGAGCTGGGGAGGGATAGCCTGGGGAGAAATGCCAAATGTGGGTGAAGGGGAGGAAGGCAGCAAAACACACTGCCATGTGTGTACCAATGCAACTGTCTTGCATGTTCTGCACATGTACCCCAAAACCTAAAATGCAATAAAAAAAATAAAATAAAAGCCCCGTAGGGTAGGGGTAAGTCTTCCCAAAAAAAAAAAAAAAATGCATACATATATTACCTCAAATTATGTAATAAAAATTAAAAATAAGTTAGAAGGTCAAAGATGTTTTACTTTCCACATGATGGATCTGACTGTGTAACCAGACTTTGGCCTAAAAGTTTGTGGTGAATGAACTATACTATGTGAATTTTTTTCTGTGTAGGGACAGAAAGCAGCCACATGTCAGACTTCTTTGACCTACTCCCATAAGAATGTATCTGTGGTGTGTCCTGTCTTCCCAAAATTCCTATATAGTTAATTGAATTAATAATTGGGACCAGGCATGGTGGCTTACACCTGTAATCCCAGCACTTTGGGAGGCTGAGGCAAGTCAATTACGAGGCCAGGAGTTCAAGACTAGCATGGCCAACATAGTGAAACCCTGTCTCTACTAAAAATACAAAAAAAAATGTCCACAGAGAATTGGGTTTTGAGCTATTATCAAAAATTTAATAGGCAAAGTTCTGTAGGGAGAAGGGGAGAAAAAAAATTTTAACTTTGGCCAAATGGCATAATCAAGCCATAAGAAGTAGACCAGTCTCTCCAGAGAGAATTGTTCACATGGGATATTTCAGGCAGATCAGGTTGGAAAGGAAGTTAGATCAATTTTTTTGAGTTGGAGTCTTACACTGTCACCCAGGCTGGAGTGTAGGGCACCATCCTGGCTCACTGCAACCTCTGCCTCCCGGGTTCAGGCGATTCTTTTGCCTCAGCCTGATGAGTAGCTGGGACTATAGGCATGCGCTACCATACCTGGCAAATTTTTGTTTTTCGTTTGTTTGTTTTTAATTTTTGTATTTTTAGTAGAGACGGGGTTTCACCATTTGGCCAGGCTGGTCTCAAACTCCTGACCTCAAGTGATATGCCCACCTCAGCCTCCCAAAGTGCTGGGATTACAGGCATAAACCACCGCACCCAGCTTCAATCTGGGTTTTAACAAGCCATCAAGGTGATCTGAGCGCTCACTGAAGTGTAAGAACTGCAGATCTAGTGTGACAATGGATTTGGCATGTCAGTTTCTTCTTATAGTTCTTTTCACATTTATTTTATATATTTTGAAGCCATATCATTGCACTATATGAACTAGAGTGGCTATATCTTTTTGATTAATTAAAACTTTTATACAAATACACTATTTCAGTATATTTGGTAAAGGTAATCTACCTTTTATTTCTACCATCTCACTTTCACAGTCTATATACTCCAGTTTTTCTGTTTTGTTTTGCTTTTCCCCATTTTTACTTCTTTGGGTTGTTTCAGATTTAGTTTTTCTTTATTCCATTTTTTCCTCTGTAGTTTTTGTGGTTATCCTAAAAATTTTAACCAGCATATTTAATTTTCAAAAGTCTAAATTTAATTAACACTTCTACTCTGCAGAGTATAAGAAGCTTATAATGTTTTAATATTAAATGGCATTCCTCCTGATATATGATTTCTTAATTGAGCATTTTATTTTGAAATTTTTTTGCAACTCCATAAATTAGAGGTCATTGTTTTATTCCATATTTGCATTTAGATATTAGCATATTATTATTGTTGTTGCTTATTGTTTTTTTCTTGAAATTGAGAACCTCTAAGATCCATTTTCTTCTTTACAAAATCTATCATGTAGGAGTTCATCAAATCTTTTAAGATTTCATGGTGGTAAACTTTCTCAATATTTGTATGAAAAACTCTTTATTTCATCTTACTATTAAATGATAGTTTTACTAGGTGAACAATTACATGATTGCAGTTATTTTATCTCTGACAATTTAAAAAGAGTATTCCACTGTCTTCTCACTTCCATGTTGCTGTTGAGAAGTCAACTGTCAAGTTAATTGTCCTTCTTTGGTAGTAAACCTGTCTTTCTTATTCTTTCTAATGGACTTTTTTTCTTTTTTGTTTTACTTTCATAGTTTCTCTACAAGTGTCTAAGTATAGATTTCTCTTTAACTTGCTTGGGATTTGTTGTGATGTCTGAATCTAAGAATCAATCTTTTAATACATATAATAATTTACTTAACGTCTGTTAAATTTATTGTTTTCTTTTCAAATATTATCTTCCATTCTTCTTCTTATCTTTTTAGAAATCTGATTACATTAGATTATCTCACCTCATCTTCAGTATCTCTTGATCTCTCTTATGTTTTCATTCCTTTTGAAGTTTCTCTATTTTTAACTATAGTTTTATCTGATAATTCCAATATCTACCATCTTTATGGGCCTGTTTCTATTGTTTCCTCTTTTGCTAATTCTTATTCATGGTGGCTTGTTTCTCCAAGTTATTATTTGTGTGTGTGTGTGTGTGTGTGTGTGTGTGTACAGAAAGTAAGAGAGAAAAAATGTTGATGCCAGATGTACCATGGAATTCGACATGTAGAAGTTCATTTGGGGTCTGAATTTAAGGAGCAGAGATACTAATTTGGAAACTTTCTTCATTTTTTTTTTAATCATTACAGTGTCTCACTCTGTTGCTCTGGCTGTAGTACAGTCGTGCAATCTCAGCTCACTGTAACCTCTGACTTCCAGGTTCTAGTGATTCTCGTTCCTCAGCCTCCCAAGTAGCTGGGACTACAGGCACTCACCACCACACCTGGCTAATTTTTTTTTTTTTTTTAGCTGGAATTTTGCTCTTGTTGCCCAGGCTGGAGTGCAATGGTGCAATCTCATTTTACTGCAACCTCCGCCTCCTGGGTTCAAGTGATCCTCCCAACTAGCTGGGATTATAGGCATGTGCCACCATGTGCCTGGCTAATTCTGTATTTTTAGTAGAGATAGAGTTTTTCCATGTTGGTCAGGCTGGTCTCAAACTCCTGACCTCAGGTGATCCATCCACCTTGACTTTCCAAAATGCTGGGGTTACAGGCATGAGCTACTGTGTTTGGCCAATTTTTGTATTTTTAATAGAGACAAGCCCTCACCATGTTGGCCAGGCTGGTCTCAAACTCCTGACCTCAGGTGGTCTGTCTGCTTTGGCCTCCCAAAGTGCTGGGATTACAAGCACGAGCCACTGCACTGACCAGGATGTTTTTAAGTACTATACAGATATTGGCAATTAGGGTCCCAAACCCATGTGGTTAGAAATTCTCAGAGGAAACATTTAACAATATTTTTATCCATCTTTATCTGTTATTTGTATTTCATACATTAATTGATAGTCTATTTTACTGGGAGGCATCTTATGTCCTCTTTGAGAACAGTTTAAATTGTAACCAGAAAATGAAAGGAATAAATTGAAGAACAACTAAAGGCTAGTTGATTACAACATTGGATTCTTTTTAAATAAAACTTTGCTGGGATCTCAAGGAACATGATTCAAAATGCTTTGCTTTAGAGTAAGTGTCAGGGCATTGCTTGAAACAATGATAGCAGAATTAATTGATTTTAAAGAATGCTAACGCAAGCTCAAAGTCTGAGCTGGGAAAACATGGAAGTTCCAATTCAATATTAAATATTTGCATGGCAGTTAAAATTTAAAGACTTAGAATCTCAGACCTGGGTTTGCTTGCCAATATGAATGGGTAGTTTGGAGTTGCACGGACTCTGTGTCAAAGAGAGTGATGAAGTTCCAAAAAATGCTAAGTGAAAAAAAGTAAATGCAGAACCGTGTACCTAGTATGCTGCCTTCCACGTAAAAATAGGAGGAAGCTAGGCGTGGTGACTCATGCCTGCATTCCCAGCACTTTGGGAGGCCAAGGCAGGTGGATTGCTTGAGGTCGGGAGTTCAAGACTAGCCTGACCAACATGGTGAAACCCCATCTCTTACGAAAAATACAAAAAGTAGCCAGGTGTAATGGCAGTTGCCTGTAATCCCAGCTATGTGGGAGACTGAGGCAGGAGAATTGCTGGACCCTGGGAGGAAGAGGCTGCAGATCGTGCCACTGCACTCCAGCCTGGTTGACAAAGGAGACTCTGTCTCAAAAAAAAAAAAAAAGGCGGGTGGGAGAAAGGAGAAGGATCTGCATTTACTTCTATGTGCATAATATATCTACAAAAGGATACCCAGAAAACTGAAAATATTGATTGCCTCTGGGAACAGAAACTGGATAGTTCGGACAGAGGTAACAGAGATTTTTCCATGTGTACCATTTTGAACCTCTTGAGTTTTGAGCCATGAGAATATATTATCTATTCAAATAAGTAGATATGTAGATGCATAGATTCGTGACTAGGAAGATATATGAGAAGAGAAGCCAGTGAATGAATGAATGAGTGGGGGAACGACTGAATGTGCCCCTGACTGGATGTACCACTTGCTAGTTGTTGCATTGACTCCTCTCTTCCTTCATTTCCTCATCTGTAAAATGGGAATAATAGCACCTACCTCAAAGGGCTATTGTGAAATTCAAATGAATTAAAACAAGGAACTAGATGAAGGTTTAGCTATCATAAGTACAATAAAAGTTAGCTATCATTATTTTATGACTATTACCTTTGTGACTTTGGAAGCTTACTTACCTAACTAAACACAGGTTTCGTACTCAGGTATATCTGGATTTTAACCCAGGCTTCCCTCTGTATCTTCTGTGAGATATTGTGCAGGATTTTAAACTTCTCTTTCCCTCCATTTTTGTGTTTATAAAATGTGAATAATAGTAACACAACAACAATAATAATAATTCAGAAAGCCGACTCACTAATTTGATATTTGTTGATATTAGAAAATTCTTGATTTTTTAGGTGTAATAATCATACTGTGTTTATTTTTTTTTTTTTATTTTTTAGAGAGAGGGTCTTGCTCTGTTGCCCAGACTGGCGTGCAGTAGTGTAATCAATCTCTAGGTTCACTGCAACCTCTCTGCTCCTAGGTTCAAGCAATTCTCCCACTTCAGCCTCCCACGTAACTGGGACTACAGGCATGTGCCACCACACCCTGGCTATTTTTTTTTTTTTTTGGTAGAGATGGGATTCTGCCACAGTGCTCAGGCTGATCTCTAACCCCTGGACTCAAAGGATCTGCCTGCCTCAGCCTTCCAAAGTGCTGACATTACAAGTTTGAGCCATTGTGCCTAGACTATTGTGTTTAATTTTAATGAGTCCTGTATTTTATAACTACAAACTAAAATATTCATTGATAAAAATATATAAGATTTGCTTCAAAACCATAAGGGAAGAATGGGTGAGGGTATGACTAAAACAGAAGTGGTCACGACTTGATATTGCCGTGAGCAAGTGACAGGTACATGGGGCTCAACACTTGATATTCTCTGTTTTTGTGTATATTTGAATTGTTCCCAGATAAAAACAGTCTTTTTAAGAGACTGCAGCGAAGTGAGAAAACACATCATACAGTAGCAGGAATGCAGTAATAACTCAAACATGGCTGCTGGTAGCCAGGGGTAGCAGTAGTTGTAGTATCCTGATCATTTTTATTAGCTTCAGTTAAACGGTCAGGAACAAAGGCTGATAGGCGAGGGAATGGATTAACTGATATGTGAAAAGAATCATCCCTTTTTAAGTTCTCCTAACAAAGATCTCACTTTTCTAATCTTTGAGGGAGCATCCACCCCCACAGGTACAGACATTTGCAGAGCTCTGACATACAGCATTCATAGAACTGGGCCACAAACCAGACCCTGAAACATGCTAGAATTCTCTCTCCATTGTTAATGGCAGAGCTTCAATTAAATGCATCAAATTGGGCAGGTATTTTTTTTTCTGCAAATATATCTTTACAATCAAATACCTCATTTTTAGTCATTCACCCTTGAAAAACTGAAAGTGACTTTCAAACAGTGATGTGTGGCCAGTTTTAACTTGGACAGTCATTAGTATTAGAGGAGTGGGGATTTGAAAATACTGCCTTAAGAAAAGTTTCTCCCTTAACTTATTTTTTACCCTTCCCACCTCTGTCTCCATGGAAATAGGGTCAGAGGCCTCCGGGAGCTCCCAGGGAGCCAGCAGCTGGGAATGAGAATTCTCACTTAGAGATTTCAGCTGAAAGCCATAAACTCCTTTACAAAGACCAGCTGAGTCTTTTGGCCAACATAGTCTCTTTTTTATACTAATAAATAGATGGCTTTTTTTTCTTTTGTCTTTTTCTTTTGGTGTATACATGGAGGAAGAAGAGGTGCCCTAAGTAATAACCATTTTTGCATTTATACTTGAACTTCTGTGCAATAAATCAAGATGGAGATATTCCTTAAGAATTTATTTTCAAGTTAATATGTTTAAATGATAGTGTACATATGGAATTAAGCAATTATCACTTGCTTGATCTCTGTCCTTTCAAGTGTATGATAACACCAGATATTTGAAGACAAATATATGTGATATATGTGAAGTTATTCATTACACGCTTATCAGTTGTAAATGATTCTAACAGAATATCATCATGACATAATTCAAAATCAGTTGGTTAAAAGCAAAAACAAATCTCAAGATATAAGCAGTTGGTACCATTCCACAGAATGTTTTATGAATTAAAGTATAATTTACTATTGGCACCTATTTTTGTTGAACTGTTAACACTAGTCCATATTTTTTGCACTTTAAGTATTCAGTTTGTTTACTCATAAATCATTTAAAAATATCTGAGAAGGGTGGCTACTCGACTATGACAAATACTTTATTTTTATATATCATATATTATTATTTGATAGCTGAATATTTATTAAAACAATATAAAATGTAAATTTAGCTTAAAAAAAAAAAGCCCTAGCGAATTATTTTTAAATTTGGAGCTGCAGGAGTCTGTGTTTGAAACAATTTTTTTATTTATGCCACACTTTTTTTTATGGTTCAAGGTTTATAGACTCAATAAGATTCAGCATTATTTCCAAGAACTTTTACGAAATTTCATCACTACTCTTACATAAAACACTGAGTTATTTCTTTCAATCATCAATCACACAACTGCTCTGAATTTTCCAGAACTTGGCTTCAGCAAGCATCAGAACCACAGCACCTCTCTCAGACGCTTTCACATTCTTTCTCTCTCTCTTTTTTCAGTGTTGTGGTCAGCAGTCTAATGATGCCGAGCTTTTATTCTTCAGCGTTTCCTTTGTCTTTGGGCCCTTTCGCATGTCCCTGCTGAGCTCTCTCTCTCTCTCTGTCCTGGGTTGAGCCCTTATTCCATGTTCCCCTGCTCTCAGAAGTGAAACAGAACATCGTGTTCCGAAGCTGCCCAGCACACATGCTTCATGACCCTGCCAAGTTTGCAGCTGACCAATTGGCCTACTTTAGAGGACTCACATTTATAAAATTTACAAGTCTTTATTTCCACCAGCCCATCACCTCCTCCCCACCCTGTCGAAAAAGAGTGTGCCAAACGCACTGATAAATCAAGGGTTTTTGCTGTTGCAACAAAATGAACAGTCATTTCTTTGCCCCAATAGCTGGCTCTCCACCTTGCTATTCCCTCCTGAATAGATGGAAAATATGGGTTGGTGTGTGGTACAAAGACATTCAAAAGTGGTTGCCCCTGTATTAACTAATTTCAAAAGAAATATACAAACAAAACGGTATGCTCTTCTATTTTTTGGGGAGATCGGCATTTCTAAAGTAATTCTCTTCCAAAAATGGATCCAGGCAAATCTGTCTTCTTCCAAATTAGGAAGACAGAGTTAGTGCCTTGCTTTTTCAATGAGATTGGGTCAGGCAAGTCTAATGGATTTAGACAGTATGAACACTCCTTAATGGCTTTGAATCTTCTAAGATTTTATAATAGATTCAAGATCAAGTAGGAGAGGGTAAAGATTTAATGGCATAAAGACAAGGTGTAGGAATTGGTTTCTTGTAATTCTAGTGATGCCTGTTCCACTCTTCAAGAAAAGGAGCTCAGTCAAGGGTAGATCCAGGTTATTGCAAAGCTTATAAAATACAGAGCACTCTCTATGCAAAAGAAAATGAAATTAAGCCCAAGAGTAAATATCTACTTAGAATAAGAGACAAAACCGTAACAAATTACAAACTTTAAAAAGCATCCAGAAAAATTGCATCATTACCATTAGTATTAAGAAGTATTGTTACTATTATAACTTCACTGTTTGACCCACCTATATAACACTTCTCTTCCCGACTTTTTTGACTCTATTGTCTTTAACCATTCCTCAAATATCCAAAACTTTATAATACTATCTTGTGTAAAGAGAATACAAAGATAATTTTGGTTTTCTTCTGGTATGGCAGATAGAAATATGTTTTTTGTTATTGTTGGTTTCTAAAAGATTCTTTCAGCTTGAGAACTATTGGTCATGCCACAGCTGCAACCTCTCTTTCTCCAGAGGTGCTTTATGCCCTGAGAAAAGGTCTCAGAGACTCCAGACCTTTGATCTTGCTAGGCAGGGCTCCAGCTGACCCTTTGGCCCTTGCCTCAGCAACTGATACAGCATCCCATTTGGTGTCCTGGGTGGAAAGAGCAGGGATCGAGATGCTGGTGATAAAGACTTTGTCTGGAGAACCCTGAGCAGAGAGTGATGAAGCATCTCATTCTGAACCTCCACTTCAGTGCCAGAGTTGGATGGATTTTAGATACTGGGGAGGCTTCACAAGGTACAGGGTGTCACTGGAGATCAGCAAAAATTGAGAGAGTGCATTCAGGCTACCAGTCTTATCCACAGACCCAGAATGTAGAGATTGACCCTCTGGCTGGGCTGGCACTCCATGCCTCCAGCTACACTTTAAATCCCTGAGAAGGACACACAGGACCTTGGAAGGGGCCTGGGAAAGTAAGCAGCTGTGAAACTAAAAGTTCATTAACTTTATGAAAATCCTCCTCTCTCTTCAGTGCTTATAATAGAGTGAACAGTTGCTCGGTGCAGTGGCTTGCGCCTGTAATCCCAGCACTTTGGGAGGCCGAGGCAGGCAGATTGCTTTAGGTCAGGAGTTCGAGACCAGCCTGGTCAACATGGCGAAACCCCATCTCTACTAAAAATACAAAAATTAGCTAGGTGTGGTGGCAGGTGCCTGTAATCCCAACTACTCAGGAGGCTGAGGCAGGAGAATCACTTGACCCTGGGAGGTGGAGGTTGCAGTGAGCCAAGATCATGCCACTGCACTCCAGCCTGGGCAACAAGAGTGAAACTACATCTCAAAAAAAATGTGTGTGTATATATATGTATATATACATGAAAATAGAAATGAATTATCTGGCTAAAGTGATCCCTATTTAGTATTCTCAAAATTTTAAGTTCCACAGGGCAGGGATTTTGTCTGCTTGGGTCACCACTGGATCTTCATCTTCTTCTGAATATTGGAGGGGACCAAAACTAGTTGGCAATGCCCTTCACTTTCTAGAGTTAAAATAGGGTAGCCATCTGGAAGCTACTGGCCAGTGCTCACTTTTAATGTCTTCATATGCCCTTGAGATACTTGTTCTTACATCATCCAAGCTCCTCTGCTCCCCGCTTCATTTGTTGTGGGGGTGGGTTTTGAAGCATAGTTTAAGCATCATGTCATCCTCTTTTCATTTTGAGTGCATGATCTATTGCTGCCCAGATAGTCAAATGTCAAGGCTTTTTGGCTGGGACTCTTCCAGTTGTATCACAATGCTGAAACTTTTTAGAGTAGAAAAGCTCCTTACCCTGTTTTTAAATATCGATTTAAGATACTAGAAGATTTTTGAAAATATGAATATGTTTTCTTGTTTCTTGAGGATTCTGAGATGCTTCTTTGGGTCTGTGGGGAGAAAATAATGCAGTCAGTTTTGTCAATGAGAGATTATTTGGGGTCTCTTCATTTCTTAAGCTTGCAAGTCACAATATGGTATCTAAACCTTCAGATAGTGAGTCAATAAGTTCTGTTCCTCTTATTTGTACATTTAGATGGCAACATTGTGACTTTCAGACGTAAGAAATGAAGAGATCCTGAGACCAGGCATGGTGGCTCAGGCCTGTAATTCCAGCACTTTGGGAGGCTGAGGCAGGTGAATCACTTGAGGTCAGGAGTTCGAGACCAGCCTGACCAACATGGTAAAACCCTGTCTCTACTAAAAAAAAATACAAAATTAGCCAGGCATGGTGGTGCATACCTATAATCCAGCTACTTGAAAGGCTGAGGCAGGAGAATCACTTGAACCTGAGAGGCAGAGGTTGCAGTGAGCCAAGACTGCACCATTGCACTCCAGCCTGGATGACAGAGTGAGATACTATGAAAGAAAAGAAAGAAAGAAAGAAAGAAAGAAAGAAAGAAAGAAAGAAAGAAAGAAAGAAAGAAAGAAAGAAAGAAAGAGAAAGAAAGAGAGAGAGAGAGAGAGAGAAAGGAAAAAAAGGGAAATGAAGAGACCCAAATTGATCCACACATTGACCAAATCAACTGCATTATTTTCTTCCATGGGCCAAAAGAACTCATAGATTATACAGAATATTAGGGCTGGGATGACACAATGTCTCCTCCTCTTTACATTACTAGTGAAGAAACTGACCCTCAAAAGGATGAAATAAATTGCTCAAAGTTGTAATCATGAGTAGCATCAATTAGAAGTTCTATAAGGGAGGCATAATAAAGTTATTCTTCCAAATAAGTGTCTTAGTTCATTCAGGCTGCTATACCAAAATACCATAGATTGGGTGGCTTAAAAACAAGGAAAATTTATTTTTCAAAATTCTGCAAAATGGGAAGTTCAAGATAAAGGCAGCAGATTTGGTGTCTGGTTAAGACCAGTGTTTCCTGGGTGCATACAGAATGCCTTCTCACCATGTCCTCACATGGTGGAAGGACAAGGGGTAACTTTTGGGCCCCTTATTTATTTTTTTAAGAGTCAGGGTCTCACTCTTTCACCTAGGCTGGAGTACAGTGGTGCAATCATAGCTCACTTGAACACCTGGGCTGAAGTGATCCTCCTGCCTAAGTAGCTGGAACTACAGGCTCGCACCACCACACACAGCTAATTACAAAAACATTTTTTGTAGAGATGGGGTTGGAGGGTCTTGCTATGTTGCACAGGCTGGTCCTGAACTCCTGGCCTTTAGTGATCCTCCCACCTCACCCTCCCAAAGTGCTGGGATTGCGGCTCTGAGCCACCATAACCAGTAGGGCCTCTTTAATAAGGGCACTAATCCTATTTATTAGGGATCCACGTTCATTACCTAATCACCTCCAGAAGCTCCATCTCCTAATATCATCACCTTGGGGGATAAAAACTTTAACATAAGAATCGGGAGGTGTATGATGTCCGTTGTGGGCTTGCAATTAAAAAAAAAAAAAGAATTGGGAGGTGGTGGCAGGGGGGACTCACAAACATTCAGACCATAGCAGTAAGTTTTGAAACTTTCCTTATCTCTTATTTTCATTTTTCCACCAGCTCTTATCTCTAATACCATGATAACTGTGATTAATGATGTCTGAGTCAGTAACATTTGAAACCCCAATACCTATATATTATGATAAGGAACACAGGGAGACCAAGAACACCAGAGACATTATCTTGGACTGACTTGACATTGGCATGGTGCTGGCCACTGGACGAACACTTTCTGAAATTTTCTGAAATAAATTGAGGATGTTTGAACCTTGTCTCAATTGCCTACACAGTACTGCAAATGCAGGACTTATTCATTTATTAATTTATTCAACAAACATTTATCAGAGCATTGCTCTAAGCCAGGCACTTTGCTCAGAGAGGCTTATATAGATAAAATAGACACGGATCCTGCTTCCAGATCACAACTGAGTGGAGAAGCAAATACACAATGTCCAGTAATGCACCACAAAATAACACTTTGGTCAATGATAGACTGCATATAGGACATAGGCATTATAAGATTATAATGGACCTGAAAATGTCTATTGCCTAGCAATATCATACCCACTGTAACATTGCAGTACAATGCATAATATGACTCCAGTCAAAGTGTTAAAAAAATTAAATTCATAACATAAGTGTTATAGCAAGCTAAAGTTAATTTATTTTTGAAGAACTAAATTTTTTTTATAAACTTAATGTAGTCTAGGTGTTTATAAAGGCTACAGGAGTGTACAGTAATGTCCTTGGCCTTCACATCCACTGACCACCACTCACTCACTCCCCCAGAGCACCTTCCAGTCCTGCAATCCCCTTCATGGTAAGTATCTTATACAGGGTGTACTGTTTTTGCTTTTTGTTTTTTGAGACAGACTCTTGCTCTGTTCCCAAACTGGGAGTGCAGTGGCACTATCTCAGCTCACCCACCTCCCAGGTTCAAGTGATTCTCCTGCCTCAGCCTCCCGAGTAGCTGCGACTACAGGTGCCTGCCACCACGCCTAGCTGATTTTTGTATTTTTAGTAGAGACAGAGTTTCACCATGTTGGACGGCCTGGTCTCAAACTCCTGTCTTCAAGTGATCCACCTGCCTCAGCCTCCCAAAGTGCTGGGATTATAGGTATGAGTCACCAAGCCCGGCCTATTTTTAAAATCTTTTATGCTGTGTTTTCACTGTACCTTTTTAATATCTGGATACATAAAATACTGACCATTATGTTATAATTACCTACAGTAACATGCTGTAGAGGTTTGTAGCCTAGAAGCAATGGGCTATACCTTATAGCCTAGGTGTGTAGTATGCTCTACTATTTAGGTTTACATTAGTACACTCTATGATGTTCACAGGACAAAATCACCTAATGATACATTTCTCAGAATAGATCCTCCTTAAGCAACACATAACTCTATTTGTTTCTACTGCTGTGATGCAAATTGCCAAAAATTTAGCAGCTTAAACCCACACTTGTTTTTAGCTCACAGTTCTGTGGATGAGAAAGTCTGTGTACAGCACAAATGGGCTCTCATTCAGGTTCTCACAGGACTAAAACTGAGGTGTGTCAGGCAGGCTGCATTCTCATCTGGAGCTGGGATTCCATTCCAAGTTCCTGTGCTTGTGGCAGAACTCAGTTCCCTGAGACTGTGGAACTGAAGCTCCTTGCTGGCTGTCAGCCAGAGGCTGCTCTCGGATCCTGGATGCTGCCTGCCTTCCTTGCCACATGGCCCCCTCCATCTCCACGCAAGCAATGGCTTACCGTTCTTGTATCGGAGCCCTCTCAGACTTCAAATCTCTTTTGAAGAGCCTTGTCTCTTAAACCTGACCTGATTATGTCAGTCTCACCAAGGGTAATCTCACTAACTTAAGGTGAGATTTGGCATGTTAATTACATCTGCAAAATCCCTTTGTCATATAATATAACATAATCATGGGAGCAATACCTCACTGGCCCTGTATTGGGAGAAGATTTAGGGAATCACTGGAGGTCATTTTAGAATTCTGCCCAAAGCCTACAGCACATAACAAAGAGTAATTATATAGTGAGGGCAGCTACAAAGAGCTGGGGGAATGCAGAGAAGGGTAAATGTAACTCTGTCTGGTGACAGGATAGAGTCAGGGTAAGAGAAGAGGTAGAGTTGAGCTGATTGGGAAGAATGAGTAGGAGCAGAACAGGAAGGAAAGGGCAGGCCGTTGTACTTCACTTCCATGTGTCGGCTTTTATCTCCGCCAGTACGGCTGAGGCCCTTGGGCACGTGGAGCAGGCCACCTCTGGGGACTTCCTTCACCAACCCCTAACATACCAACTGTAGTCATGGACTCCTACGCAGTGTTCAAGAAATATTTGTATTGATTCCATATCTAATTAATTTTTTAAATGTTACTTATTTATTTAGAGACACGGTTTTGCCATGTTGGCCAGACTGGTCTCAAACTCCTGGGCACAAGCTATCTACCCTACTCAGCCTCCCAAAGTGTTAGGATTACAGGCATGAGCCACCATGCCCAGCCAATATCTAACTGATTTATGATAGTCATGTAATCATGAACCTCCTGTCTACCTTATTCTTACTCTCTCTGCATCAGAGGTTTTACAAAAATAAAATTTGAATTTTATAAAACGTTTTCTCACACACACACACACACACACACACACACACACACACAGGAAATATCTAGCTGGTTTTTGATGACTGACTCCTATTAACCTCTGCCACTGTTTTCTTTCACTCATCCTACCCACTTTGCTCACCTTGCCCCAGCTGAGTCATCCCTGATCAGATGTTGTCTCAGTCAGGATTCTTCAGAGAAATAGAACCAGTAGGAGACAGACAGATGGACAGATAGAGATGATTTTAAGAAACTGAATAATTGCATTGTAGAGACCAGCAAATCTGAAGTCTGGAAGTGTAGAGCCCACAGGCAGTCTAGAAACTCAGTCGGAAGTTAACTCGGCAGCCTTGAGGCAGATTTCATCTCCAGAAAAATCTTGACTTTTGCCCTTAAGAATTTTCAACAGATTGTATAAAGCTCATTCCATTATCAAAAGTAACCCCCTTTACATAAAATCAGCTGACAACAGATATCAACTACATCTATGAAATATCTTCATAGCAACATTCCAATTAGCGTCTGACTGAATAACTGGGTAATACAGCCTAGCCAGGTTGACGTACAGAGCCAGCCATAGCAGATGTCTTCAGCCAAGCTTGGGCATTCCAGACCAGTCAAGCCCCCCGGTGACTGAACCCCCAGCCAACATGTGGAGTAGCAGTGATACTGACCAGCTGCACCCAGTCAATGTGAAATTCTGTGAAATAATAAAATGGTGGTTATTTTAAGCCACTAAGATTGAGGTGGTTTGTTAGGTAATGCTAGAAAACCGAAACACCTACAGATTAAAAGGAGGCCTTGAAACACAAATCCTTAGGTACAGATATAAGGTGGAACAGCTCTGCAAACAGCTGCAAGATTTTGAGGCCCAGCCTTTGGAGCAAGACTATTCATGTGACTTAGTTCCAGTGAGCTCAGAACCATGCTCAAAGTTCTTCAGGTGTCCATCAGACATGTGTTTATTACCTTCCCCCTTCTTAAGAATACCTGGTTTCTGTTCGGGAATCCAAAAAAAAATACCATCTCCTTCCCCTCAAAGATGAAGCATATGACCTTGGCTAGGCCAATCAGCATCTCCTTGAATGTAGTGATTGATTCAAAGATAGACATATGACCTAAACCTCTTCAATCAGAGTGACTTTCTGAGCTTTTGCTTAAAATGGTGGCAATGATGCTCTTTCCGCCTTGCTGGTTGTCAGTTTTAAAGCATACAGTTGCTTCCAGGAGCTGCTGGCAGCCAGTTGGTGACCTTGAGAGGAGTTAAGCATTAACAGCCTGGAAGGAAGAACAGAGAGAGATAAAGATAAACCATGTCTTTAGTCCTACCACTGAGCTGCTGGAGTAAGCCTCACCTGAAGCTTACTGTCTGCTGGCAAATTTCCTTTATTATTTAACCCTACTTAAGGTGCATGTTTTGCTATTTGCCTCTGAAAGCCTGTATGTATCAGGGCCATTCTTAAAGGAGAGAGAATTGTTATGAGTTCTGCAAAAACCTGAAGAGGTGTCTACAAAAAGGCTGTAAGTCCTTTTCACCTCTATCAAGAGTTGTTTTGAAAGCAGGACAATGGAAAGAGCTCCCATGACAGCCCTACTGACATCAGGACTCTAGACTCTGCATGTCACCTGTTAGGGAGAATGATGGATGATGAAACTGGAACTAAAACTTACTGAGCACCTACTGTGAGCCAGGCACTGGCCTGGATCCTTCACATACATTATCTTACCGATTCTCTACAAAATGCCTTTGAATGGTTATTCTAATCTCTGCAGATGTGGAAGCTGAAGCTTGGAGAAGATAATTAAATTGGCCAAGACCATGCTGCTATTTAGTTTCAGGCAAGTTTCAAAGTCTTGCTTGAAGAGTGCTTTCTGACTCCAGTGCTCCTTCCCTCCCGCAGGAGTCTTTAGACTCCCACCAGAAGCACCCTCTCATATCGGTTCTGTTAGATCACATCCACAGTAACTAATCGTGAGGATAAGGAAAGGAAGGCATAAAACCTTGGAGGCAGGGGTGTGGGTGTGGGGAGGAAAGAACTCTACCCTCAGCCTCACTCTAATAGTTGCACAGACTGTCAAGCCTCATAGCCAGATGTGTTCCATATAGATTCTTCAAATATCAGAGCACAGTCATCTATTCCAACTTTCTCCTTTTATAGTTGAAGCAACTGAGTAAGGCCAGAGAGGTCAACTGACCTGCCCTAAAGCCACAGAGCTAAAGGTTGAACTAAAACCACACTGTGCTTTTGCTCCACCTCTGGTTCGTAGCATAGACTGTTGTTTAAGATTTTGGAACCACGTGTCCTGGGTTCACTGCTTGGCCCTGCCACTTACTGAATGGCTTGGGCAAGTTATCAAATCATTCTGGGCCTTGATTTTCTTACCTGTTAAATGTGGAATTTTAACAGCCTTATCTCTGGATATAAATTACATAAAATAGCATCAGGGAACCTAGTGAGTGCTATGTGTTAACTTCCACGGATAGGCTCACAACTCACTGCCTCATTGCGACTGATTCTCTTCCCATCCAGCCTCATCTTCAGCATCTCTCAGGCATCTTTTTACACTTTGGTTACATCCAGTGTGATCTAAATTACACTCTGTCACTAATCTGCCTGTATCTGCTCTAGAAAAGAACTTATAATGACTATACCATGAAATCAGGAAGGCAATAGGGCAAGAGCCCTAATTTTAATCTTAATTTGTCTAACCTTTAGTTTTCCTTTTTTCTGACTATTGGTGGAAGTAGGAAAAGGAAGGTTCCTGTTTCTCTTTCCATCCTCCCACTATTGAAATCTGCCACCATGACAGGATCTGATAAGCTCATTCAGTGGTAACTTACTGATAAGGCTTAACCAGTGATTTTTGTTTTTAAGGGCATTTGCAAGTTTCACCCAAGGTCAAAGCCTAAACCAAAGGATCTCCAGTGTTAGGGTTTTGGTATCAATCAAGAGTGGGGCAGGTTTGCATTTTGGGTTGTTTTTGCTGGTGTTGGATCAGGGAGAATGAAAGGAAGGAAATCCAGAAGATTTTTAATAAATCCAGGTCCCACCTTCCTGGCTGGGAGTGAGCAAACCAGGTGGGCAAGTGGGAAAGGACATGCTGACTATTCCCCAGGACTTCCTGTTGACAATCAGAATTGTCTTTGAGGGAACCTAGGGGTGGAAGTGGAGGACAGATCCACCAAGAACCAAGGCCTTTAGTGAGGGCCAAGAAACCATGCGTCATATCCAAGAAACCAGAAGGGGACACTGTAACCCATGAAGAACCTCTGGAGTAAGACTGAATCCAAAGCTCACACCCTTCTTTCCCTTGAGCAGGCTCTGTGCTGTGGGGTGGGGACACATTCAAGGCTCTGAGATAGATGACACTCCCTACTGTTACTGCCCCTCTTGCTACCCTCTACTCTCAGGGTTGGCACACCTTCCAAAGAATTGAGGGGGCCGAGGACAGAGAAGGCAATAACCAATGTTACCAAGAGTCTCTTGGACTTTGGAAGAACACCAGAACTCCAGCCAGGTCAACACCATCAGCCCACATGGTGTTTTCTCTGCATTTCCTTCTCACATTCTCTGAAGACCTAAGGAGGAAGTGGGAGTCCAGGTAGAACAACTCCTCTCCTAGAAGAGAAAACATAATTTTGACTTTCTGTCCATTTTTTTTTTTTTTTTTTTTTGAGATAGAGTCTAACTCTATGGCCCAGACTGGAGTACAGTGGCACCATCTTAGCTCACTGCAACTTCCACCTCCCGGGTTCAAGCGATTCTCCTGCCTCAGCCTCCTGAGTAGCTAGGACTAAAGGTGCATACCACCATGCCTGGCTAATTTTTTGTATTTTTAGTAGAGTTGGAGTTTCACCATGTTGGTCAGGCTGGTCTCGAACTCCTGACCTCAGGTGATCCACCCACCTCAGCCTCCCAAAATGCTGGGATTACAGGCATGAGCCACTGCACCAGGCCCAATTTTGACTTTCTAAAGGGATTCTCACTCTTGAGAAGCTTGGACACATTAGGCTACATCATTGCCTTTTCCTCTCCTCTCCTTATAACTGCAGTGTGTGCCAATTATAGCTTTATGAATATGAGTCCTTTGCCCATCCCATTCACCACCAGAAAACAACTATGTGTTGTCCTCTGCTGCATATTGGATTAAATTAATCAAACAAACATATCTGTTTAAAACTTCCTTTAAAAAAAGCCTCAGTGTATTTTCCATTGAGAAATATCTTTTCTGTTTTCCCCCAGGGTGAATTTAGCCTAATCCATCCTTCCTACCAGCTCCTTTACAATATGTTGATTTGGGAGCAGATTCTTCTGGGGAAAAACAAAAAACTGAACTCCACTTTCTGAATTTTCCCACTCACAAAAAAATTTAGCTAGATGTGATCTACAGGCAAGATATGCCTAAGCTGTCTGGGGTTGGCACTCAGATTGTTAGTTAAATATCAATTCAAGGTCAATGACACACTGCTAACTTTCTTCAGTTTTCTTTCCACTAAAATAAATTGACCACCAGACAATTTTTGGTTATATTTCTACCATAGTTTTTCATTAAGTGACAAAATGTTTAAATTTACAAAAGTGTACTTTAAAACATTCAAACAAAATAGAAGAGTATGAAGAAAAATGTCCTCATTAGCCCATAGACAGAAGTGATTACAATTTGAAATGTTTAGGAAGATAACAATTGTGCTTACGTCTAAGAGATTATTTTACATTTGTTTGTTTTTCTTCTCTCCTATAAATGATGTAGAAATCAGACAAACACATGTGTATAAAACACTGAAGAAATGATACTATCTCCACATTAAACTTCTACCCCTACTCATCATCTTTGTCTTCCTCCTCGTCATCACCAAAGAATCAGCTACGTTCTGTGTTAGGGTTGTAGGGAAATCTGTGCCTGTTCCTCTTTGAAGCGAGCAGACTATGTATCCTTGGAATACAGCTCTGTGGCCTGGGACAACTCACTTTCCCTCTCTAATTTTTCTACAAAATATGAGGGGTCCTTAGAACTTTGATACTAAAATGATTATATACCTTCTATATAATTCAAAATAAAAATAAAACTAGACCCTAAAATAAGGGTCAGGATATCCAACAATTTGATTTGTCCCATGATGACTGTGTCCTTGCTTTGGGGAAATATTAAATAGAACATTCTTTCAGTACATGTGTTTCTGTGTCTTCCGGCTTTGGCAATTGAACCCCAAAAGAACAAGGTGCCATACATTCTCTCTGAGCTCTGAAGGTCTATGATTTGTCAGTTATAATTTGGAGAATAGAAGTGGAGGTGGTGAGATTGAAAAACATAAATAATATCAAATAAAGCTAAATAAGAATAGATCATTTTGAGAGTTTGGGAGAAATGAACAAGAGTGTTGCTAACGAGAGCCCTACTTCTTAGATGTGAGATATACATAGTGAATTCCAAAGAATACAGTATATAAAGGGGCAAAAAAAAAAAAACAAAAGTAACTTTATATTGGAGAAATCTGACAAGCACTACCTGGTCAGGTGATCAGGTTCAACACCAACAGTCATAAATCATGTTGGTAGTATAAACCCTTGATCTGATGCGTAAAGTGGTATTTTACCTCTGTGGTCTTCTAAAATCCTTTATCCCAGTCTAATCATGAGAAAAACAGCAGACAAATCTCAATACAGGAGCACCTACTTACCTCTTTCAAAATTAATAATCAGTAGTCCTCAAAACTGTCAATGTAATCAAGACTAACAAAAGTCTGAAAAACTCTCACAGCCAAGTAGAGCCTAAAGTGACATGACAACTAAATATAATGTGGATCCTGGATGCGATCCTGGAGTGGACAAAGGAATTGGGTAAGAACTAAGGAAATCTGAATCAATCATGATCTTTAGTAATAATAGGTCAATATTGCTTCAGTAATTATAAAATATTTCATCATTAAAGTCAGATGTTAATAATAGGTGAAACTGATTGGAGGGTTCATGGGAACCCTATAGCATCCTCAATTGTTCTTTAAATCTCAAGCTGTTCTGTTTCACCTTTTCACCAAGGCTAAAGTGGCATGATCTCGGCTCCCTGCAACATCCACCCTGTCCCCTGCGACCTGGGTTCAAGCCATTCTCTTGCCTCAGCCTCCGGAATAACTGGGATTACAGGCGCCTGCCACCACTCCTGGCTAATTTTTGTATTTTTAGTAGAGACGAGGTTTTGCCATGTTGGCCAGGCTGCTTTCAAACCTCAGGTGATCTACCCACCTGGGCCTCCCAAAGTGCTAGGATTACAGGCGTGAGCCACCACCCCCGGCCTAAAACAATTTTTTTAATGAATAAGCAATTATTTAAAGCAGGAATGACAATGGCCTGATGGCATTACACATTTTTGTACAGGCTCACCATGACCAGGCTAGGGTTTTTTCTTATTCTTTATATGTTGGAAAGGGAGGCTTTTTCAACTCTGCCTAATGATTTTACCTTAACTGAATTTTTCCTGACGTTCTCTGCAGTGAAAAGTGCAGTTAGAGCAGATATTATAGTACATGTGAATTATTAATTTACTTTGTTTTTCCACGGCCAACTCACCTATTCTAAGCCACAGCCACCTGGCACCTTCAATTTGAAATTTATAAGGCATAAGCTATATGTTCCTCATAGAAAGAGTAAAAGTTATAGCCATAACAAGATTGGCTTTCAGGTATGCCATTTAAAAGCTGTGTAACAGCGTTGGACAAATTACTTAACATCTCTGAAACTCAATTTTCTCTTTTATTAAAGAAAGAAAATCAGCAACAAAACTGTGCAGGATTGTAGTGAGTGAATATAAAGTATGTGATATCTGGAACATAAAAGTTCTCAGTAAATCACGATTAATAAACACTAACAAATAATGATCAGCCCAAACCAACAGATCCTCTCCTTTGGCTGTAAGGAAATATGACTCAAGCAGCTCTTTCCTTCCAATCCGCCTTCCCACTTTCACAGGCCACACTGCAGCGAGCATCTAGAAGGCTCTCTGCCAACAGCAGCGCCGGTTCGTTATCTAACTGAGTCTTGGTCATTAAGCAAAGTCAGGGTCTTTGTTACTTGGTTTCATCCCCACTGGCCTTGCAGAGAAAGCCCAAGCCACAGGGTACGTCTCCGCCTGCCAATGCCCTGTATTCCTGAAACAAAAAGGCAATAAAAAACACGACAGTTAGTGTCAGACGCGGAGCCCCGGTTTGGGAGTGGGCGGGGAGGGCTCCCTTTTCTCCTTGTTCCGCAGCACCTGTCACGGAGACGGGAGATGGGGCCCGGCCCGGCCTGGGCAGCGCGGCTTCCTCCTGCCCCCGCCGCGCTCCCTCCCGAGCGGCTCGGGTCCGGGCTCCCAGCAACGCGGCGGTGCGGCCGGCGCTGCGACTAGAAAGCGCCCATTGAGGGCTTGCAGCTGCCAGTGCCGCTTGCCCAAATCCGACATAAAGCCTGGACTTCAGCTCCAGTGAAGAAGACACTACTGTGTTCTTCCTGAGCCCCAGTCACGGCTATAAAACATTAAAAGCAAACTGGCGATTGTTAAACACTGCATTTGTTTACACCCCGATTCTTGAATCACAATGGGGCAGCTTAGGCCGCCAAGGCCCGGCGAGGCCCGGCTTTCTCCTGGACACTGGAGTCTGTTCTCCGACCCAAGGGACACAAGAAAAGTTGAGTAAATAGCACATCGCTTTTCTTTTGTTAGATGTTTGCTCACAAAGACTTCAATCGGATATTGGGGGGCTTGGGTTGAAGGACAAGTACTTGCAGAATCAAGATGCTGTCTCACGTTAGCTTTGAGGCTTTATAAAGTATCCTGAAAGAAGAAAAAAAAAAAGCCGAACTACATAAAATATATCCGGCCGAATTAAGGCATAACTAACAACCCTTAAAAAAAAAAAAAAAAAAAAACTACTTGGAAGAAAAAATGGGAGGGGGAAATAAACGAAGTGTTAATGGCAGTGTGGTTAACTGATTAAGCCAATGGACCTTCAATTCACGATTCTACTCTTGCAAATTTGAAACAATGTTTCATTTTAAAAATTTCATTTAAAAAAGTCCCTCTGCACTCCCCTTTTCCTAGGCTACAATACATAAAACAAATTTCCTTTTAAATGCCTCTATTTCGTTTTTAGATTTTGGGGGGTTTTTTATTTCTTGTAAATATCGTGTAAGAATTGTGTGTGTTTGTGTTTTTTCTAGTTTAGAAAGTACACTATAATTTTGTAAATTGAGAAGATGCAGAAAAGAAGTATAATGAAGAAAGTAATTGTAAGTCCCATGATTTCAATTAGCAGTTGCTTATATTCTTATATATTGCCTTTCAGTCTTTGCATATGCACTTGCACACACAGAAAGGGAGAAAGAGAAAAAAATGAACATACCCAAATGGAATTCAATCCGATTTAGCTTTATACCATGGCTTTTTTTTTTTCCTTCTGGTAACCATTCCCCATGCCATTAGATGTTCTTAAAAGGATGGTTTCTACTGACTTTGGAATATTTCTATGTTGTTTCTTTACACTAGAAAAAGTTCAGACAGTTTTATTTACACCATGCCATACTTAGAAACTAGAAGAGGATGCTTATAGTTAGAGATTACAAGGAAATGTATTTTACACTAGATATATGCCACTTTCTTCAGAATCATTTAAGAATTGCAGCTGGATTCAGCATAATATTTGGCAAGAACAAATATAGTAGTATGATGAAGTTTTCTCACCTTCAGATGTACTCCAAAAAGAGAAATGAGAAAGATGAAAATAGAGTGTGAGGGTGGGGTGTGGACATGAGAAGTAGAGCCAGAGAAAGGGAGACAATGCTCAGCCTACCACCCACCCCACACACACACATACACACACACAGGTACACACACATGCACACACACACACAAACACACCAATTTCTGTAAGCCTCGAATCAGCAGCTGTGATCTCTGTTTCTTAAGAACCTCAGAATTAGGCTGGACATGGTGGCTCACGCCTGTAATCCCAGCACTTGGGAAGGCAGAGGTGGTGTGGCAGGGGTGGGGTGGGAATCCCTTGAGGCCAGGAGTTCGAGACCAGCTTGGCCAACATGGCAAAACCCCCATGTCTGCTAAAAATACAAAAATTAACCAGGCATGGTGGTGCCTGCCTGTGATCCCAGCTACTCGGGTAGCTGAGGCTTGAGAATTGCTTGAACCCTGGAGGTGGAGGTTGCAGTGAGCCACTATACTCCAGCCTGGGAGACAGAGCAAGATTTTGTCAAAAAAAAGAAGAAGAAGAAGGAGAGGGAGAGGGAGAGGGAATAAGAAATAAGAAGGAAGAAGAAAGAAGAAAGGAGAAAGGAGGAAGTAGAAAGAGGGAAGAAGGAAGAAGGAAGGAAGAAGGAAGAAGAAGAACCTTAGAATCAAAACTCAAAAGAATCCAGTGGAAAATCACAAGGATTAAAGGGAAGACACATATTACATATTAGAAATGCACAGCTAACAATATGACAGCAGACAGGTCCAATACAGCATTGCTTGTGTACCTCTTACCCAGAGGGCTGGACACTGGACATGGAAACATAGAGATGAATAGATAAGTCACAGGTCTTTGTCCCTTGGAGTTCACAGTCTAATGGGGAAGACAGGATATAAGCAAGTGGTTTCAGCACAGCTTTGGAATTACATGTAGAGAGAAGTAAATGAAGTGAATGAAGTGAGTGAGAGCCCAGCAGAGGAGAGGCCAGGATTCACAGAAAGAATATCCCAAGATCTCAGAGAGGAAGGAGGCTTGGAGCCAAGTAGAGAAGAATGAGACCTTACCAATGTAGGGGAAAAGGAGACATAATGGGAAAAATTTTAGCAGTTGAACTAATTAAAAAAAGAGAAAGGCAAGTGTATTTTAAAATGTCTTTTCTTCATAGGCTTCGGAACCAATGTTATTGGATACAGATTTGCCCTTGTTTCTGTAACAAGAGATATTCCTTAAAAAGTTTGGTATATGGCAAACTGTGATATTTTAAGCATATTTTAAAAGAGAAGATGCCATTTAAAGAAACTGAACTGTGAATTTGTCATCTAGATAACGACTAATTTGTCTTTTTTTTTTTGAGACAGAATTTTACTATTGTTGCCCAGGCTGGAGTACAGTGACATGATCTTGGCTCACTGCAACCTCTGCCTCCCAGTTCAAGCAAATCTCCTGCCTCAACCTCGCAAGTAGCTGAGACTACAGGTGCCTGCCACCACACTGCGCTTTTTGTATTTTTAGTAGAGACGAGGTTGCACCACGTTGGCCAGGCTGGTCTTTAACTGCTGACCTCAGGTGATCCACCCCCCTTGGCCTCCCGAAATGCTGGGATTACAGGCGTGAACCACGGTGCCTAGTCTATTTGTCTTATTTCATATGGACTTTACATACTACTTGTAATAAGTACAGTCATGAAAATAGCATCTCCCTACCTGTTCCACTCATTAATGTCAAACCCAAAAGGACCTTGAGTGAGTTTTAGGTTTATTTGCTTAAGCCCACCCCACCCACACACATTCAGTTACCCTACTTATATGTGAATATTGCCATTAAGATGGCAAAAGGCAGCCACAGCACAAGCACATGTGTCCATGGTGAATGCAAATGTTAAAGATTAACCTTTTTTTTCAAAGCCAGTGTAATTGATTTTGAGAAGTATCATATTTGCAAAGCAAATTTATTATTTTTAATTCCCACACTGACTTTTCTTAACCAGTTTGCAGCCTCCCCAACCTACACGGTGACAACTTTTATTTATTTATTTATTTATTTATTTATTGTAGTTTAAGATCATTTTATCGAAGATCAAGGGGCTGGGAGAGGGAGGGGGCAACTACAGCCCTCACCAGCTCTACGGGGGGAATGGACCCCTCCCTGTCCCCTGCCCTCTAAGTAGCTCCCCCTGTATTATGGGAGGGGACTTTGTGCAAACTCTGCCCTGAGGGGGTCACAGTGACTCTTGAGGTTGATCAGGGCTGTAATTACAACTTAACAAACAGAGAAACCAAAATGAAGAGGCAATTTTAGCTACTTTCCCAGGTGGGCCCTTTAATTCTCACCTGTTGGAATACATTTTCTGCAGGGACTGGAGCCTGCCTCTTCAGACAAGCTCTCTGTCCATGGAGTCATGAAGCTGTCATTCTTGGGAAATGGATCATGCTCCACCCTTTAACTGAATAGAGCACTTAAATTCTTATAGTATTCAAAAAAATCTATGAATTTAAAATGTGAAGAACATGTGCCACACAATCTGGCTGGAGGGGTAGGAGGCAGAAGTCTATTCTTATCTTTCTGTATTTTTCCTCTGATCACCAGACCAGAATGTGTTTCACTGTGGTTAGAGTAAATAAAGACTCAGGATAACTTTTCTTTTTTCAAACAAAAACAAAAAATTCAGTCGTCCTGAAAAGCACTGATAATGTGAAATAGGACAACTGTAGTTGTTATTTAATGGGTCATCCTGGCTTTATTTTTCTTGAATTGAATGTTGTTTTTTCAGAATACTCATGTTGCATGGATATATTTCTAGTTTGAAGAAATTTAAGCTACTTTTCAAGGCTATGCTTAAAAAAAAAAGAAGTCGCTTTAAATGTTACATGATCCTGTTTATGAGGGTCTTAGGTCAATTACACTATTGTTATCTGTCTCTTCCTGACCATAGACTATACCTATAACCATTGTAAAAAAAAAAAAAAAAAAAAAAAAAAAAAAAAAAATTAAAGAAATGTTTCTATATTAACTTTGATTCTAGATGACTTATCTTTTTTTTTCTATGAGAGAGAGGGTCTCACTCTGTTACCCAGGCTGGAGTGCAGTGGCATGATCTAAGCTCACTACAACCTCTACCTCCCAGGTTTAAAGGATTCTCCTGCCTCTGCCTCCCAAGTAGCTGGGATTACAGGTGCCTGCCACCACACCTGGCTAATTTTTGTATTTTTAGTTGAGATGGTCTCCTGGCCTCAAGTGATCCACCCTCCCCTGCCTCTCAAAGTGCTGGGATTAGGCGTGAGCCACCGCACAGGGACTGGATGACTTAAGAATATTACTGGACAGGCAGGGTGGCTCGCATCTGTAATCCCAGCACTTTGGGAGGCCGAGGCTGGAGGATCACCTGAGGTCGGGAGTTCAGGACCAGCCTGGCCAACATGATGAAACCTTGTCTCAAAAAAAAAAAAAGAATACTACTAAAGACATTTTACTACTTATAACTACTACATAAGAAATTACTCCCCCAAACCAGTAGCTTAAAATCCTCATTTTATTTTGTTCACGGCTTTCTGGGAATTCAGGATGTGCTCAGCCCAGGCAGCTTGGGTTTTCTCATGCAGTTTCGGTCAGATGCTGACTGGGGCTCCAGTCACATAAGGATCAATCGTCATAGGTCCAGCAGTTCAGGCCCAGCTCTGTCATAGGTCCACCAGTTACAGTGTCTGCTGTGAGCCTGGCAGAGTCTAACAAGGGCACCTACATCAGCATGGCTGTCTTGGGGTAATCAGACTTCCTACATGGTGCAAGGCTTTCTCCAGAAAGGCCCAAGAGAATCAGACAAGGGCTTTTTCCAGCCGGCCTCAGACATCACACAGCATCACTACAAGATTCAGTTGGTTCCAGTTGAGTCACTAAGATTGGACCCCTCTAAATGGAAGGAGTATCAGATAATTTGCAGACACATTTTTAAACTGCCATCCATATGCTTTTGTGTTTTTTTTCACAAAGAACTCAGCATGTGTTCTCTTAAGCTAAAGACTCCAGAAGTTTTTGAGTTCATTTTGTCCTTCCAGAACCTAGCACAGGGTATGTGTTACAGCAAATGAGGCCAAATATTTGTTAAACTGAACCAAAGGCTGACAAGCCATGAACTCCTGCCATCCACTTGAAGGAGGAATTTTGTGGCTACCAAATTTTTCTTTTGATAAGTTAGAAGGCTTATCATGCTGATAATGGTACTATATATATAGATAATATATTTAAAAAAAAAAAAAAAAACTTGTTTTTTTCCCAAGGTAAAGGAGTCTCAGTAATCCTGTAGTCCCACCCTTTACCTTGTACCTCCCAGCCCTCCTCACCCCACCCCAGTTTTACAGCTGAAGCCCAGAGAAGTTAAGTGAACTAACCAAGTTATAAAGGTATGGTCTCTAGTTGTATTATGTTGATGCAAAAATATTTGCGGTTTTTGCTATCAAAAGCAATTCCAGGCATCGTTTCTTGTCCATTACAAAATATTGTTTTCTCACTTACTATTTGGGGTTATGACTTTATCAAAAATTGCAGGGACATTGTGGGGGTTAGATCATTTTTATACATAAGGGTAAGATCTGCCAACCTGTTGATCTCAGCAAGAATTATTTTCCTCCCTGACCTTTCTATTCATTCCATCAGGCAGATAAAGAAAAGGCCCAGAAAGATCTCACCAGGAGGCCATGGGACTTCAAGTTGCTCTCCTCAGATATAGGTCAAAAAAACTAACTTCCTGACCCTTTCTTCATGCTTTGCAATAAGATCTTGCAGTATCTATGTCTGGGGCAGTGCTGAGTCTAGAGGCTTCCTGTGATTTACAAAAAGCCTGTGAGGAAATGGAGATGCCCCTGAGCCTGCCTCAACCTGTGATAGTGATCCACTGTATTTCCAGGAGGTGACCCATAATACTGTGATGTAAGACACGGTCCCAGCCCTTTGGGTTCAGGAATGCAAAATGTCAAGTCATCTATTTTGCATCACAATGATGCAGTTTTGTCAGGAAGGATAGTATTTTTAAAGTGATCACCCAGTTGATTAACAAAAGGAAAGAAATCACACCTTCTCCTTTGAAGTTTGCAAGGCTTCCCTTAGCAAAAGAAGGCTCTTGCCTTAGCTTGTTCTAGGACCATATTCAAGACTCTTTCAATTTAGAAAATTTTATATTTATTAAGAAAGGCGAAAATAGAACTAGTGTATAGAATTAATTTCTTAGGTCAGTCAACATTTCTTTAAGTCAATTCATTGAATTGATGTTTGTGTGAATGACTGACTGGCTTATAGTGAGCACTCAGTACATGTTAATTTCCCTTCTTTTTCCAACAGCATTGTAGGGGGAATGACTCATGTTCACGATGTTTAGTATTTGTCTAAAATACTCTGAGTTTTCATTACCAAAAAAAAAAGTTCAATAACATTTGACCTCCTAATTTACTAAGGCAGAAAAACCTTCTAAGCTCCTAGTATGAGTCAGGGTTCTCCAGAGAAACAGAACTAATTTGTGTGTTGGGTGGGGGCAAGAGACTTACTTTAAGGACTTGACTCACGTGATTATGAAAGCTGGCACATTACAAGAGCTGCAGTGAGCAAGCTGGAGATCCAGGAGACCTGATGGTGTAGACTCAGATGGAACTCAAGCCTGAGAAGCAGGAGAGCTGATGGGGTAAGTTCTAGTCTAAATGCTAGCAGGCTGAAGACCTGGAAAGAGCCAATGTTTCTGTTAGAGCTTGAAGACAGTGGGGGGTGGAAACCTTATGTTCTAACTCCAAGTAGTGAGCCAGAAGGAAATTCCCTCTTACACATGGTAGCACCAACCTTTTTGTGTACTCAGGCCTACAACTGACTGGAGAAGGCCCATCCACATTAGGGAGGGCAATCTACTGAGTCAACTGATTTGAATGCTAATCTCATCCAAAAGCACCATCATAGATACATCCAGAATAATGTTTGACCAAATACCTGGGCACCCCATAGCCCAGTCAAGTCAACACATAAAATTTACCATCATACTCCTTTTCCATGGAGCACTAGCCAAATTGAAATGTCAGAGAATTTGTGTGGTTGTAATAGAAATGATTTTCCGGTTAACCCTGTTTTACCAAATATGTGTAGTGTATCCAGTTCTCTTTAGGTTTCACTCTTTACTCATAGCATTTCATTTTAGGGCATACAAATAATTGGAATGCCCCCCTTCTCCCTTCTCCCTATCCCTGTATGGGAATACAATGTTCACTCACAACGTTGAACCAGAGGGGGATGTTCTATGTAACATTATTGATTCTGCGACCATCCTAGGAAGGAATGCTAGTGAGAGCTCTTCATCTTTACTCCAGGAATTAACAGACTTGTCATCAGAGGTATTACAGGGCTTGGACTTACAACGAAGCTTCACAACCATTCTCAGACATTAATCACATTTTGGTACTTGCAGTTCAAAGGCAAATCATCTGTACAATTATGATTTAGATGAAATTTAGGAATCATGAATGTGCTTTACTTTGGTCTTATTCAGAAACCAGTAGCCTTTCCTCATGGATGGTAGCAAGTTTGGCTTGCACAGTGGAGGCTGTGTGCTGTGCAGGTTAACAGCATGCAATTACCAAGGCTCCAACGGCAGCTCTACCAACACAGAAGCAAAAGTGGAAACCATGGCAGAGTTCTTAGAGTAGAAATAGAACTATAAGACTGAGGATACTGGCTCGGATGATTGGGAAGCTATGGCCAGTGAAGAGGAGACAGAAGAAGAAGGAAATACAGTTCATATAGAAGTAAAAGGAAACCCTGAAGAGGAGGAGGAACAAGAGGAAGAGAAAGTTGAAGAAAGTGAAGAAGAAGAAGAAGAAGAAGAAGAGGGAGAAAGTGAAGGCAGTGAAGGTGAGGAACAAAATGAAAAGGTGTCAGATGAGAAGGAGTCATGGAAGACATTAGATGAAAAGTCAAATAAATAAATGAGCTCAGATTCTGAATATGACTCTGATAATGATTGGACTAATGAAGAAAGGGCTGGCCAGGTGCAGTGGCTCTTGCCTGTAATCCCAGCACTTTGGGAGGTCAAGGCAGGCGGATCACTTGAGGTCAAAAGTTTGAGACCAGCCTGACTAACAGAGACTGCATTCTCTACTAAAAATGCAAAATTAGCCAGGCATGGTGGTACATGCCTGTAATCCCAGCTACTTGGAAGGCTGAGGCAGGAGAATCACTTGCACCCATGAGGCGGAGGTTGCAGTGAGCCAAAATCGTGCCATTGTACTCCAGCCTGGGAAACAAGAGCGAAACTCGATCTCAAAAAAACAAAAATAAATAAAATATAATAAAATAAAATAAAGAAGAAGAAAGAGCTTATGACAAAGCAAAACAAAGGATTGAAGAATGGAGACTTAAACATAGTAAAAATGTAAATACTTGAAAGCTAAGAGCCCCTATTATCTGCATACTTGGGCATGTGGATACAGGGAAGACAAAAATTCTAGATGAACTCCATCACACTCATACAAAATGGTGAAGGAGGTGGGATCACACAACAAATTGAAACTGCCAATATTCCTTTTGAAGCTATTAATGAATAGACTAAGATGTTTAAAAATTTTGATAGAATGAACGGATTCCAGGAATGCTAATTATTGATACTCCTAGGCATGCATCTTTCAGTAATCTGAGAAATAGAGGAAGTTCTCTTTGTGACATTGCTATTTTAGTTGCTGATATTATGTATGGTTTGGAGCCCCAGACGATTGAGTCTATCAACCTTCTCAAATCTAAAAAATGTCCCTTCATTGTTGCACTCAATAAGATTGATAGGTTATACATGATTGGAAAAAAAGTCCTAATTCTGATGTGCCTGCTGCTTTAAATAAGCAGAAAAAAAATACAAAAAATGAATTTGAGAAGCAAGCAAAGGCTATTATTGCAGAATTTGCACAGCAGGGTTTGAATATTGTTTTGTTTTATAGAATAAGGATCCCCGCACTTTTGTGTCTTTGGTACCTACGTCTGCACATACTGGTGATGACATGGAAAGTCTGACCTGCCTTCCCTTTGAGTTAACTCAAACCATGTTGAGCAAGAGACTTGTGCACTGTGAAGAGCTGAGAGCACAGGTGATGTAGGTTAAAGCCCTCCCAGGGATGGGCACCACTGCAGATATCATCTTGATCAATGGGCATTTGAAGGAAGGAGATACAGTCACTGTCCCTGGAGTAGAAGGGCCCATTGTAACTCAGATTCGAGGCCTCCTGTTACCTCCTCCTATGAAGGAATTATGAGTGAAGAACCAGCATAAAAAAGTAAAAGCAGTTCAGGGGGTAAAGATTCTTGGAAACGACCTGGAGAAAACACTGGCTGGTTTACCCCTCCTCATGGCTTATAAGGAAGAAGAAATCCCTGTTGTTTTGTTTCGTTTTTTTGAGATGGAGTTTCCCTCTTATTACCCAGGCTGGCATGCAATGGCACGAAATCGGCTCACCGCAATCTCCGCCTCC
This sequence comes from Callithrix jacchus, assembly GCF_049354715.1. Lineage (NCBI taxonomy): Eukaryota > Metazoa > Chordata > Mammalia > Primates > Cebidae > Callithrix > Callithrix jacchus. Next base: position 141,347,035 of record NC_133503.1, on the reverse strand, counting down.
TGGGTTCAAGTGATTCTCTTGCCTCAGCCTCCCGAGTATCTGGGATTACAAGTGCCTGCCACTACATCCAGCTAATTTTTTTTTTTTTTTTTTGAGATAGAGTCTTGTTCTCTCGGCGGATTGGAGTGCAGTGGCTGGATCTTGGCTAAGTGCAACCTCCACCTCCTGGGTTCAGGAGATTCCCCTACCTCAGCCTCCTGAGTAGCTGGGACTACAGGCTTGCACCACCATATTCAGTTAATTTTTTGTGTTTTAGTAGAGACGGGATTTTACCATGTTGGCCAGGATGGTTTCGGTCTCCTGACATTGTGATCTGCCCACCTTGGTCTCCCAAAGTGCTGGGATTAGAGGTATAAGCCACCACACCCAGCCTAATTTTGTATTTTTAGTAGAGACAGGGTTTCTCCATGTTGGTCAAGGTGGTCTCAAATACCTGACCTCAGGTGATGCACCCGCCTCGGCCTCCCAAAGTGCTGGAATTATAGGCATGAGCCACTGCACCCAACTGAAATCCTTGTTCTTAAAGATGAATTGATCCATGAGTTAAAGCAGACAGTAAATAGTATCAAAGTAGAAGAAAAAGGAGTCTATGTCCAGTCATCTACACTGGGTTTTTTTGAAACTCTACTTGAATTTCTGAAAAATCAGAGTGCCCTATGCAGGAATTAACATTGACCCAGCACATAAAAAAATATGTTATGAGGACTTCCGTGATGTTGGAACATGACCCTCAGTATGCAGTAATTTTGGCCTTTGATGTGAGAATTGAACGAGATACATAAGAAATGGCTGATCATTTAGGAGTTAGAAGTTTTAGTGCAGAAATTATTTATCATTTATTTGATGCCTTTACAAAATATAGATAAGACTACAAGAAACAGAAGCAAGAAGAATTTAAGCGCATAGCAGTATTTCCCTGAAAGATGAAAAGCCTCCCTCTGTACATTTTTAATTCTCAAGATCCGATCGTGATGGGGGTGACAGTGGAAGCAGGTCAGGTGAAACAGGGGACAACCCATGTGCGTCCCAAGCAAAAATTTCATTGACATCAGAATAGTAACAAGTATTGATATAAACTATAAACAAGTGGATGCTGCAAAAAAAGGACAAAAGTCTGCCTAAAAATAGAACCTATCCCTGGTGAGTCGCCCAAAAATCTTTGGAAGACTTGTTGAAGCTACAGACATTCTTGTCATTAAGATCAGCCGGCAGTCCACTGATGCAAAGACTGGTTCAGAGATGAAATGAGGAAGAGTGACTGGCAGTTCATTGTGGAGCTGAAAAAAGTATTTGAAATCATCTTATTTTTCCACATGGAGCAGGGACTAGAGTAAATGCAATACTGTGTTGTAATAAAAACAAGACAAAAAAGGATCAGATATATCTAAATACTGATGAACTTAAGTAGGGAAGGAAGAAAAAAAGTGTATAAAGCGTTTTCCATGAGAAAGTAAGAAACTTACACTGCTTTGACAGTGGTCAATTACATGTCCCCACGGTTCCAATGTGTCTGTTCACTTACCCCTCCTTTCCCCAAACCTTCTCTACCTGGCTGCTGTTTTAAAGTTTGCCCTTCCCCAAATTTGCATTTTTATTACAGATATAAAGTTCTTTTTATTTTATACTGATTAAAACGGTGCCGCAGTATTTGATTAACCAAAACAAAACAAAAATAGAAGTATAAAAGCAATGGTTGAAGAAGGATCTTTGTGCTTGTTTTAGAGAGAATTCATTAAATTTTTAATTGCTATGCTAAAGAGACTATTATCTCCACATAATCTTATAATCTTTAGACATGCAGTGAGGTAGTTATTGTTATTATCACCATGCTAAAATTTGAAAACAGAAACAGAGAGAACATATGTAACTTGTCCTAAGGTCACTGATTTGAAAGTAGGGAGTGTGGCTCCAAGGCTAACCACTAAACTAGGTGTCCTTTTGCTGGGTGAGACCTCTCTCTGTCATCCAAGCAAACACACAGCCTGCCTCAGTGATCCCATAGGGGTGCTGCCTTGCACTGCCACGTCCTATGGAAATACTGGGCAAAGGTTCCTTTCTGCTTTCAGGCCACACTCCTTGAATCTCAGGTAGGACACTATGGGGGATAAATGGAAAACCAGATCCAGTTGGGTCAGAGACCTCACCTCCAGATGTTCCCCTCTCCAGAGCCCCTTATTGTACAACACACCATTAACCACATGTTGCTTAGAGTGTTGTACTGTCCATTCCACTCAAAACCTGGGTTTCCCTTTAACATTTTTGTTGGTTTTGTAATAAACATCTTGGTGCTGAATTTTAATTCCACAACCAGCTGGGCTACCCTCAGTAACAGCCTCAGTAATCATCCTCCCCGTCACCCACTGCTCACTTGATCACTCAACACATAGCGTCTCCTCCATTCCCAATGCAGACTATTTATTAGAGAGGAGATAACAAAGGCAGCATGGTTCCTGCCCTCATGGAGTTTATAGTCTAGTGGAGAAGACAAACATTATTCAAAGAGTTACATATAAATATAAAACTATATTGTGACAAATGCCACAAGGGAAAGGTGCAGGGTTTGATGAGTTCAGGACCGGGAATTGACCTAATCAGGGAGGTCAAGGAAGGCTTCCCTAAGGAAGTGGTGCATAGCTGAGAACGGAAGAAGCAGGGACGTGCTCCACAGGAAGAACACTCTCAGAAGCCCAGTCAGCAGCAGATACGAGTGTGGTGTGATTTTGAGGAACTGAAAGAAGACCAGCATGGCTGCAGAAGAGAGAATGGGGGTGTGATATGTGACAAGCAAAGAGAAGTAAGCAGCAGCAAGACTGCATAGGCCTGTGATCAGGATTCTAGCCTGTATGTCTAGAGCAGTTCTTTTCAATTTGGCTACATGTCAGAACCACCTGGGAAGCATTTTTAAATACTGGTTAAAGAATTCCATTCCAGAACCATCAAATCTAAATTTCTGGAAGTGAGAACCGGGCATAAGTTGTTTTTTTTGTTTTGTTTTGTTTTTTTAAAGCTTCCAGGTGATTTTACAGTGAAAACAAGAATCACTGACATATAGCAATGAGAAGTCACTAAAATGTTTGAAGATTATGCGTATGCCTTGAATATTTAGAGGGAGTTGGAAACTGCCATCATCAGATTTACATTTCAAAAAGCATTCTCTGGCTAGAACCATGGAGTTAGCAATACTAGTGATTGAGAGTTCAAAAAGGAGACCAATTCAGTGACTATTATATATATATATATTTTTTATTGAAATGGAGTTTCGCTCTTGTCATCCAGGCTGGAATGCAATGGCGCAATCTCGGCTCACTGCAACCTCCACCTCCTGGGTTCAAGCAATCCTCCTGCCTCAGCTTCCCAAGTAGCTGGGATTTCAGACGCCTGCCACCACCCTGGCTAATTTTCATATTTTTCATAGAAACGGGGTTTCACCATGTTGGCCAGGCTGGTCTCAAACACCTGACCTCAGATGATCCACCCACCTCAGCCTCCCAACGGGCTGCGATTATAGACTTGAGCTACTATGCCCGGCCAGTGACTACTGTTGATAAATGGTGCAGGTGTGGATTAGGGTAGCATCAAGGGAGATGAAAAACATGCATACATTTACAAGATTTCTAGTTGGTCAAATCACTGAGACTGGCAGAATGATGAAATGTTGGAACCTATAGAGGGAGGAAAGAGAGTGAATGACCACCAGGGTTCTGCTCACACAAGAAGATGGATAACTGTGCCATTTGCTTACACAGGGACAAGGACTAGAACCGGAAATCATTCGAGTGAGGGTGGGTTTTCATTTGGGCATGTGAGATTTGCTTTCATTTTGTCATGCATGTTCTTTACCTCTTTTTCGTAGGTCATTCATACTTCATTTACCAGTCCTTGCTATGTCTTATTCATTAAAGCAAACAACAGCAACACGATTAAACTCACTCAATCTTGAACTATTGAACATGTTTCATCCATGTCATTGGCCTACTTAGCCCTCGATTGTAACTTGAAGAAGCTTATTGAAAAGAAAATTAACTTCCCATGAAGTATAACTACTTTCTTAGCAATATTGTATCTGTTTCATCTCTTTAAATTTTTTGATATTATGTATTTTTTTTTTTTTTTTTTTTTTTTTTTTGGAGACAGAGTCTTACTCTGTCATCCAGGCTGGAGTGCAGTGGCATGATCTTGGCTCACAGCAACCTCCACCTCCTGGGTTCAAGTGATTTTCCTGCCTCAACCTCCCAAGTAGCTGCAATTACAGGCACCCACCACCACCCCCAGCTAATTTTTTGTACTTTTAGTAGAGATGGGGTTTCACCATGTTGGCCAGGCTGGTCTTGAACACCTGACCTCAGGTGATCCACCTGCCTCAGCCTTCCAAAGTGTTGGGATTACAGGTGTGAGCCACCATACCCAGTCTATTATGTATTTCTTAAGACATTTAATGCCAAGGAACAGAAAGAAACCGCACTCCAATTAGCTTAAACATAAAGAATATTATTATAGGAATATAAAGATATCTAATGGAATATAAGAATAAATCTGTGGCTAGAGTTCAGGAAAAGCTGGAATCACGAACTCGTGACTTCACAGTTCCCTCTCCCCAGCTCTTCCTCTCTTGCGTATCTGCTTTGTTTTTCTTTTTCTGTTCTCAGAAACTAGCTTCCATCACTTTTCTTCTTAACATGACGAAAATATGACAAGTGACAGCTCCTGAGGTTTAAGCCCTAGAGCTCAGATATTAGAGGGAAACACTCTTATCTCTTTCAGTACGAAATCTAAATTCCTAAGGAAGAAACTCATTGGCTTAGGCAGACCAGCTGTCCTTCTCCAGACCAATAAACTATGACAGGATGTAGGAGCTGGGGAAAAAGCTGTGACGATCTCAAGTTGCTTCATATACCCTACTGAAGTGTTGCCAAATGGATATTCTCATGATAGTCTGAGGGGATTCCTTTAGGACTTGATTTGCAAGCCCCAAAAAAGCAGGGGCTGAGCAAAACATGCAAGTTTGCCATTACACCCTAACTAAGTAAATTAACATATGTGATCCTCAAGACCTAACTGAAGACAATTCTAAAAATGCTGATAATTATGCAAAATATTTCATCTCCTTGAACTAGTGGTTGTTTTTTTTTAACTGTTATGAAGACACCTGAAATTTCCAAAATTTTGAAAGTTTTATATTTGATAATGATGCATGCCAAGAGATTTGCATCTGTCTATGATTTGAACTATGATGTTTGAACTGATTCTTTCAACAAAGCAATGCACTAGTTCTGAAATTATCCTAATTTTAAATATCATTTGCATTTCTGTAGATGGAAAATTATATAACAAATTCTAGTTCTTTTGCTTTTCATTTGATTAACAGTAAGACTCCCCCAAGCTCTAAAAGAAATAGCAGGAGTTGAAATTTCAATTGCATTTGGGAGAAGATGTACTTTGTTCCTTTGGAAATAAAGGAGAGCATGTTAGATGACAAGTCATAAAGATACTAGTCTCAATATATATTCTTTTGAAGCTCTAAGATGAAATGAGGGCTATGCACATTACTGGTGATGAAAAGGATCATAAATAAAGATCTCTTATGAGCCTTCTTATGGAAGGACATTGAAAACTAGAAGAAAATAATCAGGCCAGCACTTCCCTTCTGACTTCTCAGTGAATAGCCTTCTCTGCAGGGAAGAGAGACAGACTCTACACCCCATGTGGTCATGACTTAATGGACTTTCCCTCAAGGAATTTGTAACCTCGTTAGGACTGAACGTATATATGGCTAATGACATTTATACAATAATCCATTCTGAAGTATTCAGTAGGCAAAGCACATGAGTGTAAACAGAAGTCAGAGACTAGGAGTCCAAGTAGGCTTGAGTAGCCCTGCCACGGCTGGCCCTTGATGAAGCTGAGAAGCAGATACAGTTTGCCTTGGGAGTTGTTGAGCCCCAGTTATCAGCACAGACTCTGTTTCCTTCCTTTTGGCCCCTCTGTACTTAACCTTTAACTTCATTCTTCATTTGCTGGATGGTACCTATCATCCAGTTTTACTTCTAACTCATTTTCAACAAATCCCTGCCATGGTGCCAACTGAGACTAGAAACTGAAACACAACAGATCTGTGGGTTGGAGAATCGAATTCTAGTCCTGGCCTGCTCTTCTCATTCAGTGTAATTTAGGGAGATATATGTATTAATCCCCCAGGCATCAGTTTCCTTATCTTCAAAACCAATAGGGAAGAATTAGATACTAAACTCTCTTCCAGTTATTAACTTGTTAGTCTATAAAGCAACAGTTTTCAGATGCACTTTTTTTTTTGAGACAGGGTCTCATTCTGTTGCCCAGGCTAGAGTGCAATGGTGCGATCTCAGCTCACTGCAACCTCTGCCTCCTGGGTTCAAGCAATTCTTCTGCCTCAGCCTCCTGAGTAGCTGGAACTACAGGCACCCACCACTGCACCCAGCTAATTTTTTTTGTTTTGTTTTGTTTGTATTTTTAGTAGAGATGGGGCTTCACCATGTTGACCAGGTTGGTCTCAAACTCCTGACCTTGTGATCCACCTGCCTAGGCCTTCCAAAGCCCTGGGATTACAGATGTGAGCCACTACACCCAGCCCACACCCAGCTAATTTTTGTATTTTTAGTAGAGATGGGGTTTTGCCATATTGCCCAAGATGGACTTGAACTCCTGAGCTCAGGTGATCCACCCTCTTCAGCCTTCCAACATGCTGGGGTTACAGGTATGAGCCACCACACCTGCTCTGCATTTGTATTTTTTAAAGTGAGAAAAGGACAGTCTCCATTATTCACCAGTATAATTTACTGCAGGAGTCGGCCAACTTTTTCTGTAAAGAACCAGATAGTGAATATTTTAGGTTTGTGGGTCATACAGTTTTTGTTGCAACTACTCAGTTCTGCCATGGTAGCAGGAGAGCAGCCACAGACAACTTCAAAAGTTGTTTAAGACAGGTGGTGGGCCAGAATTGGCCTGCAGGGTATACTTTACAGACCCAGGCTTAGAGGATGCTGTCTAGAGCCAAGATGCTTGAGTTCTAAGCTCGGCTCTGCCTGCTTACTAATCTCTTTGTGCCACAATTTTCTTATCTGTAAAACATCTACCGTATAGGTTGTTTGTGGGGACTAAATGAATTACTATGTATAAAGTACTTCTCTATTCATGAACTTTCTACCTGTGATCGTAGCTATTGTCAAACCTTTATACCAGAGCAAAACCACATAAAAGTGGCCTGTCTCCAACTACTGACTCTAGTGGCCACTTGCATATTATTTTGACTCTCACGCCAAATGATCTTGCAGCCTTCTGCAACGTAACTTGTTGATAAGCCAAGAAGTTTCTGAAGAAAGCATGAAAAAGAAGAACTTGGCAAAGTCACCTCTGCTGAAGTACTGAGCCTCATGTTAAGGAGAATACTAGGTTTGGCATATTTATTTATTTATTATTTTTTGAGACAGAGTTTCACTCTTTCACCCAGGCTGAAGTGAAGTGGTATGATCTTGGCTCACTGCAGCTTCCGACCCCCAAGTTCAAGCAATTCTCCTGCCTTAGTCTCCTGAGTAGTTGGGATTGTAGGCAGCTGCCACCATACCCAGTTAATTTTTATATTTTTAGTAGAGATGAGATTTTGCCATGCTGGCCAGGCTGGTCTCAAACTCCTAACCTCAGGTGATCCACCCACCTCAGCCTCCCAAAGTGCTAGGATTACAGGCGTGAGCCACTGCACCCGGCTAGTTTTGGCTGTTATATAGTAATACTAGGTTTGTAGTATTGGCAAGGGAATTAGGAAAATATTAAGACATCATTTTAATGGGACCCAATATAGATTGGAGAATGGAGGTGGTGATGGTAGTGGAAATGAGGGTGTGTGAAAAACATTCCCTGACAGGTAAAGGGCTTCGGAACAGACGTATATTCTCTCTTCCCTCCAAATCGTTACTGAAAAAAGAGCAGTCATTACCAATTCCTCTTCCACAGTTGTGTGGTAAAATTATACGGTAGAGTATTTTATAGCATTTCAGGTTTAAGTGAGTTTTGCCTTCAATTGCATCATCAACCTGCCTGGTTCCTCCTGTTTTTCACGTGGTGCGGTGCCGAAATTTTGTACAAGATTATTAATCTTTTCAAGGGCGTTGTTGACAGTCCTGTAATCAGGTATACAAGTCATAAATCTTTTCTTCAATAAGTCAGTGGTGCCTGTTATATTTGGCAAGGATTTCCCCAGCATTAGCTAAACTGGAATGATAACAATGAGGCCATGGGCTAGAAAAATGAGGCCTGGATTTATCTATTATATTACTATATATTTTTTTCAGAGACAGAGTCTCACTCTGTTAGGCTGGAGTACAATGGTACAATCATACCTCACTGCAGCCTTGAACTCCTAGCCTCAAGCCATCCTCCTGCCTCAGTCTCCCAAGTAGCTGGGACTACAGAGTATACCATGGACCTGGATTTAGACTTAGGTTCTTATCATGGTTTGGTCACTAGCTGTGTGATTTGAAGCATTAACTAACTTTGTATCATAGAGATAATTATCAAGCTTCCCTGGGTCTTGACTTTCTTATCTGAAAAACAGAGTTAAACTAGATGTATGCAGCACTTGCCAATTCTATAGTTCAATATTTGTCAAGTAGAGATTAGGTGATCCCAGAGGTCTGAAACTCTGTGACAATGATCCCAAAGCCTTTCCCTTTCAAAATTTCTCCTCCGTTTGTGGTAATGACAGATCAGTGAATAATTACAGAAGTTAAACTGAAACCTGCCTAGAAGTGACATAACACGGATGTAGAAGAAGGAGCACATAAACCCAAATGGAAGAATCATCAGAGTGAGGTAGCACGTGCTGCTCTCCAAGAGTCAGAAGACCCAAGAGGAGATTTGGTTCTGTTGCTTACCATCTATGGGACCTAGGCCAAATCACGGAGTGTTCCCAAGTCTATTTCTTCATCTACAGAATGAAAATGATGATACATGCTCTGCTTATAACCCAGGGTTGGTGCGTCAAATAAAACAATTCATGTAAAAGCCATCTTTTTTTTTTTTTTTTTTTTTTATATGGGGTTTCACTCTGTTAACCAGGCTGGAGTGCAGAGATGCCATCTTGGCTCCATGCAACCTCCGCCTCCTAGGCTCAAGCTATCCTCCCACCTCAGCCTCCCAAGTAGCTGGAACCTTAGGCACATCCCAGCATGCCTAGCTAATTTTTTGTAGTTTTGGTAGAGATGGGGTTTCACCATATTGCTCAGGCTGGTATCGAGCTTCTGAGCTCAAGCAATCCACCCATCTCAGCCTCCCAAAGTGCTGAGATTACAGGCATGAACCACCACACCCAACCAGTAAAAGCCCTCTTTAAACATAAAAAATTTAATACAAAAATCATTGTAAGTATGGTTCCCTTCTTAAAACAGAAAACATAAACTATCTTTTTCAAATACATTAGTGGTTAAATAATCTAATAACTTATAAAACATCCAAAATTATCCGTAGTCATTCCTTCCAAAGTCATTCTTCCAAATACAAAGTTGTTCCTTTCTGTTTATAACAACAGAAAGGAAATCCTTGTTAACGTTGTGACACATCTACCAGCAACTAGTTTAAGTGTTTCAGTGAAAAATTCTAACCCTTTTAAAAAAAATCAGTATTGTCAGGATACAGTGTTGCCTGATCTAAAGTGTTTTCTTTGGACACAGCTCAGCAGGAACCAGAGAAAAGTCTATATGACAGGAGCTAGACTGGGGAGGATGATGGAAATGTGTCTCCTTTATTCTGAGCTCGTCTGAATGCTAGGGGCCAGGTTCTGTTGGAGCACTGACAGCTCTGGGTCCCCTCCAGTGGAGGCAACAAAGGCTGGGGTTTCTTTTGAAAAATTATTTCTGAGCAGTGAGATTGTCCAACACAGTTTCCTTGATAAAGGGCTCATTATCTATCAGTATGACTTTGCCCTTAATTTTTATGCTGGCAGTGCCAACATGAACATACTCAGGCAAATCCTTTCACCCAGACAGCTGTAACAGCATCCTGATAATTTAAGCCAGTGCTCAAGGCTTGGGTGTGGAATATAGTCAACCAAGGGCTAAATTTCCTATTAGTCGAATCTCTAAGAAATATAATTCATTAGCTTGCTCTTAATCATGTTTATGCTCCTTGTCACTTTTCAAATGCAACCTCATTTTCAAATATGCATAGTAGAATGTTTCAGAATTGCATCTTTAGTTCATCTAACGCATTTCTTATGGATCTAAGGGAGTTGCTTTTGTTGGAGAAAGGTGGCTCCAAAACTTTGGAAAAAGTAATCTTCTGAGAAAGAAATTAATACAGCAATGAACACATGATGAATCAGACTGACAAAATCTTTAAATGGTGGAGAAAATCTGGTATCTCCCAAATCTGAACACAGTGATTAACTTTTAGTCTCTAAAAGGTGGGACTGGAATATGATGTTAACTGAAGAAGCTGAATGCTAAGTGTACTGTAAGCGTTGTAATACAGTTTTAATCAAATGGAGTGGCTATGTAGAACCTACCCAAAAGGAAGCCAGAGAGGAAGAGTGAGTTCATGTTTATTAGGCAGTCCAGGGGAGAAGGTTTCTGGGATGGGGATGAAACACTATGCTCACTAGGAAGATGGACTCCATTGGGTGACTGAGACAATTCCATAAGGTTTTCCAAAGCCAGGATGAAATATCCCTCAAGACTCCCCACCACCATTTATTCTGAATCTATGCTCATTAAAAACACTTCTCAATGAATAAGTTCTGCCTCCAGGTTTTCCTAGTATTGGGAAGGGGGTTCTGTGAACATGATTGCAGGCTGCTATGTGTGCAGGTACAGGCTGTGCACTGGACAAGAGCATCATACGAAAGGCAGCATCAGTCACGAGACAAATCTTATAGATTTGAATATTTCTTATTACAACTTTCTGGCAGATACTAGAAAATTCTCATTGTATTTAACAAAATCAGTATTTCCTAATACTTTTCTGACTTGATGAAATTAGAACACCATGAAGAAGATCCTTCTACTTTTCTATTTTTCGTATGACTTTATTAAGATATAATTGATATATAATAAACTACACATATTTAAAGTGTACAGTTTAACGAGTTTTTACATATACCAATGATCAGGAAACTATAGCCTTCACCCCCAAAAGCCTCTGGGTGCCCTTTATAATTCAACCATCTCTCCACTCCTGCCTCATCCCAGCAAGGTGGCAGAAATCCACTGGACTGCTTTCTGTTACAGATTAGTTTCGATTTTCTAGAATTTTATAAAAATAAAACCAAACTGTATGTATACTGTTTACCTTGTCTTACTTCTTTGTATTAACATCATAATTTTAATATTCATCCATGTTGTGTGTATCAATAGTTTGGGGTTTTCAGGGCCATGGTTGTGAAGAAGATAGAGATCTGTGATGGGAAGCTGGTGCAGAGTCCTCTGATGTCCTGCTCAAGTGCAGCCAAGGCAGCCCCTCCCAGCCTACCCCTCCTGCAGCTGCCCCAGAGCCTATGAGAAAGACCACTGTGTAAGGAGCACAGGGAACAGGAGACACACCTGAGGCTCAGCCTTAACCCTCAGTCCACCCAAGGGGTCAGGGGAGGGGGGCAGTTTACTGCCTGGAGTGCCTCTCTTGCCCATGCCTCCAGCCACAAAATAATTCAGTTGCTTTTTTTTTTTTTTGGTCCGAAATAAAACCTCTGCTACCTCTGCAAGAAAAAAAAGTAGTTTGGGTTTTTTCTTGCCAAGTAGTATTCCATTGTATGAGAATACCATAATTTGTTTATTCTTTCCCTTGATAATGGACATTTGGGTTATTTACAGCTTGGGGCTACTAAAAATAAAACTCCCATGAATATTCATCCACAAAATTTTGTATGGACACATGTTTTAATTTTTCTTGGGCAAATACACAGAATAAGAATTGCTGGATCTTACAGTGGATGTATGTTTAACTTTTAAATAAATGGCCAAGCTGTTTTCTTGATTATATTATTTTACATTGCCATCACCGGAGTTATAAAGTTGCACTTGTTCCATATCCTTGTCAACACTTGGTATTATCAACCTTTGTAGTTTTAGCCATTCTAATGGGTATGTGGTGGTCATATCTCATTGCGTTTTTTTTTTTTTAATTCAACAAGTATTTATTGGGTGGTAGAGAATACAAATTAATGGACCTAATGTGGTATGGCTCTGTATCCCCTACCCAAATCTTATCTCAAATTGTAATACCCGAATGCTGAGGGAGGGACCTGGTGGGAGGGGATTGGTTCATGAAGCCATTTTCCCCCATGCTGTTCTCATGATAGTGAAAGAGTTTTTGGTGGGAGGGGATTGGTTCATGAAGCCATTTTCCCCCATGCTGTTCTCATGATAGTGAAAGAGTTTTCACTAGATCTGATGGTTTAAAAGCGTGGCACTTCCCCTTCATTTGTGTGCACTCGCTCTCGCGCTCTCTCTCTCCCCCCACCCCCCACTGCCTTTCGAAGATGTGCCTAGCTTCTCCTTCATTTTCCACCATGATTCTGAGTTTCCTAGGGTGAGGCCTCCCCAGACATGTGGAAACTGTGAGTCAATTAAACCTCTTCCCTTCCTAAATTACCCAGTCTCTGGTATTATTTTTATAGCAGTGTGAAAATGGGCTAATACATTCCCTTTAAATATGCTTGGCCTTTAGTAACTTTTAAAATTTTCATTGAGGTAAAATATATAAGATAAAATTTGCTATCTTAACCATTTTAAGTGTACAATGTAGTGGTATTAATTACATTCACAATGCTGTTCAAACATCACCACTATCTATTCCAAATTGTTCACTGTCTCAAACAGAAACTGTACCCATTAAGCAGTAAGTTCCCATTCCCACTCACCCAAACCCATAATCTCTATTTTCTGTCTCTGTGAATTCATCTATTCTACATATTTCATGTAAGAGGAGTCAGACAATAGCTCTCCTTTTATGACTGATTCACTTCATTTAGCACAATGTTTTGAAAGTTTACCCATGTTGTAGCATGTGTAACAACTTTCTTCCTTTTCTATGGCTGAATGATATTCCTTCGTGTGTATACACCATACTTTGTTTATCCATTCATATGTTAATAAACACGGGTTGTTTCCAGCTTTTGTCTATTATGAATACTGCTGCTGTAAACTTTGGTTTGCAAGTATCTCTTTGATTCCCCTCTCATTAAAAGTTTAATTTGCATTTCTCTAATGACTGAAGATGTTGAGCTTCTATACATGAACTTGGTTGCCATCCACATATCTTTTTTTTTTTTTTTTCAGAGACAGGGTCTCAGTCTGTGGCTTATGTTGGTGTGCAGTGGCTGAATCCTAGCTCACTGCAGTCTTGAACTCCTGGGCTGAAGCAATCCTCCCACCTCAGCCTCCCAAGTAGCTGGGACTACAGGTGCATACCACCACACTCAGCTAATTTTTAAAATTTTTTGGAGAGACAGGATCTTGCTATGTTGCCTAGGCTGGTATTGAACTTCTGGCCTCAAGCAATCCTCCAGCTTCTGCCTCCCAAATCTCTAGGATTACAGGCTTGAGACACTGTTTTTGATTATTTGCTTTGTTTTGTTCCCCCGGCACTGGAGTGCAGTGGCAAGATCTCAGCTCACTGTAGCCTCTGCCTCCCACGGTCAAGCGATCCTCTTACCTCAGGCTCCTAAGTAGCGGGGGACCACAGGCACATGCCACCAGTCCTGGCTAATTGTTGTATTTTTTGTAGGAACAGGGTTTTGCCATATTGCCCAGGCTGGTCTTAACCTCCTAGGCTTGAGCACTTCACCCACCTTCTGTTCCCAAAGTGCTGGGATTACAGGTGTGAGCCACTGCACCCAGCCCCATATATCTTCTTTGGTAAAGTATTGTTCAAATCTTTTACTTATAAGAGTTTCTAAAACACAAGTTCCTTGTTGCATATGCATTTTTGAAAATATTTTCTCCTAAGATAGGGCTTTTCATTGTCATGACAATGTCATTTGAAGATCAAAATTTTCAATTTAAATGGCCAATTCACTGATTTCTTTTCTTTTCTTTTCTTTCTTTTCTTTTCTTTTATAGTTCAAGCTTTTTCAGTCCTGATATTTTAGAAATATTTTCCAAACCATTTTTTTTTTCATTTTTTGAAGTATTGTGTTAGCTCTTAAATTTAGGTCTATGATCGATTTTTGATTATTTTTTTATATGGTAGGATATAAGGGTCAAGATTCATTTTGTCTTGCATATGGCTTTCTAGTTGTTTCATGCTCATAGTTTTTTTCGGGGGCGGGGGAATGAAGTCTCGCTGTCACACAGGCAGGAGTGCAGTGGCACAATCTCCACTCACTGCAACCTCCACCTCCCAGGTTCAAGCAATTCTCCTGTCTCAGCCTCCCTAGTAGATGGGATTACAGGTGCGTGCCACAACACCTAACTAATTTTTGCATTTTTAGTAGAGATGGAGTTTCACCATGTTGGCCAGGATGGTCTCAATCTCTTGACCTTGTGATCCTCCCGCCTCGGCCTCCCAAAATGCTGGGATTTCAGGCATGAGCCACTGTGCCTGGCCCTCACAGATGTTTTAGCACCACTTGCAAATTGGCATAATGTGTGGTCCTGTTGATCTATTCTGAAATGTGGCTCTCATTTACCAGACCCTCAGAAGGATAATCTAGACAGCACTTGCATTCTGATGCTTCAACTGCCACAAATACAAAAAACTGCTGTCAACTTTCCTTTTACCCTTCAGACTTTTCTCCCTTACTGAGGGCCCATGATGTACCAGGAAGTCTGTTAGCTGCTGGAGTTATATAAAAATAAAAATTCAATCTTGCTTTCAAGAAAATAACTGCACAAAAATCTGTTTCTATGTTTCATATTTTATCAACTCAACTGAAATTATTGTATTTTAATTTTTCTAAAGTGAGGTTTTTTTTGCAGGTGATTTTGTGATCAAACACCGAGCAAAATTGAACTGAAAGTATCACTTAGGTGGCTCATTTATACTGGTTGACTTATTTTCAGAGTCTTTCATACCCTGAAGTATGAGGACTGAAGAGCTAAAAGAGAAGAATCTCAAAAGCATATATTATGATCACAGACCTCTGAGTAGGTGATTATGATCTTGCTCTCTGGGATCCATTAAAGTTCCCACTCCTTCTAATGCTTCAACATCAATAACAGCTTGTACAAGCACAGAAACAATAGAATGGGCATTATAGTACTGCTGGTCTTCTAAATTCTTACTCTGGTAGTATATTAGTCTATTTTCATGCTGCTGATAAAAATGTAGCTCAGACTGGGTAATTTATAATGAAAAAGAGGTTTAATGGACTTACAATTCCATGTGGCTGGGGATGCCTCACAATAATGGCAGAAAGTAAAAGGTACATCTTACATGGCGGCAGGCTGAGGGATCTGTGGGGATTGCTCCCATGTGAGGCCCCTAGGAAATGGGCCTTGCCATATGGTGAGCTTGAGCCCAGACACAGATCCCCGGTTGGGGGAGTCGAGCTGAGGGAAAGCAGGAACCGAGAGAGGGACTATGCTATTGAAAATAATTAACAGACATTACTTTATGAATATGAGAACTTGGGAGGCATTGTGTCCACTTTCGGCTCTTTATGGTTTATTGCTTGATTGTGTTCATTTTGGACCCTTGTTACCTTGATTGTAAAATATTAACTTAAGTATTTACACTTGGTAACTTACTTACCGTAACTTACTGGGTGTAACTGTAACTTACTTACCATAACTTACTGGGCGTAACTGTAACTTACTTACCATAACTTATGGGGTATAACTGCAACTTGCTTACAATTGTTAAGTACTTACTGGGCATAACTTACTTGCTGGGTGTAACTGACTTACTGGGCTTAACTTACTTACTGGGTGTAACTTAGTGGGCATAACTTGCTTACTGAAACGTAAGTATATTGATCTGGAGTAAACAACATTAACTTCAGAAAAGTATATAATGGAACATATTGCAAAAATAAAATTGCTGCATGGGCATAGCGCATGTGGCCCTCCAGACTCCGCTTTACTATTTTCTTTCACTTCCACGCACTCTCTCCCTCAGGTTGAGCAAGACATCTATGTTGGTGGTCTCGGGGACTCCCGCAGGTCGGTAGCCCCCTGGCAGATGTGCCGGACCCCAACAGCAGGCAAAGGGAGAATGAGAGCCAAGCAAAAGGGAAAACCCCTTATAAAGCCATTGAATCTTGTGAGACTTATTTACTACCATGAGAACAGTATAAGGGAAACCACCCCATGATGCAATTATCTCTCACTGGGTCCCTCCCACAACACATGGGAATTATGGGAGCTACAATTCAAGATGAGATTTGGGTGGGGACACAGCCAAACCATAACATTCCACCCATGGCCCTTCCTAAATCTTATGTCCTCACATTTCAGCACCAATAGTGCCTTCCCAAAAGTCCTCCAAAGTCTTAACTCATTTCAACATTAACTAAGAAGTCCATAGTCCAAAGACTCACCTGAGGGAAAGTAAGTCCTTTCTGCCTATAAGCCTGTAAAATTAAAAGCAAGCTAGTTACTTTCTAGATTACAATGGAAGTACAGGCATTGAATGAATACACCCATTCCATATGGGAGAAATTGGTCAAAACAAAGGGGCTAAAGGCCCCATATAAGTCTGAAATCCAGCAGGGTAGTCAATTCTTAAAACTCCAAAATGATCTCCTTTGACTCCATGTCTCACTTCATGTCTCATGCACCTCATGCTGATGCAAAAGATAGGTTCCCATGGTCTTGGGTAGCTCTACCCTCATTGGCTTTGCGGGGTACAGCTTCCCTCCTGGCTGCTTTCACAGGCTGGCATTGAGCATCTGTGGCTTTTCCAGATGCACGGTGCAAGCTGTTGGTGGATCTACCATTCTGGGGTCTGCAGGATGGTGGCCCTCTTCTCACAGCTCCATTAGGTGGTACCCCAGAAGGAACTCTGTGTGGGGGCTCCAACCCCACACATTTCCCTTGTGCACTCCCTTAGCAGAGGTTCTCCATGAGGGCCCCACCCCTGCAGCAAACTTCTGCCTCAACATCCAAGCGTGTCCATACATCCTCTGAAATCTGGGCAGAGGTTCCCAAACTTCAATTCTTGACTTCTGGGCACCCGCAGTCCCAACCATGTGGAAGTTTCCATGGCTTGGGGCTTGCACCTTCTGAGGCCACAGCCCAAGCTGTACCTTGGCCCCTTTTAGCCACAGTTGGAGCAGCTGGGACAAAGGTCTCCAGCAGGCCCTAGAGACATTTTCCCCATCATCTTATTGATTAACATTTGGCTCCTTGTTACTTATGCAAATTTCTGCAGTTGGCTTGAATTTCTTCTCTGAAAATGGGTTTTTCTTTTCTATCATGTCAAGTTGCAAATTTTCTGAACTTTTATGCTGTGTTTCCCTTTTAAAACTGAATGCTTTTAGTAGCACCCAAGTCATCTCTTGAATGCTTTGCTGGTTAGAAATTTCTTCTGCCAGATACCCTAAATCATCTCCCTCAATTTAGAAGTTCCACAAATCTCTAAGGCAGGGCAAGAATGCCACCAGCCTCTTTGCTAAAACTTAGCAATAGTCACCTTTACTCTAGTTCCCAAGTCCCCAAGTTCCTCATCTCCATCTGAGACTACCTCAGCCTGGACCTTATTGTTAATATCACTATCAGCATTTTATCAAAGCCATTCACAAGTCTTGAGGAAGTTCCAAACTTTCCTACATTTTCCTGTCTTCCTCTGAGCCCTCCAAACTATTCCAACCTCTGCCTGACACCCAGTTTCAAAGTCACTTCCACATTTTCAGATACCTTTACAGCAGCACCCCACTGCTGCTGTAATAATTTACTGCATGAGTTTGTTTTCATGCTGCTGATAAAGACATACCTGAGACTGGGTAATTTATAAATGAAAAGATGTTTAATGGACTTATAGTTTCATGTGGCTTGGAAGGCCTCACAATCATGGCAGAAGACAAAAGCCACGTCTTACATGGTGGCAGGCAAAGAGGGAATGAGAGCCAAGAGAAAGGGGAAACCCCTGGTAAAACCATCAGATCTTGTGAGACTTACTACCACGAGAACAGTATGGGGGAAACTGTCCTCATGATTCATTATCTCCCACTAGACTTGTCTCACAACATGAAAGAATTATAGAAGCTACAACTCAAGATGAGATTTGGGTGGGGACACAGCCAAACCATAATGGTCAATAATTTTTTTTCATGTTTCTCTTTTTTCTTTGTGTCACAATCTGGCTCACTGCAACCTCCGCCCCTGCTGAGGTTCAAGCAATTCTTCTGCCTCAGCCTCCTGAGTAGCTGGGACTACAGGTGCATGCCACCATGCCCAGCTAATTTTTGTGTATTTTTAGTAGAGACAGGATTTCACCATATTGGCCAGGCTGGTCTCGAACTCCTGATCTCGTGGTCTGCCTGCTTTGGCCTCCCAAAGGGCTGGGATTACAGGCATGAGCCACCGCACCCAGCCTCGTATTTCTCTTGATATGTATTTAACCTGGGTAACTCACGATAGCTGCAGATGCAGATTTTAAACTAAGTAATGCAAAGATTGGTTCCACTCTCCCACCCCCAACACATCAGTTAGCAGGCAGAAAAAAGAAAAATATTGCACAGCAGACCATAATGTTTTCCCCAGGGTTGCAAGCATTAATATCTCACCTATTACCACTTCCTAGTTGTTGAATGCCTAGTGTTCGGTTCTGTTAGAGAACAGAACATTTGAAACACTTGAGTCTTTAGATCATCAGGCTGACATTTCAACAAGCCAGTACTCTTCTTGGGGGACTATTTTTTTCAGCCCACTTTCTTTTATGATGTACAGCATCATAAATTCCCATGAACCTAACTCACATTTCAAAAAAAAAAATCACACGAATGTGGCCTAACCCATATTTCAAAAAATGTTGAATTCATCACCAGCATTCAATAATTGGAAAATTGCCCAGAAGAATCTGGATTTTCAGCTTCTCTAGGAAAATTGGAAAATCTGGGCTCACATTTCTCTGTGGTAACAATCAACTAAATTCTAGTATCAGCTGTCCCCTTTAAGACCAGGCATTTGTACTCTACTCTACCCAGAGGGCTTTTCTAATGGCACCTTTCTTAAGTGACGTCTCCAAGGCAGTGGTTCCTAAAACCTGGCTTCACATTAGAATAATATGAAGAGCTTTAAAAGTTACTAATGCCTGCATTTCACCCCGGAGATTTTGATATAATCCACCTGGGGTGCAGACCAAGTATTGAGACTTTTATAAGCTCTTCAGGTATTTGCAATGTGTTGAGAAAATTGAGAATCCCTGTCTGAGATAGAATTTCTCAACATTTAACTTGCATAGGAATCACCTGAGAATGTTGTTAAAATGCAGATTGTGATTAAGTATGCCTGGAATAGGGTGGGGCTTCTGCCTTTCCAACAAACTCTTACATGGTGCCAAAACTGCTGGTCTATGGGCCTCACTTGAGAGGCAAAGGTCTAAGCCATTTGTATGTATTTCACGTTGGTTTTGAACCCACCCTAAGATACATTCTTTTTATTTTTTTGAAATGGAATCTGGTTCTGTTGCCCAGGCTAGAGTGCAGTGGTGTGATCTTGGCTCACTACAACCTCTGCCTTCCAGGTTCAAGCAATTCTCCTGCCTCAGCCTCCTGAGTAGCTGGGATTATAGATGTGATCGCTGTGCCCAGCTAATTTTTGTATATATTTTTTTTTCATAGAGATGAGGTTTCACTGGCGAGGCTGGTCTCGAACTCCCGACCTCAGGTGATCTGCCCACTTCAGCCTCCCAAAGTGCCGGGACTACAGACATGAGCCACTGTGCCCTGCCTGAACCCTAAGATACATTCTTAGATTTCAAGTCTAATGAAAGCTAATTCTAGCACTCACAGTATTGATGTAGATGGAATGATGATGCCAAATGAGAGTTTCCTACCATACTTTGGGGAGGATTCTTTCTCAGCTTGTGGCCAAAGTCTTTCTTGATATTGGGGAGGGGGGAGGTGTCCTTGACTTCCTATATCTGACTTCCAAACGACCTTCACCCTTATGCCTTGTATGTGACATCCCTGTATCACCCCTTTTGTTGCAAATTGTGTATCTTCTGCTATTTTGAGCTCCTTGCTGGTGTCACTACCTGCCAACCAAGTTTGGCTATTACTGACTGAACCGTGGTGTTTGGGTACTTATGCAAGCATTTTATTGAATAGGTTTTCAGTCAGTGTTTCCAGAAGCCCTAGAGCAACCGTTCTGAAACCATAACATGCATCAGATCACTTGGAGAGCTTATTAAAACACAGATTGCTGGGCTCCACCCTCAGCATTCCTGATTCAGTGAGGACAATTTGAATTTCCAACAAATTCTCAGGAGATGTTTCTAGTCCAAGGACCGTGAGGTTCTAGACAGAAGAAAGGAAGGGCGGTGGGGCAATGGGCCTCTTGGCCTTGTTACATGACTTCGTACCTTAGAGCAGTCGTATTTTGGGATTCTAGACTAGATTTTATGAAATAAAAAGATTATGTTTAAAAAGTTTGAACACTGCTGTTTTGTTGCCTTTGCTTTTGTTTCACAGAAATCAATTGAAAGTGAAAATAAAAATGCTAATAATAGTGATATGGAAGGGAAATATCATCAGTTTAAAACAAATACTCAATTTATTCAGTATATGAAAAGAGAACCTTATTTTCTTCCTTTGGGACACTCTTAAGACTTATGTGTTCAAATATAATTAAAAAAAATGCAACGTATGCTGGAAATAAATAGTAAAGCCTGTGTTTAAATGAGGAGGTGCATTTGGGAATTTTATTGTTTTTAGGTTTTGGGGTAAACAGAACCCCACTGTAATAGTGCATAAGACTCTTTCCAGCTATCTCCAAAAGGAGGATATAACTGGTAAGGTTTTCACTGTCATTTTGCTCAGAGCGGAACCTAAAGGAAATACTGTGAAGGTCACAGCAGTTTCATCTCAGCTTACTGGATTGGATGAAAGTAATTCTACTACAAGGCAAGAGACATTCCATGTACAGACAAAGCATGCATGAGGTCCTTCATTTCACACAGGTGTGAAGGAGGTACCTTGGTAAATTTCATATTTATTTTTGAATTAAGGGTACTCTTAAACATGATATGGGTAGCTGCCCGTTTTTGTGTCGCCTCTTAAAAAGACGTCTTGGAACAATAGAAACACCAGTGCCTGAATAGTCTAAAGTGGAGCTTACTTTCTTGTTAGAAGGCGAGTCACCTTTAGAAATGATATTTTTTAAGCATAGGCGATGAATTTCAGGACGTTCTTCCCTTTACTTCCAACTACCACAGGAAAAAACCACCAAATTCAAAGTTTTACAGAAGCCAAGGGCTTAGGGTTTTGTGTGTTTGTTTTTAAAAAGAGTTTTCTTGCAAGGAAATTGGGAGGGAGCTATAAAAGGGCTTTAGGACAAGTAGGGTAGGCGGGTGCAGGTCTTCAAGCTGCAGAAAGTAGAATCTGGAAAGACTTTTAGAAAGCAGATTCTCACGTTTTCAAGTGAAAGAGCGGAGCACGGGGTGCTGGCATTCCATCTTACAATCAGTGGAAGGTTTGAACCAACATCCAATTTTTCTGGAGCAACTTAGGAAATTATTATTACTTGAAGAATCTGCATTTGAAAACTGACACCTTTAAGAGACAATGTAATTCACCTGAGCTTCCCCCACCCGACCCCACCAACGCCGAGGGGCTGGTGGTCTGCCTGAGTGCCCTCCATTTGCTCTGTCACTCAGGACTGGAAGGCATCAGCCAGCGTACGCCCGCAGAAAACTCGCTTCCCTTCTCGCGGGCCCGCTCTGGCTCCCGGAGGCGGCGCTGCCAGGTCCCGGAGTCAGCCAGCGGCAGGCTGCGGGCGCCAGTCCCTCCGGTTCACCTTTTCACCCCTCCTTCACCCCGGAGCGCCAGGCGCGGTGGCGCGGGTTTTCCGCCCACTCGGGAGGCTGTGCTGGCGAGACCAGGCATCGCAGGGCCTCCCAGCGTCGACGAGTTCTGGAATCCGAGTCCTCCCCACCCCAGCCACTCAGCCAGGGCGCTAGGGGCTCGAAAAAGCCTGGGTTGGCTGCAAGGCACTCGGATTAGAGACGCAGCCAGCCTCCAGGGAGGTCTGAACTTGTCTTCGACCTCCCCGAGCCCCTGCGCCTCTGCGCTGGGAGACGCCCAGCCGCCGGGCCGGCCCGGGACGCGCAGAGCCAGAGCACGCCACAGGGGAGGCAGCGCGCCGCACTGCCGCCCGGGGCATCCCCGCGGCTGGGGGCGGAAGGCGAGGGCGGCGGCAGGAAGGGTCCGCCAGGCCGGAGCTTACTCCCCCACCGCCGGCCGCCGGCTCCGAGGCCGGAGCGGTGCGGGCGGAAAGGGGCAGAGCCGCGGGCGGAAAGGGGCGGGGCCGCAGGCGCTGGTTGGTGTGAGCTCGGGGGCGGGACGCGCGGGGCCGGGCCGGAGGCGGGGCCGGCGCTGGGCTCGGGAGCTGCCGGCTCGCGAAGAGGAGTCGCGAGCAGCTGGAGCTGAGTTGGAGGAAGCGGTGGCCGCGGCGAGAGCGGCAGGCCAGCGGTCGGAGACGGCGAGCACGGATCGGGCACGGCCCGCGGGTCGCAGCCGGGTTGGAGGCGCGTTGGAGCCGAGCGGGCAGGAGGCCGTCGCTGCAGCGCGGGCCGGCAGAGGAAGGAAGCCGGCGGGCGGGGGAGGTAGGCGGTGGCGGCCCCGGGTGTGTGTGCTCGGGCGGGGGAGGCGGTGCTTGCTTGCACGGCTGCCGGCTCTCTTCCTGTCACCGGCAGCCGCTTCAGCTTCTGCAGAGCCCTGCCGGGGAGAAGCGGGCCGGCCACCAGCCCTCCCCGCCGCGGGCATCACCCGGCCGCCAGGCAGCACTCCCCCGCGCGCGGCCGGCGTCCTGCGAGGTCCCGGCCATCCTGGCTCCGTTTCCTCCTTCCTCCTGCGAGCCGGTCCCGCACGCCGACGGTCGCGTTCGCCCCCGTAGTTGCCGGCGAGCTCGGGCTTCCCCCGACCCTCCGTCAGCGCACACTTCCCAGGGTCCCCGCTGTCGCCTTGCTGCAGTTTTCCGAGGCCCCTCACCGGGCGAGAGCGCCCCGGCCGCTGCCTTGGCGTAGCGGGAAGGAGCGCTCTCTTCCCCGCAGCCCTCCGGCTGCAGCCAGGGTCTCTGTCCCGGCCCTTCCCCGGGGCGGGCGAGGCGGCGTTGGTTCCCGGAGCTCGTCCCCTCACCCCCCCTGCCGAAGTTTGCCGCCCTCCTCTTCCGGGGTGGGGGAAGTGCGCCTCGGGGCGGTTGGTCGCTGGGGCGCTAACTCGGCGTCCAGTGCCAGCCAAGCTTGGGCAGGTTGTTGGAGGCATATTTAGTGGGCTCTTGGAACCGCCTGGAAATCCAGCTTTTTGGAACGTGAGGCGAGACGGGAGGGACCTGCCTAGCAATATGGAGCCGGCTGGGGAAAGCCAAGCAGCGTTGAAGCCGGAGCTAAAATGCCGTGGGCAATTCTCTGGAAACCACAGCTCTAACACTCACTTCCCAAGCGCAGAAACTGCCCCTCACATCACGAGACAAAGAGAACAGAAAAGCCCTGGCCAGGCACCCCTGTGCAGAAACATACTTTGGTAACCAGAATTGAAGCCTGACATGCAAGGGTGTGCGCAGAATGGCTGTTAAATGTTGAATGCAGAATGTGTGTCAACTGGATTTGGGGGAATTCTTCTGTTTCCCAGGGAGCTATTAATATCGGACAGGTCTCACTTCCACCGTTAATCACTTGAGCTGCAGCGCTGTTGGTGTCCCAGTGTGAGTCTGCTCTTTATTTGGGGGTTTCATGGTTTGAGGGGTTTTTTTTTCTGTTCTTTTCCTCTTTGTCAGCCAGTGCTAAGTACGAATGGATAAAGCAGTTCCGGGTTTTGAATGCAACATAAAATTGTCATTTCGGTGTGATGAGGCTCAAGTTTTAGTAATCAGGCGGGATATTCACAGGGCTTATTGGTCAAAGCTTGATGTGGTTATATTTTAATACTTCATTAGTTGTGTTACGTTTTGGCAACCTTAAAGATGGTTAGACGTTAGCTAGGAAGGGTTAGAGTAGGCAGACAGGTTCATTTCTGAAGCAGGCTATTAGAGTAATAGATTTTCACGGTTTGAATCACTAGGAATTTGGTGACTTCTGCACAGGGGAAGGCCAGAGTATCTTTTAACATTGAAAAAGGAAGAAAAAGCAACTTATTAGCTTGAACTTTTTGACAGATTACACTGTTCTTGAAAAATCGTCTAGAAGCAAGCAGATACGTTTTCCTAGGTGCAAAAGTTGCTTAAACTTTGGGAAGCAAGTGTTTTTCACCATTATAAATAAGAGTAATGTGTGTGTGTGTGTGTGCGCGCGTGCGCGCACTACTGAAGTTGGGAAGAAATCTTGGTTCAGAGTTAGGTTTGAGTTGAAAAGTCCAGTGGAGGAGGCTCCCTGCCTTGCAGAACTGCTGGGTAATGCCAGTCCTTGCCGCTTAAGCTTTTATATGCAGGTAGGTACTAAGGGTCATACTACTTTTTTTATAGAAGTGTATAAGTTTTTATGATAGGAAGAAAGTTTAGTGTACCTGATACTGGCTTGCAGTGTTACCTGCATTTGCGTTTAACTTTCTTCTTGACTTGGGACCTGTTCTGAGTTGCATAACAGAACTCTGCAGTGTACACACTGCTGTCTGCTGTTTTATCTGCTTTTAAAGAGTGATAATATAAGTGAGTCTCTTCATATCCATGATGCTATATAGTCAGCATAAAAAGCATTTTATTTCCCATTTATTAAATATGTTTTTCTTTAGCGATTTCTTGAGTTTAAATGTGTTAAGCGCAGGAAATCCTCACAGAATAGAGTGGGTTTTGGGAAACAGAAGTGGAACAGTAAGTTACAGAAAAACATTTTGATTATTGACAGTGATGATGGTGACTTGCTTATGAAGGACTTTGAATTATAAATGCAAACCTAGTCTAACCCAAATTTTGTTCTGTTAAAAGTACATTTCTTTAAATTTTTCCATGAATGTCATGTAATTTTTTTAAATTGCATTTTAGGTTTTGTGGTACATGTGAAGAACATGCAGGATTGTTGCAGAGGTACACACATGGCAGTGTGATTTGCTGCCTTCCTCCCCATCACCTATATTGGGCATTTCTCCCCAGGCTATCCCTCCCCAGTTCCCCACCGCCCGGCCGCTGTCCCTCCCTATTTCCCTCTAACAGACCCGAGTGTGTGATGCTCCCCTCCCTGTGTCCATGTGTTCTCACTGTTCAACACCCACCTATGAGTGAGAACATGCAGTGTTTGATTTTCTGTTCTTGAGTCAGTTTGCTGAGAATGATGTTCTCCAGATTCATCCATGTCCCTACAAATGACATGAACTCATCCTTTTTGATTGCTGCATAATATTCCATGGTGTATATGTGCCACATTTTCCCAATCCAGTCTATCATCGATGGGCATTTGGGTTGGTTCCAGGTCTTTGCTATTGTAAACAGTGCTGCAATGAACATTCTTGTGCATGTATCCTTATAGTAGAACGATTTATAGTCCTTTGGATATATACCCAGTAATGGGATTGCTGGGTCAAATGGAATTTCTATTTCTAAGGCCTTGAGGAATCGCCACACTGTCTTCCACAGTGGTTGAACTAATGTTCACTCCCACCAACAGTGTAAAAGTGTTCCTTTTTCTCCACATCCTCTCCAGCATCTGTTGTCTCCAGATTTTTTAATGATCGCCATTCTAACTGGCGTGAGATGGTATCTCAATGTGGTTTTGATTTGCATCTCTCTGATGACCAGTGATGATGAGCATTTTTTCATATGTTTGTTGGCCTCATGTATGTCTTCTTTTGTAAAGTGTCTGTTCATATCCTTTGCCCATTTTTGAATGGGCTTGTTTGTTTTTTTCCTGTAAATCTGTTTGAGTTCTTTGTAAATTCTGGATATCAGCCCTTTGTCAGATGGGTAAACAGCAAAAATTTTTTCCCGTTCTGTTGGTTGCCGATTCACTCTAGTGACTGTTTCTTTTGCCGTGCAGAAGCTGTGGAGTTTCATTAGGTCCCATTTGTCTATTTTGGCTTTTGTTGCCAATGCTTTTGGTGTTTTGGTCATGAAGTCCTTGCCTACTCCTATGTCCTGAATGGTTTTGCTTAGATTTTCTTCTAGGGTTTTTATGGTGCCAGGTCTTATGTTTAAGTCTTTAATTCATCTGGAGTTAATTTTAGTGTAAGGTGTCAGGAAAGGGTCCAGTTTCTGCTTTCTGCACATGGCTAGCCAGTTTTTCCAATACCATTTATTGAACAGGGACTTCTTTCCCCATTGCTTGTTTTTGTCAGGTTTGTCAAAGATCAGATGGTTGTAGATGTGTTGTGTTGCCTCTGAGGCCTCTGTTCTGTTCCATTGGTCTTTATCTCTGTTTTGGTACTGAATGTCATGTAATTTTTAGGTTGATATGTTGATTGAAATTTCCTTTTTTCTCTTAGGTCATTCCGGGGAGTATTGTAAAAAGGCATTCACTCTGAAAGATGGTTCACAGGGTCATTAAAATAGGAACAATTATAGTGCAGCTTTTATTGTGTTTGCATGTTGTGATTTGCAAAATGCGTGTTTTATTGAATAAAGAGATGGTGAATGAGCAGGCTGAAAAAAATGAATTTTTACGCTCAAGTAGAATATATAGCCAGTTGAGATAATGTTTGCGTTGGGTTTTAGAATTCTCTCACTTTCAAGGCATACACAATGCAGAAAAAGTGAGAAGTGCTCATACAGAAGTGTATTGTATGTTTCATATGGGCTCTTCTAGCTCTCTCCCTTTGGCAGGGCACAGGGTTTGCAAGTGAAGGCAAGAGAATGAAGCATTTTAATGAAGCTCTGGAAGACTAGAAAGTTAGTTATCAATGGAAGGGATTATATGGTTGGTTTTTACTTTAGAAAGCAGAATATAAATTATGTCACAGGTTTTTATCAAAAATCTAGGTTGTAATTAATTTTTAAAGTATTCATATCATTGACTGCATTTTTCCCATGCCTCCTTTATGTACACCCTAATGTGATTACTTGCCATGATTCTGCCAATACTCTTATCGAGTTACTTGCTTAAAAGAGTGGCAATTAAAAACCATTTCATGTACATTAAGCCAAATGAGCTGAAAAAATAGACTGTATAATTATAAACTTGTCTGTTTGGTTTGTTAGGTGTTTATTTGGAAGGCTAGAGTGGTTGTAGTATAGCACTACTGGAAAAAAGTCTACTGTAGAAACATGTTTGGAGATTTTATTCTGCTAGCATTATTTTCCTTAAAGTAAATCAAATACATACCTACAGGCACCTGTAGTCAAAATAGTTGTCAGGTTAATGACCATCCAAGAGAGCACTGTGACTGAAGTCACAGGAGTCTGGCTCAAGTATGAGGAGACTCCACCAGTGGGTGTAGTGAGTTAGTAAAGCCAAGACTTCTGGGCTGGTCATTACTTGCCTGTTGACTTCCTCCCTGGATGTCCCAGTGTCCCAGCCTGGGGTTTTGCCCCAGCATCAAGGGCTGTCCCATGAGGACACAACTACTTAGCTCTAAATCCTGGGGATGCATACACACATAGAAACATCCCTGGGCCCCTCCCAGGCCTCCTTTGTCCTGACCTCTGTAGAGCCGTCCTCTAACTCAGGTAAGGAGAGAACCACATGAGCAAAGTCCACATTCAGCCTTTATCTGTCTATTTACTCCAGAAACGGTTTAAGACAGCAGGGAGTTTTGTTTTAGCTAGATTCAGGATTCACTTAGAATTGGTTGCAGAGTTAAGAGGCAGTGCAGAAGAAAATTTCTCGCAAAAGTGTGTTCCTCTTATCAATCTGAATTGTATAAATGGCAGTAAGTGACATTCAGTACTAATAGTAATAATAGTAATGGCATAGTTGCAATTTACTAGCTATGTAACTTTAGGCAAAGTATGTAACTTTTATCTGCTTCTTTTCTCATCTATAAAATGGGGATAATAGCTGTACTTAGAGTAGTTGTAATGTATGTACAACTCTGAGAACTGCCTGGCACAAAGTACTATGTTGGTGTTAATTATTCTAAGCTCCTATCAAGTATGGAGCTAAGTGCTTTATATATGTCATTTTGTTAATCCTCATAATGACCCTGTGAGGTGTAGGGTTACTTATATCTGTCACAGATGATAAAACTGTGCCTCAGAGAAGCTTAAGTAACTTTCCTGAGGTTACATATTTAGGTGCTGATTGGGGCAGCTGCTTAAATCTGAAGCTCAGTGTTCATACTAACCTTGCCAAGAAGTTTACAGAATAGCATCTTTGTTTTGAAAAGAAGAGAGACTTAAAATCATCCCCTTCAGTCCTCTCATTCCATGGCTGTCCCCTCATGTCCTCTTCATTGTAATGATGCAGAGAACTGGAATGGTCAGCCTCATGGCCTTTTCTGGGTGATACCATCTGTTCCTCAGGTCCCAGAAGCTACACCACCTTTTCTCCCAGCCTCCTTATAATGACAACTGCGTGCCTAAGCATTGCCGTAACCCGGGCCAGGGTCATTCCTCTCTGTCTCCTGCAAGTGCCTTCCCACCATGATGGCTGCTTTTTGAAGAG
Organism: Callithrix jacchus; assembly: GCF_049354715.1. Taxonomy (NCBI): domain Eukaryota; kingdom Metazoa; phylum Chordata; class Mammalia; order Primates; family Cebidae; genus Callithrix; species Callithrix jacchus. The sequence continues at coordinate 141,318,388 of NC_133503.1, read as the reverse complement.
CCCTGTCTCCTTGTTGTATTACCTGGGCTTGTGCTGCCTGCTCTTCTTTCCCTCGCCCCACAAATACAACACCAAAAGGGCTTGTAGGCAAGAATTCCAGCCTATACACCCTATTTGCTGCCTCACACATCCAGCCTTGAGCATGGCAGCATGCAACACATTCTATTTGGTTGGTTGGTTTTTACATGAATTTGATGTCTATGATTTTAGGGTTAATCTGAGCCCATTATTTTCATTTTATTTTAATTGACATAAAATCTACATACCATAAAATTCACCCTTAGTTCATCATTTCAAATTGAAGGCAATTTATTATGTTTACTCGGTGCTGTGGGTTGAATGTGTCCCCCAAAGTTTACATGTTGGAATACATAATCCCTCATGGAATGGTGTTGGGAGGCAGGACCTAATAGGCTGTGCCCTCATGAATGGATTAATGATATTATGGCAAGAGTGGTTAGTTATCTTGGGAGTGGGCTTGTTATAAACTGGAGGTTGGTTCCCTCTTGCTGTCTTGTCCTTGCAAGAGGACATAGGATGAAGGCCCTCACTGGATGCCAGTGCCGTGCCCTTGGACTTTCCAGCCTCCGGAACCAAATATATTTCTGTTGTTTATAAACTAGCTAGTCTCAGGGATTCCATTGTAACAACACAAAACAGACTAAGACACTAAGATATTTTAATTTTGTTTAGCTTGATTTTCATGATTTCAGGGATACCATGATGTGGAAGGTAAAACATTTTTAATGATTTTTTAAAAGACTGTGAATTTAGATGAGGAGCTTGACCTAGACTCTGAGCTAGCACACTGAAGTGAAAAAAGATGATATGTAGAAAGATGGGCTGTGGGTCCAGGAACCCTTCCATACCCATCTATCTTGGTCGAAGACCCATTTTGTGCTGCCATCCAATGCCAAACTTCTAATTTTCATTGCAAGAGAGAATCACATGACTTGAGTATATTCTTGATGAATGTGATTTTAAAATATCCTTTATCCTTCCTGTCCATCAAGTTTTCCAAATTCTTGTCATTTCTAAAGGGGGAAGTAGTAACTCAACAAAGTCAGAGGGCTTTTTTGGTTGGCTCTTTGCCAAAATGCCTATAGGTTAGAGGGTTACACAGAGAATCTACTTTAAAGCAGTTTTACATTAAGTATCTGTGGATTGCTGTTTGTCAAACATCAGAAACAATTTTATTTTGGGGAATAGAAAGAGAATTGTTAAGTATGCTTCTGATTAATGGGATTACTGGCATTCATTAGAAGGATTGAAAGATAAAATCCCATAAACAAAATTTTTAACTGTTACCTATGATGTATAAGGATACGTTAGTTTATTTGTTACAATAACTTACATGCATGCACTGGCTTGGAGCCTATATCACAAAACTGCCTTGGTTATTTGAAAATATAACATTGTAGATTATGTTTTCCACATATAAAAAAACGTTTGCTATGTGAATAATCATGTCTGAACTGGGTAAAAATAGTTCAGTGGGCAGGTATATGTAGCGAAAGAGAATGGAGGTATAAGTGCGTGAATCTGAGGCTATAGCCTGTTGATCTGGATAGCTGAGGCTCCAGATCGATCTCGGAGCTGGGGGATTACACAAGTATTGCCAAATACCTCAGGCTGCTGGGTCTTCTGTGGTCCCGGGAAGAATTTGAGGATGAGAGAAAAGAGAACGTGCCAGTTCTCTAGATGTGACAGTCCTTGTGGCAGTGTGATATCCCCCCAAGGAGGGGCTGAGTTGTTGGAAATTGTTCAGTGGAGGGGCCTAGGATAGTGGCAGGAGGCAGAGGTGCTAAGAGGGATACAGGGGCAGAAGCTAAGCTCATAGAGTGGAAATAGGCAGGATTCCAGAAGTGGGCAGCCTTCCAGAAGTGGTGTGCCCAGTATTCTTTTATTCACTAGTTTATGGACTTCTTTGGCAAGGACACTTTTTAATGAAGTCTCTTTGGAAGAAAATTTGCATGGCTGAGATGCTGGGTTTTGGACTTGATGGAACTGCTGCCGAGTTAAAATAGCTTTTTTGTGTGTGCAGGTAGTGTGAAAGAGCCACATACACTATAGGCAAAACCTCTGTCTGAGAGAGGTAAAGAGGCAGACAGTCAAAATTAATTGGAGCAGTCAGCTTGTGCAGACCAGAAATCTGCATCATTGACACCAAAGCAAGTTGGGCTTGGGCAGTAGATGCTAGAGATGTTAAAAATGGGACTTAGGGAGCTAGACTGCCTGGATCTGAATTCTAGCACCTCTTCACAATTGCTGAGTATTATGGCCGAGATACCAACTCTCTGTCCTATGTTAAGTGAGACTACTGACAGTACCTGTTTTATATCGTTATCTACCTATCCATCTATCTGTTGTCAGCATCATCATATCATCATGTAATACTAATTTGTAGATATATGTATACAGACTCAATTATTATGATCATCACCCAATACTTATCCAGAGCTTTATATGTGTTAACCCATTTAATCCGCCAGAATGACAGACATCAAAATGGACATGGCAGCCAGGAGAAAGTGTACAATGTACAAAAAGGGGTGCCTGCCTTCTCTGTCTAGCTAAGGCCTCTCTACACCTTATCACCATGCGATCCAGTCCCCACCCCAATGACTTGTCTGCCCTCCTCTCCTTTTTTTACAACATTGCTCCTAGACCACTTAATTGGCACTGACTAATTGGCTGGCCTTGAACTCATGTCTGCATCGATGGATGGATGCCCTATTTGTATCCATCTCCCTGGCCTTGCTTTGAGGTCTCAGAAGACAGGAGTGATGTGTTCTATTTACCATCCTAGAGTCAGAGAAGATTTGTGGTTCTTTTTTGATCAGATGAGGACCCAGAGTTCTGCACAGTGTTCTTCTTAAACACAAAGTTAGGTTCTTCTTACAGGGGCCAAGGGAGAGAGAATTTGTAGAGACCTTTAGTTCTCAGTCACTTCTGACAGGGATTGCCTTTCTAGTGTCTACCTCTAAAAAGTCATCATGTTCCTCAGGTTTCTTTTTCCCTTTGCACAAATTTAGCTTCAGGCAGACTCAAGCACAGCTCTTAGGTTTGTAAAACCTTGACAAGACCTGGAGCCTTTAGTTAATACAGAGCCCCCTGGCAAGGAACAGCTTCAGAGGTAAGCTGTGAGCAGGGGCTTGTTTGACGGTTCCTGGGGGATTAGAGATGGGTGAGAGTTTGTTCATTTATACTTCCCATTCTATTAAGAATCCCACCAAACTGGCCCACTGGGTGGCTGGAATAGAGGAAGTGCGGGGAAGCAGCTGGCACAAAGATCTACCCAGCCTACTGGTTGAGGATTTTTCCCCCCCTTAAAGACATACATTGCCAGGAAAAGCTAACAAAAATTTCGAGGCAGATTTGGAAGAATTAAATTATTCTTAGGCATATTGCCTGGTTTCTAAGCATTTAGGGATATGTAAATGTTCGTGTTCTTTAGAGGTCTGTGTCTCTTTTGTACAGAGTACATTAGTACTAAATAAAAATGAGATTTGCTAGTTCTACATTTTCATGTGAATTTATGCAGTGAATATTTAATTTGATTCTGGATCTTTCACAAGGAAAAGCTTTTTTCAAACAAATAATATAGCTTATTTTCTGATACACTCCACTGGTTGCTCTAGTTTTTTTCTCAGACAACTGAAAGGCAAAGTCAAGTACTATCTCCAATTAATATTCTTGCTCCACAAAGACTTCCAGTGTTTGTTTTTGCTTCTTTTAATATGTAACTCTCCTAAGTGTGTTATTGTATTACAGCTAAGAGGCTTTAACCATGTAAAGTTGAATACTTTACACTTCTGAATGCCAACATAACAATTAATCTGTGATTAGATTTTGCTTTTTTAAGATGCCTCCACTGAAGAGTGCCTATAATATTAAACTTCCAAAGTGTTCCACTCTTTAAGACTTATAAAAGCTCTCTTTGATACGGCCCACTGTAATGGTGTGGCTGTTGTTTTTTATTGCTTTATTGTGCAGCCCGCTTAACTGAAACCTTTGGGTGGCTTTTACTCTTTATAATAAAGATAACATTGAGAAGTGCCGGGAGTACAAAGTGTATATGTGTGCATGCTGTTCTCAGCCATCTATTCTGACTTGGTGACTCTCTAATTCCCTTGCCTCCACTATGTTTAAGGATAAAAAAAAAAAAAAAGAAAAACACTTCCGTTTCCCATTTCCTCCATTGAGCTCTTTATAGAGATCTGCAGCAACCATTGCTACTTCCTCTCTGATACTTTTTTAACTCCTTAAGACGTGGTTATTGCCCTCATTATTGGACTGGAATCTGCATCATGATTCTATCATGGGGGAAGTTCCAACTTATTTAGCCTTGACTCAATCTCTCCTGTCTGGATGCCTTTCTAGGATTTAGTTTTAGGGATCACATTTTCCTACTTGAACTCTTGTTCTTTGTTTTTGGGATGTTGTCTCTAGACCTTGACTTTCCCTCAGTTACATACATTGCACTTCACTATTTGGCCCTTAGATTATTTTTTTAACTTTTAATTTGTCCTTGTGAGCGCTTCCATTCCATTGAGTTCAGCCTTGCCTAATTGTGGCTGATTGCCAAACCTCTGGCGTGTTTCCTTTTCTGAATCACAGACCAGGATTTCAGTCAGCCACTAGCACACTTGCACAGGGGTACCCAGAATCCCTTTCACCTGGCTTCTCTTTGCCTGATAGTGTTACAAACTGTCATTAATGCAGGATCAGGCACCCTTTGCTCCTCTCATTCTTGCCCCACATTTAAGCATTTGCCACATCCCACATGTTCTTTCCCTGGAGTGTTTATTTCACTCCTCCCCTTTCCTCACCTGCTGCTGCCGCCTTGGTTTGTGTCCTCACAGTCTCTTGCCCAGACCTCTGCAATGCACCTTTCTCACACACTGTGGTTAGATTTGATATTCCTCAAGTGCAGGTCTAGTCCTGTTGCTCACTTTTCTCCAAGCTCTTTCAGTGTTCCACATTGAGGGCTGAGTTACTCACAAAGTCAGCACGGGTGTACGTGATGTCCGACAGCCCCTGCCTAAATCTCTGACCCAAATCCCGCTGCTCCCTCTTTGGCCTCAGGCAGATTGGACTGCCTGTTCTAGCTCTTCTCAGAATATGACATTTTCTTAGTCACTTCTGTAACTAGCATCCCACCACACATTCCATTCTGTCTTCAGATTCCTGCAGTTAGTGTGGTTTCTCCCTCATCTGAACCCCGTGGTGTTTAGTTTCTGCCTCTCTTATGATATATACTAGTGCAGTGGCTCTTTGTGTACTAGTCTTATCTCTGAGACATTGCCACATGACAGCACTCCTCTCCTCTGCCCCCGCCGAGTGTTCTTGGAAGGGAGGGACTGCCTTACTAATTTTTGTTGTGTATACTGTGTCAAGCATTAGCACACTGGCCTGTGTCCGTCTGCCAAATCCATTAAGTACTTGTTGAATGGAAGTAGAAATTCCAGTTAATACAGATGGCAAAGTGTGTTGTTCATTCTTAAATCTTGTTTTTTTTCATTCCTAGGTGAAGCTCATGTGTGGAGTGCCACGGTACAATTAGATGACAGATGGACAGTGTGACAAAAGTGCCAGAAAGGATTGGGCCTCACTGTGAGAGTCAGCCTGGATTCAAAGTGTTGACAAGTTGCTGAAAAGGAAGCCAGTGGGAAGACTGTGGCACGCAGAGGAAGTGGAACCCTGTCTTCAGTCACACCATTGATGGAGGACAGATGGACAGCTGTATGGCCAATCACCTCTCCTCTTAAACCTTTGGAGAGTGGTCCTTTGTCTTCTGCTGGACACATAATAGGAATTCTGACACACTCTTTGAATTCACTTTTCATAAAAACGTAAAATCAGACTGCTCTGTATAACCAGGCTCAACTGTTACATGGTAGCAGATTTGCAAACATGAGTGCTGAGGGGTACCAGTACAGAGCGCTGTATGATTATAAAAAGGAAAGAGAAGAAGATATTGACTTGCACTTGGGTGACATATTGACTGTGAATAAAGGTTCTTTAGTAGCTCATGGATTCACTGATGGACAGGAGTCCAGGCCTGAAGAAATTGGCTGGTTAAATGGCTATAACGAAACCACAGGGGAAAGGGGGGACTTTCCAGGAACTTACGTAGAATATATTGGAAGGAAAAAAATCTCGCCTCCCACACCAAAGCCCCGGCCACCTCGTCCTCTTCCTGTTGCACCAGGTTCTTCCAAAACTGAAGCAGATGTGGAGCAGCAAGGTCAGTATTGATAAGTGGCTGCTTAATGGCTCCTCTTTTTTTTTTCTTTTTAAGGAAAAGTCTTAAGTTTGGGTTGGGTTGTTACGTTCCGGGCGGAAGTTATCTTGACAACTGTGCCCAAATTGATGTATGGTACATAAAAGCTTGGTCAGTCATTACACAGCTGGAAATTTGTGTTTGTGGGGTTGGAAATTGTAAGAATAGGGACACAGCATCTGAGAACCTGTTTAGTAAGTATCTTTCAATGCTATTATAATTGTCATTGAATTAAATACCTATTATATTTCTTATTTTTGTAATTGGCATTGTAGGTGGTATTCCTAGTCTGAAAATATGAAATCTAAAATGCTGAAAAGCCCAAAACTTTCTGACACCCAAAGGAAATTCTCACTGGAGAATTTTCAAATTAAGAGTGGTTAAGTGGTATAATGCAAATATTCCAAAATCCAAAACAACATGAAATCTAGAACACTTTTGGTTCCAAGCATTTCAGATAAGGAATACTCAACCTGTGTATATCTAATAATAATTTTGGGAAAGTGGAGGGTAAGTCTAATATAAGTATATTTAATATGGTTTGTATGGAAAAATGTAAAGAGTAATAAAATGACCACAGAACTCAGCTGAGAAGAAACCATTGTTTTTATAACCCGGTATCTACCTCTTGGTTTCCTCTCCAGGATTGCTGTGGCCAAAGCTGAAACCCAATCCTATAGTTAGTATAAAAGTAAAGGGATTTTGCTTCCGTTGTGGGTAGTGTCATTTGTAGCATTAATGCCTATAGTCTGGTTTGCCTTCATAAGGGGAAAAAAAATTCACTGAATACTTTTCTTAAATGGAAACCACCTTCATTCAAAAACCACTTACTGCTTATTGGAGATGATACATACTTGCATTTCGGGCACAGCCGTGTCTTTAAGGTTAATCTTCTGTTTCACACAGAGACAAGCCTCATGCTTTGCTTTGCTGTTATCAGCTTTGTCAAATACCGGTTTCCTCACTAGTAAATCACAAGCATTTTTCTTTTTTCTCTTGTGTAGTCTTTTTTCTTAGGGACTAAGAAAGGAATAAGAAGGAATGTGTAAGATGGGTGGGCCTAACTGTAGTAGTTATATATTGAGGAGACCTGACTGGCATCACAGGGTATATGAAAATGCTGGAAGAGATTCTGATACCACTAGTAATCTATTATGCCTTATTTAATGTTGCCTTATTCTAACACAAGTGAATAAGACAATGAGAAAAGAGAAGCAGAAAGCAAGGGTAAGAGCTGCCTTTCAGTACTGAGTAATACTAGGACTGGGAGTATTGTGCTATAGTCAAGGAATTTATTAATGATGCCTGAAGAGAAGCTCGTTTCTTTCCCATCCGCAGCCCAAAGGGAATACTTATTTCATAAATGTTATACTTTATAATGTTCAAATAATACCTTTTGTTATATTGTTCAGAACCCAAAGTTAATTTTTCTTTGCAGATGAATAAAGAAACTGTGACTCTCTGCACGTACATAAGTGATTTCGTCAACCATTGCAGCACTTAGCAGATTGAAGATACATACGTATTTGTTTTTCTCCACCAAGTTATATGTTTTTGACTTTACATTTTTTTTAAGTTAAAAAGACTTTCTTCAATAGGCTAATTCAAATGGAAAAATGATTTAATTTGTCCCAGAATACAGAGTTACACAGAATCATAAAAATATCTCAGTTGAATTACAGAAGATTATTTAAAAGGTAGAATAGGGGCACCTTATCAAGATTAGTTACAAAACAATTTTATAAAAGCAGTTTCTAAACAAAATTGCATTTGATAATTGCTATCAGGTGTAAGTTTCTTTGGATATGGTGTACAGAAAAGCAAGTCTTTCCTTATAGGAAGAGTCATTTTCTCTTTTTATATCCTAAACTGTTTTATAATGCTTGCTTTCTCATATAATGTGATTACAATTGAGAATTTTAGCAGCTTTTTCATTTTTTTTTAATACATGGAAAGGTGGAGTGAAATGAAAATTTTTAGCTGAATTCAAGAAAAAGGCCCATGATAATGTGCATGAAAGTATTAGAGCCTGAATATAAATGAGAAATTAGGAATAACTGAAAGGTTGGAAAGAGTGTGTTGGGGGGTCGTGTGGGGAGTGTAATACTAAACATTCAATTTTCTAGAAATGTTGGTCTTGTATTCTCATTTAAATATTCCTATGAAGTGAGAATTCAATAGCTCCTGTGAGTTGCATGTTGAATTGATATGGAAAGCAGTTATAAGGACACATTTTATATGTTGGAAGCTATGAGACTGGTTTCTTTTGCCTCTGTATTTCTTTGAAAAGCTTTTACAGTGACAAATTGTGTGGAGGCAAGAAATGATAGTTCTGTTCTATTCTTACTGTAATTGAATTATTTAGTCCTTTTCTCTTTTCTTTTAACACCCTCCACCTGACTTAGCCAGTTTTTCATGTCATGCTGTGTTGATTGCATTTAGAAGGTTATTCCTCACCAACTCCCCACCCCAGGTCTAGGAACCACATGGCAGTTTTGTTTTGTGGACTTGGCACACCTCGGGAATGGGCAGCAGCATAGATAGAGGGGGCGAGGACAGCCTGCATGCCTATCACGTGTCTGTGTCCTGCTGAGCCTTGCTACCCTCTCTATTTTAAAAGGAAATTGTCATTAGACTCTCGTCAAAAATACATTCTGTGAGAGATTCCTTCCTGTACAATAGAGTCTACTTTTTTTCTTTGCTTATATGTTCGTGGAAATAAAGCTGTGACATTTAACTTTTAGGGAGAAAGTGTCAAAAAACCCCATTAGAAAATCTTATATACAGCTCTTCTCAGGAACATGTACTTTCTTCGTGCAGTTTTTTAGGAAGCGCTGGCGTATAGATTGAATGAAGTTTTAATTGGATAATCTTGGATGTTTTTGGACTTAAATACATTTAGTAAGCATGGCCTGAGTCCTTGTTTTGTGCTAGAAAGCAAAGATAAAAGATGAAATCAAGACTGAAGAGCCAGTGTGCCCTGAGATGCTCTCTCATGCCTCCCTCCCACCTTAGGGCTGTACTTTGTCCCCTCTGTTCAGACATCTGTCTGACTGACCCACTCTCACTTCTTTGCTCAAATCTACTCATGGAGTCTGGCTCTACTCACGTGACTCCATGCTGGGACCTACCTCCCTGCTTTTGCAAATCATTGATTACTTAACCCACAATATCATTTACTTACTGTATTTATTGTTCATTGTCTGTTTCCTCTGTTAGATTTTTCAGTTCCACAAGGGGAGGGATCTTTGTGGCCCCCCATTATCCTAAGTATCTAGGACAGTGTGGTAGGTTCCCAGCATGCTGGTAAACATGTGCTGCTTCAGCTCATCATCTAGCCATTTTACTTTCTGCATTGCTTTTGAAATTGGCCACGTGCTCTGAATGTCATGTGCAGTCATACATTAATGACCCATCCTGTTTTAGAAAATAACAGCTTATTTGTTATCTACATCCTCCACATCTGAGGCATCCTGCCTTGGCCTTAACCATTGCCTGGTATGTCTCCAGAACTCTTATTTTCTTCACCAGGGCCTGGTACAGGTAGTTCTGCTGGTGGGAAAGTGGGTTAAGCTGACAGTGCCTTCAGTCACTGAAGCCAAGTGGCCAAGTGTGTAGAGGGTGTGTCATGGTCAGCGAGTGTCCTCAGGGCAAATTCTGTGTCCTTTTTCCCATCCTTTTATCTCCTTCCCTTTGCACGGAGGCTAAAATCACTAATATGAGAATCACATTTTATTTCATTTTTTTTCTGAGCCAGTAGAACCCTATGTTATGTTCTTTGGAGAGAACCTCTTCTGTGTTTCATATAGATAAAGAGTGTACTGAGTGTGCAAGGTGGGTGTTAACATGCCCTTGGGTGAGGCAGCTGTGAAAGACAATCTTCTGGCTTTTTCTGCATTAGGCTGCTCAGTTCCTGGCATCCCATTCCACCACATACAGCCCCATTCAGCCAGGGTTCTATGTTTTCTCTTGTACACAAGGAAATGAGTTGATTGAAAGTGGGGATATAGGGATATGGGAATAAAAATATATTCCTCTGTCTTATGTAAGCCATCCAGTGGGGCTATTTCTCAAGACAGTGGTTTTAACTCTTACTTTGAGATCCTTTAATTAAAGTCGTGCTAATGCAGAATATTTAGATGAGTGAGAGTCTGCCCATGTTAGTTTGTGTAGTGCATTGAAACCTGCTAACATGAGAGATTACTTATGAGTGTGAGTCCATACCCACCTCCTTCCTGACCTACACAACCCCCTGGCTGCCCCTGCAGACTCTGACAGTGGATTTCAGCTGGTTTCAAATCTAAAACATAAAGCATGCATTTGGTGTGACTTATTTTAAATCTTGATCAAAATCCCTCTAAACAGAAAAAAAAAAAGCCTGCAATTGGTGGTGGTTTTCATTATTTCCCAAGGCATGCTGTTATTACATTTTTCACACTCAGCATTTGAGTGTCCCTTCCTGGTGGTTGTTCCCTGTCTAGAAAGCAGGGCTGCAATAAATCACAAACATTGACTACACTGTACAGAGGTCACAGAAAATAGTGACCTGATACCAAATTACATGCCTCTGCTGAGCCCGTTGGTCAGAACCTACAGCTGTCTCCTTGCGGCAAATAGTACTAGTGCAAGTAATCTGCTTTGCTTCACAAATTGCTGCTTTTATGAATTCTGTTTTCTTTCAGAATATACCTTCTCATAACATTCTTCACCTTCCTCCCTGCTTAAATAAGCTTTTGCTGTGAACTTGGAGGTTTGTCTTGTTAAGCCCCAGAGTGATGGGGTAAACCATCCAATTTATGGTGCTGACTTCTCATTCTGCATCTATCCACCACTCTGTCATTGCGAAATAGTTGGGTCAGTTACGGGATCATAGTAGGCCTTTGAGATCTATCTCGAACTTCTGACCAATCCAAAAAGTTCATCAGGACATTGTGGAGATTTTTACCCAGGCATAAAAATTTAAGTGTTTATCCTCTGTGTTTTAGTAGGAAATGAAATATTTCTAAAAGATGTAATCAATATAATTGATTAAAGAGATGTCTGGAAAAAGCAAATGTGCTAATTGTTTAAAATCAGATTAGCCTAACCAATTCTCTTATGGTCACAGAATATATCAGTTGCATATTAAATTATGTATTACAACACAGTTCTCCCTCTCATGAGCATTTATATTCTCAATGAATTATTGATTTCTTAAAAACATTTTTTCTGTTAATTTTGGTTATTTTGTACCGCTAAAAATGTGTAAGGGAAAGTAGTCCTAATTAACAATTTATGTATCCATGGTTTTTTTTGAAAATGAAATTGACAAAAAGAGACAGGATCCTCACCTTTCTTGCTTTTTTAGCAGGAGGTTCTGACTCTGAGCTGGACTGGCCACTTTAGGAATTCATAGGCACGCTCTGAGGGGCCCATGAGTAGGAAGGCTACCTTGCCCAGAGCGGAGAGGAAGGCTTTGCTCCCTCCTTCCCCCATTCTGTTATTTGAAGGGAATGACTTGATCTTCTCTGCTAGAGCTGCGGTGACGGTTAAGTCCAGGGTTGCAGAATAAAACATTATTTGAGGAGAAGCTTTCTGCCAGGTGTCTGTTTCTGCCTCTGTCCTCTAGAATCACAGGGCTCTGGTAGGCAAGTTATATTTTCTTATTTAAGTGAAATGTTTGTTCAGATGCTTTTGTTAAGGCTTCTGGCTCTATACACGTCTTTCTGTGTTCTTTTTTCAAAAATGGGAAAAGGATCCAGTGTCTTTATATGTGCATCCTAAGTAAAGCTGTCGTACACCCCTGATTCAAATAGGAGTTATTTAACTAGAGGGAGGGTATTTTGTTTTCTGGCAACTAAGTTAATGTTGATATTCTAATACAATTTTCTTTTATAATACAATTTTCTTTATCATAAATATGGAACTCTTCTATTTAACTTGTCAATAGATTCTTTGATCAATTTGATGTCAGTCTTCTCTGGTTTCTAGGTGAATGCATCTTTGTCTACAAGAGGCATTCGATTAGTAAGCGTTTCTTCTCTGAGTTAGAAACAAAATTAGAAATTCTTAAAGTCAACAACAAATGGTGCCTTAGCATCTGCTAAGTAGCACTCAAAAAGGGGAAAATCTTTTACCTGTGGCAAATTAAGAGTGCCAAATATGACATCATTTACATATCCAGGTTTTGATTAGTAAAAAACAAAACAAGCAGATGTTAGCAGTACAGCTGGCTCTTGCATATATGTGTATCTTTGTTGCTAACAAATTTCCATGAGGAGGGATGTAGCATTGCTGTGAAGGCTCAGATAGGAGAAAATGACATGGTCTGATAGCTTGAAATGAGAAGCATAATTGCATGATGGATTATATCTTAATGTTTTGAGATCTTGAGTTTATAGCATTCAGTATCAAAGCAGTCCTTAGGCTCTGAATAGAGGAGGGCACAGGGAGGGGATAAAGTGAACTAGAAATAGGCTTTATTTCAATTACTTGGGTATGGTGTATCTAAAACGTCAAGTTGTTTAACAAAATATTATCAGAATACTTTACAAATGTGTTATTCCTTCTTACCAATTTACGTAAAGGACCACAATATTTTTATTATGAAAATTCCACACAGTATACAAACAGTGTGTGGAATTATTGTAGTAGAGACATTGTTAAAATATAACTTTGAATTAAAAACAAAACACGTGTTATATAATGGATAACATATTATACTTTGTTAAAATATATCCTTGCAATTAAAAACAAAACAAGCAGGAAACCTTTGTTTAATTATGTATGCAGAACTTTCTCCCACTGACTTTATACCACCTAAAGCAATGGCTGTGATTTTCAGGAATACCTGCTCTGGAGTGTTTCTTGCTTGGAGGTGTTTGCGGCGTGTTTGTATTCATCTGTTTATCTATCCTCAGTTGGGGGCATGTATTATGTAATGCCTATACGTTATTCTGTCCAGTCATAGTTTGATTCATATTGAAGTTGTAACTGTGAATTTATTACAGTGTATTGCAGGAGACTACTTGTAATTTGATGATCAAATCTGATATCCAAGATAGTAAAGAATGTAGGCATAAGTGAAATATAAATCAGAAATTCCACATTGCTTTGTCTTCTATAAATTCCTTAACTTTCTAGTCCCAGTGTTCTCTGATTGCAAGGTGAAGGCTAAATGCTGCCTCTTTTGAGTTTTGCCAGAGTTTTTGTTTTAGTCCTATTCCTAATTAGAAGAATCGTTGGAGAAATAAGACCCAGAAAATTTGGTTCTCACTAGTAGTTTTTCCCCAGTAATTCAACCCAGAAACCCTGTATATGAGAATAAGGGAATGTAGGGAGAGGATTTATGTAGATAAACAATCTAGGATGGTTGGAAAGATGTACTTATGTGACCTCGTTGCACGATCTGATTGGAGACTGGTCCATGGATTGTATGGGATTATTGCTTATCAGAGTGCCCACCTGGTATCAAGTTTTTGCAAATCCACATCGTGTATGGTTTTAGGATGTTTAACCAGTGTGAAAATTTAGGCTCCACCTCTGTTGGCAGACAGTTAGCAATTGCTGGTATCTAAACTGGTTTGAGACTTACTACCTCCTTTGAATGGCATCTGTGCAGTAGAGCTAACGTCATTGACGTGATCTGTGCTTGGAGTTCCTACAGATTTTTTTCATACATTTTTTTTTTTTGTTAAATTTTCCAAAGTAAGTAGAGAGTGATGGTTATAACATTTGTTTATTGAGACCCCTCTAAATCTACCTAAGAGGTAACACGTTAGCATAGGCATTAGACAAGGCCACATTGTGAAGTCAGAGTGACTATCGGGGTTGTCATGCTACTGTTTTGTTTTTTTTTTTATAAAATACAGTTTTCAAAATTACTCAGGGGCATTAATAAGATTAATTTTTATGATATTAGATATTATACTGTGTTAACCCTTTAGTGTGAATCTTAATTAAACACTGATGGTTTTATTTTTATTCTATTTTTAAAAATAATTTTTGAGGATAAGTGCAGTAGCTCACACCTGTAATCCCAGCACTTTGGGAGGCTTAGGTTGGCGGATCACTTGAGGTCAGGAGATCAAGAGCCTGGCCAACAGGGTGAAACATCATCTTTACTGAAAATACAAAAATTAGCCAGGTATGGTGGTGCATGCCTATTACCCCAGCTACTAAGGAGGCTGAGGCAGGAGAATCACTTGAACCTGCAAGGCAGAGGTTGCAGTGAACCAAGATTGTGCCATTGCACTCCAGCCTGGGTGACGGAGAAAGACTCTGTCTCAAAAAAATAAAAATATTTTTTAATGCTTAAGATTTTTTAAAATTAGTAAACAATTCATTTGAAGTTTTTTTTTTTGGATTCTTGTGTTCCAACTATAGAAACATAGCTTAATATTTGTAGCATCATTAATGTATAATTTCAAAGGATTGCTACTTACATCTTACCATGTTCTTTCAGGTAGCAAAAAATAAGTTTGCTTATTTTTGATTCAGAGGTGTTTGAAGAAGTTAGAACAAGTTGATTTTATTGCTAAATAAGAAGGAATATCTGTGGAGTACCAAGGAATGGAATATAATGAATTTGGTTAGAATATATCAAAGTACATATTATAGTTTTGTCTAACACTTCCCTGTGGGTTTGTTTAACTTTTGAAAATGCCTTCTTCAAAACAAACCTTAAACATTTGCAGACTTACTCTTTGCTAATTATTCTGCCAGGCTTTTTTTTTTTTTTTTTTTTTTTTTTGAGACAGTCTCACTCTGTCACCCAGGCTGGAGTGAAGTGACACAATCTCAGCTCACTGCAACCTCCACCTCCTGGATTCAAGCAATTCTCTTGTCTCAGTCTCTTGAGTAGCTGAGACTACAGGTGCATGCTGCCATACCTGGATAATTTTTGTATTTTCAGTAGAGATGGGGTTCACCATATTGGTCAGGCTGGTCTTGAACTCCTGACATCAGGTGATCCACTTACCTCGGCCTCCCAAAGTGCTGGGGTTACAAGCATGAGCCACTGCACCCAGCCCTGCCAGGCATTTTATAGACATTTTTCAATTGACCCTCACAACCACCTTGCAAAGATGCCATATAACTTTTTGAGATTGAAAAACTAAAGCTCATGTGATGTTGTAAATATTTAAAAAGAAAGGGGACTTCATAGTGATGGCGCATTCACAAGATTCAGAAACATTCTGGGCAAGGCAGGCAGTTGTGGGGATCTCCTTAAGCAGTTCTTTGTGAAGTGATTGGTAACTGAATTCTGCTTTTTGGGTGGTCTTCAGTTATATCTGCTTTATCTGGTAAGTTTCACTAGTTATTACATTCATATAGCTCCAGAAATTTGCCTCAAATTTATATGTGACTTAGAACATTTTCTTATTGTAAATATTTGAAAGGATTGAATTACAAAGAGATGGATAAGGCCATGAAACTAAGACAAAGTTTTGGGTGTATGCATGTAAACGCAAATTTTCTCAGGAAGAAATACACCATGATCTGATAACTCAAAAGTTATATAATATTGATAAATAGATTTACCTTAATTCCTGTTACTTTTGAAGAAGTTTAATGTCTTGCCTTAAATGTTTCCCTGACTTTCAAGTTTTCTTATTTTAGACTCATAATTATATCATTTTGATTAAAATGGAGTGCAGACGGGAGTTATTACTTGCTTAAAAGCCAAAAACTTGAGGATATCCAGCATAAGCATTATGTGTTTTGGCATGTGGATAGCGGCTGCTTGAAATCCATGAGAGCAAGAAACCTGAAGTTGACTCAGATGAATCTTGAAGTCTTGTACCTGAATTATGTTGAGGTTAGCAGTAAACGCCATTTAAAAAGACTAAGTAAATTGCCAAATTCCTCTGAATGTCAACCATATTTCTCAGGAAAGTCAATCACTTCCAAATTTATAACATTTGTGTTTCTGTTACCTGAATTCCAAGGGCAGAGGGATGGATGAGGGGGGGTAAATAAAAGGCACAGGTGATTTTATTTTCAGGTTTCTAATAGGACAATATGACATTGTCCAGAGATTGTCTCTCAAAGGCAGTTCGTGTCAGCAGAACTTCTTGAATGCATTCATTTTTGCTTATTTATATATTTTCCCACTGAAAAAAAAAAAAACTTAAAAAAATGTTTTCTGAGTTAAAAAGGCTTCTGACTGGTAGTCCTGACGTAGCTTCTCAAGAGTTCCTGAGAGAGCCTCTTCTCACTACAGTCCCTAAGAAGATAGGAAGAAAAAAATTCTAAACACATAAAACTAGAATTAGTGGGGAGAAATGCCTACTGTAAATTCAACAGAACTGGAGTGAAAAAATATAGTAAGATAAGTTTTGACCAGCTAAAAATAGTGGGACAGACCCATCTCCTCCCTAACTCTCTCCATAATTCAGAAAGGGCCCGTGAAACTGTCCTCAGGAATTGCCCCCCCGCTGCCCCGTCCCCCCCGAACTCCTCCCCCTCAGTCCTCCCCACTGCATCCCATATCTTGTCCTCTCTGACAGGGCCTTTCTAATCAGTAGGAGGTCACAGTTCAGAAAATAACCAGAGAGAGCTGGAATGGTAAGTTGTTAGGGGCTATTACTGTTACATCCCAAGAATCTGATCCATGAAAATAAAGTGCTGGAGGTGGTGTAGAGTTAGAAAGACTTGTGTTCACTGAGGGTTTTGAGTATTACAGGCTCTCCGTCACTCAGAGCCTCAAAAAGCCAGGCGGTGAATGCAGGAGAGTTTTCTCTCAGACTCACCAAAACTAGTTTGAAATGAAAACCACTTTGGAATTGCCCTGTTCATCTCCACCTGCCAACTATAGGTCTAAAACCAGCACCCAGTGGATCCCTTGGCTCCGAGCAGTCACCGGGTGTGGGTAGATCTTTTCTTGTTTAGTGATAAGTAGATGGGAAAAACGTAACCAATCCTACCTACTAAACCAGATCCATCTATAAAAGAAAAAGGGAGATCGTATTGGAGATTTGAAAGAAGAGTAGACCTCCAGAACTGATTTATTATGATTTATTTCTGTTACAATATTTCTGTTTATTATTATGATTCATTTCTGTCCCTCATGAAAGGGACAGAAAGTAGTCAGAAGGTTATGAGTGGAAAAGACAGTAGGATAGGATGAAATTGGAGTGAAACAATAAAAAAAGACTAAAACTAATAGCACATTAAAATTCATGTGAGGGGGGCAATGAGCTGAAAATAAATTCTGTGTTGTGAGGGAGAAAAAAGAAAAAGCTCTTTCAGAATCTAAAGGATAAAAACATAAAATGAAGGAGAAGACGTATAGAGAGAATATCTAACAGGAGGATTACAAGTGTTTATAAGCAGGAAACCTCCTCAAGTGAAATAGAACAACATCATAATAAGTTTTCATGCATGTGTGCAGATTTGAAAGCGTTCCCCATATTTTTCATGTGAAATTAATGAAAAATATGAGCATTTCTTTTTAATCATATTAAAGTACCTTGCCAAAATAACCGGCAAGCTATTTGCTGCCAGGGAACAAAGTTGCTTTTCTTCTCCTTTCTAGCAATAAATGCCAAAAAGATAGTGCATTGAATTTAGTAGAGCTTTGAGGAGAAAAAATGGTGACTTAAGAACTTGCTGAGCTTCCTCCTTATGTGGAAAGGCAAATTGAGAGGCATTCGCTGATAAGCAGGAGCTCATGTTCAGATGGGAGGACCTAAAGGTTGCCTTTTTATTGTCAAGTTTTATGATTTGAAAAGGTATAAATTTAAAAGTAATTCATTTTGGTTAACTTAAAAAGTAATTACCAAAATAATAAAACTATAAAGTATACATCTTCTAAACACCTAGAAATATATATTCCAAAAGATAGGCAACAAAGAAAGCATAAAAATATTACAGACAGGGAAAATGTTTACTGTGTATGAATACTGTAAAGAAATACAGACATAAACCGGTATGTACATATATACACATACATACATGCATATAAAATTGACCATATACCTATATTTGTTCAGCACATTATTTTTCAGGTACTGTGCTAAACTTTTACTCCATTGATTGGTTACTTTTTCTAAGAATTCTATGACACTGGCCTTATCATACCTGTTTTAAAGATAAAGTTTAGTTAGATGCTGGCGCAAGGTCACACAGCTAGTGGAGGAGCTGGGATTTGACTCCATGCAGTCCGACTGTCGAGCCAGTGCTCGTAAGCAACTCTGCAGTACAGCGAAAGGGCCGGTGGGGGTTAAGTTCACACTGCTTGATGCTGCTGACTTCTCAGCAGCCACAGGGCACTCTGGAGCCAAAGGCAGATGACTCCCTGGCTTGCCAGTGACGTATAATGCGGTCTGATATGACAAAGTGAGTTAAACAAGCAGATTTTTCCTCTCAGGAAACAGACCCAAGAAAAACTAAAAAGAATAAAGCAGATGTGTGAGTTACTATTCCTTACAGCAAAAGAACCTCATCAGAACCACAGGCTGGAAAGAGGTGATTCCTTTTAAAGGGCAGTTCATTCCTTCTGCATGTTGAAGCCTATGGCTCTTCACTGGCCAAAACTGTAACCTTTGGTGTAGCCCTCACTTGGCTTGTGCATCTTAATGTTGTAGATAACATTGTAGATCTATATAATATTCAAATTTTATATATATATCATATATAAATTCATGTTTATATATAAATATATATGTATTTGTATATGATATGTAATATGTGTTTGTATATGATAGTGTAGAAAATGTATTTAATATATACATGATTTTAATATATATGTATATAATATGTATTTGTATATGATATATAGTAAATGTTATATTTAAACCATATCTGATAGTAAGGCAATATAGAAAAGCCACTGTTGGGTGCACTGTACAAATCTGCCTTTATAATTGAGTGTGCCGTTTCACTAAAAGCAGCGTTAGAGAAAGGATTGAAAGCTAGCTCTAACTTGCCACTTCACTAGCCTTCATTGTTTGGATTGGCCTTACGTGTACAGTTATATTGTAACTGTCACTTGTGGTCTAATCTTCCCCTTAGGGGAAACTTGAGAAACTGGTCAGCTTTAACATTTAGAGGAAGTTTAAACATATTGGAGCATAAAATTCACAGTTGTTTAACCGAAGCTCCAGGTCTTGTCAGACCACATCTCTCCAGCCCTTCTGTGATTGGAATCATCTAACTTTGGCCCTCACCAAGGAAAAATTTGACAAGATGCAAACAGTGTTTACTCTTGTTTTTTTCTTTGCCAGGATCCTGAGTCTGTGCAGCAGACTCTGAGACCTCTTTGCCTACCCCAGTATGGTCACAGAAGTGCATTGTCACTGTAACTGTTCTTATTCCTGTAACTACCTAGTCGTTAACATCCCTTTAATATTTGGGGTAATTATGTTCCTTAACTCTAAGAATGAAAATATTTTTTCCTTCCTTCCTGTCTTCGTTCCTTCCTGGCTTTGTTGTAGTCTAGCTGTGAGAATAGTTGCCTTTCATATATTCTAGAAGAGAAGGATGGGTGAGTTTCACAATGATCTTTTTCCAAAATACAAAACCACTGTCCCTCTCCACCTCCCAGGCAACCCCACTCATTCTGTTTTCTAGAACACATTTAAAATATTGTTGAGGGTTTTGCTTATATGATGACGAGTCTCTTGATTCAGTGGACTCCTAAGGGACCATCTTTCACCAGTACCTAGTGCCGTTTAGTTCACATATTGAAATGTTTTAAATTATAACTTAGCAAATGTGTTAGTAATCTTCAGATTATTTGGTCTCACATTTAATGTATAATTTCCTAAGAGAAGGAAATGGACTGGGTGGGGGTTAATAGTTACAGTAGCTATTAATAATACTGATGACTACTAGTTAATAGTAATTGAAGCCTCCTAAAATGAAAGGAAAAAAATCTTTTGTTTATAAGGGTTAAAATGAAGAGTTGATACTTAATATTTTTTGTAAAACCAGTGAGTGTTTGATTAATTTTGTTACCTTATTCTGAGCCTTTCATTTATGGGTATGTAGTTGAATGATTCTGAATTTTTGATTTGCTGAAAAGGTAGTAGTTGCAATTTTTTTTTTACATTACTCTTTTTAATTCATTACATCTAGTTGCTACATTTTCCTTTTCTTAAATACATGCAAGAAGAAATGTTTTACCTCTGAGATGAAAAATTTTAAATTTCTTCCATGTGACTCCTTACTCACACATTTGCAGGCATGCATCGAGCATTTGCTTCGTGCCAGGCACCGTGCGCTTTCTGCTCTACCTGCCTGATCTCACTTAGTCCACTTAGTCCTGTTTACAGGTTGAGGCTTAGAAAGAAAAAGAAACTTGCTCCAAGTCCAACACTAGTGGCTGGTGAAGAGCGTGTCTTTGCATGCGGACTCTCTCACTGAATGATGGTGCTTCTCAGCCTCACACTGTACCACCCTCAAAGTGAGTTGCAGGAGGAAAGGACCCTCTAGCAGTATTAACTAAATCTTAGCAAGTAGTTGCCTGTAAATTGTAGACTTTTAAGTACAATCTTGCATTTCTGTGATCTTTACCCATACACCCGTTGCCTTCAAACAAATTTAAGAATCTTACAGATATTAAAAATGCTTGACTGACCAATATCTCATTTCTGTCAAAATCATGTACTAGAACCATGTATCAAATCAGAGACTTATATGTGACAATTTGCATACACATTTGGACAAAATGCATCAACTTCTTTCAAAGTTTACTTGAAATAAAAACGGAAGAATATGAAGTATCACAGGTTAAAGCAATGCCCTCATTTCATTTAGATAAAAGTATTGTGCTATTTGGATATTGTTAGTTTGGAATATGGGGTCACACTCCTGCAATTCCAACCTAGAAAAATGTTTGTGTTTTAATTGATGGGTTAGGCAAAAATTTAATCTTTGCATAGAGGAAAGAAACAGCTCTTAGAGCACTTGAGGCTACAACATGGATCAAGTATCTGAAGTTTTTCATGTGGCCTCAAGTTGAATCTTGCTCAGAGAATACACAGTGGTCAAACTTCACATCCTACTCATAATGTATGAAGCCAAAGAAAAGTCCTAGTTGCTGAGCGGTTCCGTTAAATCATCACATGTGTTTAATGATTTTATTGCAAACATGACTTCCAGTGAGGGAAGGCAGCAGGTCCTAAAAGAGGTCTCCCATGGATAGATAGGCACTGAAATGCTTTCCCAGGCTGGACCCAGGAGACGGTGTAGCTACTATGATATGACTTACCACCAGGACAGATCATTCTACCCCTCTAAGGAGTTAGGATATCCCTGGAGCCGTGATGCGGGGTGGAAAGTCACACCTGTGAAATGGAAGGTATGCTGGGTTGAATGGATAGTCCAAGGCCTGTCCGTGAGCTGAACCATGGCCAAGGATTTCTTAATTCTAGAGGCCTCCTTCTTGAGCTTGCCTTCTTTCGAACTTGGCCCTCAGTGTCTTGGTAAGTTGGAGCGTGACTACCCAGGGAA
This sequence comes from Callithrix jacchus, assembly GCF_049354715.1. NCBI lineage: Eukaryota > Metazoa > Chordata > Mammalia > Primates > Cebidae > Callithrix > Callithrix jacchus. The sequence goes on along the minus strand of NC_133503.1, from coordinate 141,296,664 downwards.
AGCCCCTGGTTTGTGTTTAGTCAAGTTTGCCAGAGAAAACTGGATCTAAGCAGGAATAAAATTTGCTGACCCCCATCTCAGAGGTTAACGTTTTCATTTATGTTTTGCATGACTCATTTTAAATTACAGTGCTCTACAAGTATAGAAAGAAGCCTTCCTCTTCCCACCCTCCCCTAGACACTGCATAATGGAAAAAGCAAGAATTTTCTGCATAAGCAAGGCCTTAAAAAAAAAAAAAGCCAGCCTCTGATGGGACTTCTTTCCTGTCAGAATTCCCACTGGTTCACTGTCGCAATTTTTACAAAAGGCCACGATGAAAGAGGAAGGCCCATTTGAGCCCTTGCTTCTGCATTATGTGAAACATAAGTTGTATTTCTGTTCTTGATATCAGAAGAATTGTTGTTTTGTGAATATGTAAAATCTAGGCTCCCTGACAGTTAAAGTATAATTTTGATTAAGAAAAGATTTGTTTCACTGCTGTGATTAGACACATAAAACTTTGAAAGGTTTTGATGTTCTGTTTCCTGTTTTAAAAAAATATGTCCTCTCTTATGAACTCTAACTCTATGAGAGGATTTTCCTCAGAGAAAATTCAGCCCTGGGAAGAACCATCTATGGAGGTCATAACCTAGAAAATTCTTCAAGGGAAGTTCCAGTGAATTAAAAGAGGGTGGAGTTAGAAAGTTCTGTCTACCAAATTTGTGTGAATAGTTGTACCTTTCTTTCTTTCCCAGAATGGTCACTGGAGAAAATATGTGTAAACCAACTGCAAACAATTGCAGCCTTTCTTTTCCTTTAGTGGCAGTTCAACTTGTTAACCAAAAGAAGCTACTGTAGCATCAAGACTACCTCCCAGCCCAGGGCTTCAGCATAAAGCAGCTGCTCAATTAATTTTGGTGGATCAGGAGCTTAAATAAGTTACCATTGGGATGCAGATTTTGAATAGTCTGCCATGAAGCGATTAAATGAATGAGAATAATGAGGAGCTACTTAATTGGAACTATGTAAAATGGCTCCTTAAGCTTCATGGACAATTGAGTAACTTCAGTTTCTCTCTTCACTCTTGTTTACTTCCTGCTCTTCTAGAATCAAGTGTTAGGTATTCTGGTCTTTTACAATGAGAAGATTAAACAGCTGTAGTTTAAATTAAAGCATTAATCTGGAGTGTTCTGTGGCTGCATGATATTCTCTACTAAGATTAAATTGCAGATGCATGTAAGAAGCAATATATGTTTGTCCAGGACAAACCAAAATTCTGTTAACCAGCCATCCTTGGTGACTTTTTATTTATATATAAAAACATTTTTAGATTGACATAATTTAACTTGATTCCCCCCCCCCCCCAGTTAGGTAGAAGAAAAACAAAAGAATCTGATGCAGAAAACAGTTGTATGGAGTGTATTTGTATAGGTACAGGACTTGAGTGACGATAAATTCCTTTTTTTTTGCACCAGTGGGATTTAGCAGAAAGCATGTGTTTGAAAGTCTCTTGACAAAATGGGTCATAATTAAAGACTTTGGGATTTATTAATGGGTATTTTAATTAGAAACATTAAGTTCACTCAGTGGTTCTTGTGAAAACTTTTTTCTAACTATTTTATATCAAGTAATACAATTTCTGTGTGTATGAAGATGAGTTTTAGGGCCACCGGTTTCTCCAGGAACCCTCTCTGCTGCAGAGAGCTTTTCTCTTTCATTTGCCTATTAAACCGCTGTTCTCAACCTAAAAAAAAAAAAAAAAAATAGGAGTTTAAACTGTAACCACATTGTAATTCTTGTTGAACATATATGAATGCTGCTGTTCACTAAATAGTTAACTGCTCACATCCATTGCTAATTTGGAGTTTTCTTTCTTTGCTTTGGAATAATAGTTATAAGACAACATGCATTTTGGAAAAATGCACTTGTTTGAACTTCTCAGATCTAACGTGACTCTCTGGGACTAGATGTTAAGAAACCATAGCTTTAACCGAACATCGTCTATGATATTACATCTCACAACATGTCCCATGAGTTTTATGGACAATTTCTAAGAAATCCAAAGTAGTATGGAGTTTTATCAACCTCTCTGCATCCCTTTGCATAAAGAATAATTTTTCTCTTATTGACGGGGCAAAACAGAGGGGTAAAGGGACTCAGTTAATTGCCAGATTAAGTCAGGGATCCAAGTCACTCTGCTTTGGGTTGATTCTCTGAGACTCAGCTGCTGACTTCCAAAGGAAGAAATCGATTTCAGCAATGGAAAAGAATACAGTGTGGAATACGTGATGGGTTGCGTTAACCGTCTCTTATTTTTAACCCAAAGAGCCTCTTAGTTGGAGGAAAAAGATTATATTTTTATAATTCTTTATTGCATTATATGTGAATATATTTATTGGTGGTTGTGTGCCTTAGAAAGTTTAAGAATTTAGACAGATATGCTTTAAAAAAGCTGGTTGAGTTTTGAATATGCTGTTTGGGTCCTTATGAGCATGTGAGAGATATACAGGAGAAAGAGTTTGTTACTGATGTTATAGGATCACCAAAGCAACATTGCACTTTTGTTCTTTTCCATTCATTGTTCTTGCTTACGTGGAGCACTTGCAAACAGGCTGGACATCTCAGAGCTCTGAACAATGCCCTTGGCTAACGGTTAGTCCTAATTGCTGTGACTAATGTGCTGTGTGACCTAAAGAAGGTAACATATTTAACCCTGGTTTTCTCATCTGTAAAATAGAATTGATGACCTCTATCAAGCCAAGGATTTCAGTGAGGCATTCAAAAATAAAAATAAAAATAAATACATTTTAGACAAACAAGAAAAAAGTTGTTTAGACTTAAGTGATGCATTTAAACCTGAAAAAAAGGAAAAGAACTTGTTTAGCCATGGAAAATAAAGGCCAAGGACCAATTTAAACAGTTGAAAATTATATGAAGCAGTGTTTTATGGAGAGTAGTGATGAACTCTTCTTCACCTTCTTTGAGGCTGTCCAAAGAAGTTAAATTATTGCAGGATTACATAAGTTAGTAAACATGGTAAGACTGATTAGTTTTTTCTAAGATACATACTTGAGTATCCTCTTCAGTTGCAATGAAGGGGACAGTGAATTTGCTGAGCAGCTGTGTACATGTTTCCCCAAAGAGATCACTGGAATAAAGTTTTGTTTCTTGTGACAGAGTTTCCATTGCATTTATAAGTCTTATCCCTTGAAGGATGTTTTCTGGTAAACACCTGTATTCTTTTTACATGATGTCTTCACTACCCGTGCAGTTTGGTTGTGAGCCATTCAACTCTTTAGTATGCTGTATGAGTGTATTCTATACTTTGTCTTATTTGGAAGTCATAATACTGTCAAAACCATGCCTAGCTATCCCCTCCCCTGCAGAGTCTCTTTTGCTTTGTCCACTTGGTGTGTGTCTTTTTTCTTTTCTTTCTTTCTTTTTTTCTTAAGACAGAGTTTTGCTCTTATTGCCCAGGCCACAGTGCAGTGGTTTGATCTTGGCTCTCGCAACCACTGCCTTTCAGGTTCAAGCAATTCTCTTGCCTCAGCCTCCCGAGTAGCTAGGATTACAGGCACCCGCCACCATGCCCAGCTATTTTTTGAATTTTTAGTAGAGATGGGGTTTCATCATGTTGCCCAGGCTGGTCTTGAACTCCTGACCTCAACTACTCCACCTGCCTCAGCCTCCCAAAGTGCTGGAATTATAGGTGTGCGCCTCTGCACCCAGCTGTTTGTGTCTTTTTAAAGAGATTTCTGGGACTTCTTTTTCTTTAACAAAGCCAAAATTGCAGTAGCTTAATAAATAACAAGTATCTTGGTTTTGTGATTACTAACTATCAAATAGCTCATTAGTAAGAGAAAAAAAAAATGCTGAGCCTTAAAAGGGAAGAGGAAAGGCAGTCTTTCTGAAGCTGAATACTTTTCCTAAATTGTCTTAACAATAAAGATTGCCACCTATTGGTAAAAAGGAAGAACTAAAATTAAAAGGTGTTTGCCATTCTTACAGGTGTAATAAGTAGTGTAATCAAAATAGAATTCTTTCAATGATGCTCTTGAATAAGGTACTTGGAAATATGTAATTTGATAAGGAACTTTTACCTGTGCTTTGAATTGATAAATTCAAATATTCTATTCTCATGGCTCTCTTAAAATTACTTTTTTGAGTTAGAATTCTATTGGAATGGATAAGTGGATTTTAATTGGACACATTTTGGAGGCTTAATGATTGATTTTGAAAACATTTTTCCTTTCTTTTTTTTCTTTTTCTTTTTCTTTCTTTTTTTTTTTGAGATGGGGTCTTGTTCTGTTACCCAGGCTGGAGTGCAGTGGTGTGATCACAACTCACCGCATTCTGAACCTATTGGGCTCACTTGATTCTCCAACTTCAGCGTCCTGTGTAGCTGGAACTATAGGCATGTGCCATCATGCCTGGTGAATTTTTCTGTAGAGATGGGGTTTCACCATGTTGCCCAGGCTGGTCTCAAGTGATCTGCCCACCTCAGCCTCCTAAAGTGCTAATATTACAAATATGAGTCACTTTACCTGGCCTTTTTTTTTTTTTTTTCTTGAGACAGGGTCTTGCTCTGTCACCCAGGCTGGAGTGTAATGGCATGAACATGGCTCACTGTAGCCTTGACATCCCGGGATTAAGAGATCCTCCTGCCTTAGCCTCTGGTGTAGCTTGAACCACAGACTAAAAATATTTTTCCAACTCTGTTGTTAGTTCAGGCTTTCCTTAATTCCAGCTTCTGAAATCCATTATTTCCTGCCCAACTGAAATAGGACAGGCCAGTGGTGACATTGGGCTTTGGTGCCAGGGCTGTTTTCCCAGATCATGGGTACCATACAAAGACCACTGCCCTAAACAGCATTATTTCCCCAGCCATTGAATGTCTTTAAGGTGCATTTGATAAAACAAAAAAGGGTTTTTGTTTTGAAAATTGTCAAGTATTTCTACACTAGGAAAATGTTCTTTTCTTTTTTTTGACAGTCTCACTCTCGCCCAGGCTGGAGTGCAATGTCATGATCTTGATTCATTGCAACCTCTGCTTCCTGGGTTCAAGTGATTCTCCTGCCTCAGCCTCTCCAGTAGCTGGAACCACCAGCACATGCCAACAAGCCCAGCTAATGTTTAAATTTTTAGTAGAGATCAGGTTTTGCCATGTTGGCCAGACTGGTCTGACTCTTGACCTCAAGAGGGATCCGTGGGCCTTGGCCTCCCAGAGTGCTGGGATTACAGGCATAAGCCACCATGCCCAGCCAAAAATGTTCTTTTTAATGGGGTTTTCTGCACTAATTGGATGGCTATATAAATTCAATTATTAAGATGACTTAGATTTAAATATAAAACCCCAGCATAGCAGTTTATGATTTTTTTGATAATATATAATCTTAAATCTCCCTCCTCTCATATCTAAATACCCTTCAATTCTTGAGACAATTAAGATTTCCATTGATTAGTAGACTGTTTGTGATGGTGTGTGTTGGTGGACATCCTAACACATTTATGAATAAAGCCAACATGGTTTTGTATGGTGCCCTTATTTTTTCTTTACATCTGTTCATATTCGGAATTCTAAGCTTTTTTATATGAGGCACTACCCAAATCATTTGATACCCTTTTGGACATTACATGTTTGGTCAATTATTTTGGCAGAAATTATTTATCTGCCACTGGGAACTAAGTACTGTAACAGCTAAAGAAAGAGGTGGTACAGGAGAAATTGGAAGACCCATATGTTATTTGTTTCAGTTTTTACGTAGTACACCTATATATGTGTGCAAAAAAATGTAAACTGTTACAAAGCAACATATTGATGAATTTAAATGAGTTAAGCATAATAAAAGCAAAACCCAAACAGAAGAGTGGTTGGAGTGAGGCCATAATAAACCAAGAGATATTTTCTGAAGGAAATGAAACATGTTTGTATTTTCTGGCAGACTGCTATGGATGTCAGCATTAGGCTCATACCTAGTATTGCAGCATGATTTGAAAAGGTGAGATAGAGGGGAAATAAGATAGCTTTGTAAACATTACCAAGGAATTTAAGACATGAGCATTTTATGTAGGAAACTTGAAATGCATTGTTATAATCAGGCTGTGTAATTTCCTTCTGTCAAGACCTGCCCATTTACCAGTAATGATACCTTCTTTCTCTTCTATTTTTGTCTCTTCCTTTAGGAAAAGGAATATATGCTTACTCATTATTTAAAATTCAGAGTCATTTTCCTGTTCCAGTTGGTTTTGTTCTTACCACTAAAGAAGAGTAGAATTAGGTGCATGTGGAACATACCACTCTTTTATTTCTGCTTTTTCTACTCATTCAACTTTTATCCCTTTTTAATTTTTACTCTGTCAACCATTAGTTCTGTATTATGGTAGCTCTCTTGTATTGTATTTCTATAAAACCAGATGTACAGGGTTTAAAAAATACTGCTTAGACATATTATCTACCCTGGCACTAAGTGGTTCTGTCACGAAATCCAGTTAAACACACATTGAAGTATTTACATTGTTGCTTTCTTTCTTTTTCTCTTTTTTTGAGATGGGATTCACTCATTTGCCCAACCTGGAGTGCAATGGTGCAATCTCAGCTCACTGCAACCTCCACCTCCTGGGTTCAAGTGATTCTCCTGCCTCAGCCTCCCAAGTACGTGGGATTGCAGGCATGAGCCACCATGCCTGGCTAATTTTTGTAATTTTGTAGAGATGGGGTTTCACCATGTTTGCCAGGCTGGTCTCGAACTCCTGACCTCAGGTGATCTACCCACCTTGGCCTCCCAAAGTGCTGGGATTACGGGTGTGAGCCACTATACCTGGCCTAAATTGTTTCATTTTAAAATAATATCATATTGGGCATTGGACTTTGTAACTAAACAATTTCTTTCATCAAGTGACGTTGGTTATTTCAACAAGCCATTGTAGGAATTCTGTTAACCCAGTAGCGTCTACCACTGTGCTACTATGGTAGCTTCCCATAAAGCTGCATTTTAATAGGTGTTTATAGTCACCACTTAGCAGATATTTCAAGTACTCTTTGAAAGGAGACTGCTTGTAGTGGGGTGGGGGAGTTAACATAGATACTTTCTCAATCTAGCAACCATTTGAATTTTTTCTCATAGAAGACAGTTGATGGACTATTTGGTGAGTGAATGAATAACTGGATGAATACCCATCTGGAAACCCCTAAAGAACTGGAGGTCATTTCCTGTCACCACTGTTCAGTCACCTATTATGTGCTTACTCTATGCCAAGTGATGGGCTGGATTCTGGGGTCACCAAAGGCAGAAGAGAAAATCTTCACTGCCTTGAGGGTAGTTAAAAACCTAATGGAGGGAAGCTGAGAGCATGAGTGAGTGTGCCACCCCAGCTAGGTAAGCAGCACACCTTGGGAACAGCCGGGTGACACCCAGTGGTGCGTGTCTTCCTTCGCCCCTAGCCCTCGCTCTTCTCCAGCTCACTACATTTCTCTTCTCTGGGATCTAAGAAGCTTGGGCTTCATCACCTCCTCAGATTGTTGGAGCAGGAGCAGGAACAGGGAATGGGTGCCTCCCACAGGACATGAGGTCCTATAGACAGGCCCCAGCATGGGAAGGCAGTAGAAACCCAGGCATTGCTCTCTGGCATTGCCACACCTCTTCTGCCGCCTGCCTCCCAGCCCTTTGCTTTTCCCTAGCTCTGTCAGCTCCTTGCCTCTGACATCAATTATGAAAGTCAGGGGTGGAGGGATTAGATTTTTCCATTGGCCTTGATAGACTTAGACATAAAATAGAAGCTATCATAAGTGAGTTAGGTTTCCATGTTTGTTTACTAAAGTTTATATTACCCTTTATGTCACCAAAACATGCCTATTTGCAGTCATTGCCAATGTAGTCATTCAAAAATCACTTGAGTGAAATAGACTTTAGGGGGTCTAATCTGGGAACCTAACCACCACTTACAATGTTTTTTGAGGGAAAATGTGTTCTGGATTTCACACAGCCAACTTACAAATGAGCTTTGGAAACACTATCCACATGTGAGTTGGAGACTTCCTATTATGAGCATTCAGCCCTGAAAGGAGAGCCCTTGCTTTGTTAGCGTGCCTGTGTGTCCTCAGCCCTAAGTTCCTAAACCAGCACTGCCTGAGGAGCTTGAATGGGCGCTCTTAGAGTTCTTTAGATTAGTTATGAGACTTCAGAACTGCATACCAGCAGTACCGAACTTGAGGAAACCTAATTCATATCCTTCAGAAGGTCCTTTTAAATCATAGGAAAGTTAATCTGGTGCTCCTTGCCTGTTTTGTGACTCCCCAAGGGAGAAGGGAAGGGAGGGAAATGATTGATTTCCAGATAGGATAAAAAGCTGTCAGCACACAATGGGTTACTGCCACTGCTTTCTGATAAGGACCCTACTTCAGCTATCTGAAGAGATTCTTCAAGGTGGAGTGATACAGTGGTTATATGAGTTAGTCTCACCCTTGTTATTATGGAAGGTCAAATTTGTGGATTCTAGATTTAATTTTAATATAGCAATTTAATGTCTCATGGAAACTTATTGAAAAAGAAAAAGAAAATTTGCAGCACATTTGTGGTAGCCCTGTGCTTGAGATGACATTTAGGCTGTCAGTTCAGAAGGTGGAGGATGTAAACTGTGTTTATGAGTTGTTTTTTTAGTGTACCCTGTTGGGTTCATTTTAAAACAAAACTAAAAACTTTTATAATGAATATGTCTTTATGAGCCCTAACAGCCCCCGAAGCTTTTACTTATTTGGCAGAACTAAGGGCACTGGACATTTGTAAGCCGTTCACTAACACAGGAAGGGCATCAAAGGGTGCTCAAGTCAGTCTGTAGGTGGCGGGGGTGGGGTGGAAAGAGGGAATTCCTGCAGGCCTAGATGAATCAGCCACTGATTTCTGATGGTAGCCCTAGCTGCAAAAAAGTAGGAAGCTTTTTTTGTGGACGGAACTACAACTCCTTTCAAGTGTTTCAGCTTTTTCACACTTTTCCATTCTTCAGACTTTGCAAGCTTTAAACAAAATCTTTGTATATCCACAAAGGAAGGTACACAGTTGACTGCACTGAGAGGGAAAGGAGCAAACTCTGTCTCAGCTGAGGAGGGGCTTAGATCAGGAGTTGCATAGGGCCCTTGCCCGGTTGGGGGTGGTGGAGCCCTGGCTATGTGCAGGAGTGACTGTTCTTGGAGATGTTCTGGTTGGATCATGAGTCTGGGCTTGGAAAGCACTGCTTCAAGTGCACCAGCAGGAATGAGGCAGAATTCACTATTTGCTGTCTTAAGACCTTTCTGTCTGCCAAGTGTTTGAGCAATCTCTCACGTCTCCCACTTGAACTAAAGAGCAATGACTGGTCAAGAGCCCAGCAGGGATGAAAAAGGTTGGCTTCTTACATCTCTCATCTGGTATTTAGACTAAGGGCCGCATTCTAGACCATTTTCGGCCACGCTGTTCTGAACCCGAGGATCAGCAGAATTATAGGCCCAATTTCAGGCAGACGTGAGCTTGCATCTGATGACAGGCAAGTACGTACACGTGTCTTTCATTATTCTGTTGCCTTAGGAGATGCTGTTTAAGTTGGCAGATATACTTATTGAAAGCAAAGCTTGTTACTGGTGAGATTACTGAATTTACAGAAAAAAAAAAAAAAGGATCAGATGCCAAGGGAGAGGGAGGGGAGTGTGTAGCATTTAAAAGTGTGGTGAAGCCATCAAGTTAACAAGAAAAAGTAGAATAAAATGTGGTTTTAATTTGTTGTACTGGGCTCAAGATGATAATATTGCAATAGTAAACTGTAGGGATGTGTGCGTGCAAATGTGAGCACATGTTTGCTTGCTTTCTGAATTTCAAAATCCTAGAAGTTATTTAGGAGTTCTAAGTTTAGTTCCCAATTTAATGTACTGATAGTAAATTAGTAATTTTCAAGGGATTTAACGATAATCAGAACAAAGGTTTGCAATTTCTAGGCCAGAGATCCCCAATTTTGGGGAGGGGGGAGCTACTTTGTATTTCCCTGAAACCTTGAGTTACTGGGGCCTAGTATGTAGGGTGAATATTGAATGACCCATCCTAACTCTCTTGGCAACTTTGCTAAGTAAAACCCCGCTGCCATCCAGTGGCAATTGGCTATACAGCATGGTGGCTGTAAAATATACCCTTTTCTGCCTTTTCTCTCTCAGATTCCACCTTTCTTAGATGCTCCCAGTTTTGTCTTTTCCCAGATGGCACCTGACACAATACTTCACAGGAAAAATTGACTCTATGTCTGGCTTAAGTAATTCAGAGCAAATGTGCATTTATTTACCTTGCCTCTTCTAGCAGTGCTAATTTTTATCTGCATTGCTTTTTTATTTTCTCCTCTGATTTGTCATAATACACATACTTTTTTCCTTGAATATTTTTGTTAGCTAAAGAATAATGCTTGGTGGTATTTCTGCTTGCCATAGTTTTACTTTAGAGTAGATTTTGCTTATATCTTTGTATTTATGCTTTGAGCTGTGGTTTACCAATTTCCTAGCATTTCATGACACTTATCCTGCATTTCAGACAAGGATTTATGTGTCCCATAGGGTTCAAGCTGGACTTAGAGAAAGAGCCAGCAAGCAAATGGAATCATTCTGACTTGTGAAAGGTTCCAGCCTTTTAAAACCAGGCTCTGAGAAATTAAAAAAATATATATTCTTGGGAAGAAACTAGGTTTGTGAGTACTTGGCTAGAAATTTTAGGAAAGGAAAGAACATTTCCTCTGGCCTCAGGAGCACATTCAATGTGAAATATTGCTGCCTTTAAAAGAGCCAAATTTAAATTTCTCTTTGGGTCATTTATTTGACTTGAAAATAAAGGGATCTATCTTTTTTTTTTTTTTTAAGGTTCAGAATCCTATTTTAAATGAAATGACATTCTAGTAAGTCATGCAAGATGCCCCCAACACGAGCTATTAATTAAAAACAGCCGGAACTTCTGGAGGTGTTTGCAAGTATCTACCATGAGCTTGGGGATTGGCAAAATCTGGTACTAGTTAGTTCCAGCTGCACACATTTACCTTATTACAGTTCTTTATGGTAAATGAAATGCATGCTTCATACATCCTTTGGTGAAGTCATATTCTCTTAGCACTTGACTAAGCAGGTGGAAAGTTTATTTAGTCAGAGGGTGACTGAAAACAGTGAACTATAAACCCATCTATATCCACTACAAGAAAGAGCTAATAAATGTCATCTTTTTTATTTTTCCATGGATCTCATTTTTTTGTTTTGTTTTTGTATTTTATAACCTTTCCAGAATCTTGAGTGATTTTTAAATGTTTGCCATGTGGTCATAAATGCAGCAAGTAAATGTGAGTCTGCACACTCGAATGTTATATAAATCAGTTGACCAGTCAGTGTTAGAGCAAACTTCTCAGGATTGCTCTGTGAACTCCCTGTTCTTTGGCACAGTTGCCAGATACAAAGATAAACCAGGAGAGACTTACTCCCAAGAAAAGAAAGATTCTGCATCCTGAACGTACATATAAACTGTTGAGATGTTTCCTTGATTTGTATGGTCAAGCCCCTTCTCTTGTTCTCTGTCTTCATCAGTTAGTATAGAAAATTGGAAGTTTACCGAAAAGAGTTTTGAATCAAGGAATTTTAGATTTGAAAAGGACCAGAGGGATCATCTACTCCAACTTGCCAAAAAATAAAAATAAAAAATAAAACCCCACAAAGAATGAATGATACATTGCTGGGACATTGGAATCTCTATAAAGGAGAATTCATATTAAGGTATTTTCATCTTAGGCCTCTAACCCCAAGGGTATCTACAAAGACTTTATTTTAGTGAAGGCTTCAATAAAAAATGACTTCATGTCAAGAATTCTAAAGAGAGGGTTATGGAATATTGGCTTAATATTTAAATCATTCTTATCTTGGAGCTGGCCTGAATGGACTGATAAGTCGCCAGTCACCAGTTATAACTTACTTTTACAATTTTAATGTGATTTAAGGGAAGACACTTTTGGAAATGCTTAGTTATGGTTCATGCCCATAATCGTATTTCTTTTAGGCCTTAAAATTTTATGTAATAGAGGGGAGTAGATTGCATCAGTATAGTTTTTTTTTTTTTTTTTAAATGAGGCAAACAAAGCAGTATCTTAAGTTAAATCAGGGTTTCCTAAGGTTTGAGATTCTTATTCCTAAATTTTCCACTGAGTAACCTCCAAATTCTTCTCCTGCCTTTGTCCCCAGTTGACACAAGTCAGGTCACAATTTTTTTTTTTTTTTTTCTGCAAATAGATGCTGTTCAGAGGCTGCACTTACTGGTGAGAGATCCTTCAAGGGAAATGAATCAGGAATGGCCTGGTGCCTTCTGAGATATCTAAAGTAGGTGATGAAATTTAGCAGCATCTGATTTTCTAAAATGACCAAAGGAGAATTGTTTCAAGTCCCTGATCTGCAAAATATTCACTTTTTGGTCCTCTCAAAATTTTTGTCAGATAAAAATTTTTCCATGCTGTGGATGTAAGGAATAACCCACTCTTACTGATAAAGGGAAGTTAGTGTTGTACAGGAACAAATGGTAATTCAGGGCTCTTGGGAGTCTTTGGAGGTATTCATTCTCGACTGAGCTATACCCCAATAGCATCATTATCTGGGTCAGCTTCCAATTCAGCCTCATCCTGTGCTTCAGCAGTGGGATAAACAAATGTCACTTGTTAGCTGCTTCTTCATGACCTTTGTAGACTAAGCATTAATTTGAAGCCCTGCCCCTAAATAATAGTCCTTGGGGAGAAATGAGTTAGTGATTTTATGAAGATAATGGGAGTTGAGGAAAACACTGAAGTTTGCTTTTCTGAGCTCTAGCTTCATTTCACTTCTCAGCCTCACTATTTCATAGTCTCCGCTGTTTTTCTCACTTGGAAGGAAATCAGATGGCAAAAGTGAAACATACTGGCTGTCAATGTGAAAAAGCTACTCCCTATAGTACTGGAATTCTCTTGTCATTAATTGCCCTTGTAATGGCCATATTATAATATACAGAGTCATAAATATTCTTATTGTCATTTGGAAAATTACAAATTCCCCAAAAATGGTGATGATTTGGGGCTTTGGGTCTGCAAGACGTTTCACATTAAAATGCTGATAATATCTTCAAAAACCACAGAGCCATGGGCCTTGCAGGCTTGGTAACTGACTGCCTTTGTGGTGTGGTTTTCCTCTTTCTCCTGAAGCACCTGGTTGCAAGGAGTGGGACGCTGAATTCATAGGGGTGTGTTCACAAAAATCCTTAACACCAAGTATCTGTTTATTCAAAATAATGCATAGTTCAAAGCAATCTTGATTCCTTCAACTAGATGTTTATCTGTTCTTTAATGAAAACAGCCTGAATGTGGTTATTAATCTGGGTCTTTCTTCATTTTGACCACCTGATTCTGCTTTTTCTTTGAGTATCAAAAAGAAATATGAAAACATTTTGTAATTTTTTAATGTGCTACATAAATTCAGGGTATTATTGGTATATTTCTTTTCTGTTACCTTATGAAGTTGATTGTTGTTGAAGCACCAACAGTATGCATGCATGGGTATACAGAATGACCATGTAGTCTCAGCTGTGCAAAATCCACCACTCATGCTGGGTGCAGTGGCTCACGCCTGTAATCCCAACACTTTGGGAGGCTGAGGCAGGCAGATTGCTTGAGCTCAGGAGTTTGAGACCAGCCTGGACAACATGGTGAAATTCCGTCTCTACAAAAGTTAGCTGGGTATGGTGGCATGTGCCTGTAGACTTAGCTGCTCTGGAGGTTGAGGTGGGAGGATCACTTGAGCACAGGCAGTTGAGGCTACAGTGAGCCGTGATCATACCATTGCACTCCAGCCTGGGATGACAAGAGAAAGATCCTGTCTCAAAACACACACACACACACACACACACCCAAAATCCACTACTGGCTGGAGCATTTTAATGATCTTAAATAGACCCATTCTAATGATTTATTCATAGCAAAGTACTAAAGAGCTATATTTTCAAGAAAGATTGTCCCTGAAAATCTACAGTTAGAATTCGGCTTGAGGACCTGTTAAAAGCAACAGCATCTCTGTGATACAACACATAAAGCTTCATTGGTCATTTTTCCATTTTATTTTATGTTTTTCATTTCAGTGTGATTGCATTTAACGGACTCTTCCCTAAGAGGCTAGCTTTTGAGTGGAGCAAGACTAGAGAAAACTAAGGTACTACATAGTCTCATGGATTGAGACGGGTAATGGCAAAAGTGTGAGATAATGGAGAAAGCAAAATAATACCAAGCTGGGTTAAAAAAAAAAAAGTTTGGAAAAGGAAAAACGGGTGCCTAAGACAAGCCTCATATTTTTCAGTTTGGCCTAGCCCTATTGAAGAAGTTTAGTACACTCACCTGGCCAGTTGTAGCTAACTTGGTCACCTGGCAAGTGACAGAGACATAATACGTTAGTACTTGTCCTGTGGCACAGAGCATGCTTCTCAGGGTGTGACCATGCCAGGGAGAGGGAAGATGTACTTTAAGGGACCTCCTCAGTCATCACAGTGATATGTGCCACCAGGAACCCAAACGCTTCATGGTCCAGTCTGAGGTGGGAGTACCACAGAGGCAAGAGCTGCCTGGCCCAGCCAAGCGCAGATTACCCTAAAATCTTACTGCTTTTTTCCCTTCAGCACTGTAAATTATAGGAGCAAGTATAAGGATACATAACTCAGGGCAATATGAACAGGTGGCTGATAGGAGCTGCTCCATCCAGAGGAGGAGTCATGAAGTTCCCTCTGCCCACAAATTTCACCCCAGCTTGTCTACCAAAAAGCCTGCAGAAATGCAAACATAACCATGGAGGAGTAACCCATGAACAAAGGGCTGGTAATTACAATTTAATGTTCTTTTTACCCCCTTGGCTGGCTGGCTGGCTGTGCAAAGGCAGGCCCCGCTGGGGAGTAATGTGTTTGTGACAGCCAGTTGGGGTGGGGAGAGTTGGGCTGTACTACACACTGAATTTATTATGTTCTGCTAATACTTTTATTCATATGCTGCAAAATTATGTTTTCCTTTTTTTGTTAGACAATTTTTGCATTTTTTAAACATTTACTTTATATAGCATTTTTTAACATTTGCTATATATTTAACATTTTCAAACATTCACTATATACAGCATTTTTAAAATCCAGGAACTGCCCTTTCCAAAGAAGATTCCGTGTCTATAATATTAATTCCCTGTCCTCTCCTCATTGCCTTTTTCAGACATCCACTGTAGATAGCATCTGTTCCCCAGGAAGTAACATTTCTAAAGGGAACTTCCTTGTCTATAATTCCTTGTTCTCTTCTTATTGCCTCTCCTGAATATTAATTTTTGATTCAGTACCTTTTAGCTATTTATGATGTTACCATATAATCTGAGTTTGGGAACTGCTTGCCACTTCCAGTTTGTGATACCCAAAACACATTTTATGTTTAGAGAAAACAATAGCATCTCAACTTTTTAGAAGACATAATTTCTCTTGGGTATGCAAACTGGAAGCAGATATTTGAGCCGTGAAACACATTTTTTTTCTTGGAAGAGTCCATTAAGAGCTGAGTTGAAGCTTCACAGTCTGTGCACTTAGAGTCAGATTTTAGGACTAAGAGCAAGCAGTGAGGGCACCTGTTGCAAGAAAACATCTGAGAGCACGAGGTGTTTAAATTATTTCAGTCTCCATAGCTCTTGGGGATGCTGCCTTTTTAGCAGGAGTTTGAAGCCCAGAATGGATTTAATATTGTAACCAACACAGTTGAAAAATAGGTTCCATATTCTATAAGAATGGCTTCATTAAACTGTGTGTTCTGGAAGAAGAATGTATTAGAAACTTTGAATTTGAGGATTCTGTGTTATATACATCTCTAAGCCATCTTATCAGGAAGAAAAGCATCTTCTTAAGGTGCCTGCCTCTGCCTCTAATACTAGGTAGATATTTCGACTTCTACCCTCTTTAGTTTAAGTTCTGTTTATTTGTCTTGAAGCCAGTATCAGACATGTTAATGACCACTAACTTTATAAATGAAATTATTGCAGCTCATAATGTCAAGATGTGAACCTAAGCAGACCTTAGGTTTTCTGACTTAATAGCCGAATCAACCAGTCTTTCCCTGAAAATTAAACCTTCTGTCATCTGCAGTCAGCAGTCTCTAACGGGAGGTGCACAGACACTTTTGATGCTTATTTTAAGAAAAGCCAGTGGCAGATGGAGAGCCATCAGATGAAACTGTTATTAATCACAGCATTTCTGAAGATGTTCTGACTCGACACCCTGCGTTGTGACAAACGCCAGGATACCAAGTTCCTAGTATTCCAGCAGGTTCTTAGTATATAACAAACACTGTTGGTGCCCCCAGCCCCTTGTCAACTTTGACTAAATGCCTTCCAATAGAGTTAAGCTGTTTTTATCTAATACATGCTAACAGTAAAAGGACACAGAACTCTTATGTGACCCTGTTAGCATCTAAGGAATATGGTTCTTTTTTCCTTTATACTTAGCTTTGAACTTAAAGCTAACACATTCTCCAAGTAATCAAGTTCACACTAAAGAAAAATTGAAGGCCATCTTCTAGAGCCATACTGCTCAGTGTAGAAGCCACTAGCCACATGTCAGAGCCACACTGAGCCATTGAAAGATGGCTGCTCTAAATTAAGATGTGCTATGAGTGTAAAACAAGAGAAAAATGAGGACTAATATATCTGCTTCATAATTTTTATATTGATTACATGTTGAAATGATCATATTTTGGATACATGGGGCTAAATAAAAGATTAAATTTCACCTGTTCTTTTTGCATATAATGTGGCTACTAGAAAATGTAAAATTACATGTGTGGCTTACAGTGAGACCCCACTATTTACTGTGCACTGAAAGTTATTCTTCCTCTTAATTCCTCATCTAAACTCTACTCATTCACTAGTTAGTGTATCTGTGTCTTTTCTTCCAAAATGAACGATCAGCTATTAGAAGGCAGGACTATGGAAACAGTTTATCTCCTACTGTGATTTTTCAAGAGTGAGAAAGGTTGGTTGTCACCATGAGGGGGAGACACTCTGTTCTCATTTGGTAAACATTAAGTATGCTAAACATAGAATATCTTAGAGAATTATAGTAAATAGAGAAATGGGTCAAAGAGCAGCTATTCTTGAACTCCCTACTTTTCAGGTCTTTTTGGCTAGTGAACTCCTTTTCTAACTTTGTTGCCTGGCTCTTCACAGTCAATTTCCAAAGTAGTGCACTGGGCTGCCCCCGAAAAGGGGTACAGTTTTTAAGGAAACCGTATGTCCTATGGGACCTCATGGGATGACACAAAATTAGTACAGAAGGATCTCTTGGAAGGGAGCTGCCTTTATGTCCTCGAAACCAGGTCATCTCTTGTCAGTTCAATCCTGGTGCTGACTAGTACAGCTGTGTGAGCCTGGACAAATCACTTCTGAGCCTGTTTTTCCTCTCTGTACAATGAAAATGATGATAGAACCTTTCTTATATGTTGTGAAAGATTATATTTTCTGAGATAATTTTAGTAAAGTAACTTAGCATAGAGCCTGCTACATATAAAGTACATTGTGTATGTTAGTCATGATTATTATTGGCTTCTTGGTAATGAGAGCCTCAAATACTAAGGGCATTTTTAGTATATTATTTCTGATCTTGTGTGATTTGGGATTATTTCCCACTACCACATTTTTGAGAATGTATTATTTTCCAAAGAATTAAGTGACTCTCACAGGGGAATGGATAAACTCACAGAGGTTTTGGGAACAGAGCAGTTTCCTCTAAGTATCATGACTTCCAGTTAAGCCCCTTTATCTGTTTTATCCCTGATATTTGTACTCACTGTGTGGATCATGAGCTAACTTTGCATGGACTCTGCCCCCCTACATCTCTTAGAGCCCAGCAGTGCTGTGCATGCATTAGTTAAAAATCTCAAACTGTCAAAATGAATTGCATTTATTAGCAATTTAATGCTGAAACTCAAAAGAGGGAGAAAAGGAAAAAAAAAAAAAAATCAAAGCTGAGGTGGATCCAAACCTTGGATCCAGCCAAACAGGGGTTGTAATATCTGTTAAACACTAGTTAAGTCATCTTGGTGTAGTCACCAAACCTTTGAGTCTCTTTCCCACATACAAAATGAGGTTGATGTATTTCACAATGCTGATATCATGAACTCAAGGAAATAACCTAAATGACTAGGGCAGTGACAGTTCACCTCGCTCTCCTCATGTTGCTGTCAGTTTCACGATCTCCTCCTCCCCGCAACCCTATGATTTATAGAGGCCAAGTTACAGTCTCTGATTTATAGCTGTTGTAACTTTGGAATACATTTAAGAACATGGAGTCGGTTGTCTTTTGTTAGATGCACATACAGAAGTCACGGAAATGTTTTCATCCTTTTGAATTTTACTGTTCATCCTGGCAAAGTGAAAATTTATACCAAAACACTACTTTAAACCACACACCACCTGGGTTAGAAATGATAAGTTAGTGTGGCCCAGTGAAGTATAATTAAACATTGCAACTCCCATTTATTTAACTTCCTCCCCTCCATATTTGAAGTGATTTTTGCTTGGTGCCAATTTCAGTCATTCTCCAGATGCCTGTAATTTCTTCCAGGTTTTCAACACATAGTGGCTAAAGAGAATATAGAGTTATTTTTTTAAGTAATTTGTGATTAAATGTAAATTTAATAATTTTAAACATGCAATCTCCTTGACATGTTCTTCATAACACAGAATTTAAGAACTAGAAATGATTTTAGAATGTCTAGCTAAACCTTTACCACTTCACTGTTATGACAGTGAGGCCCAGAGACATTAAATGTTTTGCCCAAAGTTACCAACATGTTGTTGGCAGAAAAATCTGAACATATGGCTTCACCCATTGTCTGCTTTTTTCTGCTAGTCCACAATGGCTTTTCAATTGCTTTTCATATGATAACAGTGACAATCATGAATAGGTAGGGCATTTAATGAATACTCTTTAAAAAAAAAAACAGAAGTCACAAAAAGAAAGCAATTGTATTGAAAACCCCTTTCTAGTTTCTCCAGTAGATTACATTAAATGGCCCCAAAGAGTAATTTATGGGCTAAAATGGATGTCTTCAGAAGGCTAATATAAAAGGTGACCAACAGGGGGAAACCCAAAACAGTCTTTTAGATAATTTGCTTAACTTCTAGCCCCTTTTAAAAAAATTGCTGAAGCCCCTATTAGAGCCAACAAAAATCTGTTGTTTTATTTATAGTCACAATTTCTAAGAAGCATATTCTATAGCAGATGAAAAAGTAGTTGACAGCTCATAATTCATAAAGTTACTGAAGCCTAATCTGATAGAACAAAATGTACAAACTCCCTCCCATGGTTCAGGTCCTATCACTTCCCTTTCAGCTGAAGACCGAAATGGTGCAATAGAGAAGTGGAGCATAGGTTGTTACGGTTGTTAAGAAAGAGGGGACTCTGAGATAATAATGCAGAAAGGAATACCCCGCAGTGATAAATGATTGCTTTCACCTCCAGACCATCCAGCAGCCTGAGTCACTGCTACTTTTTCATTAACAGCATTGTACAGATTTTCGTTATAGGAAGCCAACATTTTGCCATGTTCAATCTACTGACTGTTAACAACGTATTTCCATCAGGTATCTAAAGTGTTAATTAAAATGACTGATTGAATAGTTCCCTCTCTGAGTAAAGCTTTTATTTTGTACCTTTCTTTCACCAGTTAGCTCTAGGCTACATTGACATAACTTTCTCCCTGCTGACTCTTAAGCAATTGTTAGAATTCACTCACCACTCAAATATCACCTTCTCTGTAGCTGTTGGCTTATTTCTGAGAATCTTTTTGAGAACAGAATCAGGCTTCTTTCTATAATCAGTGTGTGTGTGTGTGTGTGTGTGTGTGTGTGTGTGTGTGTGTACTATGTTTTGGTTCTGCTATATCTATAGGGCCTTCTGTATATCACAGTTTGTGTGTGTGTATGTATTTTTAAGTGCCTTGGTTTAGCACAAATAACTATAGTACTATTTATGACCCTGAGCTTTTTTGAGAATGTAGTGATAGGGTCCAACATCTGCCCAAATTGACCCATCTAAAATTATAATTCTAAAATCATAACCAGAAGAAGCCCATTAATTTCTTTAGCAGAGAGGTGAGTGGCCTCTGTTTATTTCACTACTGATCATAGTCTGTTGTGAGATATGAAGATTTACCAGCCCACCAGAATTAATCACCTTTGTCTGAGGTAGTGAAAGTATATTGCTTCATTTTGTTAAACTCTGACTCCTTACACAATTGTTAAGAATTGTGTTTATCTCCAAAATCGTTACCTTTTAATATATATAGTCTTATATAAGTGATCTTTTCAAACTTTTAAAATGAAGTCTGAATAAAAGCTATCTTTTTTTCTTATGCATTTCGGAATCTTCTGAACAATGTTTTCGGGCCTCTTGCCTTTCTTTTTTCTTCCCAATTCCACACAGAGATCATTGCTTTCCCTTTCTTTCCCTCTTTGATCATGGGTGCTTTAACCCCCTTCATATATTTGTTAAGCATATTTTACTAAGATTTCATTTTGGGATGCTTGCAAATATACATTACAAAATATATATTTTTTAAAAAGAGATTAGCAGGGCTCTTGGTCCACCTGATGATTCACTAGAAGAATCTGTTATACCTTGCTAAAAGTGATAAGTTAGCCAGCTATATTTAGCTGAATAAAACCCATTACATCCTTGGGGAAGAATGTGCTTTGTTTAGCTTTATGAGAAAATATTTAATAAATGCTGTCTTGAAAATATTTAGCCTGGCTGAGTGGGCTGGCAAGGCTTCAATCCTGATAAAACAGAGGTGATGGTGAGAAGCTGGCCTGCCAATCCAAGCTCAAGTTGAAAAACCGCACCTCTTGTCACTAAGGGTTGTAACTGTCGCCAAGTGCTTGTCCATCAGTGTCGTGTAAAGATGTTCTAACCTCACAAATGGCGACATGCAATGTGTCTGCCTAAAAAGGCAACCTAGATTCACAGAGTGGTTACAATTGGCTTTGAAGTCCTATCTTTTCTTTAAAATTCTAGCTTTATTTCTTACTGCTGGTATGACTTTAGGCAACTTGTTTAACTTTTCTTAATCTCAGTTTTCTCATCTGTAAAATGGAGACAATGATAATTCCTTAGAGCACTATACAGATTAAATGAGATAAAACACTGAGCACAGTTTCTTATGCTAAGTGTTCACCACATGGGGATTATCTGTAGTAGTAGTAGCAGTAATTTGTACTCAGCCTTTGTAACAATTCCTGTCCCTCCTTAACTCCTCCTTCCACCCCACAGGAAATATAAAGAACAACGTCCTCTTGAATGTGGCCAGATGGGAAAGGCTCTGGTATGCACATCAGGAGGCCTGGGACCTTGGCTTGGACTTCCTGTGGGACCTTGGGCAAGCTGGGGCTCACATGATCCCTCCGCACTCATCTGTACACAATGAACAGAGCAGCAGAGCTTCCGACTGCTAGTCTTTCTCTTTTCATACTGAATTCAGTGTGATATCACACCAAATTTGATTTGACAGCTAGACCCTCCAGTCCGTCAGCATCATCTGGGGTCTGGTGTAAGACCAGCCTGTAAAACTCACGCATGTAGGCAACAAGTTACCAGTAAGAAGATCAATCATTGGGATTCTGTCTTGCACAGTGGTCTGGGTTTTCTCTCTGTGGCTGGTAGGCTCAGCCTCAATCCCTGCTACTCAAAGTGTGGTTGTGGTCCAAGGACCAACAGCATGGGCATCATCTGGGAGCCTGTTGGAAATGCAGAGTCCCACACCACACCCCGACCTCCTGAATCAGGCTATTCACATGTACATTAAAGTTGGGGAAGCACTGCCTTAGGAACATTCTGACACGCAGAGGCTATTTCCTAAATACTTACAGAATTGTGTTTGACATTGACATTTTCTAGACAAGGTTCCATTCCTCCCTTTGGGTGCAGTGTACTCGTGTTAGATCAGGGTTACCATAACAAAACACTGGTGTTTATGTCTGTACCATCATAGACATTTCAAAATCTATTTCTCACAGTTCTGGAGGCTGGATGTCTGAGATCAGGGTGCCAATGTGGTTGGGTTCTGGTGAGGGCCCTCTCCCTAGCCTCCAGGGTGCTGCCTTGTCACTGTGACCTCACGTGGGAAGGGTGGGGAGAAAGCTCTCTGGTGCTGCTTCTTATAAGGGCATGAATTCCATCATGAGAGCACTTGCCCTCATGACTTCCTCTAAACTCAGTTGCCTCCCAAAGGCCCCATCTCCAGATACTGCCGCATGAGGGTCAGGGCATCAACATGAATCTGGGGGAAGGGACACAATTCTGTCCATGGCAACTGACTTCTGCATCTGACTTTAAAATACATCTTTTAAAAAAAGACTGGTAGATAAATATGTAAATAAAGCAAATATGATAAAATGTTAGGTGAAAGATAATATGGGCGTTCACTCAACAATTCTTTTAACTTTTTAGTATGTTTAAAAATGTCAGATAACTCCCTGTAGTTAATTGGAATGAAACCTGGTGGTGCTTTTTTCGCCAGATTTCTATCCAGGCTTTCTTAAGAGTGCTTGTTCAGTCTAGCTGGACAAACTTGCCTTTTTGGCAGTTCCTCTCTCTCTCTTGCCACTCACTTTCTCCTTAGTCAGCCAGTGTCCTGCTTCTGCACTGTCAGTGAGGTCCCAGCCTGGATCCAAAGCTTCTTTCTGGTCTCCAGTCTGCCAGCAGCATCTTTCTGTCCAGTTCCTCTCCTTCCCCCTGCCCTCTCCTAATCAGGGGATCCTTCAGTTGCTTGTGACATCACGGCTTGTCCAGTTACATTTTAAAACTCTGCTTTATTATTTTTAAGCATTTCTAACGTGACATTGTATTAGTTTGACTCTGAAATGTATCATCACATATAAGTAGGAGAGAAGGTGTCTCCACAAGTTTACCCTCAGTCAGAGATAGTGTGGTTCATCTGGAATGCCCCTGGCTTTCTCTGGTTATTAACAGGGACTCCTATTGCTTTTCTGTTTACAGTGTTAATTGTCTGCATTTCAAAGTAGTTCATAACAAGAGAGAGAATGTACTAACTTGTTATTTGGGAGGAAGTACAAAAACTGTTATTGTCAAGATCATTTAACTTGAACATAATCAGAAAGTATTAAGGTTATTCCCTTCTGGGATTGACCATCAGATATCTGTGTCACACAACACCCTTATTGCAGATACCTTTTAAAGTAGGGAGGTTTGCTGGAAGTGTTGGGAAACTTATCATAGGTTTCTTTCCTTGATTGGCACTTGGATACTCTGGTGCTGGGAGGACAAGCCCAAACTAAATACATAGATACTACTTAAGAGCTTTGTAACATTGGCCAAATAATTTCTCTAAGTCTCTGTTTCCTTGCCTTTATATTGGGGATAATAGAGACTATACACTTTTGAACTGCTATGAAAAATAAATGAAAATATTTTTGTAAAATACTTACTGTGGGAACGTGGCTCCTAGTTGATGTTCAATACTAGTGATTCATTCATTCAACAAACAATCTAGCACCCCACTGCATGGTATGACCTGTGATTTTTCTTCTTTTTTGGGGCTTCTGGGTCGTACTTCATATGAAATCTTTCTTAGCACAGCGAAAGACCAGCTTTCCTTATACATCATGGGCTTCAAAAATCCTGTGGACTCAAGTATAAATTATTTTTCTGGTGAGGAGAGGAGGAAGTCCACTTCTTCCCCATTTACATCCTGCCTAGCATTTTAATTTGCTGTGCACTGTAAATTGTAATCTTAGAATCAGACTCCAATTTAGGTGATAAGAATCACGATTAATTAGGCTAGCCCATCAAAGATTAAATGTAATCTTGCATTTCAGTTACCTCTTGACTCCAAAGCTTTAACTAAGGTCGTCAGAAACAAAGATGTTATGTCTGCTTATGTTTAATAAGAAGATCTTTGCCTGATGTTTGTTTTCTATACCAGTCTGTTGTCTAGAAATAAAATGAATGTGCAGAGGAGCTCAAATCCCTTTCATTTGTCTTCAGCTGTGCAGCAGGAGAGAGAAATGGGAGAAGATAAACTTAACGATATTAAAGACTAATTAGAGTATCTGAGGAGATTTGCAAACTTCGAGTTTAAATCTGTTGGCAACTATTTTAATTCCCTCCTGCTAGTTATCTCTGAAAATAATGTAGTTATGGCTGAAGATTTATTTCCACATCAACTCTTTGTACTCTCATTTTCAGTTGCCCGTACTTTTTTTCTCCCTCTTCCTCCAAAAAAGTTTTTATTTCCACCAAGCTTAATATAATTTAGTACACAATCGTTCCAGCTTCATTTTTCCTTCACATTCAGAAAACTGAAGTCTAATAACTCAAATATATTAGTATTGTAGTCCTTTTGGGGGAAAATGTGATAAATTAGAAATATTTTAGTTTTGACTTCTGAAGATTTTGAGTATTGTTTATATATAGAAAGGCAACATGCAAGTGTTTACCAAATATGCTTCCAGTTTGCTTCCTTATAAAAGTATTGAGAAGATTTGGTTAGTCTTATTTTATGTATGATAATTTCTGGTCTTTAAATCTGCTATTGCAATGAGTACTTCCATAATCTAAACAATAATAAAGATTACATGACTAATTCTAACAATAACAACTACCTATTAGTTTGTGCTTTCTACATACTGGGCATGATGCCTGTCATGTTTATATATATTCTTCATTTAATCCTTATTACCGTACATAATTATTCCCATTTTACAGATGAATGGGATTCAAATTAATTAACTTGCCCAAGATTACTGAATTCAGTAAGTGGCAAAGCAAGGATTAAAACCTAAGCCTCTTTGGCTTTAAAGCTCTGCTTCTAATCACTTTTTTACTACTGATTAAACAGATGTGTCCCAAAATTAAGGAACTCATCGCTGGATTTTTCTTTGCTTTTGCTTTTAGCTGCATTATCTTAGTAAAAGAACACAGGACATCATTTGTTGTAGTGTCGCCTATAAAGCTTAAGAAGTTCAAAGTTCAGGGTGTTAATCATTATAGGCATAAAGTATGAATATGCTTAAAAGGTTTATTTAAGAATTGGGATTTATTAGATTTGCCCACCAGAATATATATTTTTTCACTTGAAGTCCTGAGAGTGTTTCAGACAGAAATAGTTTTGACTCAGCAGCAGTTAGACAGACTAACCTCTTGAAAGAATATTGATCCATACTTTGCATATACATTTTCTTTTCTTTGTATTACAGTTTTAGAGGTATGTGGCAGCTTTTCACACATTTCCAAGCTGCTTCCATCAGTAATAAAATATTTGGCTTGGGCGACCTCTGGAGTCTCAGTGTTGTAGCTTAACTTTCCACTCGGCCCTGCCAGGCACTAACTTCAAAATATCTTTTTTATGGAGAATGCCTCTCGAAGGTGCAGCTGTGTGCTGGTTTCATTTTGCACTTCATAACAGTGTTGGCACCACTTAATGCAAAGAATGCCACTGTCTCCCACACACCACTGGTGCCCAATGACTGTCGAGGCCTGTCCATGTTAGTGGTTTGGGAAGGGCTGAAATTTGAAGAGAAGCCTCTTTTTCTGTTCCATGGGATTGGTTGTCACCAGGGCAAAGGGGGAAAACTAGAACTAGTGGAAACTGCAGCATCAGATGTGTCACCAGAAATTCTTCCTACAACCTGGAACACCTAGTTCATTGGTGTCCTGGTCAACATCGAAGACCGAGTCCTCCTTTCTTTTGAAGTAATGCATGTCTTGGATTCACTACTTTTAAACCTTCTTGCTGATCTTTATCCTTTTCTTTCTAAGCAATACGGATTTCTTTCAATGAAAAATGATTCAGCTAGTGAAAAACCAGGATTGGATTGTAGTAAAGGAATCAACAAATTTGCCCGGATTCTTTAGAGTGGACTTGGTTTTCCACACTTATACACTGTGCTACAGCAAGGTCCACAACCAAAATCCATTACTTACTCAGGTATAAAAATCAAAAGATGAACCCCAGTGAGAATTTGTATGTAAACTGTGGGAGGATGGTGCTCTGTTCAATTGTGTTTGCTCCATACCCCACCCTATATAATTGATATTTTTTGCATCTTTTTGTTTTTAATTCTATTATGTTTTGGTTTATCACACTTTGTAACGTACTTTATCATGGACTTTTCAAAGAACAACTTGCCAAATTTGGTAATTCCTAGCAATTGTCATTTCCTGTTGGAAATTCTTAAAATGGAATCTAATGGAAAAGTAATTCTTGACTTTGTGTATTTAGTAAAATTAAAGGCATAGTTGATTTTAGGGTTGCCATAAAAATTAATATTTTGTTTGAAAATACTTTTTAGACTTTTGATGGTAATTGATCCTATTGCTGGAAGTAGTTGATATAAACTTTAAAGCTTTTGGGTAGAACTTTTACATTCCCCATGTCTAAATATTTTAAAGAGGAAATGGATTGACTCACAGACGTTTTGTACTAAGGAATGGTAAATATTTGGATTGCTATTTAAAAAAATCCTTGTAAAACTTACCGTTTTAAACTTCAGTTGCAAAATCCTGATCAGCTGTGATGATTCATACATTTGAGTGATAAGGCTTTTTGGTAAGTCACTCAATACATTACAAAAAGATTACTTATACTTCCTGGTACATATGTGTAGCTTTTTTTTTTTTTTTTAGAGCAATCTGGTGTGCATTTTGAAAAAAATTCATGTTCTCACAGGTAACTGACTGGTAGCACAGTGCTTTTCGGAAACTTCATCCAACACCTGAATGAGTAATAAGTAAAACAAATGATATTTTGTAGCTCAGGATACTGCAGGTAAACTAACACTTTTTGCCAAAGAAACATTGAAAAGACAAAGGAAAATAAGGAGGTTTTGCTTTTTTTTTTTTTTTTTTTTTAATTTTTCAAGCTTAGTGAAAAAAGAGAGAGCTGGAAACCCTTTTGTATGGAGCATTTGCCAGCCCAGCAATATAACAACTGTTGGGTGCATATTTCAATCACAGTTAGATGAAATCTTTAATTATCATTTAATTTAACTTTCATATTTGCCTGCAGAAATGATTGTGTTGATAAGACTGGAATGAGACAAACCTTTATTAAGTAATTCCATTTTCAGAGCCAACATTAAAGGTTTTTTTTAATTAAAAAAGCCTGTGTAATTTATGAGAAAAGGGGAAGAGGAATTGGCATGTTGGTTGCATGAGAGTTGCATGGATATGTATTTACTATTTCATCTTTAGCTTTCTGAGATTTGGGGTGTGCTAAATCCTGTTAGTTTGACAGGCCTAAGGAATGACACAATAATGGATCTTAATTAATAATGTTTTTCTACATCATTTCCCTACATTGATATTTCCCTTCTGTTATACATGCTGATAGGATGATACTTCATTGTGTTCAGTGTAGAAGGTGTTTGTGAGAGAGGATAGTTTTGTGAATTGATGTTAAGGCAAAGAGAGGTAGTTTATAATTTATCAGAGGAAATGAAATGGTATGCTTTCATTTTATAATATTTAAAAATTTTATAATGCTTTTAATAGACTATGAAACATTTAACATGTTTGTATTTTAAGTGCTTTTCAGATATAGTTACATTTTAACATACAGAGATTTGAGAGATGTCATTGCAGGACTTTTTCATGGGATCACTCACATGAATTTTCTTATCAATAGAATATGTTCTAAAGCTTATTTCTAACCCCGAACACATTATTAACCCCAAACAGATTACTAGCCCATTCCTGGATGTTCTAATTCTGAGGATTTAGGGTGGTACCTGGGAATCAGTATTTCTAGCGAGTTCTCCAGGTGCTGCTGAGCTCTGGCAGGTGTGGGAAACACTGGAGTGAGATGAAGTTCCCACCCAGCCCTCTGCACAGTGACTGGGAAGGTCATGGCCAGTTGTTTATGCTTTTATGAAATCCAAAATGCGTTAGAGTGATGTTGCAGTAAGACAGAGTCACTCAAGAAATTGAGAGGTAAACACTGCAGGGCTTTGAGTTCAAATATTGATTAGCTCTATGTCCAGATGCCTTGTCTTCAGGGATAGCTTTAGATGGATTCTCTAACACAAAGCTGACTCGGGAATCCTTCATCTGCCATTGACAAAATTTGCCCTTGTGCAGGCAAATAAGACTGTGGGCAGTAGCCGCACATGGTTATTTCCATTTAAATCAGCTAAAATTTAAAAAATGGCTGCATTTTACTCAATAGCCAGTGTGGCTGGTCATTGCTTTATTGGAGAGCAGAGCTGTAGAACATTTCCATCACAGAAAACTCTAATAGACAGTGCTGCTATAGGATTTCCCCTCATAATTTAGCTCTTCTCTTTTTATCCTGAGTTGTTGCTATGGCTAATAGAGTTAAGTGGCAAGATCATGCATCCATCTACGTACTGCACGTTCCATACTGCAATCTGAAAGAGTGTTTTTGCAAAACAACTTAATCATACTTTGTTCTCCGAGATCACAATTTAATTACTTTTATAGCATGTTCTATGTTGACTTTTAGTACTTGAAATATAGGCTTAATTGAAATTTGTTGGCCACGTGCAGTGGCTCATGCCTGTAATCCCAGCACTTTGAGAGATTGAGGTGGGTGGATTGCTTGAATCCAAGAGTTCAAGACCAGCCTGGGCAATACGACAAAACTCTGTTTTTAGTAAAAATACCAAAACTTAGCTGGGAGTGGTGCTGTGCACAGTAGTCCCAGTTATTCAGGAGCTGAGGTGGGACAATCACCTGGGCCCAAGAAGTCGAAGCTGCAGTAAGCCGTGATCATGCCACTACACTCCAGCCTGGGTGACAGGGCAAGACCCTGTCTCAAAAAAAAAAAAAAAAAGAGAAAAATTTGTTTACCACAGTATATGGCTTCTAATAAAGAGCGATACTGGCGAAATCTCACAAAAACAAAATTGCAAATATTTAGCCTTTCTTGGATTACATAAATTATTCCTACAAAAGACTGTAAGCAGTGAGGGTAGTACACAGGTTGTACTTATATTTTCATGATGACTTTCATTTACCTTTATTTTGCAGTTTCACACATTTAAGATGAATATATTTAGCTCCCTCTTCTGGCATAAATTGAGAATTTTTTTGCTTACAATGGTTTATTTTTGGACTGAGAATAAGGTTATCAATGTAATGTTGAAGAATGTTACTTATGAGTGTCATCCAGTTAGGTTTTTTGGTATTGTTACAAATGGTAGAACACATGGAAAAACTTTATGAAAACACCACATTTTTCAAATTACTAACTGACCAAAAATATATATAAGCAAATAAAGGCTTTGACAGCAGTTACACAGAAATTTAATTTGATATCAAATGGGCAGTGATCATTTATATTGGCTTCTGGATCTGATGCTCAGCCCACACCTGGCATTTGTGAGGCTTGGGGCAAGAATGCAAAAAGAGGCCCAAGTACCCTGTGTCTATATATTTTTCTTATAGATTATGTCAACAAACTGTTCAATAAAATCTGACCTATCCTTTTTGGGCAGTTATTTCTTCCTAATGACCAGGAGGACAGATGTGAATTCAGATTCTTGGGCTCCTGAGAGTTCTGCCCTAGAGTGTGGTATTATGGGGAGAGCTGGATTCTGATTCATCCCTTTCATCCCAGCCCTTCCTTCCGCCAACTTTGGGGCCCAGGGGTGTACCTTGGCAGGGGGGTTCACCCTAGGGAGGATAGACTTGGGGGAAAGGCCATAAGAGGCCATTTAGCAAGAAATTCTGGAGCATTGCTCTGAGTAGGCCCTAAGTGAGAAGCAGTAGGCATGTCACTTTGGCCCGGAAAGGGAAGAGCCCAGAGTAGGAGTTCTTGCTCTCGCCTGAGTTTGCAAAGGTCAGATGTAATTAAATTACTCTGTATGTCCTTCATTGTGGTCTAATGCATTCAACTATCCAAGTTAAATCCCATGGTGGGATTTTGTTGTTTGCAGCTTTGACTCTTCCGGATCTTACAGAGCAGTTTGCCCCTCCTGACATCGCCCCGCCTCTTCTTATCAAGCTTGTGGAAGCCATTGAAAAGAAAGGTAAGCAGGCTGCTAGAGGGTATCAGTTCCTTCCTTATACCCTTATTTCATGGCTGTTATTATTTATATTTGTCTCTTGTGCATTCATTAAGTAAATTTCCTACCACCAGCTATGTGCAGATAACTGTGCTGGACACAAACTGTTTGGGGCTGAGTACTTGGGAAAATGTCTTGGTCTATAATTTCTAAATCTAGATTAGATTTATGTAGTTTCTGTATGGAAACTATTAAATTCTCCATAATTTAATAAGTACGATTTAAGGCCAGATGGTTTTGCCAAAATCATTGACATGCCAGATAAGATTAATAGTAGGAGTTGATTTCCAAGAATATTTGGTACACATCTAGAACAGATACTGGATGGAAATTGGAATGTCTCTGGCAACAGGCTCACAGGTTCTCCAGAGAGCTGTGTTTTGCATACATGGTCTGTTTTGTGTCCTAGGTCTGGAATGTTCAACTTTATACAGAACACAGAGCTCCAGCAACCTGGCAGAATTACGACAGCTTCTTGATTGTGGTGAGTGTCACAGAGCTAGAAATACAAATGGGATAGACAGGTGTTGGCTTTCTGTTTCAGGTAATGCACACGAAAAACTGAATTAAATCTATGCAACGTTCTAAGTTTAAAGGAAACTCAGAAATCATGCACAGTTCCCCCTGCCCTGTTACGGTAACAGTGCAAACCTTTGACATTTGTCTCCTGAGTTGGGCTTGTAAGTGGGTGCATGCCTGCCTGCAGGCATGTTGGTCATCACCATAGCCCTCAGGCCCTGGGTCCTGCAGAGGAGAGAAACCACCTCTTGGTATCTCTCTCGCTCTGCATATCTACCATCTTTTCTTGACCCTGAATTTGGCTATATCTAATTCATCTGAATCAATTGAAAAATATTTTTAAGCCTGTGTCACTTAAGAAATGTCTCTTCTGACATCCTTTTCCTTTTATTACCATTCCATTTTCCTTTTCCCTTTCCCTTTCTTTCTGGCTTACCTTCTTTCTTGCTTTTTTTGTGTTGAGTATATTAAGTAACATTGTGATACTGTTAGGTTCAGTGGTGTGCTGATAAACCAACTCTCTAGGAAGAAAAAGCCCCTGGTTTGTAGTGTCTGCCCATTTTTGTGGCATGAATATTCCCACCGGGATTTGTTTGAAGCTAACCAACATGATGTCACTGGATGTGGAATTGGGAATAATTGAGGACAGTTTGGTTAAATGACACTAATTAATTTAGCCAAGAGGGCTTTAGTATCCGTCACATCCACCCCCCTCCTTTGGTATAGAGAAAAAACTGCACAAATCAATGTACTTGCCAGCTTTCCAGCAAGTCATCTTCTTATATTAACTTCTAGAACTTCTCAGGATCCTTCATTCCCTCACAATACTTTTTTTTTTTTTTTAATTATATACTGCCTGACATCATTTTCACTGAACTTAGCTGTTTAAACCAAAAAGAGCAAAACCTAGTTTTGGACTCCTTCGGAGGTATAATTGTACAAACAATGCCCACATGATAGTAAATGAGAGTTTGAAGCATGAGGCAGTTTCAAAATGAGGCAGCTTCTGAGACTTTCTAGAAAACAGGGCTTTTGGAGAAAAGGAGGAGACTAGACCTTTATCAGTAAATTCTTAACTTGAAATGTTCTGACCAAATGTTTTAAAAATTTTAAAAAAAGGTTTAACTTTATTTTTCCTTTGTACATGGAGATCAGTTGCACACGAACAGGGCACACCCTGTCTGCTGCTGTGCCCCTGGACGCCCCACAGAGGAGGACATTAGAAGTGAACATGCAGAACACACTAGGTGAAAAGGCTTGTTTTTTGTATTTTTGACAGCTTTTATCAGGGTGTTAAGAAAACGCTGAATTTTGTCCCTAGCCAATAGAAATAAAGACACACGTTTTGGTCAGAAAATTGGTCAAATTATGAACATGTGTAAGTCATAGGAAATGTTTAAACATCAGAGTCTGATGAAGTGGAAGTTATCTGAGAAATAGTGGTTAGGTTTATAATGTGACCAACACAGAATGATGCTGTTTCACTATTAAAAAAAAAACTCTTCACACCACTTGTGAGATAGTCAACAACCAAGATTCACGTCAACAGTACATTTTGACATTTTACTTCCCCAGTGAGATCAAAACACATAGAAAACTGCTTTCATTTGGAGTCTGTGCTAAAAAAGTGAATTTTGTGGCAAATATATATATACACACACACACACACACACACATAAATGTTGTCCAGACTTTGGAATTGATCTGCCAGGGCTGTTTCTAACTCAAAGATTTTTCAATACATAAAAATATTGTATAGTATCCTGGAGGAAACTCCAAAATAGTCACTTACACCTAAAAATATATATATATATACTTTAACCAACCTTGTGAATTACCAGCGTTTGAAAAGGACAGACATGGCAGTCAGTAGCCCACTTTTATTAGCACCTGCTAAGCTATTTTATCCACACATTAACCTTGTGGTGTACACCTTAATAACTTTAACTCACCAGAAAAGAAAGCTGAGCCTCAGGTAAATAATTTCTTTCACAGTTTTCAGTGGCTGGGGTGGCATCTTTTCCGATTCCAGGAGTCCTTGATTTTTTTCCCTTTTTTTATTTGGCCCCAAGATGAATTGTTTCTTTGTCTCATACAAATTTTAATGATTCAGATTTTCTCCTGATGGTTTTTGGTTTCTTTTAACTTGACTCTGGTTTTCTCAGCCTTGGTGCCGTTGACATTTTAGGCTGGATAATTCTTTGCTGGAAGAGTGGGAGCCTGCCCCATGCGTGGCGGGATGCTTAGCCACATCCCTAACCTCTACCCACGAGGTACCAGCAGCATCCTCCCCAAGTTGTGACAATCAGAAATGTCTCCAGAAATTGCCAGATGGCTCATGGCAGAGGGCAGGATCACACCTCCATTGGGAACCACTAACCTAGGGAGAGACCTGAAGAAGAGAAGACTCCAGAGAGGCGGGGGGCAGGAGAAGTGAAAGGTTGGAGAGTTTACTGGGTACCTGTCATGAGTAGACTCAGTGAAAAGTGAGGCAGGAGAGAATGCAAACTCCTCCAACCCAGTCCTAAAGATTATGTAGCTCTTCAAAAGTCATCACATGGCAGGTGTGAATAGCTGGTGGAAGAGCACGTTAGGCCAGTTTCAGTACAGAAAGGATTCTTAGAGAACTGTCATACTTTGCTCAAGGGTGTCTAGGGTACCACCTTCTCTCACTCACTTATACTCAAACACCTTGGAGTAAAGTTTCATACTTCCTCATTCTCTCCTAGGCCACACAGTCCAATGCAATCACCGAGTTTTATGAGGTTTCGATAATATCTTGCACATTTCTAACTGCATTAGAATTCAGATCCCCATCAGCTTGATTCAGAGAACTAAAACTGGTATTTTTACTTGTAGCAGCACTCCTTTCTAGTTTATTAACACTGTCATTAGGAAAGCTGCTGCAAACGTAGGATCTTGCCCATCAGCCCACCTTTTCTCCACTGAGTCGACAAGTCCCCAGATCACTTTCTCGAGTTACCCTTCACAGTGCTAGTATACAACCTTCAGCAGCAGCCAAAGGCCTCTCCTTTTTTAAAGGCCTGTGGTCACCCCTGCCCCCAGATATTTGTTCTGAGCATCCTTTCTTTACGCTGGGCATTGTGTCTTTCTAACCCAAGTACTCAGAGTACCATGCATGGGGAGTGCCTGGAGGGTGGTTTTGATTAGTATTGCCCCCCATTATTGAATTGCTTGACCTGTTTGCCAGCTGAGGGATTTGCTGGACAGATATGCTCATCTTATTTTCTGAGACAGTCTGATGTCCGTCCACAGGTTAGATTAGTAATACCCAGCCAGAATCAGGGAGAAACATTCTAAAAATCTTCAAATTATTTTCATGGATATTCTTGAGATTGGTTTGTGAAATTCTGTAGTATCTTACTGTTGAATCCATCACTCTGTTGATGACATTTACATGAATTCTGAGATATATCAGCTCAAGTCTTAGGAAATCTGGGAATATTCATTTTTAAAATTTTCCTGTTGAGGTTTTAGGAAATATTTATGATATGACTAACCATTCCTAGCTAGAACCCTTCTCAGTCAGGGCAGAATCCCCCTCAGAGTGTGGTAGGAAATGTTTGGGCTCTGTATTTGTTTCCTCGGGCAGTTACAACAAGCTACCACAGACTGCGTGGCTTAAAAAGCAGAAACTTACTTCCTGTGGTTTTGGAGGCTAGGGGTCTGAGATAAAGGTGTGGGCATGTTTGGTTTCTCCTGAGGCTTCTGTCCTTGGCTATGGGTAGTCGCCTGCTCACTGAGTCCTCACATCGTTTTTCCTCTGTGCCTCTGCATCCCTAATTTGACTTTCTGTGTCCTCATTTCCCCTCCTAGAAGGATATCAGTTAGATTGGATTAGAGTCCACTCTGACGGCTGCGTTTGAACTTAAATGCAGTCACTTTCTGAGGCACTAGGGGTTTGGGCTTAGAGTGGGATAGAGGATGGGGTAGGTAACCACTGAAGAAGCAGCCCAATTCAGCCCACAGCAAGGGCATTATTTTTTATTGCCCCATTGTCTGGAGGTCTGCTACTGGCATCAGTGGCAGGGGGTCAGGTGGCATGCTAAATGCTTGCAATATATTGGAAAGACCTCCACCGGAAAAACGGTTCTACCCCAAATGCTAGGAGCAACCCCTATAAGAAATTTGGCTAACAAATACTTTGTGTCTTATATCATCATATTGCTTTTTTTTTTTTTTTTTTTTTGGTCATACTTGAGTCAAATGCTCAGAAAATTGGCCCAACTGATGTATTCTATAAAATAAATGTCTGAAATATTTCTTAAAATGTTTCCTAGATGCGGCCTCTGTGGACTTGGAAATGATAGATGTGCACATTTTGGCAGACGCTTTCAAACGCTATCTCCTGGACTTACCAAATCCTGTCATTCCAGCAGCCGTTTATAGTGAAATGATTTCTTTAGCTCAAGGTTTGTTTTTTGTCTTCTGAGAACCTCATTGAACATATGTGGAGATGTAGATGTGCTTGTATATGTGTTGCATATATAGAGATAGTGGTTAGAAAATAGTAGTAGTAACCTGTCCCTCCTCCCGACACTACCACCTCAAATTTCCTCCTCCACCCAAGCATCCAATAGAAGACCCAGATTCTCATTTGCTTAGGAAGCCCATCTGCATGTCAGAATCAGAAATGGCTCATTTGTTAAGCTATTGGTCTTAACAAAGTTTGCTACATCATGAAGGCCATGGTGCCAAGTACTAGTGTCGGATTCAGGGAACTGGGACTAGGATCCAGTGATGGGGGATATTCTTCATCTTCCCTGAGTGGCTGTAACAGAATGTATTGAGGGAAGAAGGCTCAGTTTTAGGAGCCAAGGCTTAGTTAAGTGCTCTGGGGACAGGAAACTGTGGTTCGTAATCTTCAAGGTTAAAACCTGTTATACTTATCTGATTCTCCTCTGAGTTAGCCAATCACACTTGAAGCTGCTCAATACTGGGTAGGTTGCTGCCAGCACACCCTGAACAACTTGTGGTTTTTTTTTACACACCGAACTTCTTGCATTTTCATTTGACCTGAGATTCCTACTTTCTCATAATGCATTTTCTAATGAGAAGAACATGTACAGCATGCTTCTCTCAACAACTTTTTAAATGACTCCTATAGCTTGAAGAACAGAACTTTTCTAGGTGTTTATGCACTGATACCTAGAAATAGTCTCTTATTCATTTCTCTTTTGTTTTCTTTTTTTTTTTTTTTAAACTTGTAGAAGTACAAAGCTCCGAAGAATATGTTCAGCTATTGAAGAAGCTTATTAGGTCACCTAGCATACCTCATCAGTATTGGCTTACGCTTCAGTATTTGTTAAAACATTTCTTCAAGCTCTCTCAAACGTCCAGCAAAAATCTATTGAATGCAAGAGTTCTCTCTGAAATTTTCAGCCCTATGCTTTTCAGATTCTCAGCATCCAGGTAAGTGAAAGGAGACAAACATGTATTTTGTGGTGATGAGAGTAAATGGATTGGTCATTAAAGCGTATTCTAAATGTACTACTCCAGAGGTGCATGTGCAGATGCTATCATACACATTCACTTGAGTGTGCTTTTAGGGAAAATATTTCTAATAAAACTCTCTTTCTTGCAGCTCTGATAATATTGAAAACCTCATAAAAGTTATAGAAATTTTAATCTCAACTGAATGGAATGAACGACAGCCTGCACCAGGTAATGCTTTTTGAGCATTTAACATTCTCTCATTGTTCATTTTTTAGGGCCTTAAAAAATGGTGGCCATAAACTTCCTCTGAAGTAACACCAGCTTCTTACAGAATTATAATTGGTAGTGATATGTTACCTCGTGATTTAAAGAAAAAATAACTGAGTGGTAGTGTATATATTAATTATTATCCGAGTTTCAACATTTGTGGATTTTAAATTATCTTGGTTTTAGGTGAGAGTTGGGGGAGAGTTCCCTGTATCCTTCAACGTTTATGCTTCAGGTTGTTGTAGAAATTTATGGAGTTTATTTTAGTTGTTGACATTTTTGTTTTTCTTTCTAATACTTATAAAGTAGGGGATTTATAATTACTATATAATTGAAAGTATTTTAGAATGTGTTTTTTGGAAGTGGGTATGCTGAGAAATGCCTGTCAAAATAAACACTTTCAATAATGCGAGCAGTATGAAACCAGAGTGTTCACTGCAGCAGGTTCGAGCAAGCCAGACACTTCTTTGAAAGCAGGCTGCTGTTCAGTTAGCCAGTTAACAAAGCAGGAAATGTAGACCATGTTAGCAATGCATTTAATTTAAACTGATGTATTTTTCTTCTGCTCAAAGTCTAAACAACCTCATTTTGCTATATGCCAGTTAAAAGTTAGCCAATCAACGCTGGTCATGTAGAATAAGATTAGAGTCCTATATATGAAGTTTTAGGACCAGTAGAAGGTGTTGCTTGTAGTCCTAATTTATGCCTGGAATTTAAATGAAACTGCATGAATATATTCTTTATTATAGGTAATCCACGCAGATTACCATATTTATCTTTGTATGAGCAGGCATGAGGACTCAGTTTCATCATTGTGCAATGGAGAATTTAGCTGTGCTTTTTCTTAATTGGGTATTGCACAGCCAGGCTTGGTTACTCGCATCTGGATGGGGCAGACTGAGAGAGGTCAGGGCCTAGATTCAAAACCTACCTGCAGGGGGTGGGATAGAGAATGGGGTAGGTAACCACTGAAGACACAGATATTGGGAAAGGCTTCTGTGGACAGGCCCAAAATATGGTACCAAAGGTGAGAGAGGTATCAGGTATAGTAGATAAGGCAAGTATGGGATGTTCCAAATCACAGCAAGCAGAATGTTTAACGGGGTCCCCAGAATTCTAGGTAGACTATGTTAAAGAAGACTGGCAACAGGTAGGGTCTAGGACTTCAGTCCAGGGGGCAGCCAAAAGGCTTCATCTTGTGTGAGTTCACAGGTCACTGTGAATGGATTTGGGAGCTCTGTGTTGGTGTTCAGAGGCTATCTTTTGACTCAGTGGAAACGAATGGAGGTGGGGTGTGGCACATGGCACTTGAATTGAGGTTTATGTTAGACACTCGGGGGAGCTGGACCCTGCTTTCAGTGGAGGACTAGTGGGGGTAGTCCTGGTCTTTTCAGCGGCCACCTCTCTAAAGAGAGGAGACACATGGAAGCCAAAAGCCAGACAGGGTTTGACAGATACCCATAAATGTATTTATCACACAGAGTTTTGGAAAATTTCTACTACACAAGGTATAGTAGAATCAGTGGTAGCGTTTCATTAGCCTGACTGGTGTTAACTGGTTAAACGTCTTTGTTAGTTTCAGCCTAAGTCCACCAAAGTAAAAATGGATATCTGCACTATTTTCATAATGCCACCCAGAAAGCCGTTTGATATGTCAAAGGACCCTACATTTCTCTACTGAGCAATTGGTGAGCCAGTTTCTAAGGAGGATTAGTTCCATCAGCTCTGCTAAAGAATGACAAAGCCTTGAACATTTGCTAGATCATCCCAGTATTTATGTGGCCTCTTCAAAAAAATTAAATCCAATTAGGTTTTAAACTGTAGTGTGAGCCATTTTCCCAGGAACTTTGTATGATTTGTATAGGCCATTTGGAATTAAATGGATGTTTTAGTATCTCTCATGCGTGCATACATTGTACTGCCCACCCCAGGAACAAAACGTCCCCATCCAGAACATCTTTGTATTCAGGAATGGGTCTAGTGCAATGACTGGTAGGGCAGCCTGGTTTGAAGAAATTATTCTTAGGCTTGGTTAAAAAAAATGTAGTAATTTCCTAGAGTCCTTAAGCATTGCCACAGCATGCGCTAGTACCAGAGAACTTTGAAAGCACAGCACCTTCCATCTCCAGCCAATGGCCATCAGTCAGTCACTGAACGCTAACATTGCTGTGAACACGAATGAGTACCTGAATGATATTTAAGGGAGAAAAAAGCTAGACTCTGTTATAGGGCAGATAAACAGCGTTTTTAATTATTACCAGGTAGAACTTGAAATGATAAAGCTAATGATTTTTGAGGCAAAGTATCAATTTAAATAAGACCCATTAGCACATAGTATCTAATTAAATGCTAGGTGGGAGTAGTACAAAAACAACTTTAGAGTTGCACTTGGTGACTTTCTAGGGTAATGGAGTAGACAGAAAAGGCTTATGGAAGAAATAGGGCTTGAAATGAGTCTTAAAGAATAGGTACGGTTTGAATAGGGAAAGGAGAAATAGTATTTTGATGCATGGAGTTTAAATTCAAAATTAATTGCAAAGTACAAAATAATGGCTTGGTATTTTATAAAAGCAGTAAATATTTTAAGTGGTAGTATCACAAAGAAGCATCATTTTAGAGTTGAAAGCATTATCCAACTTTACCAAGTTGGACATGGGGAAACCGAGGCTCACAAATAGGGGTTCAGTCTATGCTCCCCGGGCAGTATAGGCCAAAACCAAGTCTGCTTAGGAGCCTCCCACTAGACTTCAGCCCGTTCTATCTGCCACGCCCTGCTGCCTGGGTTTTCAGAACCTTTGTGAGCAATGAGACTGCTTTTAGTGTCCAATCAAAAATTCCTCTCAAGTTTCCAGCATGTAATAAACTAAAAATATGTGAAATTAGCCCCTGTGGTTCACATATAGTAAACAGCGTCAAGACAGTGTTATAGTTTTCAGGATAAGACTCCAAATCACTCCATGAGACATGGAGTGGGAAAAACAGTGGGTTTCCGACTCAGATGGATCTGGATGGGAATCTCAACTCTTTTGAGCAACTCCACTTTTCCAAATTGTTCTCCATACTGTGGAACGGGGATAGTGCCTCTCTTCTGGGGTTGGTATGAGATTTAAGGAACTGATAATTTCTACTCTCACATCAGTTCCAGCTTTTGAGGCCTTATGGGAGCTGGCCTTATTCGGTAGGTCTTACTTCTTCAGTCCACCCATCCTTGTTAGTTGTGTGAATCCTGTCAGGCCATTTTCCCTACTGACACCATGTTTCCAGCTAGCAGAGCTAAGGCCTCTAGGATCCTGTAGGGGCTAAAAGCGACACTCTGGGAAGTTGTCACCCTGATGTGGATACACTGCTTGGAGGGAGGAAGGTGCCTTTGTATGAAGCCCTTCCTCTATATGTGGCTTGGTGAATGGAGCAGCCTAGATTTCAGCACCACTCCTCCATCTTGTCCAGGTGCCTCTGCACAGTGCATAAATTAGATGACCATATGTATCTGCCCCAAGCAGTGCCATCCACTTTATCTGCACTCGAGTAGGTCCTCCTCCTGTTTTATGTGCAAATTAAGTCTACCTATTCAATATGTTTATGCCTTTAAGCCCCTTGTCATCTTATATTTAACCGTGTATAGTTTTTCCTATTAATCTACTTAATTACATTTCTAAAGGGCAGGGATAAAGGCTTTTTCTCCCTTTGAGCTCTTCCTAGCAGAGAACGAGGTACAGCATAATAATTATCTAAATAATTTATTTTTGTATAAACTTCCAAAGAGTCACACATCAACACATCTAATGCATCCAGCAATCCTGTGAAATAAGGATTCTCCCCATTTATGGAGGGAAGCTAAGATTTGGAAAAGGTGGGGCACAGAATAAGCTCTCTGAAGTTTCTTGATAGTTTGTTCTGTTTGTTACTAAAAAGTACTGAAAATGTTTAAAGCTAAACAAGTTTTCTTGAATCATTGTGTTATCTTTACCCAATTAATATTTAGGTAGGTAAAACAGATTTCTGCAGAGCAACCAAGGTAAAACCAAGTCTATTTAACACAGGGTGCCTTTGAACGAAACCCATTATGGTTGTATTTACATATTTCAGATGTCATGGATATATCCAGAAATATTAATGTAGTATAATTGAAGTCTAATATTGCACCCTCAAGCCCAGAGTGGAAAAGAAATGACTCTTTCTCCCCCTTGCCCTTCTACACCTGTCAAAGTTAATTTTTAACCACTGGCACACTGCAAAACATTCATCCTGAAGAGCCTGATTCATAAATCTTGTTTTAAATGCTCTGGGCTTGGTTCTCAACCCAGACTAAAGGCAAGCACTAAGGTAGGCGGAAATGACGTTCAAAGAATTTTACTTTTCTCTCATTTAATTTTTATTGGGTTTAAAATGTGGTCT
The DNA here is from genome assembly GCF_049354715.1 of Callithrix jacchus. Taxonomy (NCBI): domain Eukaryota; kingdom Metazoa; phylum Chordata; class Mammalia; order Primates; family Cebidae; genus Callithrix; species Callithrix jacchus. The sequence goes on along the minus strand of NC_133503.1, from coordinate 141,255,941 downwards.
GACATTAGAGGGTTGTTTCAAAGGTGAGAAATAAACTGAAAAAATTACATGTTTTTTTTAGATGTGTAGAACAGGCAGGCAGGCCACACTAGGGTTTTATCAAACGATAGTTTTATTTGCGCTCTGAAAGAGAGACACAGGTATTTTGGTATGTATGTGTTGGAAGGGTATAGTCAGTTTTACTTTTGTTTTCACAGTGCAGACTTCTCTCTGTCTCAAGGGACAAGAATCTGAGGGAGAATTGCAGGGAAGGAGTTTTTTATTCCACTAAGCAATGGGTATGCCTTTTCAGAAACCTTGTAGAACGTGTCAGATTTTATGCACATATGTAAACCTGGGTTTATTTATATACTTATAATGGGCATTTTCCTTAGTACAACATGAATTAAGACCAGTGGATATGGAGCAAATACTTTGAATTACCCTAACAGGCCCTCTGTTGTAAGTTATCTTAAGTTTAAATTCTGAAGGGAGGTATTCATTTTACCCTTAAATGAAGATTTTAGTTCATGAATTTTTGTTGTCTATTCTTTTTTTCATGGTCTTTGTTCACACATGATGTCTCACAAAAACAAGACGTTTTCTAGGTTGAAAGCTATCTGTGGGCCATTTGCCACTTGATGGTGATTTGCACATATGAAATACAGTATGCAATTTGTAACTTTTGAACAGTTTAAGGATCAAAAGACTTTTTCCTGACTAGACTATGTCTGCTGAGAAGTGAAATAATGGCCTCTATTTTCCTCTGAAATGAGTTTTACAAAACTTTGAGGAAAGGAAAAATGATACATATTCTTTTAAACAATCCAGAAGATAAAGTTAGTTTTCCAGTGTGTCTGGGTCTTTGAGGTCCCAGAGAAATGCTGACATTAAAATACAAGTTTTCCTAAAAGACTAGCAGCTTTGTGAAAAAATTTCCAAGTTATTAAGACACCTGTACTTTTGATTTACTAATTATTTGTTAGTCATATAGATCAAGTGACGGTAATACAACCATGTGCGCTAGCTCATGTCAAATTTGGACAAACGAAATACACAGTTGGTTTTCTCCCAAAGCAGGAATTACTGATTCAGTTCTACCAGCAGAGGGCTCCCTTTTTTAAGCTAATGAAGAGCATGTGTCTTGCAGATCACTCTTCAAACATGAAAATTCAAGGGGAAAAAGATTCAGCTCACACTTTCCTAATAGGACCTCTCTGGTAGATGATTGTACATATTGTGAGAAATTTGTTTAAGGCAAAGTTTTTCCAATCTATTTCAAGACTGACTTTCTGTAAGTTGAGAGAGTACTGCTTTCCAGTGGCTCATTTTCTTCTGAAACAGAAAATATACTGTTGGACTTAACAGAGCATTTTAATCTTAGAAGGTTTCGACATGAAACATCATGTGGATCCAGACAGGTATGCTTACGAGACTGATGTTTCCAACGTTTCTAGCTTTAGAAAGGCTATTTTTAAAAGTAGGGCAAGATTATGCAGCTCAGGATGCAAGGGTATTCTCTGAACTAACCATATGTCCCTATGATCAGATGGCAGATTCACTTATAGACTGTTATTTCCATTGGGAAAGTTTTTCAATATATCAGTTGCACGAAAGGAAAGTTTGTAAAGTCACTTTCATCATGGGTTTAACAGCACTTGCCAGCTATTTCAGTTAATCCTGAAGGTAGTTTCTGCTGTTGGCCTGTATGGACTCTATGTGACCGCTGGATCTCTTTCCCATGCGGAGTATGAGGCTATTATTGAAAAAACCCATGTCTTCAAAGACAATGAAATGTAGTAGTTTTGCTTTAACTTAAGCAAGCTAAAAATAGAAAACAAACCAGAGTTTTTTGGGGGGCGTGAAATTTTGGTTATGTGGCTTAAAAGATTAACTTCAGTTTTGTCCATTTTTAATTTCTGTAGCAAAGGGAAGTGAGGAGCAGGGACAGTGAGTAGAGAAGGGCATTTGAAACCATCTGAAGATTGGGTTCTAGTCTTAGGGCTATAAACTTGTGCAAACCACTTCACCTCCCTGGGTCAGATTTTTCCCCCTTTGTAGCATGAAGGAATTGATTGAAGTGATCTCCAAATTATATTCTGGTGTAAAGTTTGGTGATTTCTACATTGTGTTACAATTCCCTGGATAACCTTAAAGCTATCTATGCTGATGCAACTGAAAATTCTCTTAGATAAAATTTTTATTAGTTCAATAGTAGTCAATAATCACAAATCTGGTCCATTGCCGCTTTCTCAAATAAAGGGCAAACATCCACTAGAAAGGTATGCCCTTCTCTGCCCTTAAATCCTTTACCGAATTAGCTGGCACATAAACCTAATGTAGACACACCTTTTAATAAGCAGGTCATGTGGACATTTAAATGCGAGTTGCAATCGACTTCATAAAAATAGCCACAGTTTTGTTCTTTTCTGAATTGTCATATGATTATGGCGTATAGTATGTATGTGGTGTGGAGTTTAATAGTCGTCCTGAGGATGCTCTCCTACTACTTACTATTGAACATTTTTGTCATCTGCTCCCAGCCCGAGTTGCTCACAAGGGCTTTCCTTTTACACCTGCGGGGCTGTCTGTGCTCGTGTGAGAGGAGGTGCAGGAGGTGGACACACGAGCGAGGCACTGGGTTGTTCCGAGAGGCTCAGGCCTTTACAAGCGAGGCTTTGATTCTATTTTTTGCTGAACTGGCTCAGCCACTTCCTGTGTTTGGCTGTGCATAGTGCCTCGCTTCACTGTCGGCTGCTTGAGCCCCGCGAGCCAGCCAGCGCGCTGAGCAGCCAGTGAGACTATTTTAGGTCCCCTCACAATGGCCTTCTCATTTCCCAGGCGAAAATGAGCAAGTTGGGCTTGCATTGGCCACTTGTCAGCCGATGACAAGTTTGACTGGGGCTCCCCTCCCCCTCCCGAAATCCCTAGCTCAGCAAATATTTGAACCTGCCCAAGTTAATCATGAAGCTGCGATCTTTATCTAAGGGAGACGTGCGAGCGCCTGGGCTCCTTTCCTCCCCAGTACAGTAGCGAAATCCAGTTGGCTTCTCAATGAGGAGCCGGCAGTGAGCAGCAGTGGCCCGGACAGACACGCTGCCGGGCGGGGCGTGGGGTGGAGGGACGAGCCCAACAGCGGAGCTGGGCCACTGTGTGCTCCTGGAGGGTCCTAGCGGCGCCTCCACTCCTGCGCGCACTCACAGGCACCGGGCACGAGCACTGGCCGCAGGGAGCCGGCTGGGGGGGAGGTGCGGGGGCTCGGCCCACTTGGTGGAAGAACAGCTTTGGGGATTTTTTTTTTTTTCACTGTCGGATACAGGCATTTCAAAGGGAAATCGTTGAAATGCATAACCTGCAAAGTAAGTTGCTTTGAATTTGTGCACTTCTCTGTTCCTTGCCTGTGGTTTATCTGAGCGGTCCCTTTCTGTAGTTTGTCTTGGAGTGTGTGTGCCTGCGTGCGCCCCTGTAAGCGCTGCCTGGGGAGGACAGATGGGAGATTATGGGAGACACTCCCCCCGTCCTCGAGGGGGCAGTGGGAGGGAAAGATAGGGTTTAGGTTGGAAGTTCAGGAAGAAAGTACTAATTACAAAGTGCTTGGTTGGAGTTGATGCCAGGCCAGGGCTTGGAGAGACCATGGAAAATCACCTGTCTCCCTGCCTTCTCCCTGGGTTAGTTATCCACAGGAGATCCAGCAGCCAGACTGGTTCGCACCAAGGGTTCCCAAATGCACAGACTGGCCCTCTGGGCTGTTAACACCGGCCACAGCTGCTCAGAGAACTTGTCTCCTTGCTTTGGGGGAGGGTTGACATTTTTATTAAACTAAAAAAGAATTTTTTTCTGAATCTTATCTGAGGTCATACCACCACTTTTACCATTTTTATTTGAATTCGAATTCAGGTTTATCTAAACTTAGGCAAATGGAAAAGTGTGTGGAAGAGGGTAGGAGGGGACAAGGTGAGCCTGCTTTTCCCAATAATGGGAAAATGAATTAGACTAGACAGGCGATGTCAGAGAACAGAATGCCTTGCCTTTGGTCTGCTTTTTAAATATACTTTATGATCCCAAATTTTACAGAAAGTCTAAATCTCAAAGGTTTCTATGTTTTTTTAAACGGTCACACAAATATGTGACATACACCATGTACATAGATCACAGAGCCCACTATAGTTTTTTAAATGAGCCACATTTACGTGGGAGAAGAGGAGTTTCCCCCCCATTATAATATTGTGAATGTAAAGAGATTAGTTCACAGTGAGAATGTACAGTAGGCTCCCGTAAGGGTGACAGGATTTTATGCAGAATGACTTTGAAAACCAAAATTGATCATTAGATTTATAAAAAAAATTGATTTCCTTATATTAAGTAGTGCTAAGAAGCATTATTTGTCCCCAGAGCGAGGCATTTGAGATAGAGGGGGAAAAGCAAAAAAAAAAAAAAAAAAAAAAGTGATTACATCATCCTCCCCTTCCAGCAGTATTAGGATTGAAGATGGGTTCATCAGTGAAATATTTTGCATAGATAAATATACCTCTACTCTGCATTCTGATCTGTAGCCCCCTTCTTTTTAGAAGAAGCATTTTCTTTGCCCAGTTTTGTTAGGGAGTCACATTAAAATTCTCATAATGTTGACAATTTATTATTTCTACTAATAGGCATCTGCATTCCTATGTCAAATTTCATTGTTTCTATAAAGTCTAGTTTTAACTTTGGAATGTTTGGTAGAGGAGGACATTGTGTCTCTACATTTTCTTTTAACTGTCCTTTCTAATGTGGTACATTTGTGACAGTGTTAAATTCTGGGTTTTCAGTGAATTATGGAGGACTGAAATTAAATGCCAGGAGTAGTTTGTTCTGCTTTTATTATATATGAGAGATATCTAAGGACTATAAAACACAGCTTAAGTATACCCTTTTGATACCTTTTAAGGTTTTTAAACCAAGGAATGACTGGGCTATATACCCAGATGCACTAGGAGGGGGAGAAAAAGCTCGGAGCTGCAGCATATCAGCTTTTGTCAACCTGCCAGCAGCAGAGCGTACCATGCTGCAAGGAGTAATAAACAAGGAATTAGAGAACTCGCTGCTGGAGGAGAACAGTCAAATCAAACACCTTTTTGAAAGGATGAGCATGTATATATTGCAGTTCTGTTAAATGTAGCTTCTCAGGAAGGTTGGGATTATGTTAAGGCTGGTATAGAAGAGAACTGATGAAGCAGGAGTGGTCTGGTGACATTTTTCTGACTTGATTGGCTGGGGCGTGTGATGTAATAGGTTTCAGTGCAGCCTCTTATAGGTTTTAAAATGAATTCCAAGACACCATTACAAAGAAAGCCGGACTCTTTTCTTATAACTGAGCTCAGCCAAGGAAACTCTTGCACAAATGTACAATACTGTTTGGAATATGGAAGACCTGGATTTAGAATATGCCAAGACAGATATAAATTGTGGCACAGACTTGATGTTTTATATAGAAATGGATCCACCAGGTAATATTGCGGCATTATTGTAGAGAGCTAGTTAATTTCGTGGCTTTTTAATTTTTTGAAAGCTACTGTAAAATATCCTTTTTAGATTTCTGTTTTTATTAATTTATCTCATTGATAAAAATTAGTTTGTTCATGGCTTAAAAATTAGATTGTTTGACTGCCTGTGGAAGCAAGCAGCTCAGGCTGTGTGTGATAAATGCTTATTCTTACTTGAACGGATATGAATTGAACTCCAGTTTTTCACTGGTGTCTTTTGTTAATCAAGATCCTTCCCTGGATGAGTTATATTGTGGTTTATTGTCCCTGTAATTAAAACGATGCCTCCTTTGTGCTGCTTTTCTCTGTTGCCAGTGGATGAGAACAGTGTGGCACTTTGCAGTGATAACACTTGGTACTTTAGAAAGCATGTAAAATGTAGCAGTGATTACAACTCAGTTCTCTAGATGTTGAGACGTTGCTTGCTCTCTCTTATATTAAGATATTATAATGAAAAAAGAAGTTGACTTTCCATTATTGAGTGTTGGTCTTTGTAAAATATTCTTGGTAGATACCTGAAATCATTTTTGCATAAGTTAAAATAGTAACAGTGCTTTAAAACTTATGACAGGATTTATCTAAAAATCCTAGATTTATATTTTTTCCTAAGTTGTTTTATTCCAATGTTAGCTCTCCCCCCATTTAAGATATTCAGAAATATTGCAGTCTTTTATTTGTCACCAATTTGTATATATGAATACTGATTTGACATTGAGGAAGGGAGATATGATTTTTAATCAGACCTGGCATATAGAGCATAATTTATCCAACAGAATATTAACATGAATACTAAAGAGATTTAGGGCACATATGAGTTTCTTAAAGTGGCTTTTTGCAGAACAGTGCCTGAAATACTAAGATTAGAGAAACCCACTTCCTCCTCTTAAAACATAGTGCTGTAGATGAGCCTTTTTATTACTGCAACAGCATTTGTGGAGGACATAGACCAAATTTGTCTTTCATAATTAAATAAGAGGATATTAAAGCCAAGTCATGTTATTCCTGCTACTCATATGTTCATAGTTTCTTTGGATGGATTTGACCAGGCATGAAACTTTAATATGTCTAGAATCTAGAAGTACCAAATGTCATGACTCTGGATCTACTTTGAAATTTATTCACATGGCCAGCCCAATTTATTTGTTAGTTTCTAAGGCGCTCTCTCTTCTCCTTTTCAGTTTCGTTTCTTTTTGAGCTGTGCTCTGAAAGTTTTTTTTAAGAAAAGTATCTTCCATGTTGCATGGAATTGTGAATTAATGCTATATATTTCAGTTACTGTAATTTTTCTTTTTTTTAAAGTAAAAGTATTCATCTAAAGAAATTTAGTTCTAACGTAGTTGGGATTGCAAACAACTTTTTCTTTTTCATCTGCAGCACTGCCTCCTAAACCACCAAAACCCACTACTGTAACCAACAACGGTATGAATAACAATATGTCCTTACAAGATGCTGAATGGTACTGGGGAGATATCTCAAGGTAAGCCTACAGAAACTTCGTTTTCACTAGATACAGAGAGTTTTAGATTAAGAGAAAGAAAAGCACCAGCTTGCTAAGTTCCATTTTTAGGATGTCATCCAATGTAAGCATGAAGCATAGTTGGTTCTCTTCCAAAGACGACCAGAAAAAGTCACTGAGCACTGGAGGACTGTGGGTGCTGGATGCCACAGGAAATTAAATACCTGGGAAGTTTCATTATTGACAGAGATGTCAGTGAAGCACCAGGGTGAAGTGGCACTGCCTAAGAACAGAGTGTGAAGGCACTCTCTCTATTAAGCACAACTCTGAGAATTCTTGTCTTAAACACAGTAAGAAAACAATGCCATTTTATGTCAGCTTTGAGAAGGGGGAGTAAGGCTGGAGAAACCTTTTTGAGATCATGAGTTTCTGTGCTAATTTGTCAGATTGTAATGTTGGCTTGAAAAAATAAAAACTTAGTTCCACAGATAAACCAATAGTGAAAGTGATATGCGCCTGTTTGTAATGAGACTGCAATTGCTAACATTTCTATTTAAACAAATTATTAGTAAGCTCTTATTACTAAGCCCTGAAAATGCAATTATTTAAGTCTATGTGGGCAAGAGGAATATGGGCACTCACTGTACTTTCCACTTATTTTGCTGTCAACCTAAAACTGCTCTAAAAAATAGTCTGTTTAAACCTATAGTCACTAAACCTCAGGGTGAGCATTGTCCTGCATTTTTATTTCAGGGAAGAAGTGAATGAAAAACTTCGAGATACAGCAGATGGGACCTTTTTGGTACGAGATGCGTCTACTAAAATGCATGGCGATTATACTCTTACACTAAGGTAAGCCAGGAAATAGAGCTGAAATTAGGGTGTTTGGGCTGATGTTAAAACATATTTTTTTATTAGAAAATGTTAACACATTTATTTTTATATTGTTTTTACAGGAAAGGGGGAAATAACAAATTAATCAAAATATTTCATCGAGATGGAAAATATGGCTTCTCTGACCCATTAACCTTCAATTCTGTGGTTGAACTAATAAACCACTACCGGAATGAATCTCTAGCTCAGTATAATCCCAAATTGGATGTGAAATTGCTTTATCCAGTATCCAAATACCAACAGGTAATAAAAACTGAATTATCCAGTTATGATATTTAGACAAGATACTTTCAATGCTTAGAGAACATTTGAAAAAGATGAATTACATATAATCAAGTCTAAAAAACTTTATACTTATGATCACATAATTGCAGTTTTAAAGATGCTTCCATGTCAGGTATTTTGTTAAACAATTCTTAAGTACCTTATCTATTGAATTTATTTTTTCCCTCTGATTTTTAATCTTTCTAGGATCAAGTTGTCAAAGAAGATAATATTGAAGCTGTAGGGAAAAAATTACATGAATATAACACTCAGTTTCAAGAAAAAAGTCGGGAATATGATAGGTTATATGAAGAATATACCCGTACATCCCAGGTGAGTTTTCTGTGAAAATCAGATTAAAAGTTTAGAACTCTTAGTTTTTAAAAGACTAACATGGAAAAAAGAATTTAAAAGATTGAGAGTTTTTATGAATGCAGTGGGGGCAAGATCATTTATTTCTGAATCATTGTTGATTATTTTAGCATAATATATATAGCTGAACCTTTTAACCAAAAATTGTAAGTATCAGAATAATTAAGTTCACATGATAACCGAAGCAGTCACTGAGTTTCAAGTTGATTTAGTTACTGATAGAAGGATCCTGTTTAGATTGGAAGTTAGTAATAACTGGAAGTTTCACATACTTCTCTAATCCCTGAAATGGAGATTTAGCAATTAACATATATCCCGCCATGAAAAGGAGGGGCTACATTTACTGCCATATTTTTCTAGACCATTACTCTTTGCTGATCATTCGTGTATCTGGAAATGCCAGTGGGAGTAGAGGACAACAGGGATGCTATAAACTACAGTAGCTTTTAAGAAGACAAAAACTGGAGGAAATTGCCAAGAAATCATTCTTCATAGATTGAGAAAATTCTCCAGAGGAAATATTTGTTTCTGGGATACTATTTTAATGGGTTTTATGAATTCAAGTCCCATCCTGCTAATAATACAGATCAAATGTCCTGGTAGTGTCTTGCAGTAAGAAATTATTCTATGAATGGTGTGACATTATCTTTTTAAAATTATGTTGCAGGAAATCCAAATGAAAAGGACAGCTATTGAAGCATTTAATGAAACCATAAAAATATTTGAAGAGCAGTGCCAGACCCAAGAGCGGTACAGCAAAGAATACATAGAAAAGTTTAAACGTGAAGGGAATGAGAAAGAAATACAAAGGTGAACCATGAGTGTTTCCCTTGTTCTTGAGCTAGAGATAACCAAAATCCTCTAAAACCATTTAAAGATGATCTTGCTTTCTGTGCTTTGAATGATTTAAAAATGACAGGAAGAGAAGCCACGCTTCACCTAAGGAAAACTGCTGGGAAATCATAGTGAAACTTTTTATCAACTTTGGGGACCGTTCATGATGTACCCAGGTAATAACAAATGCATTTCTCTTGCCTGCAGGATTATGCATAATTATGATAAGTTGAAGTCTCGAATCAGTGAAATTATTGACAGTAGAAGAAGATTGGAAGAAGACTTGAAGAAGCAGGCGGCTGAGTATAGAGAAATTGACAAACGTATGAACAGCATTAAACCAGACCTTATCCAGCTGAGAAAGACAAGAGACCAATACTTGATGTAAGTACTTGAAATGGAACCCTATACATGAACAATTGGTGATTGTTACAGTTCAGGATGAGCTAATGCGTTTTCTTTTTAAAACTGTTTTTCAGGTGGTTAACTCAAAAAGGTGTTCGGCAAAAGAAGTTAAATGAGTGGCTGGGCAATGAAAACACTGAAGAGTAAGTAGTTACTAAAGATGTGATAGCAGAAGATTTTTCTCATTTTAGGAAAATGCATGACTTGCTTTGTTTTTAGAACAAGTGAGGAATTTTACTGAGTTTGGAACATCTTGTAGGAGAAAATGTATAAACTCAGTGCCATTATCCAGAATTTTAAAAAAAGAAAGCTTAGCTAAGGAGGACTAGGATTTATTTTTACTCATAATGCTGTGAAACAACTCTGTGTCTGTAATGATGTCCATGAACATCTGAAAAATCCCAAGATATTTTTGGAACAATCAGAGACAAAATAATTATGCTTTATGCTTAATATATTTTAAAGCTTAAGTATATACAGTGTTTGAATTATTCAAAAACTGGCAATCTTCCTAGTCAATTTCCTGATCTAAACTGGATCAACAAGATTGTTTTAATACCTTTCACTCTGTCCAGGTACCTGAGTGTGGTTGCTTGAAAACAGAAATAGTACAACTGATTGCTAACTCTTTGTCCTGGGAGGTTGCACTGGAGGCTGAATACCAGGAGAGGAAAATTCAGGGCAGGCATGTGATGGCCAGTCTGACTGGCTTTGTAGGGGACGGACAGGAGCCAGGAGGGAATTGAGGGAGGTATGCCTAGGGAAGGCAGCAAGGCAGACTGATGGCTCCTGCTCTTGATTTAGAAACTTTCTCTCCTGTTTGCCTAGCCAATATTCGTTGGTGGAAGATGATGAAGATTTGCCCCATCATGATGAGAAGACGTGGAATGTCGGAAGCAGCAACAGAAACAAAGCTGAAAACCTGTTGCGAGGGAAGCGAGATGGCACTTTTCTTGTCCGGGAGAGCAGTAAACAGGGCTGCTACGCCTGCTCTGTAGTGTATGTATCTCCAGCAAACTTTTCTTTACAACAGCTTGTGAAGAGATGTTTCATTCGCTCATTGAGTTTTGGAGGCAAAGATTGGAAATAGTTTTAGTCTTGACTAAGCTTACAGTACATAATGTAGAAGAGCAAATAAAGCAAACATGCCATTTTAAAGTCTAGCCAGAAGTAGATGTTAATACAGTGTAATAGAAACCTGTCTAGTTGGAAGACGAGGGTTTGGATTCCAATTCAGTGCTAATTATCATGAGAAGTTGCTAAGTCTTTTTCTCCTCTTTAAAATGGAAGTGGCAATGCCTGCCTTTTTTGCCTCTCAGGGCTATAATAGTTAGAATCTGAGGTAATTTACATTGAGAACATAACCCACAGGAAAAATACTCATCAGGAACAGGTCAAAAAGAGAAGATTCTGATCATTATCCTTGAGCTGTGTACACACACATTGGATCATTGACATCACCATTTCTGAGAAGTAAATGTCCTCTCATAGGGAATGGTTCTAAAAGTATGTTATACTCCATGATCACCTTTCATTGAATGAGAGAAATATTCCTACAGCAAAGAAGGCTACTTTGGTCCTTACTTTGCGCAAGGGCACATGCAGAGATGGAGAGTTGTACAGCCAGAAGGAAGGAATCCTACGAATAATCATTAGGGAGTAATAGTAATACTGCTTGTCATGGAGCAGTGCCGATAGTTGTCCTCATAATGGCTGGAAGCTACCATTTGTTGCATGCTTACTGCATGCCAGACCGTCTCTCAAGCATATTGCAGGCATGGTCTCCTTTCTCAAAGTAACTGTATTACATTTTACTATTGTCGTCCCTTTAAACCATTAAAAAAATGAAAATACAGTAGGTCAGTGAAGCTGGGTTACCTACCCAAGGTACTCGGCCAAATGTCTGCAGTGTGACAGGGCCAAGAGTCTACAGTAACCTAGGACCCTTTCACCAAGTTGAGGCTGGCCTGCATAGAGTAGTACTGCACAGTGATGCATTTTATAAAAACGCCCTGTAGAGTTGTGAATTGCCTTGGACAAGCTCAAAAGACAGTTTTTCCTTCTCTCCTCTCTAGGGTGGATGGCGAAGTAAAGCATTGTGTCATAAACAAAACAGCGACTGGCTATGGCTTTGCCGAGCCCTATAACTTGTACAGCTCTCTGAAAGAACTGGTGCTACATTACCAACACACCTCCCTTGTTCAGCACAACGACTCCCTCAACGTCACACTAGCCTACCCAGTATATGCACAGCAGAGGCGATGAAGCGCTTACTCTCTGATCCTTCTCCTGAAGTTCAGCCACCCTGAGGCCTCTGGAAAGCAAAGGGCTCCTCTCCAGTCTGATCTGTGAATTGAGCTGCAGAAACGAAGCCATCTATCTGCAGATGGGACTAGAGCTTTCTTTCACAAAAAAAGAAGTAGGGGAAGACATGCAGCCTAGGGCTGTGTGATGACCACACGTTTCTAAGCTGGAGTGCTTATCCTTTCTTTCTTTTTCTTTTTTTTCTTTGGTTTAATTTAAAGCCACAACCACAAAGAGAAAAAGAAATGCAAAAATCTCTGCCTGCAGGGACAAAGAGGCCTTTAACCATGGTGCTTGTTAATGCTTTCTGAAGCTTTACCAGCTGAAAGTTGGGACACGGGAGACCAGAGGAGAGAGAGGCAGAAGAACCCTGGCCTGAGATAGTTCAGTCCAGCCTGGTTTAGCCTGGATGTTGCTGTGCACGGTGGAGCCAGACACGTCGCACTGTGGATTATTTCATTTTCTAACAAATGAATGATATGTAGCAGAAAGGCACTTCCACTCGCAAGGGACACTTTGGGAGAATGTCAGTTCACGTATGTTCAGAAGAAATTGTGTCATAGAAAGTGCCAGAAAGTGTTTAAACTTGTCAAAAAAACAAAAACCCAGCAACAGAAAGATGGAGTTTGGAAAAGACTTAAAATGACATTCAGTATATAAAATATGTACATAATATTGGATGACTAACTATCAAATAGATGGATTTGTATCAATACCAAATAGCTTCTGTTTTGTTTTGCTGAAGGCTAAATTCACAGTGCTATGCAATTCTTAATTTTCATTAAGTTGTTATTTCAGTTTTAAATGTACCTACCTTCAGAATAAGCTTCCCCACCCCAGTTTTTGTTGCTTGAAAATATTGTCCCGGATATTTTTGTTAATATTCATTTTTGTTATCCTTTTTTTAAAAGAAGTGTACAGGATGCCAGTAAAAAAAAAAAAAATGGCTTCAGAATTAAAACTATGAACTATTTTACAGTTTTTCTTGTACAGAGTCCTTGGCTGTTAGCCCAAGGTTAAAAAGTTCCTAACAGATTTTTTTGGACTGTTTTGTTGGGCAGTGCCTGATAAGCTTCAAAGCTGCTTTATTCAATAAAAAAAGAAATGAAAAAGATATATGAATATGACAAAGTATTGCTGAGTCCAACAATGTTGATTTCAGACTCAAAATACGGTACCTGGCAATGTTTATTTCATAAAGAATTGTGAACTTCTTGAATCTAGGGAGGGGGATGTAGTGAAGGGATGTATCAGGTGGGGTGGTGGGAGGGGAGGCAAAGTTGTATGCACTTTCTCTTTCTCATGATTTAGAGAGATGAATAACTGCAAAGTGAAGTTGCTTCTTCTACTTCAGTCTTTTCTCACTTTGATTTGCTAGTTGTTATCAATTAATTAATGACAATTACAAATCTACTGTAACTCTAACACAGTGTGGCTGGTCAGGTATTTCAGTTCTTATGAAGGAAATGCCGAGTTTGTTTAGAACACTGGTTTAAAGGGATAATCTCTGTCACGTTAGACTCCATTACGACCAGCAGATACTCATCTTAGGAAAAGCATGATCTGAAATAATACTTTTAGTGGGATGTTGGTTACTTTCCTAGCTTTCCATTTGGTTTAGAACATAAAGCAAATAGACACAATCGTACTGTCACTGCTCTGGGCTGTGGAGCTTGCTCACATCATGGCCATTGCAGGAACCCAAGGCAGTCCTTATTCATCCAAATCACTGTATGTGCTTCACCACGGAGAAAAGGAAGCATAATCTTTCCAGTTTAGGGCAAGAGAGAGCAGCGTCTCTCCCTGATTTAGATAGGCAAAAGCTGGTATGTTCAGTAGGAGCTGTACATGTGTTGGAATAAAGACTAATTAGTGACCCTAATCATGCTCACTACCCTAGCAGGTTAAATAAAATCCTGCAATTTCAAATTTCCCTTTCTCCATATTAGATGTACCCACAGCTATGTTTCTGTTCAAGTACTAGGGTGAGGGTTTTCTGTTACTTTGTTTTTTAATGTTGTTCCTTTTGAAAGGATCAGTCTTGCAGCTGAGTGAATCATCTGTAGAATGTATTATTATTTTTCCTCTTTACATGAAGTTACTCATACTTAAGCAAAAGTCAGTCTTACAGCAAGACAGTCCTCAAACTTGACTTTCCTGATCTGACCATCTCCCTCTCATCGCCAGACAACTGACGATTTCCCTGGTTTTAGTCTGTGTCTCTGCTCTAAAATTATTGTGGTGATACCCTTCCAGATCACACAGAAGTCTAACAGTTAATTAGTGGATAGTTTTTAAACTAGGTTTGTGGGTATTTTTTTTGGGGGGGGGTAGCAAATGTATGCTATTACATACAAATAAGTTTTCTAAAATACAAGATCTGGGATTGAATATTTTTATTAAAAGCTACAGTTTTGTGAATGTTTTTGCGTCAACATTCTTTGCAAGAGGACATGGTATTTAGGCAGTTGCCTTATTTTTGCATCTCACAAACGTAAGTGCAATAGATCTTTCATTGAACAGCAAAGTAGGATCCATCATTCCATACGACTGAGTTACACCAGACCTAGTCTGCCCAATGCCTTGGTTGCAGCGTAGCTTGCCCACAGCATTTGTCATTTTAGATATTTGGCCAGCCGGGCACTCTGGGTTTTATCAGACAGCCTCCTAACAACACCGTATGAACGGCTGAGTATGAATAGACACAGCAGAGGCACTCCTGATACGTGATTTTATCCATGCATCAGTTTTTCCACCCAGTGTAGCATCCTGAAGATAAAGCCAGAAGCTAAGCTGCAGTGAGGCTGTGATAGGGCATAGAAGTGGGAGCATTGGAACCTCACGTTACATACACGAGATCATAACCACGTGAAAAGGCAAAAAGCATGTGTTTGCAACATCTGACAACTTCACGGCCTTTGATATATGTATATATGTATATGTGCATGGACTGTGTTTCCAGTACACCTTTCAGCCAAAACAGATCCACAGTAGTTGAGTTCAAGTACATAACAAGCAAATGTCTAGTACAATTCTTATATATGTGTATGGGCTTTTTTCCCTTTGAAGTTGCTTTGTTTTGTCTTACAAAGATGAAAATTGTTTGCAAGTGAAGTGAGAAGTTTGTATTTCTTTGGCTTTTTTGTGTTTTTAAAAGCTACGCCTTTTAGGGAGCTGGTCTGGATGACTTGCTTAGCTTGGAAATCCTTGTTCTTAGTGTGTCGAGTCAAAATGTGTTTATGTGAGCTGTCACTGTGGGGAACCAATTGCTTTGTCATATAACTGGTTATGAACTGGTAACATGTTTGGGAAGTCCTACTGATGTTCCTCTGAAAGAAAAGTTCTGCTGGTTTTAACAACTGTGCTTTTGCTATGCATGGTATCCAGGTTAGTTAAAAAGCAGACCCTGAGATCTGTTTTCAGTTTAGAGTCATTTCAGAAAGGGGCAGTTTAAAGCACAATGTCTCACATGGGACAAAGTTCCAAAATGCTAAATTCTTATTTTTTAAAAATCTAGTTCTATAAAATATTGGTATTATGGGTGGGGAGGAAATGGAATTGAGTCAATTAGAATGACTATCCAACTTAACATGAAACTTGTCACCATGAGATAGCATTAGCTGCCCAGGATGCTGCTATATATATATATATATACATATATATATATATATATTAAAAAAAAAAGCAAAACAAAAAAACTCATTTATACCTGTGTATTTTTTAAAGCTACAATCTGTTCAATGTTTTTACAAATCTGTTTATATGACATTGTTAAAATAAAGTTGGTCTTTTGACGAGAGGGAGGATGTCATGGTCAGTTGTAATTTTGCCTTCACAAGGCAACTGGGGTGGGGGGTGGGGGGTAGTGTGCCTCCTTGACATTTTGTTCAAGTTATAGATTCAATGGAGCTACGTCTTGTTTTCAGTTGCTTTAATGCATTGTATTAGATCTTCAAACAGAATAAAGGTTGTTTTGAAACTTAACTTTTGGGTTGAAATTTCACCTGTCACCTAAGAAATCTTTCTAAAACAGTTCTCCATCTTTTGGCTTATAAATGTTGCTGCTATTTCTATTGTCTCCTACCCACCCTCTTTGATTGCTATTACAGCATTTCATTTTTTGTAAAGTGAAAAGGACATTGGTCACATATAAGTAACATTGACCTGTTGTTCATAATTTCACCATCTTAAATGAGGAAATACCTCTGGGTGATGTCCTTTCAAAGCATGTTCTTGCTATAGGAAAACAAGAATGCCCATCATCCCTCAATTCTTCTCCCCTCCTCCGCATTCATCCCTAAACCTTGAGAATCATCAAATTGTGACTGTTGTGCAGTCTGCATATTTTGAACACTCAGAACAGGGACGGTAAGTAGAGGAATGATACGGGGCTGTAGACAGGGAGCTAAGCTACAGTGAGGGCCTAGACCTGAAGACACGGTCTGGTAACAGAGGGGAGAGGGACGTCAAATAATTACTGTCAGGGCAATAATCACTAATATTTTTCAGTATGGCGGTAGCTCCAAGACTGATTTTCTGCTTTCCACTCGCTCTGTTTGGTACCACCACAGAGAACTATATTCCCTGGATCTTTTGCCCTTGGCTTAGGTGTCTCACCCTAGGCTCTTGCTCCTGCCAGACAGACCCTCATTTTCAAATCTGTGCAAACCCCCTCTGTTTGAGCTCTCAGGAGAAGGCTCTAGAAACATTGCTTCCTCCCATTTTTACTGTAGCCCAAAAAGCGGTTGCAACTTTATGCTGTTGCTAAATCTCTGGATTCCCTCGCCCCCATTTGGTTTCTGAGCCCTTCCCTCCCCCAAGTAATCATTCTTATCATTTAATTATTCCTGTAAAAGCTAGGGTAATGTTTCTCCATCACCACCACCCCCCGCCCCCCCTCCAACTGGTCTCTGACATATCAAGGGATTATTGTCTATTAAACTCTTTATATGTCCTACTCTTTCCACAATTATGCAGGTAAGACAATGATATTCCCATTATTTACATGAGAAAACAAGCATAGCTGTGAAAAGACTTGCTCAAGATCATGCAGCATATGACAGCAGAACTGAACCCATAGGCTTCTCACTCAAGCCAGAGCTCTTTGCCCCTGTGCTGGCATGTAACAGCTTTTCAATGGAAAATGCACAAGAGAATGCAAAGAAAAAGTTCACTGGTAACTTTTTGCTGGGGAGGTAACCATGTGGCTTTCAATTAGTAGACAATGCACAAGTGGCCAATGATGAATGGCAGGAAATAGCCTGGGCTTGCTTTAAACCAGTGGTTCCCAAAATGTGGTTCTCAGGCTAACAGCATTCACATTAGCATCACCTGGAAACCTGTTAGAAATACAAATTCACAGGCCCTACCCCTGACCTACTAACTCTGAGACTGGAGCCCAGCAATCTGTTTCAACAAGTGCTCTGAGTGATTTTAATGTATACTAAAGTTTGAAGATCACGACTTTAGATCACCTGCTTACTGAAACACTACTTCTAGTATTTTAACTAAAAACCATTACCATTAATGAGTGGAGTGATATGTTACTTTATAATTTATGTTCACCATATAGACCATAGAAAAAATAAAGTAGATTGATTTGCCGTTTAGGAGACCCAGCCTGGTCTTTTTATCTGTCTTTAAACAGCTGTGGGAACTGGGCCAATTCAAGGCACCTTCCAGGCCTCCAACTTCTTATCTGTGACATAAAGGTCTGGGCCTCTGGGACTCTTCTAGAGCATGTGCTGTGATTACGTAAGCTGAATGAAGCTTCTCAGTCCCTCAATTCCTCATTTACAACTTGACCACCAATTTTAACCCACAACTGCTGGTCCTGTATGTTGCCAGTGACTAGGGCCAAGTGAAAGCATGCCCAGAATTGGGGTATGCTTTTGTTGCTGACATCTTCAATGTGATACTTGAGGTGAATCTAAATTGGCAGCCAAGTTCTCAACTGTGGAAAGGAGTGTATTTGGAAATGACACTCTGTCCATCTACCTAGAGCATGAAGCGCTAAGAGATTGTGGCCTACCAAACACTCTGAGGCACGGTGGGAAGCAGAGACATAGAGAATTTAAGAAATCTCTTTTTTCCAAACTTGTCCCTTAAAAACTCTTTAAAAATACAAATCAGTTGCAATATCTTAAATAGATAGAATTGATTGTTCACTATCCAAACTTCAGATTATCTTCTCAAAAGATAGCACTCTCTGTAACCTCCAGTTTGGAACTGATGTCATAAATCAACTCAACAGAAAACCGCTGAGATGCTTTGGGGGAGGGGGTGTGTGGAGGATAAATGAGTAATCACCAACATGCTAATCTGCATTTTGCTTTCCAGAAGGAAATGAGAAATTCCCTTCTCTCTGTAGCACTCAATCATAACAGCATGACCTCAGGCTTAACTTGTTAAGTAAAATATTCTAAATCTATACCTGTCCTGACAGGTGTAAAGGTTTGGCCTATAATATGAGAACAGGAGAGTCAACCTCTAACCACCACCACTAATCACATTAGGAAGAAAGTTACAAGAGAGTTCTGTTCATCACCGCGACTGCTCATTAGAATTATACTTGTGACTGTAAAATATACCATACGTTGTACGACCAGCTCACTGGAACCAATTTATTTATGGAGCCCTCATTTCAGAGCTCCACGATTTATAGTCCAGCCCTCACAAACTAAAAAATATGGATAACTTCATCACAATGGAGACGATGTGCTGATCACTTTATGCCAAATTTACTGTCCTCTAACAGAGGCCCAGTGCCATATAACTTAAAACTATTTAAAATAGTTTTGTTGATAGTGGTGATGATCTGTTTCTTTGGACCTGCAAGGATAAGACATCCGAAGAAATGTCTAACATATTTAGAGCTTGATTGAGTACCTACTATTTGCCGGACACTGTATTTCCCTCTGTAGGTCCAGTGATGAGACAGGTGAAATCAAAGATTACAGTCTGCTGGTGAAACCAACTCAAACAACTGCCCTCTATCATAAGAGATAGAGAGGAATGAACACTGAGTCTCATGTAGGCCTGCGTGAGGAGCTACGCAAAGCTTCAGAGAGCAGCTGACCTTTCCCATGCTTCCCAGTCTAGAAAAACAGGCCCATATACTCCTGGTGGTTGCTCCTCCCACCAGCCTTCATGGAAGCTGGTTCTATTGAGACTAGACCATTGTACTTCTTTAATATAATCACTTTTCAGGTGACACATTTGGTTTTTCAATACTGTCAAAGGCAGTAGCTCCATTGTAAGTTCTCTGGAGTTGAATGTTCCCATGCTGCAGGTGGATCAGACAGCTGACATCACACACCTCAGCTTCAGGCATGCCACTTTTCTCCCTGGCCAGGGACAGATGCCAGGGCTTCACCTGGCTCTTTGCCTTGGCACATTAGATGTGATCTGCATGCAACTGTGCCTTTTCCTTTTATTTTAGATGAGAAATTCTCAACCCTAGCTGAACATTAGAATCACCTGGGTATCAATTTAATAGAAAACCTGACTTATTGGAGTCTCTAGGGGTGAGGATTAAATAAAATGCACAGAATGCACTTGCAACACGGCTGGCATTTAATAAATGGGAAGCAATATATATGGCTGTTAGTAAGTCTTGCCTCTTAAGGTTAGATTCCCCAAAACTATCGCTTTCAATTTACTGTAGTTCTTAGTATAGGGCTGGCTGGACATATGGTAAACCACCCAAAATCTATTAAGATATTTCTATTTATTCATATCTGTACCTACTTCCAGAAAGTATTTACATTTTATTGGCTCTTAGGTACACAGCATTGATTTACTCATCAACCAATGGACTAAAAATCACCGATTTATGCATGGCTGGCTGTTCTATTATTCTGAAATATCATATAGCATTAAATACAAGTATGACAAAATAAAAAAGTAACCCCCGTAAAATAGACAAAAAACAAGTATAAAGGAAGAAAGGAAGGGAGATATTATTGAAAATAAAAACAAATTGTGTCTAAGGAAACTTCCAATAATTGAAGGAGAACAAAGCTTCCTATTAGCCAGGCAAAAAATGAGCCACACAATGGTTTCATAGTTCCAGTGCTCTAGGAGGAGGAACTTGTCAGTTCAGTGTGAACTAAACGATCCTCTTGCCCTGACAGTTGAGAGGAATCTGTAAAGGGACCTCTGTAAGTGGTAGTGCCTCTTACACAATGTTCAAATAGAAATGGTTCTTCAGTTATATTCTCCATATGGCACTTTCTTATTCAGTCTGTGGCAGAAACAGAATATTGTTCTAGAAAGGAGGTTCTGTGGCTTTGGCTCCAGAACTCTGCTCGAGGTGCATTTCGTCTGTTTCCCAGCACTCTTTGGGCTGCACCCACTTCAATACGCCTAAGAAAGCTGCCCTGCAAGTTGTACAGAAGGAAAGGCCAACAAAATCAGGGCCGCTGCTTATTTGCTAGACTGTTCCAGGCCAGCACCTCAGTGGTGACTCTGTTTTCGGGAAGTCCTTGTGACATCTCAGGCAGTGCCAAGTCTCCAAGCTGTGGGGGACTGAACACTCTCTTAGCCAGACAGCAGCTATGTCTGGTCTAGAGCCCAGCATCATGTGGCACTATGTTTCGTTCATCATTTTCCCCACAGAATATACTAGTTCTAGTTCATTTTACTATTTTTAAAATTTTATCTCCCAAAGATAGATTCCAATGATACATTTTAATAACATCCCATGAAACTGGAAGTTCAAGTTTTCTGGCTTTTTCCCAAGAAGAAGTGTTATAAATATATGGAACTTTTGAGGAATTTCTGCAAAAGTCTGTAATCACAGCAGAATGCAAGAAGTTTTAACCAGCCTATAATATATAAGGGAAAGTAGCTCTGACAGTTGGCTGTAAATTATTAGCAGAACTGCACAGTGTATTCTCCTACATCTCCTTAGTTTAGAGAAATTGAGGCTAGGGCTAAGGGTGAGCCAGCAAGGGCACACTGGAAAACGTTCAATCATTAGCTCTTCTGCCTGTCACTGAACACAGAGTTGGGAGGAGGTGCACAGTAGCACACCAATATAATATTGCCACCATCCAGATGCAATCGATGAAAAATAATCTCCAGTGTTGATAATAAAGTAAAACAATTTGAAAGTAATGAGTTTTTAGTATTTTATTGTATGCTTATGATTTAATTTTTAATGATGCCTATAATTTATGTGATATTAAGCTTGTATCATTCAATATTTAATAACAGCTGTGTATAAAAACCAGCTTACAAAATACAGAGAGCAAGAGAAAAGAGTTGAGCATGGTAAGTAAAGAGATGACCTAGAGAATAGACTGAAAAGATCTAATACATGTACAGTAGGAATTCAAGTGAGAACTGAGCAGGTGAAGAAGTACAAATCAAAGAACTGATAGAAGAAAATTTTCTTGAGCTAAATAAGGATTAAACCTACAGATATCAAGGCCCCACTGAGTAGTGTAAAATAGTGACTCAAATTGCTTGGTAACTTTTCTTAGGGTTCAAGAAAAAAAATTATAAGTAATCAAAAACAGGTTACTACTAAAAAAAAAATTTTTTTAATTTAATTTTATTTTTTTTGAGACGAAGTTTCACTCTTGTTACCCAGGCTGGAGTGCAATGGTGTGATCTCGGTTCACCACAACCTCCACCTCCTGGATTCAGGCAATTCTCCTGCCTCAGCCTCCTGAGTAGCTGGTATTACAGGCACTCGCCACCATGCCCAGCTAATTTTTTGTATTTTTAGTAGAGATGGGGTTTCACCATGTTGACCAGGATGGTCTTGATCTCTTGACCTCATGATCCACCCGCCTTGGCCTCCCAAAGTGCTGGGATTACAGGTGTGAACCACTGCGCCTGGCCAAAAAAATTTTTTTAAAGCTAAGTAAAGTGGCATGTACCTATAGTCCCAGCTCCTTGGGAGACTAAGGTGGGTAGATCACTTGAGCCCAGGAGTCCAAGTCTAGCCTGGGCAACAGAGCAAGACCCCCATCTCTTAAAACTTAAAAAAGAAAGGTTAATAATGACTTTCCTTTATAGCACTTACTGACAGAAAAAGGACTGTGACAACAGCTATTTGATAAGCTAAATAATTGTTTATATTTGGAGGCAACAAAAATTTAAGACATAATGCCAAAGAGTGATCACTTTTACCTTTTCAGAGAAAAAAAACACTAAAAATCTTCCAACCAAATGAAAAGCAAATGAACACAGTATAAATAAGTTGTCTTTTAAAAATGGTAAAGAATAATAGCAGTAACAGAATACCCAAATAATAGTTTCTGAAAAATAATGAAAGACAAATTATTGAATAAGAATATCCTAAGATGGTTGTAAAAGTTCAAATTGTTCCAATAGTCCTGAGAGCTGGGAGAGAGAATGATTAATTAGGCAAGTTATGAACATTTAGGGTCAATAATGCTTCTTGGTACATTCCTTTTAATACTGAAATTAATCTAAATGATTTGTTGAATAAATAATAGTGTTAGAAGGAAACCATCAGCAATTAAAAAGTTATACATTCATATCCTATTTATTGGCATATATAAAATATATATATATTTTATAAATATATAAATCTATATTTATATATTCAAAATATATATTTATAAACAATGAAAAACATGCCTTTTATCAACATATGTATATACATCTATATATCATAGAGCATGTTTATGACAATTCTGGAAGTCTATTGGGTTCAGTTAATAAAATTACATGGTTGATTTCTTTTTGAATGTATGTTTTTCCTTAGTGAGCATGCAACACTCACAGAATTTGAAAAGTTAAAAACAAATATCTAAGGAGTGGTAAACTTTAGTTGGCGTGTCAGAAAGTCTTTTATGAGGTACCATAAATAAGTGAGGAAAAAGATTTTGAAAGGCAACCGGACTGCAGCAGGAAAAAAGGTGGGGAGGTATGCATGTGTGTATGTGCACATATGCAGCCTCAGTGGTCCAGTCACTTACCTGAGGAACCAGTAACTGTGTTAGTGTGAGGGAATTTAAGAGTTCAAGAGCACATTTAGATGATACCTTCCAGGTTTCTTCTTAACACTCTATCTTTGTCCTACCTCAAGCTTCCCTTCTAGTCCCCATCCTTTGCTGATGATAAAGACTGAGCACAAAACAAAATGGTCTTACCAAAAAGAACAGTTTCTTGTCCTTGAGTTTTCTCCAGTGTGCCTTAAAGTCCAAACTTCTTTAGAACTTGCCAAAGTCCAAGTCAGTTTACTCCAGACAATGGCAACCCTGAAACCTTCACTGAGTCTCAAGGTCATTGTTTAAAGTTTTCATCTTCTTGCCTTAACATAATTCTTGTATCTTCTGCTGGGGTTAAGGGATGGGAAAGTCATAGTGATTTTTAGCTAAAAAGTCTACTAAAGGGGCTTAAAAAAAATAACAAAATGCTGTAAGTTATTTACACACTCCGGGCAAACTGGTTTCAAAAAAACTTTCTCAAGGATCCTCCTTAACATGCAATACGGGTTTGAGAGATGACATTCCCATTTGATAGATGTAACAATTGGATTCTAGAGTCAAGCAGGCATCCTTATGGTGGCACGTAAAAATGGATATAATAATGTCTGATCACAATAATGATAGTAATAAGTACCACTCAGGCTACTGAATGCTTACTATATACTAAGCACTTCACATATGTCACCTTGTTCAATTTTTATTGCCCCCAAAGTACAGATGAGGAAGCTGAAGCTAGGTTATGCAGCAGTCTCAAAGTTATATGGCTCTTTTGTGGCAGAGCTGGGACTCAAACATAGGTCTATCTAGTGCAAGAGCCTTCTCTGGGAGGCACAATGTTCTACTGCCCCTAATTATGGAAAATGGTCCAGCCACGGGTCACATCTTAGGGATCAAGGACCTGCAACAACCTTGTCTTTAGAGGTATGGATTCAGTGACAAATTCTTGGTGTATCCACTTTGGAATGCTATTTTTCACCACATCTGCTACATTTCCATCTATTTAAGCACTCCCCATTGACCCCAGTTCCACCAACCAAGCCCTCCCATACCTCTCCAGCTCTTGCTGAATTGAGCTCACTGATCTTTCAGTCATTTACTCTCTAACACTCTCATTTGGCCTTACAGTTAGTCTTCAATGGGAATAATCAGCAAATATGAGGAAAAACCACCTAAAAGTGGCTTAAATGAACACTACTCAAAGTCTGGAGGTAGACTGTTGCTGGAATTGGTTTGGAAGTACAATAATGCCATCCAAGACTGTGGTTCCTTTTATGTTTTGCTCTGTGTATGGGATTTTCAGCCAAATGTTTCCTTCATGATCACAAGGTGACTGCCCCACTCCAGTCATCACATTTGTATTCAGGCAGGAAGGAGAAGAAGCACTGCCAGTGAGCTTTCCTTTCACACCTTTCTCTTTTATAAGGGAAAGGAAGCTTTCCCAACTGCCTCCAGCAGCCTCTACACTTCACTGACTGGACTGGTTGATGTAGTGACTCCTAGCTTCCAGTGAGGCCAGGAAAGCAAATAGCTCACTTCTTCTGCATCTATACTGGGAGGTGGGCAGGGAGAAGGTTCTGAATGCTGCTGGGCCAGACTGTCAATAGTATCTGCCACTGTTGTATTTTTCAGCTTTTTCTTTATATATATACATATATATTTGCATTTTATTTATATATTTATATATTTACATATCTATAAATATATATATAAATATATATATTTATATTTATACAAATATATATTAATATTTAATATAAATATAAATAATATAAATACAAATATATATAGTATCTGCCACTGTTGTATTTTTCAGCTTTTTCTTTATATATATATATTTATTTATATTTTATTTATATATTTATATCTACATATTTATATATATTTATGTTTATATGAATATATAAATATATATAAATATGTAGATATAAATATATAAATAAAATATAAAAATATAAATATGAATAATATAAATATAAATATATATAAAGAAAAAGCTGAAAAATACAACAGTGGCAGATACTATTGACAGTCTGGCCCAGCAGCATTCAGGACCTTCTCCCTGCCCACCTCCCAGTATAGATGCAGAAGAAGTGAGCTATTTGCTTTCCTGGCCTCACTGGAAGCTAGGAGTCACTACATCAACCAGTCCAGTCAGTGAAGTGTAGAGGCTGCTGGAGGCAGTTGGGAAAGCTTCCTTTCCCTTATAAAAGAGAAAGGTGTGAAAGGAAAGCTCACTGGCAGTGCTTCTTCTCCTTCCTGCCTGAATACAAATGTGATGACTGGAGTGGGGCAGTCACCTTGTGGTCACGAAGCAAACATTTATATAAAATATATATTTGTAGCTGGGTGTGGCGGCTCACGCCTGTAATCCCAGCACTTTGGGAGGCTGAGGTGGGTGGATCACGAGGTCAAGAGATCGAGACCATCTTGGTCAATATGGTGAAACTCAGTCTCTACTAAAAATACAAAAATTTATCTGGGCATGGTGGCACATGCCTGTAATCCCAGCTACTCAGGAGGCTGAGGCAGGAGAATTGCCTGAACCCAGGAGGCGGAGGTGGCAGTGAACTGAGATCGCACCATTGCAGTCCAGCCTAGGTAACAAGAGTGAAACTCTGTCTCAAAAAAAATATATATATAAGATATATATATATTATATATGTATAAAATATGTATATCTTTATGTACAAAATATATATATATAAGTATATACATCTTTATATTTATAAATATATTTTTTATATATTCATTATACATTTATAAATATTTTTATATATTTATATACATGTATATATACATATACATATATACACACACATATATATATATACGCACAATTGCACTTTCGCTTCTAAGGTACATGTGAAGATCATGCAGGATTGTTGCATAGGTACACACATGGCAATGTGGTTTGCTGCCTCCATCCCCCATCAGTGTATCTGGTATTTCTCCCTATGTTATCCCTCCCCAACCTCTCTACCCCCAGTTGTCCCACCCTGATTGCCCCCCCAACAGACCCCAGTGTGTGATGCTCCCCTCCCTGTGTCCATGTATTCTCATTAACACCCACCTATGAGTTAGCACATGTGGTGTTTGATTTTCTGTTCCTGTGTCAGTTTGCCGAGAATGATGGTTTCCAAGATTCATCCATGTCAGCTCTTTTTCTCTAATGCTTTATCACCCCTAGTAGACTCTTCATTGTGCCCCTCTGCCTCTCACCATTACCTCAATGTTCTGGGGCACATTATTGGTATTGTATAAATATCTGTAAAATTTAATTTAGTACAAGATACATATCCTAGAAATATAAGGAGCATTGTTTGGACACTTTATTTGATAAATTCTACAATCTTTGAGTTGTAAAGAAACATTGAGAAAAGCTCTGAGAGATTGCATCATGACTTCACTGTATTTCCCCACTGCAGAAAAAAAACTACAATGAGTGGTGCAGAAAGGAGTTTGCCGGGCCCAACACCTTTTGTTTCGGCCACCTTTTCAATCCATTTCTGGGGTGCCTGACCCCCTTACAGAGGCTGGGCAGGAAAAGGCAAAAGAAGTCAGGCTTACATTTGCTTCTTGTTGGCAAGCCTGCTTAAAGGTTTGTTGGGGTGGAAATTTTAACTATTGACTCTAACTACTTCCGTCGTATAAGAAGCAGAGTGAGAGCTCACCATGAAGCTGCTGCCTTAGAGCACCTGAAGCTTTTCTGAACCTCTTTACTAAATTCACAGCATTTCCTTGCCTCCTCACACCTATTACCTGCATTCATCCTGCTCTCCCAAATGGCCTTTAGAAAAATGCATTTTGGAGTCATACACTCAGAGAACAGAAAGAGATACTGGACCAAGAAACCACCTGAATGTCAGCCGAAGTCTTTTCCTAAGATAGTAGTTCCAATTTAAAGCAACATTCTCAGAACAGTAAGTCTAACGATGACACCTGAAGTGCAGCTTATCAAATGGCCTCTAAGATGGCTCCTAATGATTCTGATTTCTGGTATTCATGTTCCTATGTACTGTAAGGGGCTGACTTACATGGCCAAGGGAAGGCCTGCTGAGGGAAGCCTGTTATAAGTCATGAGAACACCAAAGCAGCTCTATAGAGAGGTCCACATGGTAAAGGACTGAGACTTTTTGCCAAAAGCTAGCCATCTACCTGCCACCACATGACTACACCATCTTATAAATGTATCTTCCAGCCCCAGTCAAGCCTTCAGATGACAGCCCTGGCAACCATCTTGACTGGAACCTCATGAGAGTTCTCAAACCTAAAGCACTCAGCTAAACTGCCCCCAAATTTCTGAACTAATGAACCTGTGAGATAACATATATTTGTTATTTAAAGCCACTAATATGCTCATTATCTCAGTGTTCATTATGTCAGTTGATCCTCATCAGTACCTAATATGAAGTAGAAAGAATCAGTGTAACAATCTATACTCCACGGATGAGAGCACATGGGCTCAGAGACGAAACAACATGGTCAAGATCATATTGCTAATACATGGTGGGGTCTGGCCAAGGACCCTGGTCACCTGATTTCTAGTTCGGAGTGTTTTCTACTGTGGCCCTCTGCTGTACCAGTGGGGCATAAGGAAAATGACAGAGTCTTCATTTAATTCCCTGCCCCAGAGTAATGGATCACTAGCTTAATAGACTGACACCAGCTTGGATCTCTATTCCCTCAATGGGATCAAAGATATAGTCTTTCTCTGATTATCCTTCTCTTCATAGAGGGTTTTGAAGTAACAAGGGGAAGATGATGACTCTAGATGCTTGGTCTCAGCCCACAGTTACATTTCTGGTATGTCACTCTCACCAGACCTTCCCAAGTATTTGGAGTTAAGTTTCGGATAGAAAAGAAACTTTTCTATCTGTTTTCCATAACTCCCCCTCCAATTCTTTCCCCATCAATACCTCCTCCACTTCCACAAGATCTCTGGTTTCAGGAGATAAGAACTACTATGTGGCCACTAAATTATGTTCACAGTTTAAATTCTCTGCTTAGAGAGCAGCTCTCCAGACTTTAAACGTTGACCATATTTACTCTGCACAGACTGCATCAAGGAAAGGACCACAGACATAGGAGCTTTAAGCAACCCCTTTCTTCAGGACAATAAAACAGGAATTAAGTTGGGCATGTAGGTAATAGCAAACTATTCTGGCCACCTTCCTGCAGCTGAGATCTGCCATTGTGGTAGAAAATGTCCAGCCAAAGCCTGCTGGCCAATAACAAGTCAAACCCCCCACTAGTCCACTTTTCCAGTAGGTAGGTTTGGTTTCATATTCACACACAGGAGCGGAGCAAACACCTAGAGTCAAGTAAGGTTTCAACTTTTCTAACGCACATTGCTTTGGATCATTATAAGCTGTCACAGTTGAAAAAGTTCTTAGCAGTATAACTCAACCATTGCATTTTACAGATTAAGAAACCCACGACTAAAGAGTGAAAAGCAGCACCTAGGGTTAAATGACAGAACAGGACAGTAGTGTTCACACATCACATAGCCTCACCTGCAACCTATTCACTTTGCTAATACACAACTCAGAACACTTCCTCTTCTACCATCCCTCTACCTAAAGGTCAGTTAGAGAATTGACTGCATCAGGGGTTTGGGAGTAATCTGCCCTTGGTCACTCCTTGATGGAAATCAATGTATGGCAGATGCATCTTAATGACTTAATGTAAGCCTACCTCAAGAATGACCCTATAGTCAAGAAGAACGTGTCTTTTGGGTTTTAAGTTAAGGAATCTAGGAGTGGCCAACCCAGAGATTAATTTCTTGTCTAGGAAAAACATCTGAACCTCCAACCCATCCCACAGGATGCAGGCGATAAAAGGGATTGAGGCTCCTTGTTTTAGGTCAAATGAAGGTTGTCAGGTCCAGTTTGCTAGGTGGAAGGTGCTAAGTGAAAATGCTATATAAACTGCATGATTTTTTTACAAAGATTAGTGGTTCTCCTTTGCAAATCACTCCCACTGGACCACCCTTTACATAATCCCTTCAATTAACCTTGTATCTTGTTCAC
Organism: Callithrix jacchus; assembly: GCF_049354715.1. Taxonomy (NCBI): domain Eukaryota; kingdom Metazoa; phylum Chordata; class Mammalia; order Primates; family Cebidae; genus Callithrix; species Callithrix jacchus. Next base: position 141,226,912 of record NC_133503.1, on the reverse strand, counting down.
CAGCTCCAGGTCACCTCTTCAGGCTCATGAACCTGGTGCCATTCCTATTGAACTCAATAAGGGTCTGGCATGAAAATCAGCTACAGTATTCTGGAGCAACACATACTACACACTTTTACTTAACCCCTCTGTGACTCAGTTTCTTAATCTATAAAATGGGTACAATAATAGTGTGTTGAGGCTTTAGAAGGATTAAATGAGAAAAAGATCTGTAAAGAGCCTGGCACACAGAAAACTCCCAGTAAATGTTAGCCATGCACAAGAACAGTCACAAAGAAAATTTCCTAGAGAGTAGCCAATATTCGCCATGAAGGAAGGTGGTCTTTTAGGAGGGCATTAGTCTTTCAGGAGGAACAGCAGTTCTCAAACTTTGGCCAAGTATCAGAATCACCCAGATGGTTTGCTACAGATTGATGAGTCTCACCCTCAGAGCTTAAGGTTTAGTAGATCTCAGAGTCCAAGAATCTAATTTTCTAATAAGTTCCCAGGAAACCACACATTGAGAACCTCTGATGTAGAACATTAGGAAACAGGAGAGGTGTTTTGAGACAAAACTTTGCTCTTATTGCCCAAGCCGGAATGCAATGGCGCAATCTCAGCTCACTGTAACCTCCACCTCCTGGGTTCAAGTGATTCTCCTGCCTCAGCCTCGAGGCTCTGGGATTACGGGCACCCACCACCTGGCTAATTTTTGTATTTTTAGTAGAGACCAGGTTTCAGGAGAAGCCTGTGGGCCAGCCTGGTCTCAAACCCCTGATCTCAAGTGATCCACCTGCCTTGGCCTCCCAAAGTGTTGGGATTACAGGTGTGAGCCCAGTCCATGAGAGAGTTTTGAAGACGTATCATACCATACTGCCTTACATGGGCTTCTGCCACTCAAAAATGAAGCCCTCATCAAAAGTTGAGCTGGCCATATGATGTTTCCAGATGGCTGGATCAGGCCAAGGGGAGAAGAGTCAAGGCCATTTTTAGGGGAGGATAAGAGGAAGCAGCAAACAAGTGGGAGGAAAAAAGGTGGACAGAATGAGCAAGATGGGAAACGAAAAGGAGAACTAGACCCATATGTTACATTGAATTCTCCCACACAGTGAAGAAAGCCTTTACCTTCCAAAGCACCCAGAAAAAGCAGCCCTAGGTCAGCTCTGTGACAAGGCAGACAAAAAGGAAACAGAGACTGCAGGGTCAGCGAGCTCTTCGGGCTACCCACCTATCACCAGCACTCCCTTCAAAGTAGACACAGGGCTGGGGCAGGCCCTCAGGCCCTGGCATTTCCCCATGGCTGTCTCTTGGCCTTGGCCACACCCTCCTCCACAGGCCTGCTGGACTGCCTCGGGGTGTGGCTGTGGGCACCTGCCTGAAAGAAAGGGTGCGGGAACCTCCTTTATTCCCTGCTGCCTGCTGCGAGCCCCACCCCAGGCTTGCCCACCTCAACTTACCTCAGTAGCATTTTTTTCCTAGGAAAACAGTTGAAGCAAGCCAGTCTGAATCTACGGCTTTTTGTTGAAAAGCTGTGGGGACATTTGTGGGTAATGACCAGGCCTTAGCACCAACTGACTAAGTAACTTTGGCAGGTAGGTTAGCCTCAGATGCCACATCCATAATGTGAAGTGAATAAAACCCTGCTGTTATCCCAGGGAAGGGGTATGGATCAGTGAACTGTTCAAAGAAATTCCCTCGGGATAACAGGTGTTAGTTAAATGCCAGCCATGAGTGATTCACCGCCACCTCTCCAAGAGAAGTGAAGGAGAGGGAGAGGGGAAGGGAAAAAAGGAGAAAGAAAGAAAACAATTTTGTAAAAATCTAAGTAACTCCACATATAAGAGGAAGTCATTCCCACTCTCTCCAGCCTCAAAATCAAGGCTTTGGCTTGCTATATGGCAGACACACCTGGCAGGAGTCACTGACGCAGACCTTGAGAATGGCCCTGCACAGCAGATGCACCTGAATGTGTGTTTGGCGTTTGAAGCTAAGGAATCCAGGAATGGCCAACTCAAAATGTCATTCCTTCTCTTTGAGGACCACCTGAACCCTGTCTTGTCCCATGGAACGTGGGCCGCACAGGGGATTGAGACCCTGTGTTTTGGGGCAATTGAAGATCGTCAGGTGAAAGTTGTTTGAGAAGGGTGGTAAGTGAAAATGCCATATACACTGAATGCTCTCTTTTTAAAAGTTATTTATTTTAGGGATAGTCTTGCTCTGTCACCTGGGCTGGAGTGTAGTGACATGATCATAGCTAACTGTAGCCCCAAACTCCTGGGCTCAAGCAATCCTCTTGCCTCAGAGGCTGCTCTGAGTAGCTGAAACTACAGGTGTGTGCCATCACACCTGGCTAATTTGCTGTGTTTTAGATATGAGGTTTTGCTATGTTGCCCAGGGTAGTCTCATACTCCTGGCCTCAATCAATCTTCCTGCCTTGACTTCCTGAAATGCTAGGGTTTCAGGCATGAGCCACTGTGCCCAGCCTAAACTGCATGCTTTCTGCAGGCGGTGGTCGTTCTCCTATCCAGCCCACCATCACTGGACTGGTCTGTATGTAAGTTCCCCTCCATAAACCCTATGTCTTACTTGCTGGGTCCAACTCTCTTTTTTGGCCTCTTGCACCTGGTGCCATCCCTAGAGAAGTTAATGGGGGTCTGGCCCAACCCTTTCTGCTCCCAGGAAAACCCTCCAAAGAGTGAGGAATCCTGAAGGATTTTAGAGGAGCAGCCAACTTGATTCTGCCCAAGAGGCATCTGCACATTCTTGCTCTCAAGACAATCTCCCTATCTGGGTAAAAGCAACTATTTTTAGGATGGTGCCAAAGAGTTTTGGGTGTGTCAGTCCAGCTGTTGGCTTGAGGGACCAACCAGCTCAGCGGAACGGAGAAGCCAGCAGTAAGGCGCAGTTGGCCCCAAAAGAACTGATTCTCAAAATTCTTTCCCACTCTCTAATGTTCTACACCAGTGGTTCTCAAAGTGTGGTTCCCTGGGAACTTGTAAGAAAGTCAGATTCTTGGAGTCTACTGACCTATCAAATCTGAAATTCTAACAAGCCATCCAGGTGATTCTGATGCTTAGCCAAAGTTTGAGAAGTACTGTTACACCTGAAAGCCTAGTGCCTTCTGAAAGACCACCTAAAAGGCCTAGTGCTCCTCGAACTTTCACATGTATACAAAGCACCTCAGACCCTGTTAACCTTCAGGATTGAATTCAGAAAGTCTCGGTGGGTCCTGGGACCTGATAGATCTATCAAGCTTCTGGATGTTGCGCATGATCGGACTCTTGATCTCGCTCTCGGGAGCAAGGTCCACAGCAGTGAGTCACAGGAGAATTCAAGGGACACTTATCTGGGGAGATTTTTCAGAAGTGATCTGGCATTGCATCCCAGCATTGGCAGTTTAAAAAAAAGTTCCCAGGTGATTCTAAGCGGAGGAAAACCGCCGCCTACACTTTCAGCTTTATCGCTCAGTTTAGGATGCTTTGATTCCTGCTTTCACAGCCACCCAGTATATGCAATTTTAAAACTTGTTACCCGACCATTGTAAATGCCTATCAATGCAGTAGCTACCTAGCGATGTAGGGGCGGAGAGAACACAAGGCGATGAAGAAGGATGGAAACTGTGCTGAGGTGGAAGGCTACAAAGTAGGGGCTCTGAGGATCAAAGGGAAGTTCTTAGTTGTAGAAGGTATCAGAAAACATTTCAAATGACTGAAAGGGGCAAAAAACGATGACTGGTGTCTGGGATGGCAGACTGGGTTATCTGTTTGTTGATAAAACCATAGCTCTATAAATTGTAGATTGCTGATGATAGTAATGCAAACTATTTTGTTCATAAAAATGTGAATTGTGTGATGTTCTCAATTAGTGTCCCACATTGACAAATTTACATCCATCTGTAAATTCTTTCAGCATTTCTGATGGTCTTTAGATGTGTGGGAATTCTTAATTTTCCTTTGAAAGAGCTGTATCACTTTAACAGTTCCTTAATGAGTTAAACTAAATCTGACATGTTTGTTTTATATTTATGTGCAGGTTGTGGCTTTACCACTAAAAACAAAAAGTTCGCCTTTAACAGAGAGCATGAATTTCATTGAGTAGTTGTAGTAGGCTGTATAATGACCCCCCAAAAAGATGCCCATGATCACAATCCCTAGAACCTCTGAATATGTTACTATTTTTGGTAAGAGATTTTTTTTTAGATGTGATTAAAGATCTTTAAATGGGAGGAATATCCTGGATATTTGGTAGTAGGGAGGGAATGTAATCACAAGAGTCCTTGTAAGAGACAGGAGGACCAGAGTCAGGAGGTACGAGGACAAAAGCAGACGGTAGAGTGAAAAGCAGTGGGTCCACAAGCCAAAGGGTACAGGAGGCCTTGAGAAGCTGGAAAAAGCAAGGACACATTCCCCTCGAGAGCCTCCCGGAAGAATGCTGCTCTACTAACACCTCGCGTTTAGCTCATAAGAACCATCTTGGACTTCTGACCTCCAGACATTAAGGTAGGTGATAAACTTGTATGATTCTAATTGGTTGCAGTAGAAATGGAAAACTACTCTAAGAGTAATCAGAAATCTGCTGCCCGTGCCCCCAGAGGGGGTGGGTTTGCATGGGCATGTTCACCATTGTCTTTGACACAGAATGACACCTCAAGCTGTGCTCCTGCTTCTGGTTTTCCATGGCTGACAGAAGCCTTGACTTATCTACTCTCGCTGACTTTTCCTCTGGCTTGGTGTTCCAGGTTCCAGACTGACCCAATAAATGCCAACCCTCCTCTGATGACCTGGAAGTTCATCACCTCTTCTTCCCCCCTCAGTCGCACTTACCAAACTGACACTACGGTGCTGAGGTTTAAACTCCCACTTCTTAGAGGCTCTCTGAAGCAGTCCTCAGTCTTATCTCACCCCTGTAAGACTCACTATTATTCTTGCCATTTTAAAATAAGGAAATCAAAAGACCACAGTACGAGTGACTCACCAAAGGTCAGCAAGTGAACCTCACTCATCCTCCCTGGAAGGTCAGCGGCCTCGGACTCCTTATTTAATGAGTGACTCCACACAGATTTCAATCTTTGAAGGAATGAACTGCAAAATGCTGCTTGGTCCCTGAACCTCATGTCCAAGTCCAGATATTTCTCTTACTTTTCCAAATCCTATTGGAGCTTTAGAATTCTTCACTTCTTCCCCACTTATGAAAGCAGCTACAGAAACTCCTATGTGTTTGTCTTAGCTTGTTAGGGCTGCTATAACAAAACACTTGGACCAGATAACTTATAAACAGGATTCATTTATTACTCACAGTTCTGGAGGCTGAGAAGTCCAAGAATGAGGTGCCAGCAGAGTCAGCATCCGGTCATCTATCCCTCTGTATGTCCTCACTTGCCAGAAGGGGAACACGGGTTTCCTCAAGCCTCTTTTATAAGGGCACTAATCCCATACACAAGTGTGGACCCTCGTGATCTAATCACCTCCTGAAAGCCCCACCTCTTAAGACCACAGTGGGGATTTGGTTTCAACGTGAATTTTGGAAATATATAAACATTCACAACATAGTATTCTGTATGAAACGCTGCAACAAGAGAATTGCGAAGAAATGCAACCCTTAACCCTTGGGCGTTCACAATGTAAAACATAGACAAGATAGGTCACTGAGCCTAAAATAAACATTAAATGGTGAATAGACAGGAAAGAATTTACCCATTTAGGTCACGGATAAGTGTGCAAAGGGCCGGGAGCCAGGCTAAGTGAATAGCTGGGGTGGGGAGGGAGGGAGGGAGGAGGACCTCAAAGTCCCAAGTCCAGACAAGAAGTAAGGAACTAATCTATTCTCCAGTGGTCAGTGCTGGGCGTAGTTTTGTGGCAGGGGTGGCATTTCAGGGACATCAATGAACACCTTCTGAGGGAGCAGTAAGAGAAGCTCTACTCCAGACACCTGGATATTCAGTGGGTCCTCAGGAGGGCAGCCTAGAGGGGTGCTGGCCTGAAAAGCTTCAGAGCAGAACGAGTCAGCAGATGCTATGTGCTGCTAATAGGAGCCCTACAGACAGCCCTCTCCAGGAGAAGCACAATCAAGCTCCAGCTGTATCAGCTATGATGGCTAATTTTCAGCCAATTGCACCTAGAGTGAGCTGGAAAAGGTACCAATTAGCTATTTTGATTTAGCAGCACTCGGGAAAGCAAGCTGAGTGAGCGCTGTGTCTCTCCAATCCCAACTTGCCATTTTCCTCATCTAGATGAGTAGAGAGATGACAGGGCTGCAGGAAGCCTCATCATCCTCAGGCCTGTAAATCCACACACTCTCACCATAAAGATGCCAAGAGGACCATGCCAAGGCCTGAACAGTTCATCAGGATAAATCCATAGGCTGTGCTCTTGCCCACCTTCAAAGAAACAGGGCTAGAAGTGGGACTATTGCTACACATCTGAACACAGGAAAGCTAATGACAATGTTATTGAAACAGACCTGTTTTTAATAGCAACATTAATTAGGAAGCTTCAGTCAGTCTCTCTCTCTCTCTCTCTCTCTCTCACACACACACACACACACACACACACACACACACACACACATACACACACATCCTTGTTCCCTCCCTCTAACTTCACAGGAACTACAACTCATTTACCGTCTTTTTCTAGGCATGGTGAACCAGAATGCAGCTTCAGGACTGGGTAGTTAGAAAGCCTCCTGAAAGCTCCCTTGTCAGGGATCTCTGTTTGCCCGACCTGCTTACTCGCTCTCTCCTTTCTTTTCCTTCCTTCCTTCCTTCCTTCCTTCCTTCCTTCCTTCCTTCCTTCCTTCCTTCCTTCCTTCCTTCCTTCCTTCCTTCCCTCCTTCTTTCCTTCCTTCCTCCCTCCCTCTCTTTCTTGGCTTTCTTTCACGGCTTACTGAAGTCTTTATTGACTTCTTGGCTCAAGTGATCCTCCTGTCTCAGCCTCCCAAGTAGCTGGGATTGCAGGTGGGTACCACCTGACTTACTTTTTACTCTTCTGCAGAGATGAGGTCTTCCTTTGTTGCCAGGCTGGTTTAAACTCCTGGGCTCAACTGATTGTCCTGCCTTGGCCTCCAAAAGTGCTGGGATTACAGGCATAAGCCACTGCTCCTGGCCCTGCTTTCTTTTAAATCATGTTTTTTTCTTATCAAAATAATACACAAACATCATCTAAAAAGTGAAATGATAATGGATGAGATGTATCAAATACTTCCTATGTGCCAGACACCTAACCAAAGGTTTTACAAGGATAGCCTCAGTTAATTCTCAGACACCCCAGGAGTTGAGTACTATCCGTGTCATCCCCACTGTACCAATGTTAAAACTGAGGCGCACAGAGACACTCTTCTACTTTCTTAAGGTCACAGAGTTAGTAGGTTAGTAAGTAGTGGCATTTGAATTTCAACTCCAGCAGTTTTTCTTGGGTGTGGAAGTACACACCTGTGGTTCCAGGTACTGGAGAGGCTGATGTGGGAGGATCACTTGAGCCCAGGAGTTCTGGTAGCACACTAACAGCGTACCTGTGAATAGCCACTGCACTCCAGCCTGGACAGAAAGAGTATGACCAAGTCTCCACAAAGAAAGAAAGAGAGAGAGACATGGTATTATGCTATTCTTCTTCAGGAAAGTTTACAATAAAATTATAGATTCCACACACACACACACACCCTTCACTGTCCCACTCTTCAGAGGCATCTACTTTTGATTTTTTCAGGTACATACCACTCTAGTTCTAAACAATATTCATAGACTGATATATCTTAGTTTATAATTTTGGCATAATTTGTTTAATTCTTGTTATAGTAAATGAGCATTTTAGCTCTCATATTCTTCAGTATAACCATAATTTTTTGTTAAATTCATAATCAGTGTTTCTATTATTTTAGATGATGGTTCATTTCTAAGTTAAGTGATGGACACTGTCGGCATTTCCGAGCTTATATACATTTTTGTTTTTCCTGGACTTTTCTTACCTAATTTTGATTTGCTTAGGTTATTATTTTTTAAACCTATAGCATGTCTTCCTATTGCTATGTACAATGGCTTTCCATAGAACTTTTTACATCTTCAAACTTATCAGATAGCTGTGCTTTAATATCTTTTTCTGAGGACATTCCTCTCAGAACCCTCTGTTCTGCTCCACTTGGGGCTGATAGGTCCTTTTTTTTTTTTTTTGAGACAGGTTCTCACTCTGTCACCCAGGCTGCAGTGTAATGGCGCGATCTTGGTTCACAGCAGCCTTGACCTCCCGGCTCAAACGGTCCTCTGATTGTTCTTTATTCTTGCTGCACAGCTGTTGTTTGGGGACTTCCCTTTGCCATCATCCTGGGATTTCCCTTCGCCTCCTTCCTGTGTGAGCTCCTGTTTCCTAAAATCCCTGTCTTCCTCTCTGTTAGGTTATTCCCTGTTTTGGTCAGGACATCATCTAAGAGCTTCCGATAAAAGAGACGGGAAGGTAATTTGCTTCTCCGGAAATATATTTTTCTGACTGCAGGATGGGGGTGGAACTCAGGCTGTGTACGTAGTTTTTATGTCCTTTTAACCACACCCTCTCCAGCATCTCCTGCCCCCAGTCTCCTCCTATATTTTACAAAACTTGATGTTACCAATTTTGATGCCTTTCTAGAGTCCCATGGATGAACTGATTTATTTCAGTTCTTCCTCTATAGATTCCTAGTTGTTTTCTTGTACTGTTTAGCTAAGTCATTTAGCAATCTTTCATTTGCTTTTTGTTTCCATATCTCATGTTTTATGGTTTTATTTGGCTTCTAGTGTCACAAAATAGAAAGTGATGCTGATTTTTGTAATTCTTGTTATTAAGGGAGTGAGTCTTGAGTTGAAAGTGGGCTTTGCCATTGTTACTCTGCTGCTGTTAAACCCTGTGCCCTCTGATCACTGGGTGTTCTACACAGTTGATATCATGCAAGGTTGATCCTAAGATGAAAAATGTTCTTTACTCAATTTAAATGTCATACAAAGCCACTCATTATTATCTCTCTGCTCAACTGATGTCCTGAAGGCCTAGGAATTGGAATTGTCTTATCCAACTTCAACATGCAGGCTTGCTTTTGTCTAGCTGCAAGTCCACTTTGATCCTAGAGGGATGCTCTTTCTCAAGCCTTGGATGGATGCTAATCAAATGTTCAAGTGCCTAACAGTCACTTAGGGTACTTATTCAAGAAGAAAGCAAGAAAGCAAAGAAGGAAGGAAGGAAGGGGAGGAGGAAGATACAGGAGGAGAGAAAGAAGAAGAGGAAGCAGAAGCCAAAGAAGAGGAGGAGGACGAGGAAGAGAAGGAGGAGAAAGAGGAGGAAAAAGAGGAGGAGGAGGAAGAGGAAGAAAAGGAGGAGGAGGAGGAAGAAGAACAAGAAGAAGAAGAAGAAATAATCATCAATTCCCAGGGCTTCTGAAACATTAGGATTCAGGCGTTACATTTTTTAAAGTGCCCAGGCAAGCGGTCCTCAGACTTCACTTTGATAACACTTCTGACAGCTTTACTCACATGCAAATAATGGGCTGCTGTGCTCTCTCTCTGCAACTGTCAGTCCTCCCATTTGCTTTACTTCCTATTTGATTTTTTTAAAAAAACTAAAGTTACAGCATAATGATAACATGGTAGTTTATTTGTAAAATAGTCACTTGCCAGGTATGTTAGCTTATGCCTGTAATCCCAGCATCTTGGGAGGCCGAGGCAGGAGGATCATTTGATGTCAGGAGTTTGAGGCCAGCCTGGCCAACATGGTGAAACTCCATCTCTTCAAAAAATACAAAAATTAGCTTTGTGTGGTGATACAAGCTTGTAATCTCAATAGTTGGGAGGCTGAGGCACGAGAATCGCTTGAATGTGGGAGGAAGAGGCTGTACTCCTTGGAGTACAGTGAGACTGTGTCTCAAAAAAAAATTATGTACCAGTCTTGTTCTATAACCATGTTACAATTTGTTCTTATATATAATTATCTATGATTTTTAGTTGTGGCTTGACTCTAATCCCCAATATTTCCAATGAACACTTGAGAAGTTCTGGAAACAATAATAAATAAACACTGAGCGTTGACTATGTGCCAGGCATTGTTCTAAGTGCTTTAACATTACTCACATAATGTCACAACCCTACGAGGTAGGTAATTATTATTATCCTGATTTTTTAGGTAAGGAAACTGATGGTTAGAGAGTTAAATAACTTAGCCAGATCACACAGCTAGTAAGATGAAGTGCTGGAAGTGACTGAGCTATGAAGAGCTGCAGGACCTTTTGACAATTACCAAGGAGTGGAGGAAGGCAGCAGATCCAAGCAGAAATGCCTCATCCGCTTCTACAGACAGTCGGCTTCCTGACTACCACACAGGTGTTCCCTGGCAAAACAGGTGGGCAGGACTGGGGCAATGCAGGAAGTGCTAGCAGCCGTGGCTGATGGAAATGCTCAAACAATACAGGTAGATCAAATCTGGGACAGTTATGATGGTGTGAGACACCCAGTACTGAATCCGCACCGAGTGCCTCTGAACTCTCTCCCAGTGGGAGCGTAAGGATCCCAACAATTGAAACTGACTAAACGTAAGTCTATCAGTCTCAAAAGGGTGGTGGAAATGGCAACAAAAACAAAAGAAACAACAGGTCAGAGTCTAGTAATAGGGCAGTAATAAAGCTTCCAGCAAAGCCAATCCTCTGAGAAATAAAACGGCCTCTTTCCAAGCCTCTCTTTCCCCATTTGTCAAATGAAGATAATACAGTGTACCTAATTAACAGCTTGTAAGGATTAAATAAGCTGATATGTAAATGGTGTACCATAGTACCTGACACTAAATAAGTGTTCAAGAAATGTTAATTATTCTTAAATCTCTTTGCACATTCAAGTCTAACGTGCATAAGAGCCAAAATATAAATCACATTTTTGAATTTTATTTTTGTAATTTGGTCTCCACTTTAACCAACTACAGGGTTTTCTTCTCTCTAAAAATAAAAACATCTCAATTTATAATAAAACAATCAAATCAGGTTCCTATAGCCACTGCAGGCTGCAGGAATGTTCTGGCCTTCCAGTAGCATACTTCACCCACCTTATTCACTGGGAACTTACTGAACAACAGGAGGCCACATATTTGGCCTTCTGAGCAAAAGTCTCTTCCCCAACCTTGCTTCTTCCTTCTCCTCATCCTGATTTTGAGATCCTTAGGGACCTTAGATAACTTTTCAAAAAATTTCTTCTGAATGTCCCCAGCACAAGTAGGTACCAGATATTGTTTTGTGATGAATAAGTAGTGTCATTCTGAGAATATTCTTGTCCAATGCAAAAAAATAAGTGCAAGCACTAGTCACTTTATGAAGACCTCTCCTTTCTAGTAACCCAAGCTGGACCTTGGCCTTTGTCCTTCCCTGTGCTCTAGAAGGTCCCTTGGGATCAGTCAGCACAAGTTGAGCAGAGGCCTTTCATATCAGGCTGAATCCACAGGAGACTTTTTCTTCTGGCTGCCTCCCGCTAGTCCAGATCCTCACATTTGACCTCTATTGGAGCGCAAAATGCCCAGTACAGTTGAGCCTCGTGTCTAGGTCTCTTTTCTCCATGCTAGCTTATCCCTGCCCAATATGCTTCCAATGGCACAACTTACACGAAGGTACAAGCTTGTCCTAAAATCCGTAAGTGGTTAAAATCTAAGCTTATCACAAACTAACCCCAAACCACCTCTACCACCTCTCTCTCACTTCTCTCCTGCATGAACCCAATGCTTTCAGCCAGAAGGGCTTATTTATTGCATCCCCTTCACATATGAACATGACACACTTGCATCCTGGCCTTGCTGAGATGCTCTTAACAACCACCTCTCCTCCTCCATGTTAAGACTCTGGAAAAACCCCACTGCCTCCACAAGGAGGAACTCCTGCTCTAATTCACAGTAATCTTTTCCCGTGTAATTTGCCAGTTACCATTTCATATTCGTGATATGCTACCTGATTTGGGCAGTTGTGTTTTTATCTGCAGATTCGTCATTTCCTCCTAACTGTAGTATTTGGGTGCTTGCTCTATGCCACTCACTTTATAAATGCTTTATATGGGTTAATTCTCACAACAACCCTGTGAAGAAGGCCTTGTCTTTAGCCCCACATTAGATTGGGGAGCTAGGACAGAGAAAGGTAAGTCAGTTATTCGAGTGTAGTAAGTGGTAGAGCTGGTAGAGATAATGCCCATATGCCCAGCCGCTGTGCTGTGCCCTGCACTTGGTAGCCATGCAAGAAATATTTGCTCAACTGCTTACACACTGTTGGTGGGAATGTAAATTAGTTCAACCTTTGTGAAAAACAATGCGGTGATTCCTCCAAGACCTAAGAACAGAATTTCCATCTGACCCAGTAATTCCATTATTAGGTACATACCCAAAGGAATATAAATAGTTTATCATAAAGACACATGTACATATATATTTGTTGCAGCACTATTCACAATAGAAAACACATGGAATCAACCTAAATGTCATCAATGGCAGATTTGATAAAGAAAATGTACTTTTATGCACCATGGAATACTCTGCAGTCATAAAGGATTGTCAATTGTTCTATTATAAAGACACATGCACACATATGTTCATTGCAGCACTGTTTACAATAGCAAAGACTTGGAACCAACCCAAATGCCCATCAATGATAGACTGAATAAAGAAAATGTGGCACATATATACCATGGAATACTATGCAGCCATAAAAAAGGATGAGTTCATGTCCTTTGCAGGGACATGGATGAAGCTGGAAACCATCATTCTCAGCAAACTGACACAAGAACAGAAAACCAAACACTGCATGTTCTCACTCATAAGTGGGTGTTGAACAATGAGAACACATGGACTCAGGGAGGGGTACATCACACATGGGGCCTGCTGGGGGGCAGGGGGACTAGGGGAGGGATAGCAGGGGCTGGGGGTATTGGGGAGGGATAGCATTAGGAGAAATACATAATGTAGGTGACAGGGGATGGATGCAGCAAACCACCATGGCACGTGTATACTTATGTAACAATTCTGCACGATGTGCACATGTACCCCAGAGCTTAAAGTATAATAATGAAAAAAAAAAAGGAGTGAGATCTAGAAATACCATTTGACCCAGCAATTCCATTACTTAGTATATACCCAAAGAATTATAAATCGTTCTATTATAAAGACACATGTACATGTATGTTTATTGCAGCACTGTTTGCAATATCAAAGACTTGGAACCAACCCAAATGCCCATCAATGGTAGATTGGATAAAGAAAATGTGGCACATATCCACCATGGAATACTATGGAGCCATAAAAAAGGATGAGTTCATGTCCTTTGCAGGGACATGGATGAACTGGAAACCATCATTCTCAGCAAACTAATGCAAGAACAGAAAGCCAAATACTGCATGTTCTCACTCATAAGTGGGAGTTGAACAATGAGAACACATGGACACAGGAAGGGGAACATCACACACCAGGGCCGGTTAGGGGTGGAGGGCTAGGGGAGGGATAGCATCAGGAGAAACACTTAATGTAGATGACGGGATGATGGATACAGCCAACCACCATGGCATGTGTATGCCAAACAAACCTGCATGTTCTACACATGTACCCCAAAACTTAAAGTACAATTTTAAAAAATGAATGAGATCATGTCTTTTATAAGAATATGAGTGGAGCTGGAGGCCATTATTCTTAGTAAACTAATGAGAGAACAGAAAACCAAATACCACATGCCCTCACTTATGAGTGGGAGCTAAATGATGAGAACACAGGGATACATAGAGGGGAACAACACTCATTGGGAACTTACGGAGGGTGGAGGTTGGGAGGAAAGAGAGGATTAGGGAAAATAATAAGTACTAGGCTTAACACCTGGGTGATGAAATAATGTGTACAACAAACCCCCATGGCATGAGTGTACCTATGTAACAAACCTGCACATGTACCCCTGAACTACAAATAAAAGTGAAATTTAAAAAGAAAATGTTGTTCATCAATTGTTGATTTCCCCACCCCTCTTCTGACCCAGTCTTGCCTATTCTACCTTGTCAAAGAGAGCCCAGCTTGGGAAGATGGTCAAACATCTCTATCGTGTTGACCTCCTCGGGAGGAAAGAGTTCGATAAAAACAGTTGAAACTGTTTTATTTTGATTCTGTATTTTATCACTATGGTTTGTGATTCTATTCTGATATTCTTTGTAGACAGAACTCCCAGATATACAGCCTGTTGCAAAGTTATTGTTTTTGATATCAGAAGAATTGGGTTATTTCTGTTTGAGACATTGTCTATTTACATTCTTTAGCTTAAAATAGTCTGAAGCGTCATTATTATGTCTTCATGATTCTAATACAATTTTATGATGTTACATCAATATTCGCAAGTCCCCATGAAGTATTTTTGCCCTCTCTGGCTTTTGGGAAAGCGTATTATCATAATGACTAAGGTCATGTTTATAAAGTGATGCCAGTATATCTTTCCTCAGTATGAGAAGGAAGATAGAGTGTGTTTGGAATTAAGTGCTTGGCATTGTGAAAGAATAATCTGCCCCCATTGGAGCAATAGTTCTCACACTTTCTCCTCACAACTTTCTCATTACAGCATCGTGGCTCAACCCACCACTTCTAATTTTACGCTGACCCCCAAAAGAAAACCACGCCCCTCGTCAAGGCCATTTCTGTGGGACTGCAGGACCCAGAACACGCTATACTACATAAGCTCCTTTATTTTCTCCTCACATTATTATTGAGACAAATCCTAGTTACAGTAAATAATATCAAGGACGTTCTGCAGGAGGAAAATCATAAAAACTAATTCTGACACTGTGTGAAACAAAAGGAGGGTGGTTTGCTGCCAGTCACGGTCCCATCACAACTCTATGGCCTGCTGCGTGTTCATGAATTTATAATAAAGCCAAGGAAAGTATACGGGGTGGTTTATCCGAGTATTTTTAAAAGCAAACATATCAGAACTTATACATTTATGTCGATGTGTTCTTAAAAGCAATCACATTAGCAACTTGAGCACTAATCCCCAAATCCTATCATTGTTTATATATTTGTTACCTCTTTTTTAGAATTGCTATTAGGATAGTGTATAATAATGTATCACGCACATTGGGGCACTTTGAGGAAAATGGTGGGTGCTATTCATAAATTACATTGGGATAATCATCAAAAACCCAGATTGGGTGGCTAGGATGGGTGATCACTTTGCACTACAGCTATGTAAGAAAGTCAGTTTTAGTCCCTTTTTTATCGGAAATGTCATTCAGGTGATAGCTTCTAAGACTTGACTTGTAATTACCTTTGGTTATCTTCAAAATAAACCTTTTCTCAAAAGGTGACTTCCCTGCTCTGAGGATAGTCAAAAGAACGTGCTTTTGGTTTTAATATAATTCCAGAAGTATTTTCATCAAAAGCAACATCTTTGTTATACATCAACTCCAAAGGGAAAGCATTCTGGCTGCACCTGTTCTATTGCACATGACTTATACACACACACACACATACACATACACACATGCACATATACATATGACACATACCCTGGGCTTGAGAACCTCCAGGCCTATTTTGAGTCAGCTGTCAGGGCCACCTCCTTGCCCCGCTAGCCAACTCTCCTCCCTGAAGTGATGGTTCTAATTTCCCTTTTCCCGGAGACAGCTCTTCTTTTAGCACATAGCCTAGACATCACTGCTTCGAACTCCTCCCTGGACTTTCGTGATGCTTTCTCACCTTTCTCTTAGTTATCACTATAGACCTTACAGCTTTCAAACTATGAACTTGTGAGGGAGTACATACAAAGGCCAGGCCTTGCAGACAGAGGCCAATTCCTCCATTCATATGTAACCTGAACAAAGCTGGGCTCCCTTAGGGTCAGTCTCAGCAAGGGTTATATCCAAAATAAAGAAAAATCTGACTCCATAAAGACCTCAAAGAGTAAAAAAGGGAAAAAAAATTCTGCTGTAGCTGGATTGCCCAGAGAGCTCTCACGTGAGAGCACCAAAAGAAAGATGTCTATACATGAGTATCAACTGCAACATTGTTTTAGTGACTGTGATAGGCACAGTAATGGTTTCCCCAAAGAAGCCAACATTCTTATCCTCAGAACCTGTAAATATGTTATGTTACATGACAAAGGGGAAATACAGCTGTAGATAGAATGAAGTTACCCAATCGGCTGACCTTAAAAGAGGAAGATTATCTGGGTAGGCCCAATGTAATCACAAGCGTCCAACTTAAAAATGAACAAGGAGGCCACGCACAGTGGTTCATGCCTGTAATCTCAGTACTTTGGGAGGCCAAAGTGGGCGGATCACAAGGTCAGGAGTTTGAGACCAGCCTGGCCAACACAGTGAAACCTGTTTCTACTAAAAATACAAAAATTAGCTGGGCGTGGTGGCACATGCCTATAGTCGCAGATACTTGGGAGGCTGAGGCAGGAGAATTGCTTGAACCTGGGAGGCAGAGGTTGCAGTGAGCTGGGATCATGCCATTGCACTCCAGCCTGGGTGACAAGAGCAAAACTCCATCTCAAAAAAAAAAAAAAAAGGGAATAAGGAAAGCAAAAGGAGAGAGTCAGAAAAAGATCTGATGATGGAAGCGAGTCAGGGAGCTGTCATGCTGTTGCCTTTGAAGATGGAGGAAGGGGAGCATGGCCCAAGGAATGAGAACAATCTCTAGAAGTTGGAAAGGACAAAAATAAAAAGGATTTTTTTCCTAGCACCTCCAGAAAGACTTATAGCCCTGCCAATACCTTAATTTTAGCCTAGTGAGACCTGTATTGGACTTTGGAACTACAGAGCTGTAAGATAATAAATTTGTGCCATTTAAGCCACTAAGGTTGTGATGATTTGTTCTGGCAGTAATAGAAAACAAATACAGTATCTTAGCACAATAGAGGAAAGATAATATGTACAGTATTCATTGAAGACATTTAATATAGCAATGAAAAACAAATAAGCTAAAACAGAAAGTAAAAAGAGGTTACCAAGGGCTAGAGAAATGGAGTAATAGGGAATTACTTTTTAGTGGATACAGAGTCTCTGTTTAGGGGAAGTGAAAGTTCTCAAAGTAGACAGTGATGATGGTTACCTAATGTGAATGCCTGTAATGCCACTGAAATGTACACTTAAAAATGATTAGAATGATAAATGGTATATATCTTATACCACAATAAAAATGAGATTCAAAATGTGCTACAGCCCTATTTCTTATTTTTTTTTCCTCTAACATGGATCGTAGGAAACAATATTTCTTGTTATGGATAAATTTTAAAATTATAAATCATAGAATGGTAATTGAGCTCCATGGCACTGCTGACAGTGCTGGTCCATGGACCATACTTGCAGTAAACAGGCTTGACAAAGTGAGTGTTGGGTAAGTATGGGAAGGGCACATAGGTGCCTACAATTTCAACTTCGTATATTTTCCCTGCCACAGCGACGCACATCACCTGCCACTCAGTGACCCAAATGTGGCCATTGTGGCCTCTCACTCTCTGATTTTCATCACTTCCTTGAAACTTACTTTCTATACTTGCATATTAAATCTAAACATAGTGTCAGGCTCTGTATCAAAGGAAAGCAGGTGTATCAGTAGAACATTTACCATAATAAACTCAGGTTGTCAGGAGGTTAGACATTATATTCTGATGATATTTATAACGCTGCCTCTAAAAGGAAAAGAATTGAAAAGGTGAAAATTATTGCATTAAATAGCATTTTATCGGTATTTTTATAACAGTTAACTGCCATTCCTTTAGAGGTATTTTTAAAATAATCTCTTTGCCTCATCACTGTTCTCTGCACTAAAGCGCTAAGAGAAGAATTTCTTGTTTCTGATGTCTTCATACTAAACCAAAGCCAGGCCCAGAGGAAATGACTTACAAAGTGACTTAGGAAACCCGAGTAAATAGTAACTCATTTCCTCATTTCAACCAACTGAGCTGCTGTGACCTGAAGCTGTTGGCCATTTCTGTTCAAAGGATGAAATTTATAGGATAACAGATTTCACCTCACCATAAAGAGAAGTTCTGAAACAATGGCCGCTACATTAATATAGACAACATTATTAACCCCATTTTATAGATGAAAAAAAGTAAGGTACAGAGAGGTTTAGGAAACTCACCCAGGGTTACAGAGCTAGTGTCAGGAAGTGTATTTCCAAAGTCCACTTTCTCACTAACTGCAGTGGAATAGACTGTATGTTAGTTTGGGTTCCCTCAAAGTTAGGGCCTGAGGTAAGGGTTTGAATGCAGGCCACTTATTTGGGAGGTGATCCCAAGTAATGAAAAAGAGGGGACAGGGGGAGTAAGACAGGAAAAGAAGAGAACCCACTGTAAGCATGCATTATCTAGAGACCTCTGAGAATCTTGCAGAAAGCCTCCCAGAATCACTGCCTGGAGGCTCACAGATGGACGGTTTACTTCCGGGCTACACGTGCATGGTAAGCAGTTTGGGAGAGGGTCTTGGGCACATGTGGACACAGTTGGAGCCCCCAGCAGCTGATGTGAGACACTGTCAGCTCAGTGAGTCTGATCTGGGCTGTGGTTGAAATCCAAGGTGTGCAGAGGTGATGTTTGGGGGTGATGTTTGGCCTCTGAACGAGCAGCATTCAAGGGTGGTAGACGGTAGTGGAGAATGTTGCCAAGAAGACTGGAGCATGTAGGCTAGAGAATTTCTTCATATGAATTTTTATAATTCTCTAAGTAAAAGTACATAGGGACCATCACATCTTGTCAACTAACACATATATTGTTAATATTACAATTATCAGGAATAATGAGAAATATAATTTAAGGAAATATTGTCAACAGCATCCTACCCCTTTCACCCCAGTTAGACATGAGCCCAAGTTAGTAGTACTTAAAAGGAAGAACTGAATTCTTTTGAAATGAGTGTTAAGGTATTCCAGCTTTGATCCGTTGTATGGGGAAAGCTGAAGACTCTTCACCAGAGGCTATCAGGACTAAGAAAGTGAGATTGGCAATCTTCTAATTACAATTTACAAATTACAATCCAGGTCAACAATACCTGTTCACACAGGAATATGTATATATGCCCCCTTGGTAAACAAAAACAATCAGTTAAGAATAGGTTTTTTGGAAAGCTGAACCTAATCTTCTGTGCCATCCATCTTAGAGATCTTGCTGAATTCCTGAGTTCGTATTAGAAGGATACTTGACAAAGACTCAGTTTTATCCGCTGACTCAGAGTTGTGGTCAAAGTTGAAGAAATTCCAGATCTGCAGCCTACAGGCCACTGACTGTTTCTAAGTTTGGAGGTTCTGTTTGGTCAACTCAGGGCACTCTGAGGAAAGCTGTGTTAGGATTTGTCCGGGGTGGGGGTCAACTCAGCCCAGGGAGCTGGTCAGAATTTGGCACAGTTGGATAAAACTTGGAGCTGAGGTCAACTTTGGTGGTTTGACCCCTCCGTGGACCTTTTGTGTTGTAATTCTATCACCACAGACTCTAACCTCTTTCCAAGAAGTGGCCTCCTGTATGACTTCTTTTGGGTTCAGACAGGGAACAAGAGAGATGCTGTGGATGAATCAATGAACATTCATCATCCCTTTGAGGGGGAAACCCCAAAACCTTTGGTCTTTTCCCAAAGGCCCAAACTAATGGTTGGAAAATGCATAAAGGCAAATCAATGCCGAGAGAGTATTCTAGTGGAATAAGGGCAGCACCAGTTTCTCTGTATTGTTTTTCTTTTCATTTCCTTTTTTTTTTTTTAGAGATAAGGTCTTCCCTGTCATCCACTCTGGAGGACAGTGGCGTGATCTCATGACTCACTGCAACCTCCACCTCCCAGTCTCAAGCAATCCCTCGACCTTAGCCTCCTGAGTAGCTGGGACCACAGGCACATGCCACCATGCCCAGCTAATTTTTTACATTTGTCTTGTTTTGTTTTTTGGTAGAGATGAAGTCTCACTATGTTGCCCAAGCTAGCTTCCAACCCCCGAGCTCAAGGAATTCTCCTGCCGTGGCCTCCCAAAGGGAGGGATTAGGTGTGAGCCTCCACACCCAGCCTCTTTACTGTTTTTACTAGCATGTCAAGATTATCAATACTTATTTTCTTTTTGTTTTATTTTTGATTACTGGTGAATTTTTCCTTCAATGATTTGATAATTAAAATAAAGCAGGAACAGTTTCGAGTCCCTGCTGCTGACCATTAACACACTCTTCCTTCTCAGGAAATGGAAAAGCGGAATGTAATTACACTTCTACAGGGGACATTCATATAGAATACAGAAGAATTATAGCCTCTGGGCCAACCAAATGTGTTAAGGGCCTCACTCCGATAGGCAGGAGTCTTGCTTTCCATGGGAAGGAGTCCCTGAGAAGAAAAAAGATAATTCTAGATTGTCACATGAGCCTGCAGAAAGGGCTGTGATTGTGAGGACTCTTAACATTGCAAAGGACTCTTAATATTGTACCTGAAATTAGCTCAAGCAAAAACTGGAATATCTTTCTGACATCAGTGAGAGCTTCAAAGGGTCATGCAGCCTTTGTGTTCAAATACATCCGAGGATTCAAATGAGGTCAACAGGATTCTGTATCTCTTGGTTTTGCTTGCTTCGGAGTGGCTTCATGTTCAGATAGGCCCTCTCTTCATGTAGGCAAGATGGCCGCCGCAAGTTCCACACTCCAAATGCCTTTACTGCTTGCAGTGCTAGAGAACAAAAGAGGTGGAGTCTTTCCTGAGAGCTCTGGAAAGTCTCAGGAAGCCCTCTTACTGGGCTGGCATGGTAGTCAGAATCACTGGTTATGTTGTGGGCACAATCCGATCCCAAATCCAAGGCTTACCGCTGCAGCCTCTTTCTCACTCATGTTACATGCCCAATGTGTCCTTGGTCATTAGGGACTTGGGATGAGGAACATGCCGCCATCTGTAGTTCCACCGTCTGGAACTTAATATTTTCTTTATTGCTAAGTAGAGAAAGAAAAATACTATAGAATTAAGCATGGGTTTTCGCTGCATCGGTCCAGAGTGACCTGTAGCACTTCTTCCTACATTTTGTTGGCCACAGCTAGCCACACAGCAAGATGAATGGGAGGGAGGATTTAGAATGTTAGACTGGGATTACTGTCTCTGCAATACCTGGCTTGGGTCATATGTTCATCTTTAGGTGAGGACTGTGGCCAGAAGATTAAATGTTTTGATTGTTGGTCCTAGGACATTTGCTATCCCTAGGACCAGTGAGGGAAGCACCACCTAACCACTTTAGTCTTATCAACAACCCCTAGGTCTAAGGCTGATAATCTTTTTGGAGCAAACTAAGGAATCCTTAGAATCAAATGGATTCCCCGCTCCCACCTTTGGTATGCTACCCATGTGCAGGTAGCATACCAATAGGGTCAGAAGAATGAGGTTTCAATCACTGGCTTCAAGCATTCATATGTTTAAACCCTTGGAAAAAGTTGTTCACCCATGTGTCCTCCAAGTGAAATTTCCATCCAAGGTAGAGTTTGGTGGACTGGTCGCAGGATGATTACTGAGGACACAGAGCATGTGTCAGCTGAAAGGGAAAGGACATTAGAATCCCTGGAAGCTGATTCAGACCACATGCCTGGGAAGGCTGCCAAGGGAGGCTGATCACCATCGTTTATCAATGACCAGGAGGAGAGAGTTCAATGGGCAACACTGCCCGAAGTCCAGCATGTGACCAGTCCTGCTTTTAGCAGGTCCTATGCAACCTCTTCCTCATGGAAAAAGGATGAATGTGTATGGTATGCAAAATCATGACCCCCAAATGTGTCTACCATCTGATCCCCAGGACCTATGAATATGATAGGTTATGCGGCAAAATGAATTAAGGTTGCAGATGAAATTAGGGCTGCTGATCTCCTGACCTTGAGATGGGAAGAGTATCCTGGACTATCCAGGTGAAATAAATGTAATCACAAGGGTCTTTATAAATAGAAGAGAGAAGCAGAAGAGAGAGAATAAAAGAGATGGCAGCATAAGGCCTCAGCCTCATCTTGTTAGCTTTGAAACGGAGGAAGGGGGCCATGAGCTATGGAATCTGGGTGGTCTCTAGAAGCTAGAAGAGACAAGAAACTAGATCCTTCCTTAGAGCCTCCAGAAGGAAAGACATGACCGAGGCCTTCAAGTTGAGGACTGGGCTGGAGAGACCTCCTAGGCTGACTCCCAGAGATGAAAGGGGATACTGGGCAGACAAGGCAGGCAGATGACATGGTTTCTATAATGGGGGAGTAAACCAAACACAAAGAAGGTACCAGAGAACAAAGAACAAGGCCTTCTTGACCCCTTGTGTCCTTCCTGGAGTCAAGGCAGTCCAGAGTTTGGGTATCATTTGACTGCCATTCTCGCCTGAAATATAGATGCTGATTTAGAACATGCTAAAACCAAAGCAAAACACATGAAAACAACTGGATATTTTTTTTTACCAGGACACGTTGGGTGGGGCATTGCAAGAACTCAAACTCTGCAGGCCACGAAGTCAGGGCCAAACCCACAGACCTAGTAAATGAGCCCAAGTTGAGAGGCATGCTCACAGCCTGGACTTGAGAAGAGAGATTTTTCTGACAATCTTCATATGAGCTGACTCACGGTATGCTCTATATCATGGTCGTATAGAAGGAGACAATTATGAGAACAGTACTCCTTCAGGGGTAACTTATGAGCTTGCGTACATACCCATATACCCACAGACAGAGAAAGAGAAAACTTTCTAGTCTCTTCAATTACCTTGTCTGCCAAGAAGAAGTGAACACTAGCAGGAAAGTCTTGGCTCCTTAGAATCAAATGGATTCCCCACTCCCACCTTTGCTATGCTTCCCATGTGCAGGTAGCATACGAATAGGGTCAGAAGAATGAGGCTTCGATCATTGGTAATGGGACCCACAACTTGGTGTTGTCTGAGAAGCACAGTGAGTGCTGTGATCCTTTCACAGACTTGGTAGCCCTCATACTGTGAGCTAATGGTCCCGGTCTTGTTCTTAGGTGACCATGTGTTCACATTAAGCTTGAACTTTAGCGCTCCCACATCTATTAGTTATCAGCATCCAAGTCACTCAAAGCAGACAAACCACTAACATTTGGACTGAATTAACACCGTTACTGGCAAACCACTTACAGAGGGAATCAATCTCCCTACAAAGGTGAAAGTATTTTCAGTGTCCCTTCTAGAAACAGCTCTGCTTTCAGACAGCTGAGGCTGAGAACTGCCGAGATGCTTGGCCACCCTGCCAAGTATCCACTGTCCCTAGTTTGTGGGCATGAGAAGGCTTCATGACTCCAGGGCTTTGGTTACTAAACTTTGCCAAGTGCTGACTTGTCAAGCTAAGGCATGAAGTAAAGGAAACCCACATCTATTGAGCATCGATTTGCCAGGTGCACATCTATTATTGAATGCAATCACCACAGCAGCACTATGAAGTTGACACTGTTGTTCTTAGTTCAGAACCTGGGAACTTGAGCAGCTCCATCCTAATAAGGTTAACTTGCCCAAGATGCACAGCTAGCAACAGGAGCGCTCACACCTTTTCATGATCCCCTTGGGCATCCTAGTTGGTTATGCATTGAAGTCTCCTTTTACAAATTCCCATCCCTCTTGCTGATTTTCTGTATGGGCTGAATAAACTTTCTTTCCATCTCTGGGATACAATTTTTCTAATAATTGAATATGGGAGAAGGCAAGAGTATGAATTTTCACTGGGCACTTCAAAGATGACTGATATAGATTCTAGTGTGGCTGGGTAAAATGAGCTGTGAATATAGTTTAGAAGACTGGTATGTGTCTCAGCTCTTCTCTTTATGAATTTTAAGGGTAAACCATTTAACTTTGCTAATCCTTAAAGTAATCATTTTTTAAATGAGGAAAATAATACCTATCATGTACTACGGGACTATTATAAGGATCAAATGGAATGGCAGATACAGAATTGCTATTTTCCTGTAGTATTTTGAGCTCACAGGAGCAGGAATATAGGCATCAAAACTCTGTGTTATTTTTGAAATTATACAGACCAAAAGTCTATACGTTTTATAAAACTAGGTTCATCTTTAGACATTCCAGTAACTTTTGGAAACGAGTTCTAGAGTGGTTATCATGATATTAGCTACCATTATTTTTTCAAATTTTTAAAAATTATATATTTTGTTGTATTTTAGGTTCTGGAGTACATGTGAAGAACATGCAAGATTGTTGCATAGGTACATACATGGCAATGTAGTTTGCTGCCTTCCTCCCCATCACCTACATCTGGCATTTCTCCCCATGTTGTCCCTCCCCAACTCCCCACCCCCTGCTATCCCTCTCCTAGTTCCGCCCCCCCCAGACCTCAGCGTGTGATGCTCCCCTCCCTGTGTCCATGTGTTCTCATTGTTCAACACCCACCTACGAGTGAGAACATGTGGTGTTTGATTTTCTGTTCTTGTGTCAGTTTGCTGAGAATGATAGTTTCCAGGTTTATCCATGTCCCTACAAAGGACACAAACTCATCGTTTTTGATGGCTGTATAATATTCCATGGTGTATATGTGCCACATTTTCCCTGTTCAGTCTATCATCAATGGGCATTTGGGTTGGTTCCAGGTCTTTGCTATTGTAAACAGCTACCATTTATTGAGAGCCTCCCCTGGATGCATTATTTCTAATCTTCACATCTCACTCTTTCAAGCAGATATTACTTCCCACAAATAAATCTTAAGAAACTGAGGTTCAGAGGTTAAATAACTTGCTCAGGGACTTGGCAGAAGCAGGATGGGACACCAGGTATGACTAATCCAAACTCTGTGTTCCCCGTCTTACATTTTGAAGAAAAAAGAAATACTAAGAAGTTATTAATTTGTAATAGAATTTATTTACTACTATTCATTTATACATTTACTAATTTATATAGAACAAATAGCCTGTGGGTCTGTCACAAAGTGTTTGCACCAATTTCTAGTAAGTATTGTATTTACTGCTGATTCTTCATTTCTGTTCTCTCTCTCTTTTTTTTTTTTACTTGGTCACAGAGACAAACATTACATACAGGATGACATGGATCAGATCCTGCCAAAACCAACATATCCATGAGGTGGTCTGTGCTTGTGTTCCCACTGAACCTTGCCCTGGTCAGCCTGGCGAGGGGCTGCCTGTGCTCCCCTGAGGTCATGTAGGGGTACAGGGCAAAGGGCAAATTTCATGGCAGACAGGCAGGCTCATTCAATTTCATTAGTAAATTCTCCAGCTTCCATCCTCCCTACCAGACTTCCTACTTAACCTTCATTTCAGTCCTTTGAACAAACGGCCAAGGAAGGAAAAAAATTCCAGCTAGATCACAGGATGGAAATACAATGTACGTAGAGGATAAAATGTCTTCAGGTAGAGGGAAGCCCCAGCCCCAGATCAGTGTGATTTCAATGGGAGAGAGCATAGCAGAGTGGTAAGAGGATGATCTGTGAAACATGGCTTATCCCAATACAGCCACTTTCACATTGTGCCTAGACAAATTCCTTAGCCTCTCTGGATGTTTCATCATCTCTACTAAGGAAATAAACTCATCAAGTGCTTGTGAGGATTCACTGACCCATGTTAGCCCCAACACAAGAGCTGATACATAGAAAGCATTTAATAAATGCTGATACTGGTAGTTAGTAGATGAAGGGCTTGGTTGGAGGATGGACCAGAAGCATCATATTCCCATAGAAGGGTCCTGGTATGAACCAGAAATTCCTTTCTTAATTGTCTACTGAAGGGCCACCAGACTGGGCATGACTCATATTAGAGAGATTCCCCCCAGGAATGGTACCCACTGCCCTGCATGCCATTTCTGTTTTCTCAAACTGTGGTATAAGGGCCACCTGAGTTACAATCACATTGGTGCCTTTAAAAATACACGTAGCTGCACTCCACCCAGATCTACAGACCCAGTACCGCTTGGGTAGGGGGTGGGTGGGAATTTACCTCCTGTCTTTGTCCAGAGCCTAATGGGATTAACCAGGCTGAAGATGGGCAAGAAGAATGAGGGAATGACACTCCAGAGCAGTGGTGTAGCTTAGCAGACCGCTCAATGCCTTCCCGACCTCCCAGGGCTGAACTCTTGCCTCTGAATTCCCAAGGACAGAGTTAGCCCATGGTCTGCAAGCTTTTTCCTTCACAGAAGAGAATCCTGGAGGATAGGGTACTTTCTGACAAAGAGAGGAATGTTCCAGGCTTTTTTCTCCTGGTTATTCTAATAACTTTGTTAAATAACATTTATAGGAGGCCATTGGTTTGGACTGAGCCCTAGCCCTAAGCCCCACAGACCAAACTGAAAAGAGTTTCTCCTGCTGAAGTTTCATATTACCAAGCCTAAACTAAGGTCTTTATCTGACCTTCAAGAAATGAGAGAGATAGTAGCCAAACCACCAAACAGGCAGCTTTAATCTACACAAATAAGTCTTTTCTGCTTTAACCTTTACAAGAAAAGTAATTTTGAAACAACAAATCTGTCATTTGTTTGCTGTTTCTGCTCTCCTTAGATGTTTTCTGTCTGCAAAACCAAACTCCTCATCAGAACATTCATTTTATTTTATAGAGTGAGTGTTGTTCAATTCTAGAATCACAAATAAAAGCCAGTTTAAGATCTTTAAACTAAATTTGTTGTCATTTTGTCTTTGGACAATTGTAATTAAACACTTAGTGTTTAAGGCTCTCACTTAATCTTAATGTCTTCTAGGAGTTGCAATTCCAAGGATGAATAACACACAATCCCATATCTGAAATGCTTATAGACAAGTGATCAGTTTGCAAGACAAGGAAGTCCTTATGGAAGCAATTTAGGAGAACACAGATTGCAACCAAATTGTGATGGGCAAAAGTGGCACCAATGCAAGGTATAACACGTCTCTCTCCCATGTGGTTCACGCTATGCTTGCTGATAACCCACATCTTTAACATTTAAACAAGGGCAGTGAGGATGACCTGGCCAAGGTAAAGTCCTGGGATCTAGGGGTATAGGTTTTTTGGAAGCAGGGTGTTTTAAAGGTCATGGGCTTTGCACTAGAAGACTCTGTGTCCATTGGAGAATGAAGGGCCATAGAAGGAAGAAGAAATGGATTGCAGACACCTCCCACAAGCCAGATGCACCACACAGAATTCTTCTAGGATAAGGGGTAAAGGCCAGGGAAGAGCCACTGTCCATTTTCTCCCCAGTGCCCTGGACACTGTGATGAAGAGAAAAAAAACAATGTTTCAGCTTAATCCCAAATCCACTTCGAGACACCTATTTAACTTTGAAAGAAAATATCCTCGCCTCTTTGAGGTTCATTTTTCTCACTAACAAAATGCAGATTATATGTCTATTTTTTACCTTGCAGGTTAGTTGTGAGTAACCAACATGCATACTTGACATGAAAGTGCTCTGTAAACTCTAATATGCCATACATATTTGTTCTGAAGGAGCTCAGGAAATACCACCGCAAATATGCTGCTTTGGTGTGCTGATGACTTCAAATCGTGGGCATTTGGGGAACAGCTAATGCAAGGAGGGGCTTTCTCTGAACTTCCCTTATCTGCCTAAAGACAGATCCTTTGAAAGAACTCAATCATCATGAATCCCCCACTTAGCCTGCCCACTACTGCCCTCAAACCTCATCTACCACCCATTCATCTTTCCTCCAAATCATTTACTCTTCCCTAAGTTACCTTCCTTCTCCCTCCCCTACAATGGGGCCATGTAGACTTCTAGATTTCATGGGGTTTTGCAACATTCTCTTTTCTTTTCTGGGATGCCGCCATGTACATTACACGTTTGTATGCCTGTTCTCCTGTTAACGTGATTGCTATCAGTTTATTTTATAGACTCAGTTATCAAATTCTCAGAGGGTAAAGGGAAAGTCTTTCCTCCTCTGTGGTTCTTATTATGAAAAAAAGAAAACTATTATTTAAGAAGCCAGAATATATAGCTCCTATTCCACATCCGATAATAAAGGTTTGAAGTGTCATTTTCGTTATTGCTCACAGCTTCTAACACAATGTCATACCCCTAGTGGATCCCCAGAATATGTTACCAGCCAATACTGATAATCCTCTCATATGTTATTCTTTTTTTTGTATTTTTTAAAATATATATATTTTATTGCACTTTAGGTTCTAGGGTATATGTGAAGAACATGCAAGATTGTTGCATAGGTACATACATGGCAACGTGGTTTGCTGCCTTCCTCCCCATCACCTATATCGGCATTTCTCCCCATGTTATCCCTCCCCAACACCCTACCCCCCACTGTCCCTTCCCTGGTTCCCCCTACAGACCTCAGTGTGTGATGCTCCCCTCCCAGTGTCCATGTGTTCTCATTGTTCAACACCTACCTATGAGTAAGAACATACAGTGTTTGATTTTCTGTTCTTTTCAACACTCCAAAGAAACATTCTGCTCTGTTAATAGTTCTAGGCCAGGAGCTTGGTGTTTGAGAATACTTTCCAGAGAAGTAAACATTTCAGAAGACCTGACATCATTAAAACCCATCTCTAATCACCTACTCTTAGTCTCTTCGGTCAGAAGGAGCCCCGCCTTGGAAGAGGTAGCTCTGAATTGGAATGGTCAGCGGAGAACAAAAATGTATAGTCAGGTGAGAAGATGCATTTTCAGCCAAGAAACCTTTTAAGTCATCTACTTCCGACACAGAACCCAACCTGGGATCCTGATGCATGGACCAACCCTGTGATACCTCGAGTGTGTAACTGTTCTACACTGTAGGTCCTAATCCACTGAGCCACAGTGAAGTATCCCAGAGAAATGGGTCTTTACCTGACTTCAGAGACTCCCCCCACCTCACCACTCATACTCCTCAATGCATGGGGCTTGGGCCAGAAGCAATAGGGACCTGTGACAACCTGATCTGGTTCTCAAGCCCAGAGGAAAGGCCATCCCAGGCATAGTTCATTGTGCCACCTGACTCTGATTAATGAGCTCAAGCCAGCTCTTTCCGCATATCACAATGTTCTTGAGAAAAAGCTTTCCCTCTGCCAGGTAGTTACTGGCTGCCTGACTAGAGCTAGAGATAACTCCTGGCAACTGTGAAGGCTGATGAGTCACCAGAGAGGTTTCCAACCTATTCTTATACCCTGAGAACAGCAGTGATCACTGATTTGCATCAGCACACCTCTATTTTGGGTAGGTCTTTCTTGAAGTTGGGGTTTCCTGTAGTGTACCGTGAGCTCTCGGTCTCTCATGACATCCCCTCCTCTCAGATTTGGCATCTTGGGCCTGTCGAGTTGCCTTAGCAACATTAGTTACTCATGATGTCAGGAAGGGGAGGGACTCACAAACCAAGTTTTAAGTAATCACTTTCTTATTCAAGTTGCTGAAGTTCTCATCAATGGGATAATAGAATTAAATGTTGACAACCAGGCATTGTGCCTGGGGCGTAATAAAGGCTCTCTCAGTGGTAGTTCCTTTTCCCCTCCCTATTCAG
Source organism: Callithrix jacchus (assembly GCF_049354715.1). Classification (NCBI taxonomy): domain Eukaryota; kingdom Metazoa; phylum Chordata; class Mammalia; order Primates; family Cebidae; genus Callithrix; species Callithrix jacchus. The sequence continues at coordinate 141,197,557 of NC_133503.1, read as the reverse complement.
GAGGTCAAATGTTTGAAAAAGTCCAGTGGCACATGAACTTCTGCTCTCCTATCTGCTAATGGTGGCAGGTTATCGTAAAACTATGTGTTCAGCTTGGATTAGCAAGGTTCTCGCTATTCAAGGTGTGGTCCATGGAACAGCAGTGTCTGCTGGAAATGCAGAATAGGCAACCCAATCCCAGATCCACTAAATCCAAATCTGCATTTTAATAAGATCTAGGGTGGTATATATGAATGTTAACGTTTAGAAAGCACCAAGCTAAGCCACTGGGTGAGTCTACCCATAGCTCCAAAAGGAGCAACCCCAGGTTCCATGAGTTGGCACTAAACTATGTATAATACCAAACACTGCGCCTATAGTGTTCCACAGGGCAAAGAAGGGTCTCTTAAAGCAACCTTCCCTCATTCATTAGAAGCCTCAGACAAGTAATATGATGCCATGCCACTTGACTGACCATCCTTGGCATAACTGATTGACTAAAACAACAAATGCCCACCCAGAGCCCTGCCATGCACCCTGGACATCTGGCCGTCTCTGTACTGCAAGAGGAGGTTGATCATTGCACTAACACAGCAGATAGCGTTTGAACTTGCTGAGTCATCACAGATGCCTAGAAGCCATGTCCTTGTTTTAATGACACACCTACAGAAACCACAAAACTGTTTGACGCAGTATCAAGTCAGTGAGAAAATGAACCAGGGCCCAAGAAAAAATAAAGAAGCATGGATTGGGAAGAAATAAAGGAAAAGGGTCAAAATGTTGTGGGCAAGATTGCCTCTCTTTTTTAAAAACCGAAGATTTAATTTCCTTTTACATTTTGACTGCCTTTAATTCGCAGGCTGTTACTCTCATTTTCTCAATGGTTTTCCTAATTATCATTCAGCTCATAAGATGCTTTCTCACCCATGCACAGAAACTCAGCCTCATTGTGTGAGGGAAGGCACAGATCTGGCTGCTGATGTCATCAAGCAACACTCTTCAGACAACACTGTGAAGAAAGACTTACTATTGTTCAGATGTGCTAAGATTTCCCATTTTCTCTAACTGCTTATCTCACAGGAAGACCAAGAATAGAGATTGTATATTGTGAAGTACTCTCAGCCCAGAAAAGAGAAAGTGAAATAATAAGTGTAACAATGACATTGTCCTAAAAGCAGGTTTGTGTATTATTCTTCCTGGTAACCTACCTGATGCCTCCAGTGGTGATCTGAGATTGGGTGGACTGTGGCTCAACAATAGAGGAGCCTCAAGCTTCTGGTACACATTGTCCACTGGAGCTCACGCTAGCAGAGTGAGCTCTGAGGGGAATGCACAGACGTCCCTGATTTATCCTTTTGACATCTATGGAAAGATAAAAGGGGATAATGTTATTTTATGGGTGACTGGTATCAAATTTGCTAAATAACGTCTTCCTCCAACATCATCATGACCATCATTGCTATCATGGACAACACATGTTTTTTGAGGGTTGACTGTGCTGATAGAATTCTCATTCTGAAGGAGTTTATATTCTGGAGATCTGAATTAAAGTACTTCCTTCATCAGTCAATTAGATTGGGCAAAATTCCAGAAGGAAACAAATTATAATCTTTAAATGTAGCAAAATCTATTTTCTGATAACAGTATTTGGCTGGGCCATTTTTTGTTCATATAATTACAAGTCCACAGATAACCAAAGAAACCAAATCTCTCCTTCGAGTCTTATCAGCCTGACTTGAGTTGTGTGTCCTTTCCTGGGACTGTCTAACCGCAGCCACATAAGGAATGTGCCTGGTAGAAGCCTGCTTCCATGAAACAGCCATGTGGTAGGGGAAGAATGAAGTTCCCAGGATGATGGAGCTGGGAGTACAACCTAAATACTCCATCCAGACACCCAAGGGAAAGGCTGTCAGGGGCTAAATGAGATTGGTCTTTTCCTTCTCCTTCATGTTTATCCAGCGCAATTTCATTCTTCTATACCCTGCACCATACCCCTACCACAATTTCTTTTTTAATAATAGACTTTATTTTTAGGAAAGCTTTAAATTTATAGAAAAACTGAAAGCAGAAAGTAGAGCATTACCATTACCCCTTCTTCCTACTATGCATAGTTTGCCCTATTATTAATATCTCACCCCCCAGAGCCCTGCCATGCACCCTGGACATCTGGCAGTCTCTGTGCTGCAAGAGGAGGTTGATCATTGCACTAACACAGCAGATAGAGTTTGAACTTGCTGAGTCATCACAGATGCCTAGAAGCCATGTCCTTGTTTTAATGACACACCTACAGAAACAGATGTATGTTACATCTGTTATAACTGATGAACCAATATCAATATGCTATTATTAACTAAAGTTCATAATTTATATTAGGATTCACTCTTGGCATTGTACAGCTCTGTAGGTTTGGACAAATGTATGCCAGTCTTCTGCCAATACAGTATCATACTGAATAGTTTTACTGCCCTAAAAATCCCATGTGCTTCCCTGTTCATCCCTCACTACCCTGGCAACCACTGATCTTTTTATTGACTTGGTAAGTTTTACCTTTCCTAGAAAGTCATAGTTGGAAGCAGATAGTATGTAGCATTTTCAGACTGGCTTCTTTTGCTTAGCCATATGCACTTAAGTTCCCTTCATATCCTCTTGTGGCTTGATAGCTCATTTCTCTTTGTCACTGAATAACATCTCATTCATTGTAAGGATATACCAAAGATTGTTTATCCACTGACATATTAAAGGACACCCCCATTTCTTTTTTACTTCTCTGTTCTTGGATTAATCCTCAGGACTCTTATACTTTAATTTGGTACCTTGAATAGGCAACCATATATGTCTTGCTTCTTTATATTAGCATATTCAACTACTATTTCAACATAAAAATGGCAGAGCTTACAGAGTGGTTGGCAGCTTCAATATTCAGGTGGTATAACTGTATTAATTGGCTCACCTGTTTACCTGGCAAGTGATACTTGAATATGTACCTGAAGTCAGCGGAATGTATTGTAAAGACGTCATGCCTGAGCAATGTTGAAGATAAATACGCAATTTAACTTATTTGTCATTAAAATTTATAAAAATGGTTTTCTTAGAGGCATGTTATGAATGTTACTTTCTTCTGCAAATACCCTTGTCTCATCCACACGGCTCTTTTGCGGAGTGAGCTTCTTCAGGCATTTTTATGTGACCCTATCGCCCTTGCTGCTATTGGATTGGTCCAGAAGAGGACAGAACTCATAATGGGTCAATTAAATACAGAGGAAAGATTCAGTCTTTTTGAGTGTGACTAGATTTGGAACAACTATGCTTTCATGCTTTTGCAGGCCATATTTTATGCCCTGGGCACGAAACAAAGTCTGTCTTAAGTTGAAAAAAGTAAATATATATGGAAAATAATATGGTTTGGATATTTGTCCCCTCCAAATCTTATGTTGACACGTGACCCCCATTGTTGGAGGTTGTGCTTGATGAGAGGTATTGGGTCATGAGGGCAGATCCCTCCTGAATGTCTCAGTACCCTCCCAATGGTAATGAGTAGTAATGAGTTCACAGGAGAGCTGGTTGTTTAAAGGAACCTGGCACCTCCTCCTCCCTCTCTTGCTCCCTCTCACCATGCAAAACACACCTACTTCCCCTCCACCTTCTGCCATGAATGGAAGCTTTCTAAGGTCCTCACCTGAAGCAGATGCTGGCACCATGTTTCAGTCTGCAGGACCATGAACCAAATAAACCTTTCTTCAAGTTACCCAGTCTCAGGTATTCCTTTATAGTGGTAAAAAATGGACTAATACATAAAATTGGTACTGAGGAGTGAGGAGTTGCTATGAAGATACCTGAAATGTGGAAGTGGCTTTGGAACTGGGTAAGGGGAAGACGTTGGAAGAGTTTGGTGGGCTCAAAAGAAGCAAGAGTTTGGAATTTCTTAGAAAATTGTTAAGTGGTTATGACCAAAATGCTGAGAGAAATATGGATGGTGAAGACCAAGCTGAGGAGGTATCAGATGGAAATGGGAACTTACTGGGAACTAAAACAAAGGTCACACTTGTTACGCCCTAGCAAAGAACTTGGCTGCATTCTGTTGATGTCCTAGGGCTCTGTGGAGGGCTGAACTTATGAGTGATGACTTAGGGTGTCTGGTGGAAGAAATCTCTAAGCAGCAAAGTATTCAAGAGGTGGTCTGGCTTCTTTTAACGGCCTATGATCAGATGTGGGCAAAGGAGTGACTTAAAGTTAGAACTTATAATTAAAAGAGAACAGAGGGTAAAAATTTGCAGCAGTCCCTGTAGTCGAGAAATAAAAAGTATTTTCAAGAGAATAATCCAAGTGGGTTGTGGGGAAAGCACAAAGGTGAGCCAGGTACTAATATCCAAGATAATGGGAAAATGGCGTTGAAGTTATTTCAGATATCTTTGAGGCAGCCCCTTCAATCACGGGCACAGAGGCCTAGGAGGGAAGAATGGTTTCTGGGGCCAGATCTGAGGCCCAGCCTCTGGACACTGCTCCCCATATCCAGGCTGCTCCAGCTCCAGCAGCAGCTCAAAGGGCTCCACGTACAGATCAGGCTGCTGCTCCAGAAGGGATAAGCCATAAACTTTGGCAACTTCCACATGGTGTTAAGCCTACAGGTATGCAGAATTCAAGAGGGGAGGAAGCTTGGCAGCTTCTACGCAGATTTCAGAGGATGTATGGGAAAGCCTGGATGCCTAGGCAGAAGCCTGATTTAGAGAAGAAGCCCTCACAGAGCATCTCTACTAGGGCAGTGCTGATGGGAAATGTCAGGTTGGAGCCCCCACACAGAGTTCCCACTGGGGCACTGCCTAGTAGAGCTATGGGAACAAGGCCACTACCCTCTAGCACCCAGAATAGTAGAGCCATCAGTAGCTTGCAGCCTGATATTGAAAAGCTGCAGACACTAAACTCCAACTCCTTGGTGTGAGCAGCCAAGGTTTCTGCACCCTGAGAAGCCACAAGGGCAGAGCTGTGCGAGGCTTTGGGGTCTCACCCCTTGCACCAGTGTGCCCAGAATATGGGACATGGGGTCAAATATTATACTGGAGCTTTAAAGTTTAGTGTCTGCCCTGCTGGGTTTTGGACTTGCATGGGGCCTGTTGCCCCTTTCTTTTGGCTGATTTCTCTTTTTTGGACCAAGAATGTTTACCTAATGCATATACCACCATTGTATATGGAAGTAAATAGTTTGTTTTGGATTTTACAGGGAAAGAACTTACCTTGAGTCTTAAATGAAACTTTGGGCTTTTGAGTTAATTTTGGAATGAGTTAAGATTTTGGGAGACTCTTGGGAAGCGATGGCTATAGTTTGCAATGTGAGAAGACCATGAGATTTGGGAGGTCAGGGACACAATGATATGGTTTGGATATTTGTCCCCTCTAAATCTCAGGTTGAAATGTGATCCCCAATGTTGGAGGTGGGGCCTAGAGGGAGGTGTTGGGTCATGAGGGCAGATCTCTCATGAATGGCTGGTGCCCTCCGCAGAGTAATGAGGGGTAATGACTTTACACAAGAGCTAATTGTTTAAAGAGGCCTGTTATCTTTTCCTCTCTCAATCCCCCTTGCTATGTGACCCACCTGCTTCCTCTTTGCTTTCTGTCATGAAGGGAAGCTTCCTGAGGTCCTCACCTAAAGCAGATGCTGCCAGCATGCTTCTCGTGTAGTCTGCAGAATCATAAGCCATGTAAGTCTTGTTTCTTTATAAGTTACCCAGTCTCTGATATTCTTTTATAGCAATGCACAATTAATGAGTACAGTGAGAAACACAGTCTTCTGTTTTCTGGGTTCTGTTTCTAAGCATTTTTAAAGAAGTGTACATTATGGTTGTCTCCTCAACATTTGTCTTTCCTTCTTTTGGGAACTGCCTGGGTTTTCACTTTGACATCTACAGCTAGCCAAGCAGGCTTTGGAAATGAGCAAATGATTGCAGCCTAGATTTTCATAATCCTGTTCCCTGGGTTCAAGTGTTGGTTCAGAGACAAGTGGGGCTACTAGGTAGAGAAAAGGAAACTGGGTGTATTAGTCTATTTTCACATTGCTTTAAGGAAATACCTGGGACTGGGTAATTTATTTTTTAAAAGTTTAATGGGCTCATTGTTCTGCAAGCTGTACAAGCATGACGCCAACATCACTCAGCTTCTGGGAAGGTCTTAGGGAGATTTTACTCATGGCGGAAGGTACAGTAGGAGCAGGCATGTCACATGGCAAAAGCAGGAGCAAGAGAGCAAGGGAGGAGGTGCCACACACTTTTAAATGACCAGATCTTACAAGAACTCACTATAGTGAAGGCAGTACCAAGAGGCATGGCGCTAAACCATTCATGAGGAACCACTCCCACGATCCAATCACCTCCCACCAGGCCCCATCTCCGACGTTGGGAATCACAATTCAATATGAGATAGGGTTGGGGACATACACCCAAACTATATTACAAGGTAAGATTATTGTTGGGGATTCCAGGAAAGACTTCTTTGCCTTCTCCAACTGCCTCAGGAAAGGATCCCCCACTCCAGATGGGGATGATGTATTGGGCTCAGTTTTTTGTTTTGTTTTGTCTTGAATTGATTTTTTGAGATGGAGTCTCACTCTGTTGTCCAGGCTGGAGTGGAGTGGCACAATCTCAGCTCACTGCCACCTCTGCCTCCCAGGTTCAAGTGATTCTCCTGCCTCATCCTCTGGAACAGCTAGGATTACAAGTACCTGCTACCATGCCCAACTAATTTTCATATTTTCAGTAAAGACAGTGTTTCACCATGTTGTCCAGACTGGACTTGAACTCCTGATCTCAGGTGTTCCAGTCGCCTCAGCCTCTCAAAGTGCTGGGATTATAGGCATGAGCCACCACTCCCGGCCTGGGCTCAGTTTATATGCCATCCCAGATCTATGCACTTGCCTTGCTCATAGCCCAATAAGGCACCAACAGTCTTGCTGTACCCAGGATTATGGATCCCAGCCACTGTTGCTGCCACTGCAATTGCCAGAGATGGAGAAGTTGGCAGAGAGATTGCTACACTTCTGTACTGCCTTCCCAGCTTCTGTAGGGGAGCTCTGGCTTTCCCAAAAGCTGCCTGGAGAAACCTGGGGACTTAACTAGTAGGAATTAGGTTCCATGGGGATGACTATAATTAGTGGAAAACCAGGGCCAGAACGTTTCTGGTAGATAAGTTCTTTTCCATTTGTGCACCCAAACAGATGGTCCTGGGATACAATAGCTCATGCAACCTTTCTGCAGGCCCCTGTTTTATTTGCTTTCTCACCTTTTCTACCTCATTCTCCTTTTTCCTCATCCTATGTCTTTGAATCACACTCCAGTTTCTAATAAAGTGTTAACACATCAGTTTTTGTCTCAGTCTCTAAGAACTCAGGCCAAGATGGACAAGGAGGCTTTAACCTCACAAACTGTTAGTAACTCTCCTGTGACCAGGGAACATGGAACATGGTGTAAGGATGAAGCAGGTATTGTGAAAGCCAAGTAGAGAACTGGAGGACACTGGATCCCATCATTGACCTGCTTAATCAAAGCGACCTAGGAGCCCTTCCTACCTCTGGTCTTCCAGCCAGGAGGAAGTCCATTATACCTAGTTTTCCAAGACTGGCAACTGAATGCATTGTAACTGATAACCTACTCTAGGCTCACCTGTGTTTGAACTTTCTGGAAGACTCACCTCCCTCCCCCACCAATCCGCACTATAGCCTTATAATAAATCCTCTTTTTAATCTTAAGTTAACTAAGTTCGTTTCTGGGACCTGCCATCAGTCTAATCCTAACCAACACACCTTCTCTCCTTTTTGGTACTAACGAGATACCTTTAGAGCCCTTTGTTGAAATTCTTTCCTTTTTACCATTTAAAAAATCAAACAGTTAAAATGTATGGAGTGTATAGCCATGTTTAAAACACAGGTTATTCCTATTTTAACTTTAAAGACAAACATATACAATGTTCTTTAACAATTCTTAAAATTCTCTCAAATAAAAACGAAAACAACAATGCCCCCAAATAAGAATAGTTTAAGGATTAATCTCTAGCAAGCCAGCTTTCCCCCAGATGATGGATTTGTTAGTTAATAATTCTAAAGCCAGGATTACAGCACAGTCAACAGTTTAATAAACCATTCATTTCCTACACTACTGAGTCGTTTCGTGGGCTTTTTCTCTTATGCCATAAACAGAACTATAAATTGTATTAGTAATTGTTTTTGAAAAGGATGTCAAGACTTCCGTTCTAAGACGCTGATTTGAGCCTGCAGAGTTAACTGTTCCTTTTCTTCCCAAGTTCCTATGGAAATGGCCAAAAACATATTTTAGAATACAGTTAAAAAATTATTCTGAAAAACAGTGAAGTGTGCTATCAATAGGCCAGTAACTGGAAGGAATTTGGCAAAACAGTATACATAGGTGCAGAGGGATGGAAGAACCGATTATCTCAAGATTTAGCTAGAATCCTGCAAGGAAAAAGCCCACCCGAACTTGAGCAGGAGTGTCTAGCAGAATCTTGAGATCTCCTAGAACAGGGGAAAGGCTGGAGGTAATGGAATATTTGGGGCTGCAATGCAGGATGTTCCCTGAAGCAGTCTTCCCTTGGAAGTCACTCTGTTCCTTTGAGGAGGAGATTGAGGCCCAGGTAACTCCAAATCACCACTGTAAACACAGGAAAAAATTAAAACATAAAAATAAAACAGGAAAGAGAAGAAACGAACAAGGACCTGCAGAGAGCCTGGGCTTCTCCAATTGCATTCACTTCCTGTGGTCATTGTTGGATACGGGAAAACACTTTCTAATCATTTGCCAGGGGTTGCTGAGCAATTTTCTTCAATCAGGAAGCAGTTTGAGCTTTGCTGATTATATGAAAAAGACAAAACCATACTAGACCTGCAGCTCTCAGGCCCAGAGAGCCCTTTTGCCATGCAAAAGTTAAAGTAATAAGATCCCAGGAATTGATTGAAGTTTATTGATTTTCAATTGATGAAACATTGATAACTTCATCGGGTGGTGAAATTACACCTTTTAGCTCAGAGAATATTGTTTCTCATTCCAGATTCATTGTCAAGGTTGACAAGTAAATGGGTTTCTGGTAAACATTTATTCTATTTTTCAATCTGGACACTAAATTGGTATGTAGCAATAATGTCAGGGTAATTATAGGAGTCTGAAGGACCTGAAATCTTGCAAAAGCCTAAATGTTTTAGAAAGCCGGCTGTTCCTTTCGCTTTTGAATTGGCATTAGACTGTTCAAAAGGAAAATGCATACCAAAGGACTGGATTCAACTCAATTCAAGAAATATGCACGTGGGTTTTCTGTGAGGCAAGGCACAGTGCTTAAGTTCACTCTGATAATGTCATCTTTCTCATTATCTTCCTTATCCTCCGTTTAAATACCTTTTCATTAATTCTATAACATCCACCAGAGAGTTCTCTGCTCCCAGGGGACTAGCCTTTCTCACTTCATTTGAAAACAGCTCTTCACAACAGATGATTAAGTTTTATTCCCCCATGCTGTTGGGGTGGGGGTGAGGAGGTAAGGAACTTTTCCTCTGAACTGATTTCTCAGCATCCCACATTGTCTTCCTCCTCCATATTCATGAGCCACCCCTTCCCGTCTCTCCTCAAGAATGTTCTGTAGCAAAAATCTGGAGTGTACCATACAAAGAATAGTGAGCCTTCGACCTCTGAGGCTCAGTGTCCTTATCTGCAGAATGGGGTTAATAATTCATCCCCAGTGGGGTTATGCGAAGAACTAATAAGATAATGAATATCAAAACATGTTTTAAAGCTAGCATACTGTAGAGGATTCCAAGACAAAATGAAATCACGAGAGACCTCAGACTGGGAATCCGGCAGCCCCATCTATGGTGTGACTCTAGACAGATTATTTAACTGCAATTTTTGTCACCCACCCTATCTTTAAATGGGGATATAAATGCCCATCCATTTCATACAACATGCATGAAAATTAAGTGAGTTACTGTGTGATAAGTTAATATATGTTAGTATAAAATAAAAGACATTGTTATCATTTTAGCATCATCTTATACACAAGAGGTTTTCTATGTCCTCTAGAATGTGATAATGTTTAATGTAAGCAATGGCCCATGTGGAGAGGGTTGCAGGTCAGACACAAAATCCGGTCTCTGCATTCAGGAGAGGTTGGAGTTTCAGCTCGATGTGAGGGGAGAGCTCTCAGGTAAAGTAGGTGAAATTAAGGAAAAGGTATTTAAACTGAAGGATGGAACCAACTGAATGTGCACACAAGCAGCTCTAGGCGATGGAGATGCCATTTACCACCCATTTTAGCACCTTCTTTCTTGTCCTGAGCCCCAGGCCCTTATCTTGTATCTTGAAAATTCTTGTGTCTACTATCATCACCTATGCTGGGTTAACTACTAAGAGATTGTTACCATCTTAGAGATACTAGAAAGTTCTTACCCTTTCAAAGAGGGATCTCTGTCATTGGGTTTAGGCACAAGGACAGTCCAAGGGATTTTATATGAGCTGGAGGGCTCATAGGTTAGGAGGATATGCAGGTGTTCGGGGCTAGATGTGGACTGCTGGAAGTCCCAAACACATGTTCCTAGCCATCCTCCCCATGTAATTCACAATAAACTTTATGCAGAATGATAACACACAAACACAAAGCTCACATGTATGCTGAAACTGATATCAATTCATTTTAGATTTTCTGATTTCAAAATTCTGGGTAAGTGCATCCAAGCTGAATGAATCACAGTCTCCCTGGCCCTGCTTTCTGGTGCCGTCAGCTGCTGTTGGGCATTTGAGCCCCACCACCTTCACATCCCTCTGCTGTGGTCACCAGCCATGTCACCTCCCCCAGCTTTCTGAGAAGGCTCCTTGGGCCCTTGCCAGGCTCTGCCACCAGGGTCATCCTACCTTTTCCCCCCTCATGCAGAGCTTGTGGCTGTCTGTGCCACTGACTGTCCTTCACTTTGCAGATGAAGCCTAGCTCCTTGAATTCTCACCCCAGGGAATCGTGACAACTAACACCTCTCTCACCAAAATATTGTCCAGAGTGTGTTCTGAACTGGGGAAAACAACAGCAGAGTGGGTTTCTGCCTCTTTTGGAACTGTGCTGGGGCATTACCCCAGCATGGGGGGCGTGTAACCCCCACACACCCAGATTCTCCAACAGTGACAGCAGAGAGAACTGTGTGGTGGTGAAGGATACAGGTATTGGAGGCCACAATCCCAGCGACTTCACCTTGCAGAGCTTATTTCTATGACGATGAGCATAATGAGACACAGGATGATGCAGTTATTCTCCTTACAGAGTAACTGCAGTGATGTAGGTTGGCGCAATGCCTGGTTCAGGGCAAGCATTTATAAGCGTCAGCCTTGACTTGTTGCAAGGTGGGTTCCTGTGACTTTCAGAGGCAGAGGCCACTCACTCAGTGCATGTACCCTAGTGATTCCTGTTTCCCTCTCAGTGAACCCCCTGGAGAAACAAAGGTGGGACTGGGGACTGACAAGCACCTTCAGAAAGGGAGACCCCACACTTCACTTTGCCCACACTTTCTACAATTTGTCCCCAAGTCAGAACTTAATCAGAATACATACCTGTCCTGCAGTTTAGGAGGAAAACATAGCCCTGCCCTGCCCCAAGCTCCTAGAGACCACTTTGCTTTCCAAGGCCAAATAACTGCGGAAAGGAGACAATGATGCCCTCCAGCCTTTCAAGCAAGATTTTCCAGCTGAATCCATTGTACGTAAAGAATCGAATCACTTGAAAGCGAGACAGGCTAATTTGACTGTCTGGGAGAGTAGAAATAGCCCCTCTGGCAGTTTTGGGTCTGCGGCTTTGGCTGAATTTTTTTTTAAGAACAGTTTAAAACTCTGATAATATCTTTCAGCATTCGTTTCTACTTACAGTAGTCCCCTTCCTATCCAAGACCGCCAGTGAGCAAACGCCTAAAACCATAGATAGTACTGAACAAAATATATGTTATGTTTTTTCCTTCATATTCAGACCCATGATAAAGTTTAATTTATAAATTAGGCACAGTAAGAGATTAACAACAATAATTAATAATAAAATAGAATAGTTTAAAAAATATACTGTAATAAAACTGTGAATGTAGTTTTCCTCTCCCGGTCAAAATATCTTATTGTACTTATTGTACTCTACCACGAAAAACTGAAACCAGGGAAAGTGGGACCACACGTGAGCAGTCAGGGAGCGCGACTGTAATTGCCAAGAGTAAAGTCCACAGTCAAGTGGCTGCTTAAGGAATCTGCATAAATGGATTCTAGAACATTTTGGGTCCCATAAGATCAGAATGCAAGAACTAGTCCAGTCCTTACTGTCTTGATTCCTGATTCCCTCGAAAGTTTACAACCATAACCCCAGTCAGGGCCTGCTTCGGGGTGAGTGACCGATCCGGTCACATAGGATCAGTACTTACTATGTCCCCTTGCTTGGTTTAATGTTCTGTTGTCACTTGCTTGACACTATGAATAGTTTTTTGTTTGTTTGTTTTTTGTGAGAGTCTCTTTCTGTCACCCAGGCTGGAGTCCAGGGTACAATCTTGGCTCACTACAACCTCCACCTCTTGGGTTCAAGCAATTCCCCTGCCTCAGTCTCTCGAGTAGCTGTGATTGCAGGTGTGTGCCAGCATGCCTGGCTAATTTTTGTATTTTTAGCAGAGATAGGGTTTTACCATATTGGCCAGGCTGTTCTCGAACTCCTGACCTCAAGTGATCTACCCGCCTTAGCCTCCCAAAGTGCTAGGATTACAGGTGTGAGCCACCGTGCCCAGCCCTGAATATTTTTGGAACAAGGAACCCTGCTTTTTCATTTTTCATTGGCCAGTCCTTATCTGGCCTGGTGTCTACTGTAGAGTAGATGTTTGTTATTGGAAGAACATTATTAATGTATAATATGCTCTCTAACTCTTCATTAGTGGTACACTCAAGCCATGGTCCACAAGGCATTTCAAATCCTCCTATGTGAGACAACCTGCACAAGGCAGCATCAAGCCTAAAAATTACTTTAAACTTAGAAACCCAATTTGAGCCATTAAATACCAACAATCACCAGATTTCCACCCCCCCCCCCAACAGGAGCAATTTACAAATCTTCCTTTTGCTTGATAGTGACAGCTTCTGCTCTTCAACATCTCAGGGGATAACAGGTCAGAAGTGTTGAGCACAGACAGCTGTGAAGGCAATGTGCTAAGGTGCTGAGGCAATGCTATTAAATCCTGAGAAACAGATATTCAGATCTCATTCAAATGAGTTCTCAGGGGGAACTACCCTTTATATAACAATTGATTTTTTTTTTTTCTAAACTGAATACTCAGTTGCAGGATATTTACTCCGGTTTGTTATTTGGGGACTTGGGGACACGTTTGAACTACATTTAAGGAGAGAGAGATGAAAAAGCAGGGCAGCAGGAGGTTGATGATAAGGTCATTAAAAGACATAAAGCAGGCTGGCACGGTGGCTCATACCTGTAATCCCAGCACTTTGGGAGGCTGAGGCAGGTGGATCACAAGGTCAGGAGATTGAGACCATCCTGGCTAGCATAGTGAAACCCTGTCTCTACTTAAAATACAAAAAATTAGCCAGGCATGGTGGCGTGCACCTATAGATTCAAGGAGAATCACCTGAACCCAGGAGGCAGAGGCTGCAGTGATCGGAGATCGTAGCATTGCACTCCAGCCTGGGTGACAGAACGAGACTCCAACTCAAAAAAAAAAAAAAAAGACATAAAACAGAATCCAGCTAAAAATACAACAGAAAAACCTGAGAAGTAAATGAGATTGGGAAGATGTAGTGAATTGAACCCCATCTTCCATTCGACAGGATTAAATTAGCAAGGACACTATTGGTGTATGTTACAATAAACATAAAATATTCTTGTTAAATAAAATATTCTTGTTTGAAAACAAGGTGGTAATGGTGGGAGGTGATTGTAATATTCTACAACAAAGGATAGGAGGAAAAAGATGTAGTGTTCCTTCTGAATGTCTTTTCTTGCATCTATCTATGGACTCATCGTTGACTCTTTCCAGTCTTTCTCTCAGCTCCAGGCAGCAACTGAAAGGTTTCAGAGAAAAGGAAGGAGGCAAAGGTTCACTAGCAACAGCAACTGTAGGGACTGCAGCATAAATACACCCAGGAACAGAGGAGCCAGATAGGAAAGGAAATGAGAGTTTGGATTGTAATAATTAATTCAATAATTATTTTGGAAAAACTATGTCCTGTGCTCATGAGACCTGTGCGAAGGATTGCAGCCAGGAGAACATTTGATTGTCCTTCATCGGAAGCATGAAGTCAATAACTCCTGAAGGAGTCTTTTTCAGGATGGATTTAACTAGGAGGTTGTTTCCTCCAGCCAAAAGCCTAAGGACAGAATATAATTCCTCTCAGCTACAGCACGAGCACAAGTAAGAGAAAAAAAATAGAGAGATTATCTACAGCATAATGCTACATTTTGTGGAGCCTGAATGATTGCAGATGGAAAGACAGAGTTCTCTGCAATTGGTGTTACAGTCTTAGAATAAGGAAACTATGTGACCATAAAGAATAAAACTAGGAAAGGAAAGAAGAGAGGCAAACACTGAGAAGGGTTAAACAAAAGAAAGCAGGTCAGTTGAAGGCTGGATAGCAGTTCAAATACCAGTTGGCTATTAAAATGATATTCTTCTACTTTACAAATTGCTTTATCACTGAATATTCTTCGAAAATAGTATTTTTAAATGGTAGCATGTAATTCAATACCATGGATGTGACACTTTTATGATGCAGTGCCCTACTGTTGGATGTTTAAAATTAATTAATATTATTGCCAATATTTTACTATTATAAATAGGGCTAAGCCATATTTATATTTGTATATTTTAATACATGTGTGATTGATTTCCTTATAAATACACTGAAGTCAAATCACTATATAAAAATTACAAATTTAAGGCAAAATTGTGCAGCTTTTTGCATGTATTTTTCGTGGCACGCAGAAAGCTTTGCAGATGTATAAAATGCCTATGTTCTTGCACCATTAGCCACTCTGGGTAATGTAGTTCTTCTTGTTTCAGTGATTAAGTTAAAAAATATATAGTATTAGAATTGTTAGAGATTGTCATAAAAATAAGTAAATTATCTGACAGCTGATAGTTTAATGGTCATAATTAATATCAACCGCTGAAAGTTTGAAGAAAGAAATATCAAAACCTGAAAATAGAAATCCCCTTAAGCTTTCATCAATGAATCATTCCAAGTTCATACTTTGCTGTTGATATCTGTGACTGAGCATCAGCCTCCAAGTAGCTGTGATTTGACACATTTTATAGGTCTGGGTAGAATGGTACAAAAAGTAAAAAACAAAGATATTGAAAAGGTTTCAAAATCAAAAAAGCTCCAGTTGAGCTTATGATCTCATTCATTTGCATCAAGGCAAGAGGATTATTTTGAAGAACTGTGGGTTAACAGTGACAATATGTAATGACACATATTATATTTAAAAGGCATATCCACTACTCCACTATACTCATGTTTTGTTCTAGTCAGGCTGGTCAGATCATGTTTACCAAATGTCTGAAGTTTTTTCAATTTCACAAAAAATGTATGAATACTTACCATTAAAAATACTAAAATTTACAGATAGGAGACTGTCACTTCCAGCTATGATGAAATAACAAGTAACAGATTAATTCTACCTTGAAAATATATAAACCTAGATAAATTTTAAAATGCAAAAGTGAAGCTCTTTGAAAAAATCAGAAAGCAACCAAGGCAACTAGGACTTCCAAGACCAAAGTCCTGGATAAAAGGTAAATGCACTGACATGAGTCAATGTGCTTCACTCACTGAAGCTTTATTACCATCCAGATATTTGCTGAAGAGCAAGTACTATTACCCAAAGACTGCTACAGTCTCACTTGCTGTAGAGGTGAAAATTTGGAATTCAGAGCTACCAAGAATATATGTGGCAAGATCCCAGAGAAAAGGCACACAGAAGTGAGCCCAATATTTTCACTTGGTGTCCTTTTGAAACATTTACTGATTATGAAGCTGATTACTAAGTACATCGTCAGGGCCAGAACTGAGAAACCAAACAGAAAGCAGCTTCTAAGACACTAAAAAGCTAAGCAGCAGTTTTGAAAGTATCACAGTACAGGAGAGAGGAAAACTTGTTCAGAGCCTGGTGAGGAGGAATGGTCCCAGTAAAAACCACACATTTTCCATTATAGTCCCTAAAGAGCTTTGCCTAAAGTAACACAAACTAAACTAGCCAGGCTTCAAAAAACCTGAAAATGGGCTTTGACTGGATCAGTGTGATCTTGCTGGGCTATCTTTGGCTGCCAGAAGAGAAAGAAATTTTTTCTAGAGGAAGATAGCATCATCCAGAGTCCCTACAATTTTTTAAATATAATTTCCAGAATGTAATAACATAGACATACCAGTGAAAAAAATCATAAGACATGCTAAAAAGGAACAAGACAGTGAAAGAAAAGTATACAGTAGACACAGGCTCTCTGGTGATACAGCTCTTGAACTTATCAGACACAGACATTAACATAACTATAACACAGTCAAAAATACTGATGAAAAAGAGAACTAGAGTTTACAAAGAAAATCACTGCTATGCATATTGTAATAAGACTATGAGGGATGGGGAGAAATAGAGACAGGGAGAAATAGATAGACATACACACATCCACTGAGAGAGAGAGACAGAGAGAGAGATTCTTTAAAGTAGCAGGAAGAAGAAAAGGAAATAGATGCATTATTTTCAGAGGAATGACAAAAAGACTCACAACTGTTTCTTAGGCAGAAATAATGCAAACCAGGATATAATGACATGATTTTTTAAAGGATTAAAACAACTGCTACTCTCAAATTCTATACCCAGTAAAAATATTAGTCAAAAATTAAGATGCTATAAAGACAATTAAGACAAAAACCTACACTAGAGGATTAATCAGTAGCATACCTACATTAAAAGATATACAAAAGGAAATTCTACAGGCAGGAGAAAATGATTCCCAATGAAAGAATTGTAATGAAGAATTCATTACAATGAGGAGCACTCTAAAAGGTAAAAACATAGGTTAAATCTGAATGAATTTTGACTGTTAAAAGCAAATATAATAATCATGTCTTGTGTGATTTAAATTCTGTAGAATTAAAATACATGGCCAAAAATAGCACAAAAGTCATTTAAAAAGGAGTTTTGTATGTTGAAAAGTCTTGACATTGTCCTGAAATCAGTGAAAGTACTAAGTTATACTACATTAAAGTAATTCAAGAAAATATGTTGTAATCTCTAGGCTAATAACTAAAAAGAAGTTCAAAGAATGTGTAACAGTGAAATAACAAAGAACAAAAATGAAATAATAAAAATGATTAATTCAATAGGGACAATAATGTAGATTAATAATATGCTAGAATAAATAGAAAACAAAAAGATGGTCAATTTTGACAAAATTGTATTAATGATTATATGTAGTTAAATGGCTAAATATTCTAATTAATTGACAAAGATTGTGGATAAAACTACAATTGAATTTTGCTCATAAAAGACACACTTTATTTATAAGGAAAGAGAAAGACTGAAAGAAAGGATATAAGAGGTTGAAGATCAACTCAATGAAATAAAACGGGAAGGCAAGATTAGAGAAAAAAGAGTAAAAAGAAATCAACAAAGCTTCCAAGAAATATGGGATTATGTGAAAAGACCTAATCTACGTTTGATAGGTGTACCTGAATGTGATGGAGAGAATAATTCCAAGCTGGAAAACACTCTTCAGGATATTATCCAGGAGAACTTCCCCAACCTAGCAAGGAAGGCCAACATTCAAGCCCAGGAAATACAGAGAACACCACAGAGATATTCCTCAAGAAGAGCAACTGCAAGGTACATAATCATCAGATTCATCAGGGTTGAAATAAAGAAAAAAATGGTAAGGGCAGCCGGAGAGAAAGTTTGGGTTACCCACAAAGGGAAGCCCATCAGACTCACAGCCAATCTCTCAGCAGAAAACGATAAAGGGGATATCACCACAGAAGCCAGAAGAAAGTGGGGGCCAATAGTCAACATCCTTAAAGAAAAGAACTTTCAACCCAGAATTTCATATCCAGCCAAACTAAGCTTCATAAGTGAAGGAAAAATAAAATCCTTTGTGAAAAAGCAAGTACTCAGAGATTTTGTCACCACCAGGCCTTCTTTACAAGAGCTCCTGAAAGAGGCACTACACAAGGAACAACCAGTACCAGCCACTCCAAAAACATACCAAATGGTAAAGAGCATCAACAAAATAAAGAATCTGCATCAACTAATGGGCAAAACAGCCAATTGGCATCAAAATGGCAGGATCAAATTCACACATAACAATATTAACCCTAAATGTCAATGGACTAAATGCCCCAATCAAAAGACACAGACTGGCAAATTGGATAAAAAGCCAAAACCCATTGGTGTGCTGTATCCAGGAAACCCATCTCACATGCAAGGATACACAAAGGCTCAAAATAAAGGGATGGAGGAAGATTTACCAATCAAATGGAGAGCAAAAAAAAGCAGGAGTTGCAATTCTCATCTCTAATAAAATAGACTTTAAAGCAACAAAGATCAAAAGAGACAAAGAAGGACATTACATAATGGTAAAAGGATTGATATAACAAGAAGAGCTAACGATCCTAAATATATACTCACCCTATATAGGAGCACCAAGATACATAAGGCAAGTTCTTAATGACTTACAAAGAGACTTAGACTCCCACACAAAAATAGTGGGAGACTTTAACACCCCATTGTCAGTATTAGACAGATCGACCAGACAGAAAATTAACAAGGATATCCAGGACTTGAACTCAGACCTGGAACACGCAAACCTAATAGGCATTTACAGAACTCTCCACTGCAAATCCACAGAATATACATTCTTCTCGGCACCACATCACACCTACTCTAAAATTGACCACATAATTGGAAGTAAATCACTCCTCAGCAAATGCAAAAGAACGGAAATCATAACAAACAGTCTCTCAGACCACAGTGCAATTCAGAAACTAACTCAGAACCGCACAGCTTCATGGAAACTGAACAACTGGCTCTTGAATGTTGACTGGATAAACAATGAAATGAAGGCAGAAATAAAGATGTTCTTTGAAACCAACGAGAATGAAGACACAACATACCAGAATCTCTGGGACACATTTAAAGCAGTGTCTAGAGGAAAAT
This sequence comes from Callithrix jacchus, assembly GCF_049354715.1. Classification (NCBI taxonomy): domain Eukaryota; kingdom Metazoa; phylum Chordata; class Mammalia; order Primates; family Cebidae; genus Callithrix; species Callithrix jacchus. Next base: position 141,178,372 of record NC_133503.1, on the reverse strand, counting down.
ATATAGCAATAAGTGCTCACATGTGAAGCAAAGAGAGATCCAAAATTGACACCCTATCATCAAAATTGAAAGAGCTAGAGGAGCAAGATCAAAAAAACTCAAAATCTAGCAAAGACAAAAAATAACTAAGATCAGAGCAAAACTGAAGGAGATAGAGACACAAAAAAGCCCTTCAAAAAATCAATAAATCCAGGAGCTGGGTTTTCGAAAAGATCAACAAAGTAGACAGACCACTAGCCAGATTAATAAAAAAAGAAAAGAGAGAATAACCAAATAGATGCAATAAAAAACGATAAAGGGGATATCACCACAGATTCCACAGAAATTCAAACCATCATCAGAGATGATTACAAACAACTCTATGCACATAAACTAGTAAACCTGGAAAAAATTGATAAATCCCTGGACACTTGCCTCCTCCCAAGCCTAAATCAGGAAGAAGTCGAAACCCTGAATAGACCAATAACAAGATCTGAAGTTGAGGCAGCAATTAAGAGCCTACCACACAAAAAAAGCCCAGGTCCAGATGGGTTCACAGCCGAATTCTACCAGGCACACAAAGAGGAGCTGGTACCATCACTTTTAAAACTATTCCAAATAATCCAAAAAGAGGGAATCCTTCCCAATTCATTTTATGAGAAAAACATCATCCTGATACCAAAACCTGGCAGAGACTCAACAAGAAAAGAAAACTTCAGGCCAATATCCATGATGAACATAGATGCAAAAATCTTCAATAAAATACTGGCAAGCCGATTGCAACAGCACATCAAAAAGCTTATCCACCATGATCAAGTAGGATTCATCCCAGGGATGCAAGGCTGGTTCAACATATGCAAGTCTATAAATATAATTCACCGCATAAACAGAACCAAAAACAAAAACCACAATTATCTCAACTGATGCAGAGAAGGACAAAATTCAACTGCCCTTTATGCTAAAAACCCTCAATAAACTAGGTATCGACGGAATGTATTTCAAAATAATAAAAGCTATTTATGACAAACCAACAGCCAATATCATACTGAATGGGCAAAAACTGGAAGCATTCCCTTTGAAATCTGGCACTAGACAAGGATGCCCTCTCTCACCACTCCTATTCAATATAGTACTGGAAGTCCTAGACAGAGCAATCAGGCAAGAAAAAGAAATAAAGGGTATTTAAATAGGAAAACAGGAAGTCAAATTGTCTCTATTTGCAGACGACATGATTGTATAGCTAGAAGACCTGATTGTCTCAGCCCAAAATCTCCTGAAACTGATAAGCAACTTCAGCAAAGTCTCAGGATACAAAATTAATGTGCAAAAATCAAAAGCATTTCTATACGCCAATAACAGACTTAAAGAGAGCCAAATCAAGAATGAACTGCCATTCATAATTGCTACAAAGAGACTAAAATACCTAGGAATTCAACTAACAAGGAATGTAAAGGACCTTTTCAAGGAAAACTACAAACCACTGCTCAATGAAATAAGAGAGGACACAAACAGGTGGAGAAACATTCCATGATCATGGTTAGGAAGAATCAATATCATGAAAATGGCCATACTGCCCAAAGTAACTTACAGATTCAATGCTATCACCATCAAGCAACCCATGACCTTCTTCACAGAACTGGAAAAAAAAAAACCACCTTAAACTTCATATGGAACCAAAAGAGAGCCCACATAGCCAAGTCAATTCTAAGCAAAAAGAACACAGCGGGAGGCATCACACTACAGGACTTCAAACTATGCTACAAGGCTACAGTAATCAAACCAGCATGGTGCTGGTACCAAAACAGCAATATAGACCAATGGAACAGAACAGAGGCCTCGGAGGCAACACAACATATCTACAACCATCCGAACTTTGACAAACCTGACAAATACAAGCAATGGGGAAAGGATTCCCTGTTTAATAAATGGTGTTGGGAAAACTGGCTAGTTATGTTCAGAAAGCAGAAACTGGACCTCTTCCTGACACCTTACACTAAAATTAACTCTAGATGGATTAAAGACTTAAACATGAGACCTAACACCATAAAAACCCTAGAAGAAAATCTAGGCAAAACCATTCAGGACATAGGAGTAGGCAAGGACTTCATGACCAAAACACCAAAAGCATTGGCAACAAAAGCCAAAATAGACAAATGGGACCTAATTCAACTCCAGAGCTTCTGCACGGCAAAAGAAACAGTCACTAGAGTGGATCGGCAACCAACAGAATGGGAAAAAATTTTTGCAGTATACCCATCTGACAAAGGGCTGATATTCAGAATTTACAAAGAACTAAAACAGATTTACAAGAAAAAAGAAAACAAGCCCATTCAAAAGTGGGCAAAGGATATGAACAGACACTTTACAAAAGAAGACATACATGAGGCTAACAAACATATGAAAAAATGCTCATCATCACTGGTCATTAGAGAAATGCAAATCAAAACTACATTGAGATACCATCTCACGCCAGTTAGAATAGCGATCATTAAAAAATCTGGAGACAACAGATGCTGGAGAGGATGTGGTGAAATAGGAACACTTTCACACCACTGCTGGTGGGAGTGTAAATTAGTTCAACCATTGTGGAAGACAGTGTGGCAATTCCTCAAGGACCTAGAAACAGAAATTCCATTTGACCCAGCCATCCCATTACTGGGTATATATCCAAAGGACTATAAATCGTTCTACTATAAGGACACATGCACATGAATGTTAATTGCAGCACTGTTTACAGTAGCAAAGACCTGGAACCAACTCAAATGCCCATCGATGATAGACTGGACTGGGAAAATGTGGCACATATACACCATGGAATATTTTGCAGTCATCAAAAATGATGAGTTCGTGTCCTTTGTAGGGACATGGATGAACCTCGAGACCATCATTCTCAGCAAACTGACACAAGAACAGAAAATGATATACCGCATGTTCTCACTCATAGGCGGGTGTTGAACAATGAGAATACATGGACACAGGGAGGGGAGCACTACACACTGGGGTCTGTTGGGGGAAATGGGGGGGACTGGGCGGGTGGGGAGGTGGGGAGAGATAGCATGAGGACAAATGCCAGATATAGGTGAAGGGGAGGAAGGCAGCAAATCACACTGCCAAGTGTGTACCTATGCAACCATCTTCAATGTTTTTCACATGTACCCCAAAACCTAAAATGCAATAAAAAATGCAAAAAATTTAAAAAAAAAGAAAATGAAGGAGTAAAGATAAACCAGTTAATACCAAATAAACTTGTAGCTATAATTACATCAGATACAGTAGACATTAAAGGAAAACAATGAGATGAAGGCATACATTTGTATCCATCTAATAACATGTTATTATATACTCACATGAAATACATATGAGAAAATGATAGAAACAAAAATAGGAACAAATTCTAAACTCTCAAAATAAAATATATAACTAATAGTTTCAAATATCAGTGAAGATAGAGAAGATTTAAAAAGAAAGATTATATATTTAACCTAACTGACATATAGGGAATCTTGCACCTAATAATTGCAGAATGAGCACCCTCTTCAAGTAAATATATTTACCAAAATTGACTAAATCCTAGACCATAGTAAAAGTCACAACACATTTCAAATAACTGAAGAAAATACAAATTATATTCTCTGATTTTAGAAGAAATTAAACTAGATATCAGTCATACATGCACACAGACCACTAAAAAAAAACTAACGTTTGGAAATTAAGCAGTAAACTACATATTGACTTGATCAAAATAAGAAATCACAATGGAAATTAGAAAGTGTTTTTAATCAACTGATAATGGGATTATATTTCATATCAAAACTTCTGCGTTATAGCTGGTTTTAGCTAACTTTTGCTGTATAACAAACCATCCTCAGTTTTAATGGCTGAAAGACAACTATTTTTTTTTTTTATTGCATTTTAGGTTTTGGGGTACATGTACAGAGCATGCAATACAGTTGCATAGGTACACACAGGGCAGTGTGTTTTGTTCGCTTTCTCCCCTTCACCCACATTGGTATTTCTCCCCTGGCAATCCCTCCCCACCTCCCCCTCCCACTGGCCCTCCCCTTTTCCCCCTATAGACCCCAGTGTTTAGTACTCCCCTCTCTGTGTCCATGTGTTCTCATTTTTCATCACCCGCCTATGAGTGAGAATATGCGGTGTTTCATTTTCTGTTCTTGTGTCAGTTTGCTGAGAATGATGTTCTCCAGATGAAAGACAACTATTTTACTTATATCAGGATTCTGTGGGTCAGCTGGGTGGTTCTTCTGTTCTGGCTTGGCTGATCTCCGCTGGGCTTTCTTGTGTCTGGGGTCTGCTGAAGAGTTGACTCGAAGCTTGAAAACCTAGGATGGTCTTATTCACGTATCTTGTTGTTGGCTGGCTTTCAGCCAGGGTGTCTTAGTGCTTCTCCACTGGCCTCCAGCAAGCTAGCTTGCTCTCATTCACATAGTGTTTTCAAGTTTCCAAGCACAAACTGAGAAAATACACTCCTCAGTGTGTTTTTTGCTTTAAAAGCTTTCCAAGGCTCTGTTTGCTATGTATTTGCCAATATCACATGGCCAAACCTAGATTCAAGGGTAGACATTTCTAGATGAAAGAAGCTGCAATGTTCTATTAAAGTAAGGAATGAAGACAAAGGAAAAATCTGTAGCTGTCGGCAATCTACTACACAGTAAATATTCTGCTCACAGTTAATATTGTACAAAAATACATATATTAGAAAAGAAAAAAGATCTGAGTTTTTATTTCAAGAAGCTAGAAAAGAAATAGCAAATTAAACCCAAAGAAAATAGAAAAAAGGCAATAATAAAGAGTAGAAATAATTGACATAGAAAATATACAATAGACAAATTCAAAACAAAATTTTTTTAAAAAAATATTGGCAAAATTGATCAACTTTTATTTGGCAAGACTAAGAAAAATTAGAGAGAAAACACAAGTTTTCAATCAAAAAGATTAAATAGAAATCATTACTGCCAATATGTCAAACATGAGAGTATTTATGAAAAATTATATTCCAATACATCTGAAAGTTTTGATAAAATAAAAAACTCATTGAAAAATATAGTGTATCAAAGCTGGCAAGAGAAGAAATAGAAAATTTTTTATTTATTAAAGCGATGGTATTTATTGTTGTTGTTGTTGTTATTGTTTTGGTTTTGGTTTTGAGCAGTCTCACTCTGTTTTCCAGGCTGGGGTGCAGTGGCGAGATCTTGGCTCAGCCTCCCAAGCAGCTGGGATTACAGGCCTATACCATCACACCTGGCTAATTTTTGTATTTTTAATAGAGATGGGGTTTCACCATGTTGGCCAGGCTGGTCTCAAGCTCCTGACTCAGGCGATTCGCCCACCTTGGCCTCCCAAAGTGCTGAGATTACAAAAGCAATGGTATTTGTAATGATTTTTTTTTTTCATAAAGAAATCTAGAGCCCCATAGCTTCACCAATGAATTCTTCCAAATAGTTAAGGAATAATACAAATCTTATAGAATCATTACCAAAGAGTATAAAAAGAGGTAACTATACTCTTTTTTATACTCTTCCCAACTAGTTTTACAAGGCCACCAAACCCTCATGCCAAACATTCAGGAGAACACTGAATTTATGGCTAATCTCTCTTACGAACACAAAAGAAAAATCATAAATAAAACATCAGCAAATTAAATCCATAAGCCAACTGGGCTTGTTTCAGAAAGGTAAGTTTGAAAAAACTAGAAACTCAATCAATAAAATTAACGGAAGAAAGAAGAAAAATTATGTGACTATACTCTTGCTGTACACAAAAAAAGAATTTAAGAAAACTTAATACTCAGTTGTGATTAAAAAATACTTTTGGTAAACCAAGAATAGAAGGGACTTCTTAAATTCATAAAGGGTATCTTTTTAAAAACCTACATGATAATAAATACAAAATTACAGCTAGATAGAAGGAATGAGTTCTTGAGTTCTTCAGCTAAAAGACAGAATTTTTTTCTTTTTATTTTATTTATTTTGTGGCAGAGACACTGTCTCCCTATGTTGCTCAGGCTGGTTTCAAACTTCTGGGCTCAAGTAATCTCCTACCAGAGCCTCCCAAAATGTTGGGATTACAGGCATGAGTCACCATGCCTGGCTTAAATTAATTTTTAGGTTCAATATATCCCAATCAAAATCCCAGCAGACTTTTTTTTTGTGGAAATTAACAAATGGATTCTAAAATTTAAATGGAAATGAAAGGACTAAAAATAACAAGACAAACTTGAAAAATGGGAAGCTGGAGAACTTAAGTTACCAAACATCAAGCTATTACAAAGCTTCAGTTATTTAAAAAGGAAAAACAACAGTATGGTATGGGTGCAAGCATTAAAAAAATAGACTAAGAAAGAAAAACAGTTTTATACGTATATGAAAGCCATTTTTATAATAAAGATGCCACAGCACTGAAATGAGAGAAAAAGGGAACTTTTTCAATAAATGATGCTTGGTCAATTGCATATTCATAAAGAAAGAGATGACCCCAACCTGGACTACACCTCATACACAAAAACCAGTTCCAGACAGATTACAGATCTAAATGTGAAAGGTAAGAAATAAATTAATTAATTTTTAAAAAACCCTGAAGCTTTTAGAAGGTAGCAAAGCAGAATATCTTCACAACCTTGGCAACAGAAAACTGGACTACCACCCCTATTTAAATATCTGGCTCGGATGTATATATCTGATCTATTTACACAGTCTTCTCCATTTATTCTAGCCTATTCTGATTATGCTCCTCTCTTCTATTTATTTCTCTTAAAGATACCATCACATAGTTTTCATTTTGTATTTGAGCAGTCTCAAAACCAGGGGCTATTGTAGATTGCACTCAGCATTTTACCAGGGGCTATTGTAGATTACACTCACATTGTGGATTGCTCTCACTTTTTGTCATGTGTGGTGCTCTTGCAAGATTTATCCTGACTGATTATTATTTTCTATTCTTTTTTCAGTAGTGCCTGAGTTAATGCTGGAGCTGGACAAATAATAGACCCTCCATTAGTAGTTGATAACTTCAGATGGTCCCAAATCTCTCTGAATATCTGCTCTGCTCTTTGCCCTTTCAATGACATTGTGCTCTAATCCCTGCATTCATCCAAACATTTAATAATAAGTCTAACTAAATGCCTGAAAACGTAGTGCTGACATCACATAGACTGCAAATTTGTGTAGGTCTCATTTTATGATATAAAAGAGTTTGTAGCCTCTTAGAGGAGGTATATGAACAAGATAATTATTTTATATTTCAATGAAATATGGGGTGAATGATGGAAATGACCATAGTATGTAAGTTTCTAGAGAAGAAGGGGTTATATCTGCCTTGGCTAATCTGGAAGGGCCTTTTGAATAAGTGGCATCTGAAATGGGTTCTGAAGATTATAATAGGGTATTCCAGGCAAAGCGAAAACCAAATGAAATTGTATGAATTGAGTCATTATATTTCCTGAATAATTGTGCAAACAGATTTCTCCTGAAATAGTTAAACTGACTGAATAGCCAGAGAAGAGAGCTTGTCGAGACCATGAGGTGGGTGCTACTGAAAGAACAGAATGGATGAAGTGGCAGCTTCTGCGTGAATTCTATGACTTTTAAATTTGCCGGAGGATTATGTTAGCAGAAACGCTTATCTTTCATCTCTGTGAGATGTCTCTTTTTTGCTGGTCCCTTCCAGCTCAGGGGAAGAATCTGCTTTAGTGTTTTTTATGTCTTCTACAGACTTTGAGAAATCGAATAAAGAAGTTGCATTGTATTTTTAAAAGAGTTGAAAGAAGTCAGAGCAATAAGAAATTCAGATTAACTTTAAGAGTCATGTCAGACATTAGCGGGAATTAGGAAGAGATGGGAGGTCCCTGAGTCCCTTGGTGTTATTATAACATAGTGCCTGGGCTGCAAGCTCAAATGGAGCATGAGGATGAAAGAAGTGGGTGGGTGAGTGGACGAACTGTAAAAGTAGCAACAGCATTCATGTGATGAGAATTGGCAACTAACACTTGGACGGTAAAAAGACAAATTCTCATGCCCTACCAAAACCTACCAAATCAGAAACTCTGGGCTGGGGTTCAGCAGTCTCTAAATGGTCTCAGTCAACAGTAACACCTGAGAACTACTGCAGTAAGGAATAGTGAAAAGGCAAACTGGTGTGCTCATGCCCCAGGCAAAGGGCAGGCAGACATTTTTTATCTAAGTTGATTTTTGCCTTGCAGGATATGGAAACCATGTTGTCCTATGTTATCGGACCTTCCAATGTTGTAAAGAAAAGTCACACATCTGAATTTTTATGTTACATCTTATAATTTTGAAATATTAGCCATCATTAAAAATGTTCTGGGCTGGGCATAGTGGCTCATGCCTGTAATCCCAGCACTTTGGGAGGCCAAGGCGGGTAGATCCCGAGGTCAGGAGTTCGGGACCAGCTTGGCCAACGTAGTGAAACTCCATCTCTACTAAAAAAAAACAAAAATTAGCCAGGCACGGTGGCACGCACCTGTAGTCCCAGCTACTCGGGAAACTGAGGCAGGAGAATTGCTTGAACCTGGGAGGCGGAGGTTGCGGTAAGCCGAGATTGCACCACTGCATTCTAGCCTGGATGACAGAGCGAGACTCTGTCTCAAAATAATAATAATAATAATTTGGTGACCAAATGTAAATTTGGCCAACATTTTACCGGGGCTATTAATTTGCAATCTCTAATTTCTAATATACTGACTGAAAGCATAAGCTCCAGATTCAGTGAGTATTTAGTTCAAATTCCATCTCTTGCTATGTATGTGTAAATGAGCATAATAAATACCTGCTTCGTAGGGTCTTGGTGAAGGTGAAGTGGGGTGATGCTTACAAAGCACTTATTCAAGGGTCTGGCACATACCAAGTGCTCGATAAGTGATACTTTTATAATTGTCAGTTCAAGCACAGGATATGCTGGGTCTGCTGGGGAAAGGAAGGGATCTGAGCCAGGGGAGTAGGGAAATAGCTGGTTTCTTTAGGCAGAGCTGAGTGGTCCTACACACAGTGTCCAGAGCATGTGGCATGGCAGTCTCACACAGGGACCAGGCTATGCGAGTAGTATGAAAGAGATTAGTTTGATGGATGTGGTCTTGTAGTAGAAGAGTCACATAATCCTCAATGTCATTAGGGGTAATGTGCTCATATATGGCCAGAACCCAGCCTGGGCAACGAATAAGAAACCTGCCAATTCTTAAAATCCTGGGAGACCCAACAAGTAGGTGATTTTCCAAGCATGAATGTAAGAGCAGACAGGTAACCTGTGGCAGCAGCTCAGACCTGTCCATGGGCCAGGATGTCTGAGCATATGAGGAAGAGCGAAATGCGAAAAAGATAGCAAGAGGCACATGTGACATGGAGGCTAAGTTGGCACCCAGGACTTATGTGAGGCACAGCAGATACCAAGTCTGTGGGCAGCCAGGATAAACCCTAGGCCTCACATCTGGAGGGGTTGAGGCAGCTGATATGCTTCCTATCCTAGTCTAGACTAGCTCAGCTCCTAGGCATGAATGAGCCTAAATGCAGAAGACACTGGAGACTCTTGCTGTGAGTAGCAAGAAAGACGAAGCTTGACAGATGCTAGTGCCGGCACCCTGGTATCACTTACTATTTAGGAGGCAAGGTGTCATAATGCTATATTAAAAGTGTCAAATTTGGGTCACTGTATAGAATTCATTGAAAGAGGAGTCAGGGAAAAAACAAGACTGTTGCATTTATCTTGGCCAGAGATGACAGAATCTCAGCATTTGGACCACAGCTACTCTCTCCTATACCCATGACAGACACCTCTGACTGATTGAAATATGCTCTCCTGCTGATCCTAGACAAGGCATCAGAATTTTTTCAAAACTCTATTCTGCCTAGACAGCCACTGTGACGGACAGAAACTGGCATGCAAAGCCCCTGGTCTAGGTGTCAGCTGCTATGAGCTGATGACAATTGGGAGGGGTGAAAGGGAGAGAATTCTGTGAAAATAATCAATAGGAGTCAGTGCCTAAATATTTTGTGGGGACAAGATAGGGCAAGTATGAAGAAAGTCAGGCTCAAAGATCATAGTAAGGCTTCATTGAAGTCTTAGGATGTAGGAGAAAATGTGCCATTAAGAAAAGTGTCCTTGGCGAGGTGTGGTGGCTCACGCCTGTAATCTCAGCACTTTGAGAGGCCGAGGCAAGTGGATCACTAGGTCAGGAGTTTGAGACCAGTCTTGCCAACATAGTGAAACCCCATCTCTACTAAAAATGCAAAAATTAGCCAGGCATGGTGGCAGGCACCTGTAGTCCCAGCTACTCGGGAGGCTGAGGCAGGAGAAACGCTTGAACCTGAAGGCGGATGTTGCAGTGAGCCGAGATTGTGCCACAGCACTCCAGCCTGGGCAACAGAGCAAGACTCCTTCTCAAAAAAAAAAAAAAAAAAAAGCACCCTTTCTCGAAAGGCAAAAACATAAACCACCACCCCCCAAGAAATTCAGAAAAATGAGCTGGTTGGTGGAGAAAAGATGATTTGTTCACTTCCCGAGGCCCTGCCAAGACATGCAGGGAGAGGTACCAGCCCAGCAGTGCAATATGCTGGATATTCTTCAAGCAGTAACTGCTTTTAAACTTACCATCTCAGCGTGTGGATGGGTGCTTTGGGAAGACACAAAGAATGTGTTGGATACTTTGAGAAGTTCAGAAGATAATAGCAACATAGAGACACCCACACATGACTAATAAGGACATGTAAAACCAAAACAAATCAAACGGAAACCACAGGCACATACTTAGGGAAGGGATGAGTAAGTAGAGAAAGGGGGCAAGTCGTGGAAGATGAAGGTAGAACTCAAAGAAGCTTTGAGCATGAACACACCCTGGAGCCAGAAAATGACCTGGACTACCATGTGCTTATCTAATTGTCCCAAAAGGCCATTCTCATCCTGAGAATGCAAACACTGTCACTAATGTCATTATATGACGGTCATTTATTATCAGCCATATTCTGGGCATTATGGCAGTGGTCAGAAACCCTTTGCTCTTAAGGAACTCACAGGCCTGTGGGTGAGAGACACGTACCAAGTTATTACCGTAGAGCACAAGAAATGCTGAGATATTAGTATGCAGATGCAGAGAACAATACAGGTGCACATAGCAGGGTCTAATGCAGCCTGAGGGGGCAGGGGAGGAAGCTGGAGGTTGTACTGTCAAAGCAAAATAGAAAGATTGATTCATTTATCCATCACTCTCCATTCACATGCCAAGTTTCCCAGGCCTCCTGGGCAGTACCAGCAGAACAGAGAAGCATGTAGGTGTGGAGTACCACTCAGGGTGGGCACTTCAGTGCAGCTACCCAGGCTTGATTCTGGAAACAGGCCAGAGAATTTTGAATCACCTTTTATTTATTTAGTCATTCATTCTTTTTTTTTCTTTTGAGAGAAAGAAGCATAACAGAGCACTTATATCTTAACTGTTGTACTTTTTACATGCCAGCTGGCTTCCAGAATAACCTGACTAAATAGAGTCACAAGCTTTTAGAGCAGGCACTCCAAGGAATCCTTCTCCTGTGTTGATGTTCCTAAGAGTCTTCTCTACCAGGGAAATAAAAGGGAAGGCGATCTCATAAAGTTGTTAAGATGAGGGTTTGTTGTTGTTGTTTGTTTTATTACTGTTAAGGTCTCCTATCTTTAAGAAATTAATTTTTTGTAATTTTTTAAATGTCTGATTATGGTTAAAAAAATGCACACATAACAAAATTTACTACCTTCACCATTTTTAAGTGTACAGTTCAGTACTGTTAAGGACATTCACATTGTTGAACATACCATTTTTGGAACTTTTTCATTTTTCAAAACTGAAACTCTATGTGTGTTAAACAACTCCCCATTTCCCCCTCCTCCCGGTCCCTGGCAAGCAGCATTCTACTTTCTGTTTCTATGAATTTGATTACTCTAGGTACCTCATATGAATCATACAGTATTTGTCTTTTGGTGACTGGCTTCTGTCATTTAGCATAATGTTTTCAAGGCTTATCCATGTTGTAACATTTGTCATAATTTCCTTCCTTTTTAAAGCTTAATACTATTCCATTGTATACACGTTCCCCATTTGGTTTCTCCATTCAATTTGCTGATGAATATTTGAGTTCCTTTTGCCTCTTGTCTACTTTACATAATGCTGCTGTGAACATGGGAGGCAGATGTCTTCTCAAGATCCTGCTTTTAATTCCTTTGGGTATAAAAATTGGAATCGCTGGATCACATAGCTCTCTTTGGATTCTTTGAGGAGTTTCCACAGTGTTTTCCAAAGTGGCTACACCATTGTCATCTAGGGCTCCCTTCTTTTTAAAGGAGGAGTTCATAACCTCTAATATCAGTCAGGGCTGAGCAGACTGTGAGCTTCTGAACCCCCTTTGCTTCCAGACCTGGTCCTTCCATCAGTCCTCAGTGGAGGAGGCAGCACACCTATGGATACCATTAATCGGTGGAGTAACAATCTTGCAGAGAAATTGAACCATAATGTGAGGTCCAAGCATAGAATGCACCCACCTTGCTGGCACCATTTCTCCTGCTTGATTGCCAGCTGATCTCTGTTTCTGCGGGACAACATTGTCCCTGTGTCTGGGAACCCTGCTCCATTTGAGAGCTTGCTTCAGCTCTGTCATGCCCTTAGCACTGAGGACGCCATGATCCTCGATTTCCAGTAGGATCTCATTAAATTTCCTTTTTGCTGACCCTCCAAGGCTGAACCCTACCTATCACTATTCCTACTGCCACGGCACCTGTGATGACATTAATGTCCCTAGAGGGAGATTCCCCTTTGCCTTAGATATGCCAATCTAGAAACCCTTGAGCCAATCTGTCCCCTGGGAAGGAGGAAGGAGCTCTGCCATCAGGATGAATTAGGCCTTCTTCACCTGGGGCGAGGAGAGGCAAATGAACAAAAGCTAGAGAAACATGAAATATCTTTACCCAACAAATGCCAAAAGACTGAGGGTCTCAAATTGTTAGACCTCCTTTAGAATGGGACAGAACAGGGAATTAAACGTAAACATTTAACCCGACAACTCCATTTGCATGCAAGAGGCTTTATAGGACAATCCAGGGTTTGGGGCCTTTTGAAAATGGCACATTTGCCCATGTAATTTGATCAATGCAAGAGGAAAGAGCAGACCTGGATGTTATGCTGAGTTGCCAGAGAATTTTGTACCTGGGTTGCTCAAAGACATCCCAGTCTGGCCTACCATTCTGACAAGTCAGACCTGACAGTTCCCAAGACACCTCATTCTTCAGTTGAGGCCTCATAAAACTAGGTTAGAAACTGATCCACTCACAGTCTTTTAGAACCCACTGCAGCAAGTTTGAAAAAGGCAAATTGTTATGTTTTTCCTGATCCTGGGGATCTGTACACTATATCTAACAATGACTGAAAATCCCTAGCATGTGGCTTTCTGCTCAGGGAAGGTATAGGTCCTAATGTGAGTGTGAGATGGGGAGGTGTGTCCACAGTCCTGCTTCAGTTTCAGTTCCCAAATGCCTCCTACAGGGTGAGCAGCTTCCTATAGCAAATGTGCTTTCACATTTAAAGATATGTATTTTTTATTTAACCTGGCCCCTGAAATGCACTGAGGAAAGAGTCATTGGTTCCAGTACTGGAAGAAAAGCTGTTTGTGCTGGATTTTTCAAGAAAGCATGTGTCAGTCTCCAGCACGGAGCCCTCTTAAGGGGATGTAAGCATAAATTTCATGTGACCTCTGCCTGCTGATTGGACTTTAGAACGGATGCTCCATGTTAGTTACAACCCTGCTGAAATCAGCTGTGCGACTCTCACTGTTACTTAGTTTTCCTGATGCTCAGTTTTCTAATCTATGTATGGAGAGTTGCACCAGGTGAGCTCAGCTATTCCTTTAAAATTCCATGATTCCACTTGAGTAGAAGGAGGAGCTATAGGCAGTATCGGTGCAGGGACACTGCTGAACAGCTTCTGCCCTTTATTCCCTCCTTGCATATGCCTTCTAGACAAGCAAGAGGGAGAGTCCCCAGTGAGAATACACACTAAATAGCGTTAAATTTGGGGTGAAGGGGTCTTCCAGCATCTGCAGAGTCTCACTGTTAGATGGTTCATTGTTCTTTCTGTTAGAAAAAGTCTTCTTGACATTCATCCTGACTTGCACCCGGTTCCCTTCACCTCTTCATCTAAGTCCTCTCCACAAGGATTCTGAGGAACTAACCTACTTGCTTAGGGTGCATCTTGGTGTGGTATTTTGGTACCGAGCATGTGTGTTTGTGCACACACTAGCATCTTCATATTGCGTCCCTGTTTTGTCATGAGGTCAGTCTCAATGCCCTAGTGTGTTTTACAACACCAGAAAAACCAGGGTTGTGAATGAGACTGATGTAATTTGGTGAACTTCGATTTATGCAAACTATTTACAGGTTAAATGGGAGAATGAAGGAAATGGTTAGCAAAGACAAGTTGTCAATGCACACATTCTTCTTTTTTTGATTGACTCATAATCAGCCACACACTTATTGCTAAAAATGTTCATTTTTTCCGTAGTAGGAAAATTTCTCCCCAACTCTATCTCTCTCTTCTTTCTTTATCCTTGTTCCTCTTCCTATTTTCAGATCAGGCTTTGGCTCAAAGCTAGTCTCAGCCCCGCTACCAAGTAGCCATGTGACCCTGGGTAAGTTTCTTAACCCTTCTACTCCTTTTTTTTTTTTTTTTTTGAGAGAGAGAGTCTCACTCTGTCGCCCAGTTTGGGGTGCAATGGTGTGATCTCAGCTCACTGCAACCTCTGCCTCCCGGGTTCAAGCAATTCTCCTGCCTCAGCCGGCTGAGTAGCTTGGATTACAAGCACCCGCCAGCATGCCTGGGTAATTTTTAGTAGAGATAGAGTTTCCCCCGTGTTGCCCAGAGTGATTTTGAACTCCTGGCCTCAAGTGATCTGCCCACCTCAGCCCTAGCCTCTCAAAGTGCTGGGATTACAGGCTTGAGCCATCACACCTACACTACTCCCCCTTTTCTATCTATGAAGGCAGGATAATGGTACCTCCACATACGTCACATTTGGAAACAGAATATGTGAGGTGACATGGCAGGTGAAAATTAAGAGTGCGGATGAAACTAAGCTGCTGGCTTTGAGATGGGGAGAATATCCAAATTATTGATGTGGACCCGAATATAATTGAACAACACAGGTCCTGATGCTAACCATTTGCAGAGTCCAATTAACAAGTGTGAAGTCCGGTACGAAGAAAGTGAGTTTATTCACCAAAACTAGTAAAGGGGAAGCAGCTGGATTCCTACCCAAAGTGACTGCTTCAATTCTGGGGGAAAGGCAGGGGTTTAAAATGGGAAAACCTGATAAGGAAGGCATGCAAGCATCAGGCTGAGTACAATGTCTGTATGTCTTGTTCTGCTGGCTGTCTTGGGTCCCAGTCCACCTGGTCCTAGGACCTGGGACCACAAGCTGACATTATCACAACAATGGCCAGGTTGCTAATGAGTCACCTTGAAGTAATCTCTGGCGCTTTGCAGCTGGGTCTCCAGACTTGGTCTCCCTGTTTCAAGATTAGCCCCCGGAACTTCTAAGAAGACACACAATTAGATACTAGCCTAAGTGTGATAACTGTGGAGGGAGTACAGAAGGTGAGAAAAGCATGGAGTCTATTTTAAGGGTAAAGAAAAAGGCTTCTGCTCTTTGCCTCAAGATTATATCTTGAAACTCAAGTGAAAGGAAACAAAAAGTTAAAAATCCATTATGAAGTGAAGCTGCCGGATTATACAACGTAATCACCCACATTGTTACAAGTGGAAGAGGGAAGCAGAAAAGGTCAGAGTGAGGTGATGTGAGAAAAATTCAACCAGCTTTTGCTTGCTTTGAAGATAGAAGAAGAGGGCCACAAGCCAAAGAATGTGAGTGACCTTGGCTGGGCGCATTGGCTCTTGTCTTTAATCCCAGCACTCTGGGAGGCCAAGGTGGGTGGATCACCTGAGGTCAGGAGTTCAAGACCAGCCTGGCCAACATGGCAAAACCCCGTCTCTAAAAATACAAAAATTCCTAAAAATACAGTGTGATAATGCATGCCCGTAGTCCCAGCTATTTGGGAGGCTGAGGCACAAGAATCACTTGAACCTGGGAGGTGGAGGTTGCAGTGACTGAGATCACGCCACTGCACCCCAGCTTGGGCAACAGAACAAGACTCTGTCTCAAAAAAAAAAAAGCAACCAAGAATGTGAGTGATGTGAATGGCCTTTACAGGAAAATTCTTCCCTATATCCTCCAGAAAGGAATGCAGCCCTTCCAGTGCCTTCACTTTAGCCCATTGTAGTCAGTATCAGACTTCCACAGAATCATAAGATAATTTTTGGTTTGTTTTAAGCCACTAAGTTTGTAGTAATTTGTTACAGCAAAAATAGAAAACGAATACAGTATCTATAAAATCTAGTCAATAATGGTACCATAGAATGGTCACTGAGACAATGCAAGTAACATACATTACTTAATACTTATCAAATACTCAGTATTTAGATGCTATTATTTTCAATCCTCCTCCAACTTTCAAAGTCAAGAGTGATGGTACATTGGTGGCCCCACTGCAAATACTTCTATGAACGAACCTGCCAGCAGTAACTCTCCTAAAACCAGTTGACAGCAGAAGAAATCACAGGCCTTTCAAATCCATTTGGCCAGGGTGGCATGTCTGCCAGTTTTCTAAAGGGATTTTCATTTTTAAATTAAAGTGATAGATCTACCTGTCTGTATCTTTACGACTGTAGAAGCAAGCTTCTGACCAAAGCGCCAACTTTTCTTTTTCTATGCATTCATTTCTATTTTAATTTTAATTTTACAGAACAAGCCATGAGTACCTCAGCTTTAAAGCAATGCCTTGCCTTTAAAACTACGTGAAGAGAACAACAGCTCATATCATGGGCAAGGTTAATGAAAAGAAATGGCATTTCCAGGAGGGTGGAGAATAGATCCAACAGTTTCTGGGAAACCTCTGTCTTGGCTCTGAGCCTAACCACCAGGCTGTCTACCCACTCCCCCTCTTTTTGCAGTTACCCCAATATTACAAGAAATTGCCCAATTCTAAGGACTTTCAAAACTTTAATTCCAAGTCTAGTTACATGCGCCTTAGGTATAAATAAACAAAAGGACTAAGTCCTTAGAAGAATAACTTGTCTCCCATGAGTTGCACAAAAAATATTGATGTAACATTTATGGTTAAGACTTTACATGCATAAAAGTCAGAAAAGCTTTATTTATGTCGTGCACAGCTGTTGTGAGGTCCTTGTCTCTCTCTGGTTGTTTGGAGATGATCATATAGGCAGTTAACCTTAATGCTATGCTAGCACTTACTTGGGTGCCTCTAATACCAATTATACCTCACCATTTGCATTTGTTGTCTTTGGCACAGATAATAAAAAGAGAAAGAGAACCATTGTTGATTGTACATTCAAATTAACACAGCATTCACATGGACTTGGGTGTGGTGGCAGATGCAAATCACAAAGTCTGGTTCCTGAGGGGTTGGGGATAGAAGGGGAGAGCTGCAGACTAATTTATGTGGGGGGTTTCTTTTTTCTTTTCAGATGGGTCAAATGTTTCAGTTCCTTTCATGCTACTGATACACGCAGGTGTGTGTTCATCCAAGATCAGCATTTCAGAGAGTGGTGCAATTTTTACATTTTATTCCTGTTTTTCTTTTTCAATAAGGAGAAGCAATAAAAAAAAGTCTCTCAAGATCATTTGCTTCTTTCCCCAGCCAGCAGCCAATTTAGAGGGCTGTCAGAGTCACAAGGGACTCCTCGTCTCTAGTCCCAGTCCATGGAATCTTTATTTGCACAACGTGTTCCATATCTGGGACATACAGAGAAGGCAGGATGGAGCCAACTAGGACGAGCCAGGGAAGTAGATAGCAAAAGTGAGGAAAGACTTTGGAAATGAGCCATACCTGGAAGGAACATGGGAATGGGATGCAATTGTATAGAAAGAGAAGAGCTTTTGTGAAGAAGGCCTAATTACAAACTGGAGGGAGAAGAGGGTGTTTAGTGTGTATTGTCTGAGTGGCAGAGCACACTCACGCTCACTCCCTCCTCTAGGAGACCCGGCCAGAAGAAAAGGACTTCCATAGCAGGAGAATGGGCGGAGAGTTGAGACCTAAAGACTTTTCTGACCATATGGATTGAGAAAGATAGTTTCCATTCTTTTTCCAGATCATTAATATACTGTGTATTTTAGATGAGCAGTTTTTTTCCATTCTGTCATAATGCATTTCAGACTAGATATAAGCAATGAATTAGTCTCTCAATAGCCCTTCCAGACTTTTCAGCCAGAGCATGCACTCCATCATGTTTAACTTTTTAAAAGATTTTATATATATATATAATCTATAATTATGATATAGTATATATAATCTGTAGTTATGATATATATAATATACATACAAATATATATAATCTGTAGTTATTATATATATTATATATATAAATATATCATCTGTAGTTATGATATATATTATATATAAATATATCATCTGTAGTTATGATATATATTATATGTAAATATATCATCTGTAGTTATGATATATATTATATATATATATAATCTTTTAAAAAGTTAAACATGATGGAGTGCATCATGTTTAGAAACATATATATATATAAACTAAAGAGAAGTAGGACATTTTAGCAACACAACATACTGAAATATTTTATTATCTTCATTTTAAGAAAAGGGGAAGCAAAACCTTAAAAGCTTAAATATTCTTCCTGCTGCCCCTACTCCAACATATAAGCAGAATAATAATAATAAAAAGTTTTACGCAGGCATAGAATTTTCTATCATTGACTCTGGATTTGAGTTCTGAAAGTGAAGCAAATATAAAATATAACTTGAATTTTACAATTACCATACCTAAATGATTCTTAGATATAATCACCTCTATATCAAATTATTTTCTTTTGCTAAGAATGAGTAATATCCAAGGCAATCTTATAGCTAACCATTTCCTATTTTCCAAGACCTATCACAATACCAGAGTGGCAAAATCAATATTGTTCATTTCAATCATGTTGCTGACTATGGAGGGATATAAGATAGAGGGATAAATTCTGAGATGGTGGGAAGGCTGGTAAAACTTGAGGTGGTCAGAAAAATCATGTACTAGTGTAAGATAATATAAAGGGTTTGTTTTTTAGAGTGGCTGGACTTCAAAATCAAGTCAACACTTACTTATTAAGTCCCTATTGTGTGTTTTAGACAAAAAAAAAAATAGAACAACAAAACCAATATAGCAGCTGCTGTTAGAAATCTCAGTCTGTGAAACAACTGAAGGCCAATCCAGGATTCAATCCAGGGGACAGGTTGGCAGAATTGCCTCTTCTTCCCTTTCCGCACTCATAACTGCAGTGTTACAACATTATATAGATTTACCTCCCTGCCACGAAAGTCGGAATGCAGTGGACCTTTGCTTCCAAAACAAATATGATTTTAGTTTCCCAGCATTTCCCATCTTTTCCAGGAGCTTGGCATTGAACAAGATTAAACATGCCCACAGCTGAAATCAAACTGGGTACTATGGAAATGTTGAAAGAGTGGACTTAAATCCTAGCTCCTCAGGACAGTTTAGATTCATTCCTCTGTAAATATTCCTCACAGCTGCTGCTCTTCTGGTAAACAGAAGAGAGAAGAAGAAATAAGTTATGATCTGCCTATTTAAATTGTCCCAAACCGAGAGGCGAACAGGTGGTAGTGGTGACATGCAGCATGAGCTTTTTTCTACAGGTTTTTTGTTTGTTTTTCTGGGGTTTTTTGTTTGTTTGTTTTAGTTTTACCTGACTGGACCTTGCCTTCTGGGAACCTTAAGTTCTAAATGAAGAAAAAAACAATTTTATTTATTTTAAAATTCCAGTTTTGCTTCTCTTTGGACACCCCTATAGCAGAATTAACAGTTTACCCAGAGTCCCTTTCTCCCACTTGAATTCCCCATTCACCAAGATTCCTTGTGAGTACTATTGGCCACTGTCATATAAGAGAACCATTTTTATATCTAGCAAGACCCCTTTGTCATCTTTAAGGATAAGATTGATTTGGAGAGAAGAGAACCAGACAATGTGCATTTGGGAATGTATTATTACCCTCAAAGTTCTGGTTGTCTAAGCCTCTGAAAGATGACTGATGCCCTGATCTCAGCTCAAAATACAGAGATGGTATGTTTGGTGGAAGACACCTCAGAGATTACTGACTAGCCTCTTCATTTATTATAATTGAGAAAACTGAGGTAAGGGAGACATCATGTTCTTCTAGCATTTTCCTTAGGGTGATTTAGTTTTGCTTCTCAGCATGGGATTTAAATGACTCAAGAAGTCTTGCAAACAGATGTGCCCAGGTAGCAAATCCATGACTAGCATGGCTACCAGCACTGACCACAGAGCCACAGAGAGGGCAGACGAGGTGGTCATCATTGAATTCAGTTTAGATGTAGAATAAGGGCATTCTTAGCACAGATCGCTCCAGGAAAATGATTTATCCACAAAGTCACTACTCTGCAATAGGTTATTTTTAAGGGCCCTATTTAAAAAGCCCATAATTTAGAAACGAGGCTAGATTGAGAAGCACTCCTATTTTCAGATGTTCCCAGGCATTTGGTGGTGGTCTTGATCCTCAAACCCTCCGTTTTGAATGATGTTTCCCAAGCAAAAAATTGACTTGCCTTCATGTGTGAGCCACCATACTTTTTTGGCCAATAAACATATCTGCTGTTACTGCAGGACCTGAGATTCAAGCACAGTCAGAGTCTATTTCAGGCTGACAGAGAAGGACAAGAAGTGGCAGTCAAGAGACAGCCTGTGGCTGAACCAGCAGGAAGCCACAGAGTGGCAAAAGAGTGGGGTCTCATCCGGCCTTGCTGTTCACTGTGACTTCTACAGACAGCATCTTCCTCTTCTGGGAGCTCCTTAGAAAGGCAGAACTTGCATTTTAGCAAGATCTTCAGGTGATTCTCACACATATGAAACTTTGAGGGGCAGTGCCTGGTCCCACTTCCAGAGAGTCTGATTTAATAGGTCTGGGTTTGTGGCCTGGGCGCAGAGACTTTGAAAGGCTCCTCAGGGGACTTTAAAGTGCAGTCCTGGTTGAGAACCACTGTCCTGGATCTTGAGGTTATGGCCACAGGCCCTGGATACGAGAACGCCATGGGCTAATGAGCTTGGCCTGAGCAAGGGCATCTTCTAGTTTTGTTCTGTTTTTGATGCAGAAATCTCCATAGGAGTTTAGAGAAAGGGCTTTTTCAAAAGAAAATAATGGAGAGACAAGACAGCAAACCCAAGAAGAACCAGGGAAGGAGGTAGGGAAAGGTCTCTACAAACAACAGTAACTGAGATTCAGTGAGTTCATACATGCAAAGCAGTTAGAACAGTGGCTCACACATAAAAGGCCTTATAAATGTAGGCTTGTTGGCCAGGTGTGGTGGCTCACTCCTGTGATCCCTGCACTTTGGGAGGCTGAGGCGGGTGGACTGCCTGAGCTCAGCAGTTCAAGATCAGCCTGGGCAACACGGTGAAACCCCAGCTTACTAAAATAAAAAAATTAGCCAGGTGTGGTGGTATGTGCCTGTAGTCCCTGCTACTTGGGAGGCTAAGGCAGGAGAACTGTTTGAACCTGGGACGTGGAGATTGAAGTGAACTACTGCACTCTAGCCTAGGCAACAGAGTGAAACACCATCTCCAAAAGAAAACCAAAAACCAAAAACAGCATGTTTTTGTTATTGGTATTCATGGAAGATATGAATTGAAGAGAGAGATGCTAGACAATACCGGTATTCATTTAGTATATCCTAAGTGCCCACTCCTTTGTATTCATTATTTCATGCAATCCTCATAACAGTTCTTTCAAGAGAGTATTATTATACCCATTTGGCAGGTAAGAAAACTGAGATCATACTACCCAAGGTCACAGTTCAAACCCAGATCTTCTTGAGTCTAAAGCACCACTTAACTTCAACCAGGAGGAAGGTTATCATTGCCATCTTCAAGAATGTGGAGACCACAATGTGGCTGGAGAGTAGAAAATGGAGGGGAAGTAGGAATGATCTTGGTAAATCCCAAATGCTATGCGTTTACTAGGTCCTGCTTCCTCCCCATTCCCAGGCTGTCACCCAGACTGCTGCCCAAGAAGCAGTTATAAATTATTGCCTTTGAAATAAAGCAAAACTTGATCATGCCAGCAAAGCTCATCACTCCATTCAAGGGAGACATCTTGCCCCTCCCTGGAGCAGCACACTAAGGCTGGGCTCCAGCTAGTGAGCGTCCCCAGACAATTGCAAAGGATGGTGGAAAGGCCAAGAATTACAAAGGGGTGAATACTGAGCTCAACACATCTTATTACCCAACTGTTAGAATTAGAAGAGGGTGTATATCAGATGGGCTAAGAAAACACTAGCAAATACCGGGGCTGCGGAAGTGCAAAAGGATTTGCAGTAACAAGAGTCTGATAAGACTTAGCTAGTATGAATTTGTAAGGGCAGCCCTAGCTTGAAAACACGTTTTAGTTTTATTTTTTAAGCGGAATTACTGTTAGAGGAGACAACAGGAAAAAAGGCTAGGATTATATTTACCTAAAATTTCAAGAAGTTATTTGATAAGGTTGTACCTTAAAGTCAATTGCACCAGGTAAGAAATTCTGGTAGGGGGAAACTTAGCTTAATGGGAGGATAAAATGTTTCCCAAACAGGAAACGAAAAAGAGGTAATAAAAGTAACATCTTTAGCTGGGAAAAAAAACAAAAACCAAACAACAAAATAAAACATCTACCCATGAGGCTTCTCCTTCCCAATTCTTCCTTCAATAACTATTTATGGAATGTCTCTGTTGTGCCAGGCACATCTCAGTGTCATAGGCACTGAGATAGTCAGTGAACCAAAGAGACAAAAGTTCTGTCTTTCTGTAGTGGGCATACAATAAGCTGTGCACCCAATGCTGTTCAGTTCGGGGCATGAACTTCTATATCATAAATGCCACTGTACCCCTGAAATGTTGCCACAGTTCACTTAAGAAAAATCAAATGCAAATCATTGGACAAACTCTAGGACCATTTGTCAGAAATGTCTACCCCACCAGAGGCTACATGGCAAGTAGGAATTCTTGAATTCCTTCATTTCCAGGTTATAATCAAGGGATACTTAAAAATACAGTTGTCCCTTGGAATCCTCGGGGAATTGGTTCTAGGACCTTCCACAATACCCAAATCCAGCGATGCTCAAGTCCCTGAAATAAAATAGTGTAGTATTTGCATATAACCTACACATTCTCTCCTATACTTTAAAACATCTCTAGATTTCTTATAATACCTAATACAATGTAAATGCTATGTAAATACTTGCGATACTATTTTGTTTAGGAAATAAGAATAAGAAAAAAAAGTCTGTACATGTTCAGTAAAGACACACATTTTTTCATTTTGTGTATTTTTGATCTGTGGTTGGTTGAATCCTTGGATGTGGAACCCACAGATAGAAAGGACCAATGGTATTTAGTCCTTTACATAGTGTATTCATGCATGTTTGCCCCAGAAGAACTTAAAAGTCCTTGAAGGCAACAATTATGCCACCTCTTTTGTTTCCTACATCTCTGGACTTGTGGGAAACAATGGATTCTCTACCCTGCAAATGTCATTGACTCAGTCACCGGTTTCCATAAACTAGAGGAAACCACAGAAATAGTCACAATAGCATCTCTAAGCACATGAAAGATTATTATGATAAGACTATGGTAAACAGCTCTCCATCTTCATGGAGGCCAGAAATGGAGAAAATGGATGTGAAGGTTGCTCTGTGCCAACAAAGGTCTATAAGGACATCAGTAGATTTTTTTTGTCTATAGATGCTTAAAATGAGGAAAATTTTTATGAGCCAAAGAAGGTTTGGGGATGGAGGCTCAGGCTGATAAAAACAGATTGTGGTAATAATTTCTCATGCCAATCCAAACTTTTGTTAACTACTTTAAAAAGGTGATGCTAGCACCAGGAATTTGAGTTTACGGCAGGTTGTTTGGGAATGAAGTCCTCTAAAAAGGAGCCTTGTCAATGAGGTGGGCATGAAGTCTATCTGGGAGATGGAGCTATGGCATGACTGAGCCAGACTATGCGGTAGATTAAGCGACCGTTGATAAACTATGGTGACTCTGAAGCCCTGTTGGCCAACATAGGATGGCAACTGTAATAGGGTTCTAAAACCATTCTTAAAGTTAGTCCAGAGAATATCGAGTCTTCACTTTGGAAAAAAGTATCCAAAAGAATGTGGACATGATCCACCATTGCCCTAGAAAAGTGGGCAACAATGCATGGTCTTCAGCTTAAGGCAAACAGATGAGTGCCCACTAAGACAGAGAGGATTTTCCACCTAGCATGTGTATAGGCTGTGATGGTGGAAGACACACAAGACTTCAAGTGATGCTGCTTAGTTCTGAGCCAAATGTCCAAAGGCGTAACAGTCAAATGTGTGCCTTTCCTCTCTCCCTTCATCCCTGCGGACCTCTTTGTCCTGCCAAACACCACACACACCCAGCTGAGTAGTGGGATCCTAGAGAAACTGACATTTCTTTGTTCAGTACACTCAAGCAGATTTCCTGACCAGTTATGACACTCTGATATCTGTTTGTATAATACTTCAAAACAGCAAGTCTGTCCATAATGATCTTGTCTTTGAAACTGACCACTGTAAATATTATCATGTAATTTCCTTGTGTCTACTTTTGAAGACTGAAAACTTCCTAAAACAGGGTATAGAAAGTACATTGCAGTTATGATTGGTGCACTTGCCTAGAATATCAGTGCAGAAGTTACTTCTTGAGGCCTCTCTTCTGGGCATAGCATGCATCATATCTTCCATATATCACAGTATTAAATTGGAGCCCAAGTTTTGTAACCCGATGGCTGGTATTCTTTCTACAACATCATAGTGCTTTCGAAGTTAGCAACATTCTCCTTAAATTCCCTGCTAAATCATAGTGCATTTCTTAATTATGCCATCATGAGTTTAACATTCTTCTCCCTCTACATCAATTTTTTTTCAGTCCACATTGGCAAGCCATCTTCTGCCCTCAGCCCTAAGATCCTCGAATCTCATGGCATTTTGCCTTCACAGGATTTTCCTTGTGCCATTCTTCCAGGCCAGGAACAATGATCTCTTTGGACCTTTCTGTTCATGAAGTCATGGGATGCCTAGGCTGGTGAGGTCCTCAGACACCATCGTGCCAAATGAGCCATTTCACATTGGGTGGAAATTGAATACAAGGAAATAGTTGCACATGGTCCATGACTCACAACTTACATACTTTCTACTTTACCAGGCCATCTTTTACAACTCTAGCCTCAACTTGAAATTATCTAGAGTACATTCTCTGTGCTCCATTCTCTGATTGCCATGATAAAGGTAAAATACCCAGAGAAAAATTCTAACTGGTACATTTCCTCCATAATATATTGTCACTCTGAAATGACAATATCTTGACCCAGTAAAATGTGCTACTGCACAGATCAATAGTGTGATTAATATGAGTGGTAGGAATTCTGGGTCCTGAGGCCAGCTTTCTTTATCTGGAAGAGAGTCTACAGGTTAAGTGGCTCTTTTCAATCCTTCATTCACACTGTTGGGACTCACAGAGTATTGATAGAGACCCCTAAACAAGAGGTTCCCGTGTTATTTCTTTCTAAACGTAGAGAAGACATGATGTGCTAGGAAAGGGTAGTGAGTCCAGGAATCTCAGCCTGTAACATTTTCCATAGGCTTTAGATATGTCTCTTCATTTCTCTGGGACTACATCACTGGACTTCTATGATGAACTTCTATAATGAACATTAGTTTATTATAGAAGTTCAGTGTTGCCAGATCTTCTGATATTTTTTCCCAAGAAAATCCCCCAATTCAAAGTGAACAGTGTTGATTTTTAATGTTGGCAATTCAAATTTCAACAACAACAACAGAACTCGTGGGGCACAAAACATCTCCTGCCCTCAGGCTCTGAGCAGTCCTGACTGGACCAGGAGATGCTTATATGACTAGAGTAGTCTGGATCTCTTATGTCCAAGGAATGTTGGCAGGTGCACAGAGGTGTTACAGAGAATGTCAATGTGCACCTTGGAAGTGTATTTCTGTGGCAGGAACAAAGAATTACTATACCATGATTTCCCATGCAGAGGCTGGGACTCCTGGGAGGGCTCCGAGATTTAAAATTCCTTACCTGGGTGGTCCAAAGATCTCAGAGCGATTGGGCTCTGCCACGTGCCCCAAGCCTCCTGGTGCCCACAGTTCAAGAAGCGCCTGTTGTTAGATTATAGCTCTGCTTTGAGGAATGTGAAAGTACCTAGAGGTTATCACTTTACAACCCAGAGAAAGGAAGAGGACATCATTCCCTCACTGCTTTTTAGGGGAGAAGCTGGCAACAGCCCAGCAATGAAAGCTGGAAACAGAGAAATCTGCTCAGAGAAGCAAAAAGGTACTGATGAGGCAGGGTCCATAGATAATTAAGGCACCAAGGACCGAGCACAATCATAATAATGACACTAATCACAGCTACAATTTACTGACCACTGGCTCTGAGCCAGATACTGTGAGAAGTATTTTACAGGCATGATCTCATTTAATTCCTACAGAGACTCAACAGAGATTAAGTAATTTGCCCAAGGTCACCCAGTAAGTGAGAGAGCCCAGAGGCAAAACCAAGTGTGCTTAATTTCAAGCCCAGGTGAAGAGCTAGTGGCCAGTGTAATTTAGAGGGGAGCCGAGATGGGCCAGGTACCGTGGGCTGTTCTCTCAATGAGGAGATGCAGGCTGCATATGTTTTCATAATATTCATTTTTCTTTTTCCCACAGAAAAGACCCCCATAGATTTCTTTCTGACCAAGTTGAGGCTGTTCTCTTTTCAAAACTCCCATAGTTCTGTTGCCTCAGAAGGTAATATTTAGTGAAAGTTTTGAAAACTGAACTTTCTTGTCTTTCCTCAGATCTATGAGGCGGCGTTTTATTACATGTGTATCTAGTGACATGATTCCAATCATAATAAAAGAGCCATGGCCCATAGAATGACCTGATTTTTCAGAAAAGCTTTTGCTGATACAGTAACTGATTTTATTTTCCTATTAAGAGTGAAATTGAAAGTCTCCTTCAGCAGCTTGCTGCATGGACGACCATCACCTTGGTCCTACTCAACAGCTGTACTGATCAGAGAAAACAGTGCCAGTAATGACTGCAAATGAACCCAATAGACAGGCCTGGCACCTAATGGTATATTAAATTATTTGGCATTGCCAAGGTCACCACTTCCTGCCATAGAATCAATCTTACTCTTAATCAGAAAAGGCATAAAGGGTCACAAGTTCCAGTTGAGACAATGGTTACGGGGGCAAAGGAAGGAAAGGGGCAGATGATTTATCTTTCTGTGCATTTATTAGATGGAAATTTCCATGCATTTGCTGTTATTAATCCACAGTGCAGACAGACAGAGGAAGGGGAGGCTTTGATGGGGAGGAAAAGAATGAGGTGAAAGGGACTTATCTAGTAAATACAGCTTAGCCACAGAGGGCAGTAAAATAATTCAGCGAGTCCAGGAACATGATCAAGCATCGACCCTATAGTTAGTTTCCAGTGTTCTGGCTTTGATTGTTTAAATATGGGGCCTGGAATCTCAGAACTTGTACACAATCAGGGAACCTTCACCTTGAGTTTGGATGTGCTTATGTGTATGGGCTCAGCCCTAGACTGAGCTGATTCCTTGTTAGGAACATTCTCACTGCGGTCAGCTTATCATTCTAAGTACTCAGTGACCACTTAGGATTGCGCTAGACCCTGTGTTACACTGGAATTGAAAGGAAAAGCAGGTACAGAAGCATTATATCCGATCCCTGCTTTCAAAAAGTTTACACTCAGAAAAAAATATCAACAGAGGAAACAGCCGGAAGAACCCATTCAATAGTCTGAGGATACGAACTGAAGAGTGGTATTTACACAGTAAATGCTACCAGCCAGAGGAAGAAGGGAAGATGTATGTGTGTGAACCTGAGCAGTCCCATAGTCCTGTTGGCTCAATAACTTAATGTCTAGTGAAAAGTTCCACATTCCATCTTTTTTGCCTTTTCCCCAGGCCTATCATGAGGCATTTTAGAGTATGTGGAAAGAGTGTAAAAAGCAAGAAGTTCTAAAAATAAAATACTTACTAGTTTTCTACTGTGAGTTGAGAAGCTATTGACCTGCTGCTGTTTGTAGTCATACTAGTTATTTGTAGAGAATAAAAATGTGGGATCCAGACAATACATGATTAATTGGGTCTTCTATATTTCATCATATTTTTAATAGACTTCTTTAAAAGTCTTTTAACATGTTTGCTTTATTAGAAAAATGTTAAATAGTACCCTCTATAGAGATCATCTAATCTAAGAGTTGCCGACACCTGCACCTACAGGAATCAGGCAGTTAATATGAATGAATCATGATGGTAGGGACAAGTAGGACAATAGGTGGGACTTCTAGGTTCCTGGAGAGGAGGGCAGGATCCACCCAAAGAGGCACCTATTACCCAAGAACACCACTACTGCCATGTAGAGATATGGCCCAGTATTGCCAGTGTCTCTGATTATGAAATGGTAGTTTCTATGTGAAACTTACTGATTACTACGGCTTGAATGTGTTCTCCAAATATCAGTTGGGGAAACTATCCCCAGTGCAACAGTCTTGACAGGTGGGACCTTTAAGAGGTGATTAAGAATGGATGAATGCCATTACCTCAGGAGTGGGTTAGTTATCATGAGAGTTTGGCTCTGTCTTACTTGTTTGCTCTTGTGCTCTACTGCCCTTTTGCCTTCTGTTACAGAATGATGCACAAAAGCTTTTTTAGATGCTCTTGGGCTTCCCCGCCTTAAGAATCGTAAGTCAAATAAACTATTTTTTTAAATCAATTACCCAGTCTGTGGTATTCTGTACAGCAACACAACACAGACTAAGACACTGATATTTAAGTCATTGTTTAGCTCTTATACACACACTTACACATGCATACCCAAGCAAAACAACAACAGCAACAAAAACCCCATCTGGATCTGGTCCGTGCATCACTGATTTAGAATACCTGATTTGCAGCAACTGTACATTTCACAGATGGAGAAATAAGATTTATAAAGGTCACATGACTTGGCCAAGGCCATACAACTAGCTAGTGAAAGAGTTAAGACTGGAAACTCAGTCTTCCTGACTCTTCAATCTTGTCATCAAATATACGTCTGGAACTGCCATATGTCTGCATCTCAAGTCCTTTTCAGCTGATTGTACCTTTAGGATTTTTCTTGACAGTGGCAATGAGTGAGTATTTGGGCCATCTACAAAGGAGACAAAGTACCACACCTTGATTTAACTTATTGGGGAATTTCAAAAGAAAACTCTCCAGTGCTTAGGCTTATAGGTTGCTATAGACTGCACCGCAGTGCTTGTAGTCCCAGGGCCAGCAAAATCTTCACAATTTATCATTTGGAGTAGGAATCAGCAAGTCCTAGTTTCATTTCCTACCAGCAATAGACAAAGCCTCCACAAGAAAATCATCCCTTGATGGCTGATAAAAATAGAATTGCAATTTATGCTTCCATCGACTCCCTCTATCGTCAGGCTCTTAAGGTGTATTTTCTGTCGTAATGGCTGATTTAGATGGATTCTTGGGGTGCTGCATCACTGCTGATGACATTAATGGTCTTGGGCTCCTTGAATTTTGATTGATTGCTATAATCTGTGAAACTATTTCAGGACATAGATTTATTATTCTTAAGCCTACAGAATGGTGTCAGGGTCAAAGCAAACTGACGATACGTGTTGTGATCCAAACATGGCCAAGGGGTGGATGCCACCGTTTAATAGAAGTGAAGGCAGGAACAAACAGTGTTTCATCCTCCACTGGTGACTTGACTCAGGCCTTCTCCAAAAGGGGTAGTGAATTTGAGCTCCCGTTGCCCTGGGCTTGTAAGAGCAGGGGTTAAGAAGGGAACGAAAAGAAAATGAATGTGTACGATCAATTATCCGCCTGAAGTTTTGAATTCCCTAAAGAAGTTTTGTTAGAATTTTCATTTCAGTTCACTTAAAACTGAAATGAAAATTTAAAAGTGGCTAGAGATTTTTCACATTTTTTTCTCTGGCCTCCAGACAGTGTCTAGCTTTCATAGCTCAAACCTGCTGTTTTTGGACTCTGAGAAAAACATTAGTATCCCACTTAACCTCTGTCAAGGAGAGAAGAAAACACTAAGCAGGGAATTATATTATAGCTAGCTTAAACTTCCTTTCTTCTATCTCTTCAGAAAGCTTCTGTTTCCAGTATTAAGAGCAAGGAAAAGGATGTCATATTAGGCTGGGTTCCAGAAAAATATTCTCAGAATCACCATTTCAAACTTCTCTTTAGATGGGAAGGAAGTATTCAATAAAATAATAATTCATACTTTCAAATTACATATGGAATATAGAAAGCTAGCAAGTGCTCCAATCTCATTCTTACCACAATATAAAGTCAGACAATTGCATATTTATAACATTTTACAAATTTATCAAAGAGCTGAGGCCACAGGGCAATCAACTAACTCACAATTTAAGGAAGACAGGTGACTGCAAGAAGAGATGGGTTGTGAACACTCTCCTTTTTCCTAGGGCTGATACAATGAACACCCAGCAAGAAGAATTCAGAAAAAATTACTAATGAATTGATTGACAGTGACCAATGTGGACTAATGAGAAAGTATAGAACTCTGCGGCCACAGAAGAAGAATTCATGAAGGATCTTCTCCACTGACCTCAGCGTATGCTCACAGAAAAGACTGAAAGAGTCCTGAGAAAGCATCCCTGGGGGTACAGGTTGGGAGAGGGGAAGAAGCCTTTTCCCAGAAAGGCTTCACACTTTGCCCAGCATTTTTCCTCAGAGAACAAAGTTTTAAACTGCTCTAGGGGAGGAGGAGACAACAAATTCTGGAGCCTGTTGCAACTGTGGTAAGAAAAATACCCTCCTACCTCTGGGATAGAAGGAGCATTGCATAATAATAAAGAAGTCAGTTATCTAAAAAGTCAATAGTCCTAAAGTTGAATTCACCTAATACCAGAGTATCAAAATACTTGAATCAGAAATGGACAGAAATGAAAGGAGAAATAAATAGACCATTGTATCTGAAGACTTCAATACTCCACTCTCAGTAATTAATATAAAAGTAGGCAGAAAATCAGTAAGAATAAAGAAGACCTGAAAAACACTATTAACTAACTTGACCTAATTGACATTTATTATACTCCACTTAATTATTCTCCACTTAACGGCAGCAGAATAGACATTCTTTGCAAGTGTATATGGACCATTCACCAGGAGAGGCAGTATCCAGGGTCATAAAACAAATCTTAACAAATTAAGAAGACTAGAAAATTATACCAAGTATATTTTCTGATCATGAGGAGAATTAAATCAGAAATCAATAACAGAAAGATAGCGTGGAAAATCCGCACACACTTGAAAATTAAGGAACACATTTCTAAACAATCCAGGGCTTAAAGGAAATTAAAAATATCTTTAACAGAATAAAATAAAATTAAGACATATCAAAATTCATGGATTATAGTTATAGAAGTACTTTGAGGAAAATGTGTAGCATTATATGCTTATACTAGAAAAAAAGAAAGTTCTCAAATTGACAAAAGTTTTCATACACCCCCAAAAAAAATAGAAAAGGAAGAGTAAATTAAACCCAAAGCTAGAAGATGGAATAAAATAACAAAGAGGAGAAATCAGTGAAATTTAAAACAGCAAAACAGTCCTAGAGAAAATCGTTTCCCCCATCGCAGTGCTTACTATGCTATATAGGTCCTGTCATTCTAAAATACCCTGAGAACATCAAGACTAATATTTTTTTAGAGTGGCCTACAGATTTCCATGAGACTAATCTTCTCTGGAAGTCAGCCAGGAAGTAAGAGTTTGGATGTCGATGTCTGGAGCTTGCACTGTCCCCTGTGGTGGTGCCCAGGAGAGAAGATAGCCAGCAGTGTAGGTCTTAACCAGGACAGTTGCAAGAAGACCTCTTCAACAATCTCAAATGCAATGTATTCTGCCCACAGGAAGCTGCCAATCTGTCATGGGAGACAGGCAAACATTGCCTACCGTTGTGATTAAGCTACGAGGTGCTATGATGGGCATCAGCACTAAGTCTGTGGGAACCGAAGGGGGAAGTATCACAGCTGACTTGAAGGTGAGGTTCCTTTGCCAGACACAGTGCCTGAATATAGTGATGGATAATGTTCTGAAGGTGGAGAAAGCATTAACATGAAAAAGAAGTAGAAGAACACATAAATCAGCCAGAATTACTTTCACGTTTAACGTAATAAGAGCAGTTGAATGGAACAAAATATGCAGAACTGAAAATTTTTTTAGTTTACATCAAATACCTGCTCTGAATTCTATAAGTAGGATGTTGTGCTATTCACTCAAGCCACTTCTACATGTCTATGCCTTGAAATTTTATGAATGCTAGCTTCTTAATAACTGCTAAATCTATTTGATTTTTCTATTTTTTTGTAATTGTATAAGAAAGAGACAGGTATAAATGAATAACAAGAATTATCCCTTTCCAAGGTAGGGGGCTATTGAGGACATAAGGACTCTGAAGCCAAGTTAAGGTAACAATCTATCATGTTTCAGGAAATTGAAGAATGGTTACCTGCATAATGGCATGCACATATAAATAAACAAATAAGTTATATATCCTCACAAAAATTCAGTGGAAAAGATGCTTAAACACTGAAATTATCTTCTTAGGCACTATACATACAACAAATCAGATCCTGATACGCTAAATGAGTTCAAATTTCTGTGTAACCAAGATTTTTCATGTGAGATGCAGTTATATTTAGACTTATGACCAAGTTCAAAGCATTGCACAAATACTGAATAGTCAGCTTTCATAATAACTGCATGTAAGTGAAAAATCTATGGCTGTGTATTTGTGTGTGTGTAGGTATATGTGTCCTGGAAAGGATTCCCCAGGCAGATGGTTTGCCCCCCACAATAAAAATGAGGGACAGCAATAGGAAATGAGACTCAGGGAAGCCAAAACCTACCTTAAGCTGGAACAGGTATTTGTTCTGCCTCAAGACAAGCCAAAAACTGAAAGTGCATTGAACAATCATTTTGAGCAATCCTAAAGGGAAAACGTATGAGGGGTGAGGAACTTAGGAAAGGAAGAGAGAAGTTAGAGCTGAAATTTGCTGTTTGAGGACAGGTTATGGTTCAAAAGGGAATCAACTGCCTTCTGGAAACGAGTGTGCCTCCTACTCCATCGCTATCATACCAACATGTTCTAAAAGTTTTTGGTTTTGTTTTAAATAAGCTTTATTCTTGTCCCTTGAAAGGAAAAGTCTGTTGCCCTTTGAGGAGCACCTGGCTTCCAGGTCAAATGGCTTTTCTCCTGAGGCCTCTTTAGGGCACAACGTAGCCCCAGATTTGCTGGCTTGTGTAGTCAAATAGAGGATTCAACAAAGGAGTCTAAGCAAAGTGTGGTGTGTGTGCATTTCCTGAAGAGTTAGAGACATTGTCTCAATCTTAAACCTTATCCAGCACTATCTCCTGATCTTTTTACATTTCCCATGGCAGGGACCAGACATATGTATTTTAAAACATTTCGTCCCATCATTCTGCTCTGCAGCTCCATGAACACCACTGTGTAAGAAGAGACGTTCTGAAAGGGCACAGACTGTATTGTTCTTCTCTATGTATTTGTTAAGCGTCTACAACAAACCAATAACCATTAGGATTTGGGCTTAAAATAGTGAATAAGAGAGACATCTTCCCTACCCTCATGGAGCTTTTACTGGGGGAGTCAGATGCTAAAAAATAATTACAGTTAATTAATATTTGCAACTAATTTAAGAATTAAAAGGTGAAAGAAAAACTTCTATATTTCAAGCATCTGGCCAAGCACAGTATAAATACACAAAAAATATGAGATTTGGGTGGGGACACAAATCCAAACCATATCAGGATATCACAAGTACTTCTCCTGCAGCATCCCAGGAAGCCTAACCATCTTGAGATATTTTCTTTTTGGAAATGCTTTCTACGGATTTTCAGGTGGAACTTCAATGCTTCCACCTGCAGGAGAAAAGTGCCTTTCTCTTCCATTGCCAGCAGCTAGGCCCTGGAGAGTCTGATGCTGACCTGGGTTTTCTCTGGTAACACAGTCCTGCCCCTAGCCTAGGAAACACTCTCTTTATGCCACCCAGATATGGAGAACAGGGAATAGCACACAGCCAGATGATCACTTACTCAGGGAAAATGAAAAAAACCTTGATGCATTCAAGATCTGAAGATGCAGAGATAAGCACTGCAATCTGAGTGCCTGGTGACTTTGCATGGTCACCTGGAGTTCAAGGTCGGGGCAAGGGTGCACACTCATGTCTGTTGAATTTCCATGAGAACTTTTGGCCACCAGGATGCTTGGTAGTAGGAACAGGAGGTATTTGCTATACTATGCAAAGTGACATGAAATTTAGCTGCAAAGGCTGAACTCAGGATTTATCCACATTGAAAACATAAATCCATTGTTCCTATTTAGGGTTGCACGGGGCATATTTACACTAAAAAGTTATTTGTTGTTTATCTGGAATTCTAACTTAAATGGCCATCCTATACGTTTATTTGCTAAGTCTGGCAACTCTACTTTGGTGCCTACTTGCTCTGGCTACCACGAGTTCTGCCCATGAGTGCTGGACTTTGAATACAAGGGGCTGAGAAGGCTGTACTGTGGGGTGCCAACCCTACTAGCTGCTGTGCAGATGTACAGGACAAATTTTACTGGGAAGCATTCCTGCCGCTATCACATTGGCTCATTTTTGCTGCTGGTAAGCAGGTGAATTCCACTCTTATTTCAAATCCAAGTATAAAGAGGTGAGTTTTACAAGCAGTCTTTTGTGGTATTGAACAGAGTGGAGCAGTGATTCTCAATGGGGAGCAAGCTGGCAATGTCTGGAGACAGCTTTGGTTATTACAGCTGAAGGGAGAGGGGACAGTGCTACTGGGTTCTAGTTGGTACAAGACAGGATAAACGTCCTACAATGCACAGGACGGCCCCTGCATCAAAGAATTATGTAGTCCAAAATACCAATAATGCCAAGGATTAGAAATCTGGACTAGAGGAAACTGAACCACGTCCTAGAAACAAAGCTAACCCTAAGAAAACAAAGTTGGCCAGGAGCAGTGGCTTACATCTGTAATCCCAGCACTTTGGGAGGCCGCAGCAGGCAAATCACAAGGTCAGGTGTTCAAGACTAGCCTGACCCCATCTCTACTAAAATTACAAAAATTAGCTTCAGGTGGTGGCAGGCGCCTGTAATCCCCAGTTACTCAGGAGGCCTAGGCAGGAGACTCACTTGAATCCAGGAGGAGGAGATTGCAGTGAGCCAAGATTGCGCCTACACTCCAGCCTGGGCAACAGAATGAGACTCCATGTCAAAAGAAAAAAAAAGAGAGAGAAAGTTTTAGTTTTCGATCCCTAATCTTTTTTCTTTCAACAAGCTGCACCCTCAAAGAGTTCAGTGTCTTGATGTTGCCCTTGGTTCTTTTAGTTGTAGGAAAACAATACATGCCTACTATATCCCAATTATGTATTAACAACTTAATACGCTAATCTCCCAAAATATGTTAATTTTCTAAACTATCTCCTGTTCAAAATGGTGTGGGCCGACATTGCCAACTCCCTACTTCTGAGCTGATCTCTCCTTTTTCCTTGCTAACAGAGCCCCCAACTTTGTCTGGGGAAGCATTGTGCCCAGGTAAAAATACTGACCCCCTTAAACTTTCTCTCACAAGTGAATATGAGATGGACTTGGAGGTTTGAGGAAGGAAATTTCTTGCCTGATATATAGACAGATTTAGCTCACTCTGAGCTTTGTTGCTTTTATTCTTTCTCCTCGCTCTCCTGGAATGCAGAAGTGATGGGTAGAAGAGGAGTAGCTGCCACTCACAACCATGAAGCCAAAAGCCACACACACAAAAAAGCTTGAATAAGAGACTAGAGGGAGTCTGGGTACTTGGCAGTTTTCTCAGGGCGGTGCACCATTCTGCGTTAGTTATAACAAGATTTCTCCTTACATTTAAAAAAATAAGTAACTTGGTTAATCCTGTAAAGTTGAGTGTCTGTAACATGCAAGCAAGCTCAGTCTTAACTGATAAAAGACCTGGAGAGGAATATGTTTAACCCCAACATTGAATCTAATGGTGAATCCTAGGAGTATTGGAGATCCTGAGGAGTGATGAAATATACAAGGACAAAGATTTTCCCATCTCTCCTTAGCTCACCCAATGTAGACTCTTCTGTATTTATGTAAATGCCCTCATTCTGACCCAAGAAGCAGGTTAGATATTAGACTATTACTAGTGCTAGTCATTGCCACAAACAGTAGAGAAAGTTCCAATGGGATAAATGATTACAGGAAGCATTCTTGGGTGTCCCCCAGAAGGCCTAGCACAAATGGACCATATCTGTTCACTAGCAAAGATGCTTTTGACCCTACTGACTTCTGAGAGAAAAAGGCCAGTATGGCTCCAAAAAGAGAGAGTCTTAGATCCACCTTAGAATTGATACAAAGCATTTTATATATAATCAAGGTGAGGATTATGATAAGGAAAAAATCATCCTCAATATTAATGGCCTGTTTGCAAACAGAAGAAAAGGTCCATGGTCACTCCTACTTTTTGAATAACTTGCCTAGCCATCTAGCCTCATGGGGATGGATGCTGTAGTGAGGCACTCCTTCACCTGTATATTCTGGACTTAATCAGAGAAATAGCCCCTCATGTCCCATTCATACCTGCTCCTTGGCCTCTTTTCCTTGCCAGGTGCTTGTCAGTGTGTCCCAAATAGGGTAAGGCTAGGCCAATGAGAAAAGGGAGAGTAGCAGGGACACCAGGGACACTTGTAGTGAGGCCAGCCCCCTCTCCTGTCTCGATGTCCTTTCATGAGCACCAGCCCTGAAGCTGCGCCTTATTAGGACGTGACTTTGAACGTGTTTCTTGATGTCTCTGTGCTGGAAGATTCTTCCTCTGCATAAACGCTGTCATAGTACCTACTGTTAATCAAGTTTAGCCTAAGGCTGCCGGCTTACATATTTAAGATTGGCTTAAAGGTTTTTCTGTAGGTCGTGAACTATAACGAGCGGAGGTGTAATCTGACCACACGTTGCCCACGCCTGTGCCATTCACTGAGTTTTGGCCAATCAAATGTAGCCAACTGTTCAAAGCATGTTCAAATCAGGCAAACGCCAAGCTGTAACCAATCCAGTTTTTTCTGTATTTCATTTCCGATTTCTGAAGGTCATTTCCCTTTTTTTTAAACCTATAAATCTTCTTCCATCACGTGGCTGCGAAGGAGTCTCTCTGAATCTGCTGTGATTCCGGAAGATGCCTGATTCGCAAATCATTCTTGCACAATTAAACTCCTTTAAATGTAATTCAGTTGAAGTTTTTATTTTACCACTACTTCATAGGGTTCTTGTGAGGGTGGATTGGGATTATCCCCATGAAGAGTCTGGCCCTGGCCTTGGTCCTGGGCTGGACAACTCTGAGAGCACTCTTTGAATGTCTGCTTGCATGATATCATATTATCCCACTAGAGTTTCATCATGCAGCAAAGAAGTGAGGGGATTTCTCATCTGTATTAAGGGAGGCAGCTTGCTTGTATTCTTCTGAAGCATACATGAAGAATCAGACAATGTGTTGTTATATGATTGTCTTGGGCAATCTATAGAGAATATCCAACAATCAGTCCTAGCTCTCAAAGAGCTAGAAAGTCACCCCTAGCAGCCACTGAGGCAGCTACCTCCTTGGGGGTGGGAGAGGTGCTGCTCTGAGCTATTTTCCCACCATCCACCCTCGTGATGCTTGGCTAGACCTGAACCCTGAGAAGGGCCCTGAGGGCTCAAAGTCACAGGAGAAGCCAGCCCAGTTCTAGCGGGAGGAGACAGACAGTGGAAGAATGAGGAAGGGGCAGGGGAAAGGAGGTCCTCTGCACCCAAATTTTAAGGTCTCCTTGAATTCAGACAGTCTGCACAGATAGCCAGAAGCAGCCCGCGGGTTGTTCCCACCTAATGGTATGTGTAGGTTTAAATGGGAGGACTTGGGCATGTAAACCATTAACAGGACCAGCCAGGTGACAATGATACAATATGCCCTTGTTTGGGAGCCCTGCCTGAATTATGCCTTTGTGTAATATAATCAGTGCAAACTGCTTCTGGGCCAGAAGCCACTGTAAGCAGGCTTTGTCTCACCTCAGGTTTTTAACTAAAAAGCCTTACCTAAGAAACACAATAGCCCAAGTTGACCTGGCAGTGATTTCTTTTAAAGGTGTGTGTGCACATGCCCATTGAGGGGGAAGGGAAGTAGGTAAGTGAACCAAACAATTCACTTGCATGTAAAACTCTCATTTGTAAAATTCATAAAGAATAAAGAAATGGGCATAAAATGCAGCATTGAAATCAAATGTAGAGGGAAATTTCATCAAACGCTGCCTCCATGAATCAGTGTTCTACACACATGTACAGATTGTGTGGTGTCTGGGAAGGGCATTTGTCACATTGGTAAGCACTTGGTTAAAAAGTAATCAGGTTCCAGGCCCTCTCTTCTTCCCAGAGAGAAGAGGCCGCTCCTGATGTGGGCGTACCTGGCTATCTGCACACTAAGGATCCCCAAGCAGTCTATAAACATTACCTCACTGGTTAAGCAAGCTCTTGTCCCCTGCAGTGTTTAAGGATAATGGCAAAGAGCCAACCAGGGATCTACCCTATTTCCTGGTCAGAGAGTGACCTCAGGTTCCCTTATAAGCCGGAATAGAATCCTGCTGAAATACTCCCAGACAGCGCTTCCTTCACTAAAAGATCATCTCCAGCTTAATAACAGCATAGGGCATACCCAAGAGCCTCCCTGAAGTCCCTTTGTGTAATTCTGCACACATGCTCGTCTAAATGGTCCCTCCTTTTTCTTAAAGTTTATACCTTTATGAAATTATGTAAGCCATTTTAAATATTTTGACACCAATTGAAAAGCCATAAATAGAACAAACTAATTGTCCATCAATAGGATACTTGTTTAAGTACAATATGTTATTACCAAGAACAACTATGCAGTTGCTTAAAAGAATAAGGCTACATGTATTGATATAGAATTATCTCTACAGTGGGTTCAATGCAGGCTTCCAAAAAGATGTGTTCATGTCCTAACCTCAGAATTTGTGAAGAATGTAACGTCATTTGGAAAAAGGGTTTTGGCAGATATAATTAAGAACCTTGAAATGAGATTATCCTAGATAATCCGTATGGGCTCTAAATCCAATGACAAGTGTCCTTATAGGAGTCACAAGAGAAGGCACAGCAGAAAACACAGAGGACAAGGCCATGTGAAGACAGAGACTGAAATTGGAGTGATGAGGCCACAAGCCAAGGAATGTCTGGAGCCACCAGAAGCTGAGGAGGCAAGAAATAGACTCCCTCCTAGAGCTTGTGGAGCTTTGCTGATACCTTGATTTTTGATTCCTACCCTCCAAAACCATGACAGAATACATTTCTATTGTTTAAGCCACCTAGTTTGTGGTAATTTATAAAAGCATCCCTAGAAAATGAATGCAATCTCCAAGATGGATTTAAGAATTTAAAAAGATATAAGACACTGGTAACAGCCTTGTCTCTGGGAAGAGGGGTACTTATGTACTCCCTAAAGTTGGGCACTACTATGGACAGAATAATTGCCCCCCAAGGATGTACTCATCATAATCCCCATAACCTACCCCAGAATGTGGTAGGTTACATGGTGGAGTGGAATGCAGATTACAGATGGAATTAAGATTAGTTAGTTGAGCTTAAGATAGGGAGATTTTCCTGGACTGTCTGGGTGGGCCTGATGTAATCACAAGGCTCTTTACAAGTAGAAGAGAGCTACAATAGAATATTTTTTGGCAATTAGAGGGAATTAATTGACAGATGCTACAACACAGATGAATCTTAAGGACCACACATTGTTTAGTTTCATTTACATGAAATATCTAGAATAGACAAATCTGTAGAGACATAAAGTAGATTATTGGTTGCCCAGGGCTAGAAATGATGGAGGGTTGGGGTGTGGGTGATAACTCAGAATAAGGGGTTTAAGAGTGATGAAAATTACCTAAAATTGGTTGTGGAGATGAATGAACACTTTTGTGAATATACTAAAGCCACTGGATTATTATTCTCTTAAATGGGTAAATTATCAATATGGCAATTATATTTCAATAAAACTTTTTAAAAAGTAAAAGAGAGGCAGAAGAAGAGAAATAAATGAGGCAGAGGTCAGAGTAATTTGATTTGTCATTGATGGCCTTGGAGATAGAAGGGGGCCACAGACTAAGCAAGGCCGGCTACCTCGAGAACCCGAGAAATGGCAAGGAAATGTCTGTCCTAGCACCTCTAAAGGGATGCAGCCTTGCTGACATCTTAAGTTTAGCTCCCCAATATGGATTGGCTCTGTGTTCCCACCCAAATCTTATCTCAAATTGTAATCCCCATGTGTCAAGGGAAGGAGGTGATTGGATCATGGGCACAGTTTTCCCCATGCTGTTCTCGCTAAAGTGAGTGAGTTCTCACAAAATCTGATGGTTTTATAAGGGGCTATTCCCCCATCGCTCACTCCTCTCTCTCCTGCTGCCTTGTGAAGAAGGTGTCTGCTTCCCCTTCCACCATGATTGTAAGTTTCCTGAGGCCTCCCAAGCCATGTAGAACTGTGAGTCAATTAAATGTCCTTCCTTTATAAATTACCCAGTGTTTGGCATTTCTTTATACCATCTGAAGACAGACTAATATACTTCTTAAAATTCATTTTGGACTTCTGATCTCCAGAACTGTAAGAGAATATATTTGTATTGTTTTGATTCACTACATTTACAGTAATTTGTTGTAGCAGTCATAGAAAATGACATTTCTTATACCCCTTTTCCTTTGAATTGTGTGCTCTGTACATATATTATGTACTCAAAATTTAAATGAAAGCAATACAACCTATTCAGACAATGATTCAATGTCATCTGGCAAACATTTTAAATATCTATAACACTGCTGTTCAACAGAAGTACAGTCCAAGCCACAAGTGTGCATCATATATTGTAGTTTTATATTTTCTAGCAGCCAAATGTTTCAAAAAAGAAAAACAAACAGGTGAAATTAATTTTAGAAATAAATTTTGTTCAACCTATCTAAAATATTCCCATATATAATCAATATGATAATTATTATTTTACCTTTTTTTCTCATGCTACATCTTTGAAATCTAGTGTGTATTTTACACTTATAGCACATTTTCACTGAGAAACACCATATTGCAAATGCTTAGTAGCCACATGTGGCTAAGGATTACTATGTTAAAAAAGAAAGATCTAAACATCCAGCAGGAGTGAGGGGTAGGGAAAGGGGCACTTAAAAAAACAATTCAGGTGAGAATGGGAACTGCTAAAACTTTTTTGGAAAGGCACTGTCTAGTAAAATTTGAAATACGAATCATTTTAACTTAGAAATCCACCTTATAGATTCATGTTGCATCATTATATAGTATTTGTTAGAGTATTGCTCAAAAGGCAAAACACTGAATACAACCTAAATAATCTCAAATATGTTACAGGCACACCATGGATGTTATGGAAGTGTCACAGAAAATGAGCTGGAGCTCTATGTAATGACTGTAGAGTATTGACCATGTCCAGGGTATGCCGCTATGTGAGAAAAGCTAGGTGAGAAGTGCTCTTTTGTACATTTTTGTTGGGAAAAAGCCAATTAAGATATAGACATATATAGAATTAGTCACACTACACTGTTAATATTGGTTACTCTGTGAAGTAGTATTGGGGTGTTATAAATACTATTGTTGACTTTCTCCTTATATACATTTTGTTGTGTATATCTTTGCAGCTTATAAAGAAAACCAACATACACATGTGATATTGGTATGGTCTGGATATTTGTCCCTTCCAAATATTATGTTGAAATGTGATCCCCGATGTTAGAGGTGGAGCCTAGTGGGAGATGTTTGGGTCATGACTGTGAATTCCTTGTGAACAGCTTGGTGCCCTACGTAATGAGTGAGGTCTCACTCTATGAGTTCACATGAGAGCTGATTGTTTAAAAGACCCTAGTACCACCTCCTCTCTTGCCCTTTCTCTCACCATAGGACACAATGCTCCCCCTTCATTTTCTGCCATTATTGTAGGCTTCCTGAGGCCTTACCAGAAGTAGACATCAGTGCCACATTTGTACAGCCTGCAGAACTGTGAGCTAATATAAGCTCTTATAATTTATAAATTACCTTTATAGCAACACAAAACAGGCTAACACATACGTATATTATATTTTATATACATTATACACACACATATATATACATGTACGTGTAACAATACTTTAGGAGCCACCCCAATGGTTACACCACTGGCAAAGCATCAGTGACCACATCAAAGACCTCTTCCCAACAATAAACTTAAATGACACTGACCTTCCTTTTAGCAGATACTTTTTTACTAATTAGAGGGAGCATCTCAAATATTTTCTATGAAACAGTACTTCTTAACATGCACACTAAATTGCTATGCCTTTAGAGTCTATCAATCTGTAATAGAAACCCATATATTCTGCCATTCAGAGAAACATTTTTTGTTTTCCCAAGTTCACACCCCCACAACTCTATCTATTATCCAGGTAATAAAGAGTTTTTTAAAAGCTTGAATTTGCAGGAAAATTAATTATGGGGCAAGGAATCATCATGCACTGAATACTAAATAGAAATTGTTAGTTTACACACATGGATTTAAAAAATATCTCAGAAAGAAAGTTTATAAAACATTTCAGACATCAGTGTCTCTTCCAAATTCAGCATTTGGTCAGTATTATTTGTTAGACAATGTCATGGTTAGTATATCTGTTAGATGGTATGTATTAGGCTATTCTTGCTTTGCTACAAAGAAATACCTGAGGCTGAGTAATTTATAAGAAAAGATACTTAATTGGCTTACAAGTCTGAGGGCTTTATGGGAAGCAAGGTGCCAGCATCTGCTTCTGGTAAGGCCTCAGGATGCCTATAATGACAGAAGGGGACAGGGAGCCAGCATGTCACATGGTGAGAGCAGGAACAAGAGTGGGGGGCGGGGAGGTGCCTGGCTCTTTTAAACAAGAGATCTTGTGTGAACTGAGTGAAAACTCACCTATCACCAAGGGGATAGTGCTAAGCCATTCATGAGGGATCCACCCCCATGATTCAATCACCTCCCACCAGGTCCTGCCTCCAACACTGGGGATTGTATTTCAACATGAACTTTGGAGGGGACAAATATCCAAAACACATCACGGTACCTGAAAATTTAGCTTTCTCATCTCAGCAGGTTGTGCTAGGTTTGCAGTCCCTGTATCAGTGGTGTGTAACTGGCAACTTGGGCCCTGCAGCAGCCCTAAGCAGCCTTCAAAGTCCAAGAAATGAGACTCTTCTAGTCTAGGTAATTCAAATGTGAGCTTAGTTCAACAGCACGGTGGCTGTGTTAGGTAGACCCTCAAACTGCCGCCTTGAGAGTCTGTCATTCAAAAAACCCATCTCAGAAAGCTGCACAAAGGTGCTCCTTGGACTGCCTGTGTGACTCAGGCCCTCAGAGTATTCTCTCCAGGGCCCCAAATGCTGCCATAATATTTATGCTGTATACTCTCATTTTTCTATGGCAGATAACATTCAAAAGGTTAGCATGCCCCATTCTCCTTTAGTCTTCCTTTTCCTGCATTTTAAGTGCGTGTGTGTGTGTGTGTGTGTGTGTGTAGTGTGTGTGTATGT
Source organism: Callithrix jacchus (assembly GCF_049354715.1). Lineage (NCBI taxonomy): Eukaryota > Metazoa > Chordata > Mammalia > Primates > Cebidae > Callithrix > Callithrix jacchus. Next base: position 141,134,526 of record NC_133503.1, on the reverse strand, counting down.
GTGTAATGTGTGTGTGGTATGTGGAGGGGAACCCTTTGAAAAAAGCACTCAAAGGTAGGTGCTGGTTCTCATAAACATTCTTCCCCTGGCCCTACAGATTAAATTACAGAACGGCAAGGAGGTTGGAGGAAATCACAAATCCATTCACTTCAACAAATATTTATTGGGGGGGGCATTATGTTCCAGGCCCCAGGGATACAAAGATGATGATATTAGTTGAAATATAAATTTGGTTACTCTTAAGTCAATTGGACTATTTTAAATCATGCAATAATTGAACATAGTCAAAAATAGAGAAATAGTCCAATAAACTAAAAAGGTATATATCTCAGAAACCCTTTTTGTTTCCATATTGTTTTAAAAACAATACTTTTGAAAATATAAAGTACATATTGAAATATGAGGCAAATATGTTACATAGATGATTCTGTATTAGTCCATTTACATTGCTATCAAGGAATGCTTGAGACTGGGTAATTTATAAAGAAGAAAGGTTTAATTGGCTTACAGTTCTGCTGGATGTACAGGAAGCATGGCCCCAGAAACTGCTCCTGGTGGGACCTCAGGAAACTTACAGTCAAAGTGGAAGGTGGAGGAAGAAACGTGTCACATGGCAACACAAAGCAAGAGAGTGGGGAGGTGCCAAGCTCTTTTAAATAACCAGATCTCACACCCTGAGGACATTACCGTGAGGACAGCATCGAGAGCCATTCATGAGGGATCTGCCCCCATGACCCAAACACCTCCCCTAAGGCCCACCTCCAATACTGAAGGTCACATCTCAACATGAGATTTAGAGGGGAAATAACATCCAAACTGTATTTATCTGTTCTCACACTGCTATAAAAACATACCTGAGACTGGGTAATTTACAAAGGAAAGAGGTTTAATTGACTCAGTTTCACATAGCTAGGTAGGTCTCAGGAAACTTACAATCATGGCAGAAGGTGAAAGGGAAGCAAAGACCTGCTTTATATGGTGACAGGAGAGAGAGAGCCTGAGGGAGAATGGCCAACACTTTTAAAACATCGGATGTTGTGAGAACTCACTCACTATCACAAGAACAGCACAGGGGAAACTGCCCCATGATGCAATCACCTCCCACCAGGTCCCCACCTGGACACATGGGGGTTACAATTTGAGATGAGAAGCCTAAATTGGGGCACTCTTGTGGGGACACAAAGCCAAACCATGTCACAAACCATATCAAATACATAGGTGATAGTCAGCTGTTTACTAATATTAATTTATTAATAAGATATCTCTACCTTAATTACATGTTTCACAAAATAATCAATTTAGAAACCTTTCTTTTTTCCTTACATCTTATAAAGTAATTTTATTCAAACCTTTTAAACCCACTTTTGATATCCCTGACTTTGCCATTATGGAAACCAATTTGAATAATCTTACAGCTTCTGGAGGGTATCGTGTTCAATTCTGTCCAAATTGTTTGAGATAAATGTATGACGTTGAAACTAGAAGTTTTATTGCAAGCAATAGGTGCCTGTTTCTGTTAACATTAGGGGAGTACCTTCCCTCATTTATTCTGTGGGTACGTCTACTATTTACTATTTGACTTTTTAAAGTGATCTTTAAAATGTTTTCAGTGGCCTAGAACAGTTATTGCTGCAAAGTCATATTCCAAGAATAATGACTAAAACTTCTTAAATTTTCTTTCCTTCTTTTTCACTGATCTTATCAGATGACCTCTCTAAGCATACCCAAACAAGCCAATGTTGAATTCGTTTTGGGTTGATGTCTTAAACAAACAATAGTAAAGTCATCTATTATATGAAGACTCAAATATAAGGCCACTCTCTTTTTTTGAGGAGTAATTTTTGGGGGCATTGTTAATATTTTGGGAATATTAGTAAACAGCTGACAATCACCTATGTATTTGATATGGTTTGTGACATGGTTTGGCTTTGTGTCCCCACCCAAATCTCATCTCAAATTGTAACCCCCATGTGTCCAGGCAGGGACCTGGTGGGAGGTGATTCTTATATTTAGGCATATATATTCCAGAGCAACTTAAGATTATAGCTGGCATACAGAATATGTACATTCACATTGTTCTTGAAGCTAAAACACGTTCTTCACAGGACATGTGGCAGATTGTATTTTCCAAAGATGACTGCACCAATATATTCCATTCCACCTGCTCTTCTTAGGATGTGATGTTGACACTCCCCCATGGATAAGTAGGGGGTTTATATTCCCTTCTTTTAAATCCAAGCAGGCCTATGACTATGAAGAAATGACACTATATAATTTTTAAGGCTACGTTATAAAGGTGAGTTCCTGCCTGGCCATCATGTCGTGAGCATACAAGCAACCACATGGAGAGTCCACATGTAGGTGTTCTGATTGACAAGCCCCACTAAAGTCCCTCCAACAACCAGCATCAACCTCCAGACATGTGAAGCATGAGCTTGCAGATGATTCCAGCCCCCAGTTTTTAAGCCGCCCAGTTGATACCGAGTAGAGCAGAAATGAGCTGTCCCTACTAAGCCCTGCCCAAATTGCAGATTCGTGAGCAAAATAAATGTTTTAAATCTCTAAATTTTGAGGTGGTTTGTCATGCAGCCATAGATAACCAGGCACCACAGGTTTTTTTGCAACTTGCATATGCAAAAGCTATTTTTACAGAAAAACAAAAGACCTTTTACTTATTTCTGATAATGCTCATCTTAGTAGTTTTAGGATGAAAACTGCTGAGATTATGGGAAACTTTTATGATCATCTAACATATTACTTCTCTCGTTTGTATTTTTTGTAGATGTTACATATTTAGAAAGCATGTTAGGCATTCATACTATGTGGGCAGAAGCCTAAATTGGGGCACTCTTTCTGGAAGGCAATTCATGCTCCCCTCAAAAAGAAGCAAAACGCATTAAAAATGTACATGTCCTATGTCCAAGAAATTCTGCTTCAGGAATTTATCTTGAGAAAATGCAATGAATATGTGCAAAGAATAGCTCTAAGGATCTTTGGATTATTTATATTTTTTAAATATTGGAAATAATCTAAATATCAACATGGAATTAGACAACAAATTATGGAACATTATGTAGCCACAAAAAACTCAGAAGATGAAGATTTACTAATATGAAAACAGGTTGAAAATAGAGTTGTCCCTCGAAATCCACAGGGGATTGGTTCTAGGCCCTACCAGGCATACCAAAATCCTTGGATGCTCAAGTCTCTAATATAAAATAGTGTGGTATTTGCATATAATTTATACACATCCTCCCCCATACTTTCAACCATCTGTAGATTGCCTATAATACCTACTACAATGTAAACTCTATGTAAATAGTCATTACCCAGTATTGTTTAGGGAATAATGACAAGAAAAAAAAGTCTATATATGTTCAGTATAGATACAACCATTCTAGGCCTAGCTACATTTTCAAACTTGCTTACATCTGGATGTGGAAACCATGTGCACAAAAGGCTGACTGTATAGTATTAAGTGAAAAAACTAAAACTGCTTATAGAAAAATATAAATTATAATTCCATATTCACAATACTTAGTATATATGTATAAACATATTAATATATACAAAGATCTAGAAGGTTAATATATTAAGGTTCTTAAAAGGGGTTAAAGTTGGGAGGATTATGGATCTTGTTATTTTCTTCCTTTTTTTTTTAATCCCTACCTCATTCCCATCATTTTTTAATTTCTGGCTTATCTCTATTTTCCACTCATTTTTTTTTTTAGACATCCAGGCTACAGGGCAGTGGTGCAATCATAGCTCACTGCAATCTCAACCACCAGGCTGAAGTGATCCTCCCACCTCAGCTTCCTGAGTAGCTGAGACCACAGGCAGGTGCCACCACACCCAGCTAATTTATTTTTATTTTATTTTTTGTGGAGGCACAAGCTTACTATGCTGCCCAGGCTGGTCTTAAACTCCTGGGCTAAAGTGATCTCCCTGCCCTGGTGTCCCAAAGGGCTGGGATTACAGGCACGAGCCACTACACCTGGCTTCATTTTTAATAATGTTACTTTGCTTTTTATAATTAAAAGAACATTAAAATAACTTTAATTTAAAACATTTTTACAGCAATGTGTTAGTCAAGTCTCTCCTGAAAAATAGAACTAAATGATACATATTTATATATCGTTAGAGAAAAACAGGGAAAATGTAAGGAATTGGATTGTGTGGGTATAGAAGCTGACAAGTGTCAAGATCTGCAGGGTGAGTCAGCAAGTTGAAGGCTCAGGAGAGCCAATGATGTCATTCCAGGCCAAAGGCCAAAAGGCTTCTGACCCAGGAAGAGCTGATGCTTCAGTTCAAGTCCGAAAGCTAGAAAAAGTTGATGTCTCAATTGAAGGCAGTCAGGCAGGAAGAATTCCCTCTTACTTAAAGTAGGGTCAGCCTTTTTGTTCTATTTAGACTTTCAACTGATTGGATATAGCCTACCCATAATTAAGGAGGGCAATCTGCTTTACTTAGTCTATGGACTTAAACATTAACCTCACTCAAAAGTACCCACCCTGAAATACCCAGAAAAATGTTTGATCAAATATCTGGGCACCCTGTGGCCCAGTTAAGTTGACACATAAAATTAGCCATCACAAACAAGAAGACAAAAAGGTATGTAAACCCCATTGAAAAAATCAAGAGAAATCAAGAGAAAAAAAGGAGATTCTTTTTGAACCAAATCTTTTCTGAACATCTTACATCACTTGTCAAGGCAAGCTGTTTTCATTTTTGTTTTAGAACATCATTTTATTGGATATATAATGTGGTCTATATATATTGGGCTTGAGCAAAAGTATATGTACATTGTTTCCACCGCCAGAATTTTGATTGTATGCATAATTCGTATTTTGGGAGCTCCCAAAATAGTGAGTGCCTGACTGGAATGCACTGCAAAGATTGCACCCCTTTTTCCCATGTACTCCCATGGCCCTGCTGCTGACCTCTGTCACAGCATTTAACCTCATCATACTGATTTACATGTCTGGGCTCACCTAATTCTGAACAACCTCAGCCAGAGAACAGGACTTGGCACAAAAGCTGTGCTCAATTAACATGTCAAATTGGAATAAAACATTTTTATCCATACCATTGATGAAAGTGTTCAAGCAGGCAAGGCTGAGGATTGAGTCCTGTCTTGCATCACAAAACACTTATCCCCTATTTTACAACTATTCTTAAAATCAACTGCCTTTGAGCAAGATTTTTCAGTTAGATACTAGACAATATTTCAAAGTTTTAAAATGCAAAATGCAGATTATTATCATCATCAAGCTATCAACTGGCACTACTATTTAGCCCAGTGTTTTCCAAACTGCAGGGCTGCAACTGATTAATAGGTTGTGAAATCAATTGAGTGGGTTGTCAGTAGCCTTAAGAAAATGTACAGAAAATATAAAAGGGCTGCTCATATTTTAATTACAAGTATTGTTTCAGGAAACTTTTGTTGCAGAGGTATACAGGGGTGTGTGTGTGTTTGTGTGGTGTGTGTGTGTGTGTGTGTGTATTCTGAGTCACAATGTAAAATGCGCTCATATTCTTTTACTGTGGTTGAAATCTAAAACGTTTAAATGCCATTGATCTAGCCCATATTTTTCACAGCAGACAGATGTCTTTCTAAAATTAAGATAAAGCCAGGGCAAGCTTCATGGGTATGATACTTGTTCCATTGATCAGTGCAGTTGCACAAGGCTCTGCACTTGCACGGGCCCACATTTGGTTTAATGCTCTTCTGTCACCATTGTAGAATTCTTAATAATTCTGAGTATTTGTGTGAGCAGAGAAGATCTACCAGACAGCAGTGAGCACACACAATTGCAATCCAGTAGCAGCTGTGCTGAGCACAGCAAGCTGCACACTCCAGCAGCTGGCCTCTTTGTCCAGCACATGACTAGCCTCCAGGCAGTCCAGGGCACAGTGGGGCCAAAGGGGTTGTCTGGGGCTCGATTTGGGTCCAGATTCATGTCATCAAACAACAGCAGCAGAAGTATCTGCACAATGGGTCACAGCCCCAAGAGAAAGGGAAAGCTTCACCTGGGGACAGGACGGAGACCCATGCTAGGAGGCTAGCTTGTCCATCTGTCCCCAGGGCCTAATCCTGCCTTGCCTACACACATATTAACTCTTCCACTTCTTAATGCTGAAACAGGAACTGCCAGCATGAAAGCAGTAAGTTTTGAGAGTAAGTTATTCTAAAACAAAAGCGAAAATAGGAACATCATAATAAAGCACATTAGGGAGTTATATGAATTCTTCAAAGCATTTAGAACCTTTGGTTTTAAAAACTGCTGCTATATTGCAAAGCGAATCTCTACAGGTTTAGAAATAGAATATAAATATTATAGTGTTAAATGAGAAAAACAAACAAGCAAACAAACCACCCAGCCACTATTTTCACATGACACTTTAGATGAACCAATTATTAATGAGGAAAGCAACGTTAAAACTAAAAATTTTTTGGTAATTGATGATATGACAACAGAATGCCTAAGTATGTGTTTTGGTTCATATCCAGATTATGAAATCACTTGCAATTTGTTATATGACCTCCACAAGTTTACAGTAAATGTCAGAGGAAATATGAAAAGGCCATTGTAAAATTTACATACATGATTAAATTTAAACTTACACAAAACTAATATGTATGAAGTGTTAAATTATTTTAGAAAAAATATTCCACAAAAATCAGTTCTAGATGTGTTAAACAATTTATATTTTGAAATTATCAGAAAGTGACTCTTATGTTATCATAGTCTATAAAGAATTCTTAACAACTTCAGTAAGTTGTATCCACAGATTCTTCTTAAAAGTTATCAAAAATTATTTTTAATTTTTAATTCATCCAGATGATATCATTCTTAATATGCTTTAAAATTAAGTTGCTAAAAGTATAAATTTGAGGATGTATTAGTCCATTTTCACACTGATATAAACAATGGCCCAAGACTGGATAATTTATAAAGGAAAGAAGTTTAATTGACTAACAGTTCCAAAGGGCTGGGGAAGCCTCAGGAAACGTACACTCACTGTGGAAGGGGAAGCAAACACATCCTTCTTCACATGATGGCAGGAAAGTGGAATGCGGGGAAAAGCAGGGAAAAAACCCTTTATAAAACCATCAGATGTCATGAGAATTCACTCACTATTACAAGAACAGCACTAGGGGACCACCCCCATGATCTAATTATCGTCCACAAGGCCCTCACCCAAAACGTGGGTCTTACAATTTAGATTACAATTCAAGATGAGATTTGGGTGGGGACAAAAAGCCAGTCCATATTAGATGACTTAATACATTTTTTAAGAAAGTTATCCAAAAACATCTTATAAGTAGTCAAAATTTTAGTTTATTAAATTACCTTCTAATTTGATTAATTTGTTGTATTTATTGATTATATAAAATTATGGCACCAAAAGTACTTTTTGCAATTTATAAGTTTGTGTTGTTACTCATGTATCACTATCACTCCTATGTTTGGCAAGTAAAGTTTTTTTTTAAGGAAATATCTTTATACTTTAGAACTTTAGTTCTATACGCTGGTCTTTTTCTTTTTTTCTTTTTTTTTTTTTGAGATAGGGTTTCACTCTGTCACCCAGGCTGGAGTGTAGTGGTGCAATAATGGCTCACTACAGCCTGGAAGCCCTGGGATGAAGTGATTCTCTGACCTCAGCCTCCTGAGTCGCTGGGATTATAGTCATGAGCCATTGTGCTTGGCTATAATGACACTTCCTGTTTTTTTAATGTGAGTCCTACATTTGCATTTTGCATTAAACCCTGCAAATTGTATAGCTAGCCCTGAATACAAAACTGTATTTAAGTCAACAAATTATACTGAGTTTTAATTTTACCCAGAAATATGAAATTGATCAAAAAGAAACAGATAGGATAAACAACTTCAAGGAGCTTATGTTCTAGCATTCTAAGTAATTTTAGTATGTGGCAGAATCTAAGGATCACATAAGAAACGAAGGTTATAGGAGTGTTTAGAGAACTTAAATTAATTATTTCATTTATGACCTCCTAGGATGATTAAGTGCCTTTATAGGATAACTCAAATGTTTACCATCTAAATTCGGACTTCATCAGAAGCTTTAGGCCTGGGTCCCAGTTTCCATTTACCTGCATTCCCAGTCAATTTGCAATTGTATGGTTGGTTGTGTCAGAAAGAAAATGCCTTGATAGAGCCCTTCTCTGTTACCAATAGAATGAAGACAAATTGTGGAGTAAGTCCACATCTGGCCTATTCTATGCTTCTGTATATAAGTGTATGATATACTATTTGATACCCTTCCATTTAATGTCATCAGAAGTTTGGAAGTGTCCTCAGTCCAGTTCATGCATCACTCCAGTCTATTCACTTTCCTTGATTTTGGCCTTGAGTAGAGCAACAGCTTGTGCTCAAGGGGCCGTCATTGCTGCCTCAGCCTTGACTGCAGACTGCTTCATTGACTGTTCCCCCAGACCTGCAAATAACTCAAGGACACACCCCAACAGCACCGTACTTCAGTCCACGCTGCAAGCTTCCTGCCTCATGTTTGAGGAATTTTCTGTTGCCACTGAGATATGAGATGCCTTGGAACCCACTTGGCATCCATGTACCCACAACCTAAAAAGTACAGGCAAGTTAAATCCCTTTGGAACAATCTTTACCAGTGGGGCCAGGAATTAGCAGATAAATCTTCCCTACCTTCTATTGAGTGAGGTATTCAGAGATGAAGTATCTTTGTATAGTTTTTCTGAAGACATTCTCTGAGACCAAGCAGTTTTCTGGGAGCTATGGGTAGCTCAGTAGGGGTTTTCCTTCTAAATGAAATGAATAAAATTGATGACTTAATAAATTTACAAGAAAGTGAGCCAAAAACATCTTGTAAGCCATCAAAATATTCTATTGATATTAAAATTATATTAATAGAAATTCTCTTCCACTAATACACAGTTTTGGCTCAGGCTTGGTTTTTTAGGGAATGTGGGTTGAGATATTAATATGCTACAGTGGTATTTCTGACATGAACACTTCAGAAGCAGCATAGAAACTGACTGAAAGCACAGACTCTAGCCACATTTCCTGTGTTTGAATCCCAGCTCCTCCATTTAGCCCCTGTGTGACACAGGGTCCATCACTCAGTCTCCTTTTCTCCGTTTCAGTAAATACATTATACCTTCTTCCATTTGTGTCTCAGGCTTGTCTAAGCATTCTCATGTATTTACTCTCACTTATATTTGAGAATTAAGTGTATAATTCCGAGAGACATGACAGAGAAGATGAAAAGGTAATTAAACTAAACAATGAAAAGATGTTGAATTCCCAAGTGGTTGGAAATTCCAGCACCACATCATTAGTATTGATGTCATCTACTTCCTGCCTGCCTGAGCCACGTTCAGTTCCTTGTTCTCCATCCTCATTTAACCCCCTTTTGCAATTTGCTCATGTCTCTTTTGTCCTGAGCACTCTCCTCCAATATGCTTGCCTCCTTTCTCGCTAACCCTATACATTTCCAAACTCCTTTTGATTTCACAGATCTCTGTTTATGTTTCACTTGGGGACTCTCCTAATCTCCAGAATCAGGAGGCAGTTTCCTTGCACATATTCCCATTGCAACCAACGTATTTCTTACTTCTCTATCAGAAAAGCCAGCTCACTGTATTTCTTCTTTATCATTGAATCCCAACATTAATTTTTAGTTCTTGGCCTATAGTAGATGTTCAATAAAAACTGATAAACTATAGCTTTCATTTATTTATTTTTTAAAAATAGATTTTTAGAGAAGTTTTGGTTCAATGAAAATTGAGTGAAAGGAACAGGTATTTACCATATACTCCCTATCTCCACACCTATATGGCTTCTCCCACTATCAACGTCTGTGCCAGAGCAGTATATATTCGTTAAAATTGATGAACCCACCTTGGCATGTCATGATCACTCAAAGTTCACAGTTTACATCAAGATTCACTCTTGGTGTTGTATATTCATTCTATGGTTTTAACAAACATATAAAGATATATATCCACCATTATAGTATCAAAGTAGATACAGAATAGCTTTACTGCCATAAAATCCTCTGTGCTCTGCCTGTTCATCCTTCCCCCAACCCTTGGCAACCACTGATTTTTATACTATCTCCATAGTTTTGCCTTCTCCAGAATGTCATGGCATTGGAATTATGTAATATGCAAGATTTTCAGATTGGCTTCTTTCACTCAGTAAGATGCATTTAAGTTTCTTCCATGTCTTTTCATGGCTTGATAGCTCATTACTTTTCAGCGCTGAATAACATTCCAGCATCTGAATGCACCACAGTTTTTTTTTAAATCCATTTACCTACTGAAGGACATCTTGGTTGCTTCCAAGTTTTGGCAATTATGAATACAGCTGCTATAAATATTCCCGTGCAGGTTTTTGTGGGGACTTAAGTTACCAAGGAGCATGATGCTGGACCATATGGTAAGAGTATGTTTAGTTTCGTAAGAAACTGCCAAACTGCCTTCCAAAGTGGCTGTGCCTTTTTGCATCCCTACCGGCAATGAACAAGAGTGCCTGTTACTTCCTTCACATCCGCACCAACATTTGATATTGTTAATGTTTTGACTTTTGGCCATTCTAATATGTATCTAGAGAAAAATTTATTTTTATTCTCTATAATTTCTAATATTTATATTTTGAATATTTATACTTTTATAGAAGGCTTATTTTGCTACAGAACAGCATACTAGCACAAGTAGAAAATCCACAAATGTATCATGAATAGTTCAGGAATCTGCAAGCCAGTGTCTAATGAATGCTATAGATAGGTGCGTATACTGTCACTAACATTGAGTATTCACTTCCTAGGAAATAACGGAGGATAGGGCAGGCTGAGAGCAAAGGGCTCATTTCTGAAATCTCTAATCACATATAAATACAGATGGGTCCTCAGACAGCACTGTGATATCAAACTCACTCCACAGCAAAGTGGTCATTATTATCACTTAGGCTGTGTGGTCCTCTATTCCAGAATATTTCAAGGAATATTTTATGTTTTTATCATATAGGAGTTAGCTGTGCATATTTGAATTTAATTCAAATAGACAAAGCTTTCATATACCCTGGCTTTGAACCAAGGAGTCAGTCACTAATGGCAGCTATACTCAAAAAGCTGTCATCAAACCTAAAGATTTGAAACTCAGAGCTAAATGTATATATCTGCACTATGATTTTCCCTTCCTCATTGGGCTTTTATTTTGGAGGGTTTCCTCAATAACATCTTGTCTCAAAATAACCCCCTCCCTAGAATTTCTCTAAAGTGAAACAGCAATGGTGTTTGATGTCATTTTTAAAATTACATTATGCCCTTAGAATCTAGTCATCACATTTTTCACTGGAATTGAGACATGTTCATCTTCGTTATCCACTTGCCACCAGAACACAGAAAAACATATTAAATGGATTAAATAGAAAATTATTTAATGTGATCTAAGCAAGTGCCTTTTACGAAAATGACGCTTATCGGTGTAAATCGAATTATTTAATTCCCCTGTTTAAAACCTTCCAGTTAAAAAAAATATCAAGCCAGAATCTTACTAAATCTATGAGGGCTACATGGACCCACATCTGATGCCTGCCCAGTTCTGGCTTCCTTCTTCCCTTTCAGCCCTGCCCCCTGCGTCTTCAATCATGCCATCTTTGCAGTTTCTTAAATACACCAAGCTCATCCTTACTAAGGATACTATCCTTATCCTGTGCTTGGAAAGAGCTACATGTTAGCTCCTTCTGTATGTTTACGTCTCAGTTCCAATCTTCCCTTTATCTGTGAGGTCTTCCATGGTACCCAATTGAAATGGTGCCCATCTCTCCTCCCAGCACCACTTGCTCTCCATCACAACATCCTGCTTTAAGAAAAATCCCATTTCTCATTAACTGAATGCATCTTATGTATTTATTTTTGAATCTACTTTCCTCTTGGTTTCCATGGATGGACACTATAATCCAGAAGATAGAAAACATGTATGGTTTTCATAAGAGCAGGAACTTTGTCTCCCTTGTTCACATTTCCAGAGCCTAGAACAGACATAGTAGGCACGTGGGAAATACAAATGAATGGCTGACTCAGCTGAGGCCTGAACTCCTTCCTGCATCATCGTCCACTATCTTTTCAGAGACAGATGCAAATGATGCAGCTTCACCAAGCCACAGACTTGCCTTAGTAGGGAGCAACCCCCACCCATACACTTCCCAGGGAACCACTGTGTTAAAAATGCTAGTACCAGAAACACCTGGAGACCTGAGATGATAAAGGCTCAAAGGTGTGAAAACCTTCTTCCTTCCACATCCTGGATAGCATCATTGCTTTGGGTTTGGAAACTATTCTTGGGAATCTCAAGATTCAGAATGTTCACCAGTTCCATGAATATGCTGTGCTTTGAGCTGTACCTGTGGATGAGACCAAGAAGTAGAACTAAGATGCAATCTTTTCTTTAAAAGGGAGTTACTCACATTTCTTGGGAAACAAGAGAAATTGAGGTAAAGAATCAGAAGGAGGAAGGTGTCATTACTGACATCTAAAATGCTTTTTTCACATGACTTACATTCTGCCTAATAAGCATCATTAGCCTCAACTTGAGAATATTGAGAAGAAAAGCCACACAGAACAAGGTTCAAATCCCAGTTTCTCAGCTAAGATGTTCTTCAAGACTCTCTGGCTCCAGAGCCTTTTCTTCTGCATCACAAAAGCCTCATATGAGTTGTTTGAGTAGCAGTGATGAAGGGTTCAAGAGAGGGACCTGGAGAATTACACCATTAGGCCCTTAACCCTTGACCCAGTCCCAACATGTGCTCTCTGCAGGACATATTACTATCACTTTATGTCACCATCTTATTTGATAGATTTTTTTTGGGCTAAGCCTGGAATCTCAAGGTTTGAAAGTTTCCATGAAGACTTCACTGTTCACAGTAGCATGTTCTTCATTATAAGAACTGTGGTTTCAGCCCCCTGCCCTAATTTTATTACTCCTAGTTTTATTTCAAAATCACGTACAAGTTACCGTATCATTGTATTTCTGTTTCTTATAAGCTGAAAAAAGTCATTGTAAAATAAAGTATAAAGAAACATAATTACATTACACAATATATACGTATTGTGGTACATGACAAAAATGGCCACGAATTTTTATGCCTCCCTATGTCCATGTCCTTTGCCACGTAACTTCTCAGCTCCTTCCAATAAGAGGTGAATCTATTTATCACCTTTTGAATCGAGGCTAATTTTATGACTTGCTTTGGCCAATAAAATACAGCAGAAATGATAATGTGCCAGTCCTGAGTCTAGGCTCAAGGTCTTGCATTTCTTTCTTTGGGATCTTTGAAATCACCATGTGAATAAGCCCAGATTGGCTTGGAAGATGAGAGACATGGGGGTCCCACTGTCCCAGGCAACAGCCAGCCCTATCCCAGAAGTAGAGATACCGAGTTGATCTGTCACTGTCTCATGATTCCTGAGGGAGCCCAGCTCATACCCATAGAACCGCTATGCTGATTGCAGTCCAAATAAGCTGAATAAATGGCTGTTTTCTCAAATAACTAAGTAAGCAAGAGCTCCCTGATACACCTGTGCTCACGAAAGCTATTCCTATACGCAATATTGTCGTAAGTGACTTACTTATATAATCTCAGCCTTCAAGTTTAATACCAACTTCATTTTATAGCTGGCCCTTACAGAGGTTTAGTGACTGACCTTTTCTCTTCTCCCATATAAAGTAAGCCTATCTATTGTATTCTGTTGTTACTGTAGGAAATGCTGGTTGGAGCTCCTTAGCTGTGAGCTTTATATTTTTATTGTTATACTTAAATACAAACCCCTTCCCATTTGGCCTCCAACTAAGCAGACTGAAAAATATCAAGCTTGAAAAACCTTTGACAAATTATTCTTCATATTTTTTGCTTAAAAGGGAGCCTTAGAACATTGAAAGGAAGAAACAAGCTCAAGTTACACAAGAGCCAACTTACCAAGGGAGGATTTGCCCATGCCCTAACAGATGTTGACAAAGGGCTGAGGAAACCGCGGGCCCTCTGAAGACTCCAGCCTGGCCCTAACCAGGGCCTTAACATCCCAAAACGTTACTCTGTAGCTCACTCCTCAGAGGGGCTTTGATAATACAAATGACTCGCTTGCGGATTTATGGGATAGTGTGTCTTGACAGTGTCTTTGAAGTTACACAAATGAACGCTCTGTTTCCCTCACTACAAAACTCAGACAGTACCGTCATGGGCCAAATTCTGTGGATTCTACTTGTCTTTGTTAACTAAGCATCCCTCCCCCAGGGGACTGCTATACAACAGCCTTCCTAGTGGCCGTGCGTAACAACTTCCTGACAGGGTGGGAAAAAGGCAGTGTCCTCTCATGTTGGCTCTGCAGTTCATAACCTGTAAGACCCAAGATTTCCAGCAGAAAAAGACAGTTGAGCCAGTCCAGCGGGTGGCTGAAAGCCGCATTACTTCAGGATGTCGGTAAGGTGAGACAGAAGGGAAAGCTGCTGCTCAACAAGCACATCTGCGTTCCGGAAGGAGAAATGCAAAGTCATAAACGAAAATATGCCATTCAAAAATCTCTACTTGATATCCAAAGAAAATAAACTGCATTCAATTTTTCTCTCACCTTGCCTCCAGTTTTTGCTTTGCTTCTTGTTGCTCCCAAGTATTTTATACCCTTTATCAACACCTTCTTTCCCCAAGGGCTGTGTGTATTTGTGTGTGTGTGTGTGTGTGTGTGTGTGTGTGTGTAAGCGTACACACATAGAGGCAATGGGATTTAGGGACAATGGAGGAAGAATGAGAGGAGGATGTACCCATTAAAGTGAAGGAAAATAAAAAGCTGTTTGATAGTAAAATATATACACAAATGGATAACAAATCTAATTTATGAGGCTTAAGAAAGCATCAAAATTATAATAGGCCACATTAAATTTGATTATCGGAAACTTTCAAAAGAACTCTTCTTATGTGCCCCAGTTCCTACAATGATAGTTCCAATTCTGTTTATTAAATGATCGTTCTATAGGATTGGCCCTGAGCCAACCCACACCTGCTTCATCTCTGCTTTCTGATGTTGAATATGAATTATGTTCTTCATTTATTGTACCTTGTTTATTAAACTAACCTTCTGACATTTCTCCAGGACTCATTAGGATAAAAGTCTGTCTTCTACGCAGAAAGGGTGACTTTGAGTTAGATGAGGCTCAGCCTGGTTGGGTTCAGCTGTGGGGCTCCTTAACAATTGTGGGAGGGAGGCAGGTGGGTCTGAAAGTTCTGGTGGGAGATGATACTGAAATGTGGACAAAGGAGACACTAACAATTACCCTTCTAGTCTGTGTTTTGCAAACTATTTGTATGGTCTTTTTTTAAAGGAAAAATTTTACATTTCAGGATTTTCGGTGTTGTATCATTTTACTTAATTACAAAAATGCTTATAGGTACTGAACACATGTATACATCTGTAGTACAACTGTAAATCCCAAAGAAATAAGCTATATGAATTATAAATTCAAACTAGGAAGAGGAATTTAATAAAGATGGCTTTGTTTTACTGAAATGCAGTCATCTAGATTGATTTAATGAAAGGCAAACACATTTTTGTGCTTTCTGTCTCATTTTTTGGACTTGATTCTTTTGCTTTTGATAAAGTATTATTTAAGACATTATTGTTATTGTTTAAAAAAGTAAGTCATTTTAAACCAATTAGGTTCATGGGCCATTTTAAACCAATTAGGTTCATGGGCCATTTCAAACTGTGTTCCAAAATGCAATTCTAGGAGGAAAAAACCCATTGAGTAAGAAGTTTTCCACTGTCTTTTTATAACTACCTGGACTGCCCCCTTATGAACTACTCCATGTGCCTGAGTACAAAGATAGGTGCCCACTAATGTGTTTGCTAGCAACAGGGGCTTCATGCTGACCCCTATGACTGAGTATTTTTGAACTAGGCATGACTGGGCTGCCAATTGCTGAAGTATTCAATGTCCTCATTATTTAGTTTCCTCATTTAAATTGTGAATGCTTCTTCTACTCATCATTCTATGATGTCTTTTGGTCTTCAGTAGTGCTAAAGGGATAGAAACACAAATGCAAATTCAGACATGGAAACTGAGTAGCAGCACTCAACTACGAGGTAATTGTTTCATGTCTAGAATTGCTTGTAGTAATGAATAAAATTACAAAGCCAAAACTATCACAGAAATTCTACACATCAGAGAACACATCCATGTTTGCACACCATCTTCCTAGTTCATTGTTTTGCCTGGGGCTATTTGACCTTGTTAATAGATTCTGTCTAAATACAGTTAATAACTTTTTGGGATTTAGAAATGTACTGTAGAGGACTCTTAAAATGGGGCTGTAGAGAGCTGAGTCTTACAAAAGCGTCTGATCATCACAGGTAAAAAGATGTTTTTTGCTAAGATGTGCTCCTAATTGAATTCTACTTTTCTGCTTTATCTAGCAAACTAAAGTTTTTAAAAATGTAGTGATTTTTTAAAAGATATCATGATTTTTAACTTGACATATCTTCAAACCAACATTCATAGACTATTTTCAAGTTTATGTGTTTCTGGTCAAGCCAGAGGCTGCTCCCTTGCAGCTTTTAATATCTTTGATGGAAAATAAAATAAATCATTTCTTGTTTGATACAGAAAAGAGAAAATAACAAAATTAAATAAATATGTTTGATGCCCCTTGAAAAAAGTTAACCTGAAACCCCAAAAGATTACTTTGATTTCTGTTGGATAGAGACCATCATCCAAGAGATAGGTTAGCGGACAAGGACACCAGAAATTTCTATTAAGTGCCTGATTTCATGCAGTGCTTCATTAAATTCCTGAAGACAGATTTCTAGTCTGTGCAAGTACCAACACACATATATTCATACCTTCCCCACAGCTTGCTGAAACTTAAGTGTCAAAGTTTCCCCCAATAGATTACTCTTCTGTAAGGGAATATGCAAACTTACTAGTCCGTGGGCCATTGTTTCCTAGCACTAAGTTGAAATAATTCTGGCAACTGGGATCCCAGGGATATCAGAGATTTCATCATCTGCTTACTGGCTGAGCTGCTCAAGGTCATTGACTAACTTAATGGCTCAGAAGATTATTGTGATCCTGAAGGAAACATTCCAGAACAAGTCATTCCTATTTATAGAAATAGCTTTAAAATGTTCCCAACAAACCCTTTACTCTGTCTACTTGACTTAAAATATAATTCTATTGCTCAAGTGTTTATATATGTAAATTTGTGTGTTTGTATCTGGATAGGTAATGATTTTCACCTTAGGACAAATCTTTGCTTTGCTTCTTAGAAACATATTCTCTTCATTCTACCAAAAGCCCTCCAAAATTTGTTTTTTGAAAAAATTATGGCAGAGCCTGCTACTTGTTCTCTACTATTCATTTTCACCTTTTCTGGTAATATAATTTTCTGCAGACACAGGATTGCCCTAAATAAAGGCCATGTTGCTATGTTACCCTGCCTCCCTTGCCCCTAAGTATAGACATGTGTCTAAGTCATGCTCAATGAGAAGCAAAAATGTCAGAGCAACTTCTGGGACCCTCACATGAGAGTTGGCTGATACGTGCTCTTTGCCTTTTCGTTTTCAATCCTTCACCCCTCCTGCTGCCTGGAAACACATACCACCTTGGACCATGATGATCAGGTCACACCATACTGGTAACAGGATGGTGGACTACTGTCTGAGGATTTCCAGGAGCAGATCCCCCTTACCCACCCTGTGCTGCATTTTTTCTACTCTTTTACACAAGGGAAACCCACTCATTTTTCTTGAGCTATTTTGTTTAAGATGGTTAATTTTGGAGTTTTCTGTTCCTTGCATACAAACCTAAAATTACAGAATGCAATTTGGTAGGAAGCAAATTGCTTCACTCCCCTCTTCCCCCACCCACCACCCTCACTCTGTCACCCAGGCTGGAGTGCCGCGGCACAATCACAGCTCACTGCACCCTCATCCTCCCAGGCTCAAGTGATCCTCCCACCTCAGCCTCAAAGTACAGGCACGTACCACCACATCTGACTATTTTTTAAAAAACATTTTTTATAGAGACAGGATCTCACTATGTTGCCATAGCACTGATATGGATGATCACACGAAGATATGCTAACATATAAAAAGAGTGATTATATCTATGCGTGAACAATAAAGAATTTATAGCACATGCATATTAAAGCTAGGTAAATCATTTAGATTGAGAACAGAGAATGAAACTATGTACCAAATCTGCATAAGACAGGGTGAGGGAAGGTCAAATGTTAAGAGCTGTTTGAACAGCTTGGTGGACTAAAATGAGATAATCCAGACCCATAGCCTCTTGGGAATAAACTTAGAGGTTGAAAGGAAAGAGCAGACGGAGGGGCGTTGAGAAAGTATGTGGTCAGGCTGACAGCAGCCCAGTTCACTTTCCATGAAGCTGACTCAGCCTGCCCTGCTCCACCCTAACCTCTGACCTCCTATGCAGTCCCACATGGAGGAAAGCCTGGGCAACTGCACTTCTTGTTTCTTTAATGCCCCTACTGCAAAAATAACCTCCAGCTGCTCCAGTAGTGCTAGAGGCCGTGGGGAAGAACCTGACCCCACTCTCAGAGCCCTTTTAGAGGGAAAGGCAGCCCACTCAAGCAAGCATCTGAGGCCTGAAGATTCCTCTTCCTTCTCCGAGTGTGGCAGCTGCAGTAAGAAAAGAGGAGGCCAACATGAGACTTGATAAACACATAGGAATGGCAGCAGAGGAGGTAGCCATTCCTGGGGGCCCAGGCTCCCTTCAGGAGGGCGTGAAATTGATATGAGCACCCAGCTAAAAAAGTCCCTGGAAAGCCCCCACCTATGGAAAGGTTGAGATGAAGCTGGAGCAGGCTCCTATCTCTCCCAGAGTCAGCACCAGGATGGGGCAGCTGGTGCGACCTGGGCATAATAACAAGAAACAAAGCTGAAACTAAGAAAGCAGGAACTGGAGCCCAGAAATGTCAAATAAGTGTAGAAAAGCCACAGGGCCCCACTGGAGACCGGGGTGGGATGCAGGAAGGGCTAAGCAATTGTCCAGATAATCCAGGCAAAATACAGGTGTTTACAATTCTGAGCTATTTCAAGGTAAAAGAAGTTTGTAGAAGTTGATTCAAGTCTCTGCCTTATCATTTTCTTACTGGGGCTCGGATATATTCCTCTCTACAGTAGTGACACATGTGTGTGATCCAGCACACCTTTTTAATATGGGAGACTCCTCCAGTTTTTGTTCTCTAGACTCCACACTAAGGACATAAATCCTGACAACTCTTTACATTTCTCCATCCGATAGTCCCCCACCCAGTAATTTTTACACTGCTTCTGTGGAAGTGACCAGAGAATTTCTGCCTGGTAGGCAGAGGAGTACTCAAAAAACAGAGGGTGATGCAAGGCCACCCAGCAAGGTGTTGGCAGACTGCCTGATATGGGGTGCCTGCGTCAGCATGATAAGCCCTCCGAAGCACCACGCTCACAGGAGGGTAGGGCCAGGGTTGTAGAGGTCAGGGATGATGCTGATGCAAATGCTGTTAATGGACTCAGCCAGTTTTTACATTAATTTGTCTGAGTATCTAGAGACTTGAATGTCTTTTCTCTCTCTCCTCTCTCCTCCTCTCTCTCTTTGGTCAGCTTGTAGATTCGAGGCACCAGGCCATCGGACCGCATTCTTTTAGATTCTCTCAATGAAGGTATTGAAGAGATCCCTCATCCAGTACTATACAATATCAGATCATTTCCTGTGGTTACAGTCATCTTGGTCTACTCCTCACCCCAAACTGAACTCTTTCAAGTTTTCTGAAATTAAAAAAAAAAAACATTTACCAAACACACATATCCTAGGTATCAATGAGTGCAATGAGATTAAGAAGATGCAATGGCTACCTTCAAGGAACTCATATTCTATTTGCAGAGGACATGCATGTATGCACGTCCACACATGCACAAAGTAATGGTTCAAAGACAACCAAAGAGACGGAATCATTTTCATCATTTTTCAGAATGAATGGGCAATGATGGCTGTATTATCTAAATGAGGGAGAGAACTTCATCCAGTCGTAGAGAAAAGAAAGGACAGCAGTAATCAAAGAGGACTGTGACAGGCTAGTGTTACGGGTCGAATTATATCTCCCCAAATTCAGGTTGACATCCTGACCCCCTGTATGTCAGAAGGTGGCCTTATTGGGAGATAGGGTGTTTACAGAGGTCATCAAGTTAAAAATGAGTTCATTAGGATGGGCCTAATCCAATGTGACTGGTTAGTTATAAAAAGGGGAAATTTGAAAAGCGACACATATATAAAGAAGATGGCCTTCTACAAGCCAAGGAGAAAGGCCTTGGCTCCTTCCCTCACAGCCCTCCATAGAAACCAAACTTGCTGACACCGTCATGTCAGACCTCTAGCTTCCAGATCTGTGAGATGATACTTTCTGTCATTCACGTCACCCAGTCTGTGATATATCACAGCAGCCTGAGGAAGCAAATATGGCTTGATGCCCGGGTTAGGTCTGAGTAAGCAGAGGAGGATGGGGAAAGGCTTAACACTAGAGAAACAGGACAAACAAAATAAGCCCATCGGAATGCCAGGCACATTCTGAGAAAACCAGTTTACCTGAAGCCAAGCGTTCATGTAGGAGAGCGGTAGAGCATAAGGAGTCCCCAGGTCTGTGCAAACTGGGCTGTGTTCTAGGCTGGGGAGTTTGTGATGTGTTCTAAGGGCCGAGGGTAAGTTTGGTGACACTCAGAAGCTTGTCATAAGACACAGGATATGTAAAGAAGACGGCGAGAAAGAGGATTAAGGCAAGCGTGGAGCAAGGATGCTCAGTCACAAAAGTAGTTCTTGAGCTTGGCTGCAAACTGGAGTCACCTGGGTGACAGGGTGGCACCAGCCTCCATGGTTATCCAGGCCTTAATCCTGGGAACCTGTGAATGTTTGTGTATGTGGCCAGAGACTTTGCTGATGTTAGGATCTTGAGAGGAGGAGATTACCCTAGGTTATCCAAGTGGACACTGAATGTAATCACAAGTGTCCCTCTAGAGGGAGGCAGAAAGAGATGTGACTGACACCAGAGGAAGAAGGCTGAGTAACAAGGGAAGTAAGGGGAGATGGGGCTATAAACAAGGCTGGAAACGTAAGGAAATGCTCTCCGCTAGAGCCTCCAGCATGCAACACCTCAATTTCAGCCCAGTGAAAGCCATTTTGGACTTCTGGCCTACAGAATTACAACCATAGGAGAATAAATTTGTGTTCTTTTAAGCCACTGAGTTGGTGGGAATCTTACAACAGTCATGGACAGCTAACACACCTGGGGAGACTTGCAAGCATCTGTTGCCTCCATCCCATCGCAGAGGGGCTGAATCTGTTGAGAGTGAAGCCCTGTAACATCACCCAGGTGTGCAACAAGGTCAAGAACCTTAGGAGGCTGCAGTCCAAGTGTGTGGTCCCAGGAACCCAACCAGCGGGAGCAGCTGGACAGAGGAAGAAAGGAATGCAAAAGGCATCGCGAACAAAACACTGGGACGAGGAACTGCTCGGTTACTTCATTTAGGGAATAAAGCAAGAGTCAAAACCAAAGTGGACTCAGAATCTGTATATCTGGAGACCATCGGATTCTTCATACAGGGGAGGAAGGGCAAGCAAGCTGGGGTGGGGGTGGGGGTGGGCCTGATTTTAATTGTCTGTTTGGGGTTGCCAGCAGGAAGTTGTAGAGATATGATATGAGGACGGGGGAGAGTGAAAGCAGGGCTGAAGATAACAATGGGGCATCATCCACAGAGAAGGAAGTTGAAGCTTGACCATGAGTGAGATTTCCAAGGGAATTTTTTTTTTTCTTGAGACAGAGTCTCGCTCTGTCACCCAGGCTGGAGTGCATTAGCACAATCTTGGCTCACTGCAACCTCGGCCTCCCAGGTTCAAGCAATTCTCCTGTCTTAGCCTCCTGAGTAGCTGGGATTAGAGGTGCATGGCCCAACGCCTAACTAATTTTTTGTACTTTTAGTAGAGATGGGGCTTCATCCTGTTGGTAAGGCTAGAACTCCTGACCTCGTGATCCACCCACCTCGGCCTCCCAAAGTGCTGAGATTACAGATGTGAGCCACCACTCCCGGCCCCAAGGAGTTTTAAAATGAGAAAACGGGAGTGAGGAAGAACAGAACCAGGCTTACCATACAACTGAAAAGAGCCAGACGAGTAAGGAGACAGAAGCAATAGTCAGAGAGACAAAGAAGTGCAAGAGAAAAGCTCCATGCATGTGTGGGGAGGGAGACGACAAAGTCACACCCTGCGGAGAAGGTCAAGAGAAGAATGACTCATTTCCGGGGTCCCAAAAGGTATCCTCTACTGTTGCTTCCGCATTCTCCCCACCCAGTCTCCCCAATAGACTAGTCATCTGATATCTGTCCCCACCTCTTAAAACAGGGAAACCGCTTTCTCAAAGGTCAACAGTGGCCTCTAACCTACCATCGTTTCTTAGTGAGTAATTAATGCCTACACCAAAGAGTTGTGAGAGTGAGAGGAACTACAATAGGTGAATTGCATTTTTACTGCATGACACATAGGAAGTTCCCCAAACTGATATAGAAATGAATGGATAGACAGAGGCGGAGATGTACAAGAGCTCCGGAATCCCAGTTTCCTATAAAATGAGTTCCCAGGTAAAAATACAGGACTCAGTTAAATTTTAACTTCAAAATAGAAGCAATTTTTAGTGTTCCAAATATTGCATGGACCAAACATACTAAAAAATTCTCTGTTGCTCGTACTCATTTTCTATTGCTGCTGCAGCAAATGATCACAAATTTAATGACTTAAAAACAGCACAAAGTTATGGCCTTACAGGCCTGTGTTCAGAAGTCTAATATGAATCTCTCACTGCGCTAAAATCAAGGTGTCAACAGGACAGAGCCCCATTCCTTTCTGAAGGTGCTAGCAGATAATGTGTATTCTTGCCTTCTCCTACTTCTGGGGCCACCCACACTCTTTGGCTCACGGCCCGTCCCTCCATTGTCAAAGCCAGCACTGTTACATCTCTCTGATCCTTCTTCCTTATATCTCTCTGAGTGCAGTTGGCAAAAGGTGTCCACTTTTAAGGCCTTGTTTGATTAGATTGGGCCCACTTGGATAATCTAGGCTATTCTCCCCTTTCAAGGTTCATATCTTTTTTTTTTAATGGAGATTTTTTCTTTATTGAGAAATGTAAGACTTGGGTACATCAAATAAAACCAATTTCTGTGGGGAACAAGGTTCATATTTTTAATCACATCTGACAGTCCCTTTTGCTAAGTAAGGTAATATAGTCACAGGTTCCAAGGATTAGAACATAAACATCTTTTGTGGAATATTATTCTGCGTACCATATTGTTTATCTAAAATTCAAATTTAGCCAGGTAACCTGTTGTCTCTTTGCTAAATCTGGTAATCCTACCTATAAAACTTTGATTAACTGGAAGGAAAAATGCTAATTTCCCCTTCCCATAGAGCCTCAACTATACCTTTTATTAATTCTTATTTCCCTTCTATGATTCCTCCATATGCATCTCCCTCTATGCTGTGTTATGTGTTTGTGTTTCAAATTTTATTCTTTTTAAATAGAATTTTAGCCTTGGAACTCCCAGGCTCATGCGATCCCCCCACTTCAGCTTCTCAAGTAGCTGGAACTACAAGCATGCACCACTGTGCCTCACTAATCTTTTCTATTTTTTGTAAGGACGGGGTTTAGCTATGTTGCCCAGGCTGGTCTCAAATTCCTGGCTTTAAGCAATCCTCCCACCTCAGTCTCCCAAAGCACTGGGATTACAGGCATGAGTCACCACACCTGGCCTAACATTGCACATTTTACTGAGGTCTGTAGCTGTTTGTGAAATATATATGTGTGTGTAAAGAGAAATTCTACTGTATCTTAACTTCCATTAAATCTAAATGAGATTTAGACTTACATAATCAGAATTAGGAAGGGAAAACAGAAACCACTCTAGGTATTTCAGGCAGGAAAAGAATTCAATACAACAAACTGGATGCATACAAAACTCCTGTAAGGGCTATGAAAAGTCAAGGGTGAAAGTTCAGGGAAGGAAGTTAAGGGAAAGCCACAAACTTTCAAATTTGCTGCGAGCTTTAGAGACAACGTGTCAGGGACTACAGAAAACTGCTGGTGATGGTATCATCTGCTTCTAACTGACGATGATTCACAGGGAGGTGTCGAGAGCCAATACAAAAATCTGGCATTTGCTGAACCCATGCATTTTCTCTCTTCTACAGAGTAGCATTATGTGGCTTCTACCTCTCTTGTACCTTCTTAATCTCATGTTAGTATATGACCTGAAACTCTGTTGGCAAGGATGCTGGAAAATGTGGTTTCTGGGCATCCAGCCCCCAACAAGGAAAGGAAAGAAGGTAACAGAGAAGCTGGCAGATACAGCTAAAGAAATAAGCAACTCCAGAGGCTGGGAGAAAACTTTTGCCAAAGAAAGAGATAAAAAAAAATGGCCAGTGCATAGATTCCTGATTATTGTAAAATATCTTCCACTCTAAGTGTTTTGTACCATATGCAACTTCTCTTTTCAGTATTATTACTTTGGGCCAGGCATGGTGTCTTACACCTGCAATCCCAGCGTTTTGGAAGGCTAAGGCAGGAGGACTGCTTGAGTCCAGGAGTTCAAGATGAGCCTGGGCAAGCTGGCAAAACCTCGTCTCTATAAAAAGCACAAAACTTAGCAGGGCATGGTGGTGAGTGCCTGTAGTCCCAGCTACTTGGGAGGCTGAGGTGGGAGGATGGCTTGAGCCCAGAAGGTTGAGGCTGCAGTGAGCTGAGGTTCCACCACTGTACTCTAGCCTGGGTGACAGAGTGAGACCCTGTCTCAAAAATAAATTTTTTAAAATAATACTTTGTTAATTTGTCGTGGCTGCCTCATTGTTTTCTGGGCTTAGCCTAGCCATAAGATTTCATTGACTATATGCTCTTGATCATCAGAATTTTGTTTTTCACATTCAAGATGGCATCATGTAAAGAGAGAAATCTTGATAAATATGTTTGTCTCCAGGGCTAATTACCAAACTATAAGAATATGACCATTTTTTAATCTATTGTTGTGAAACAAACCACACTCTAAAACTTAATGACTTAAATCAATAATTTGCTATTTCTCATAATCTGTGGGTTAGGCATTCAGGCAGGATTCAACTGGCTCTTCTGTTCCAGTGATGATGGCTGGATCACTCACTCAGCTGTATTCAGGTGGTGGCTAGCTGGGCTACAAGATCTAAGGAGGATTCCCACACCTGTAGCCCAGCTAGCCACCTGGTGTTTCTCCATGTGGGTTCTGTCCATCCATGTGACTAACTTCGGCTCTGCACAGTGCAATCTCAGACAGTTAGGATCCTCGCACTGTGTTTACACACACACTATATACATGTACTACTGACAATGTGTTAAATGTTAGTCAGGCCTAATTTTTTTTTTTTTTTAATGGGCATAAATAGAAAGAGAAGATCTTATATTGTGGGTTTTTTTTTTTTTTTTGAAACACTGTCTCACTCTGTCAGCCAGGCTGGAGTGCAGTGGCATGATCTCGGCTCACTGAAACCTCTGTCTCCTGGGCTCAAGCAATTCTCCCGCTTCAGCCTCCCGAGTAGCTGGGATTACAGGCATGTGCCACCACCCCCAGCTAATTTTTGTATTTTTAGTAGAAACAGGTTTCACCATGTTGGCCAGGCTGGTCTCGAACTCCTGACCTCAGGTAATCTTGGCCTCCCAAAGTGCTGGGATTACAGGCGTGAGCCACGGCACCTGGCCTTATATTGCTTTTATTACACTTCACTGAGGCAATCACTGATCTACTTTTCCATTTCAGTCTCATTCCTTTCTTAGTTTTCTTGCTAACTCCCTACCCTAATCCCTTCTACCTCCCACAAGGTGACACAGGGATCTTACTTCACCTTTGTATCCTCTTCCTGTTGCCTGGATTTTTCAAATATCTAATAAAGCTCGGCTCTGTTCCACGCTTCACAGTAGGTATCCAGGAAATACAGATATCATGTACTCAGACCTGAGCACTGTAAGAGCTTACAGCTTGTAGTTGGGTAAAGTGGATTTGTTCTTCTATTTTGTTTTGTTTTGTTTTTGTTTGTTTTGAGACAGTCTCACTCTGTTGCCCAGGCTGGAATGCAGTGGCACAATCAAGGCTTATATGCCTTGTGATACTCGACCTCCCAGGCCCAAGCCATCCTCCTGCCTCAGCCTCCTGAGTAACTGGGACCACAGATGTGCACCACCATGCTTGTTAACTTTTTGTCTAGAAAGGGTCTTGCTATGTTGTCCAGGCTGGTCTCAAACTCCTGGACTCAAGCAATCTGCTCACCTTGGCCTCCCAAATTGCTGAGAGTCCAGGCGAGAGCTGCCGCACCTGTTTTTTTCTAAATGCTATCAGGTACACATGTAGATCAAGTACACTTGTGTAGATGTATACAGATACTCACACATCCTCATACCTCTGAAAAAATCATTCGGGAATTAAACACTGTTAAGAATTATTTGTATTCTCATATTGAGAGGCAGTTTGAGGATAACTTAAACTTTTAGGAGGCAGGTATGTGCCTTTTCATCTTTGTTTCTCCAAAGTTCTACTACAGGGACTAGCAAATAAGTGTCTGTTATACTAAAGGCTGGCCATTTTCATTTAACTAACCCAGCACATGTTGCCTTTTTTTTAGTTTGCAAGCTGACATGTATAATTTGTTCTGCAAATACTTATTAAGAACTTCAGAGACACACAGTAGATGCTTTTTTTTTTTGAGACAGAGTCTCACTATGATGCCCAGGCTAGAGTGCAATGGCGCCATCTTGGCTCACTGCAACCTCCACCTACTAGGTTCAAGCGATTCTCCTGCCTCAGCCTGCCAAGCATCTGGGATTACAAACTCCTGCCACCACATGGGGCTAATTTTTGTATTTTTAGTAAAGACAAGGTTTTACCATATTGGCCAGGCCTCAAACTCTGCCTGCCTCAGCCTCCCAAAGTGCTGAGATTACAGGCATGAGCCACTGTGCCTGGCCCAGTAGATGCTTTTTATAATGTAAAAATAAAATTCAAATCATCACAAAAAATATTGGATAGAAAATGAGGCAGAAAAAAATAGATTGACCATTGCACTTATAAGTGCTATATCCTTTTGGTTATGAATACAAAATTAATTTTCTTCTAGTCTTTAAAAAATCGTGTGTGGGAGTGTGGAAACAGAAGGGAAGGACCTGAGGCACAAGCCAGGGTGGAGGGATTCTAAATGACCCGTTGTGATGCCCCACGCATGTGTTGGCCAGGATGCTCTCCAAACAGGCCTCAGTAGAAAAGAAGAAAGAGTTCAGCTTCCTTTCTAATCAGACCTGAAGCTCCTGTGTACAAGCCCCACAGTCCAGGCTGCCTGTGGGCTCCTGATAGCTTAGGCAGAAGCAAGGGAGAAGCTGATAATGGGGCAGAAGCCTTGGGAGCCGCTAGGTAGCGCAGGGCCTTCCTTCCTGGTAATTCTTGTGCCAGATGTGATGCACCCCTCCAGGGCCTGAGCGACGGCTAATGAGGGCCTCTCCCTGTTTCCATCATGTCCAATTGAACCCAGTTTCTGCCTAGCGCCCCTCAGCTTCAAACAGGGGACCAAACAGTTTGCCGACGTGACAGTCCTGTGGCACTTTCTCAGCAGTATTTTGAAAGAAGCACTGGAGGCAGCGCCTCATGCTGAGAAGCATGAAATAGGCACAGGGGTGTGTGTGGGTGTGGGCTTGGAAGGGAACCTGGGCTCCGACTGGATGCCATTTGTTTCCTTTATTTCAGGCTACTGTTCTTGTTGTTTTTAGGAAGACATTTTTCTCTCGCACATGCAAAAGCTTGAGCTGTGCAGGCCATCCGTCTCTGCCCCTTCACACAGACAAATCCAGGCTGCATGGTGGCTTGGCCTTTCTCTGCTGGGAAGCAGCCCCAGCTCACCCCACAGGCTGCCCCAGGGCCGGCTGGCAGAAAAAAAGAGGCCTGTTCACGGATGCCAATTTCTGGCGGTGCTGCCAGAAGGCACTGGGTGCTTACCCTTATTGAGACTAGAGAGAAAAAAAAATCCAGGATCTTGCTAAGTAGTCTCAAGCCTGTGTAGCAGTCACAGAAGAGACATTCCTGTTAGTTTTTTCTAGCTGAAGGCTGTGTTCCCTAAGCCAGTCCCTCCACTGCGAAATGAAAAGGCTCAGCTAGGGGTCTCTCATGCCCTGGTTGCTCCCACTTTCTATCATCCCATGACCTCCTCTGGACTAGGAGTGGTGGAGGCCATTAGAAGCCTGGAAAATCCAAAAGAATGGAAAACCCCCAGCTATATTATTTTGGCCTTAGAGGAGAATGTGTGCATCTAAAAACTGAAGCCACACCACCAAGAACTGACCCAGAAGCTTCCCCCCGTGCCTCCATCCTGTCCCCCACTGAAATCCTGAAAATGTCCCTGCTCACCTTTCTAAAGGAATACGCATGACTGTTTCTGCATTGGCTGTGCTGCCATCCCACCCCCAACTTCTCTTTCTCATTTGTCTATCTAGTTAGCCCTATCTCTGATTGCGAGAGTGATGCTTGGTTTAAAAGACATCTCTGCAGGAAAGTTCTATAGTTCATCTCAGCAGGAGAGCTCAAGGGGAAACAAAGAGGGTAATATGTCAACCATGTTTTAAAATAACCAAGGTGATACATATAATAATATCATGCCAGCTCGCATTTTGTTCCTCTTACAGCTCTGTGTAGGGAAGATAGATATTCATATCCCCATGGTACAGATGCAAATACTGACTTCGTGAGATAACTGAGTTGCCCAAACTTTCAAGGCCAGTTAAAGGCAGAATGCAGACTGAAAATCAAATCTTCCGTCTTAGTGCCCCATTCACAGAGCTGTTTAAAATACAGATCATCTTTCTGGAGGAAACAGCTTTACTACCTTCTCTGCTCACTTGTTCTTGGATTGAGAGGGTGGAGGAGTGAAGGAAGTGAGGAGAAGTCATCTTAGAGTTAAAACTTTTCAGAACTATTTGACTCTTGCTCTGCTATGCTTAAAATCTGCTTCTGCATCGAGGGTTTACCCAGAAACCCATCATCACAAAACCAGTAGCTCCTTTTGTCCCATGTAACTACTTGAAAGCGTAAAAGCAGGCGTGATCATCCAATGACAGGTTCAGCTTTCCTTTGTCTGAGATAATAAAGCCACAGCATTCATGGGTTATGATGTGGGCAGGGCACCCGCCAGAGTGGCATCCTCTTACTGGCCATCTTCCCTGCTCGGATCACATCGTTTAGTAGCTGTAGAAATGTTGCAGCTCTTGCTACTGACGAACGGGGCTATTTCATGTTGAACGTGAACAGAGAGAAACTAAGAAACTTGGATAACTATAACTGGAATATGAGTTTGGAAAATATTTAGATGTTCTCATTTATTCTCATTCAATCCTTTAAGACAGGCATGGCTTCAGTTCTGATTCTGCACAATTTACTGGTGGGTTTATGGGGAGGAACCCATTTTGATTTGTTTCAAAATTTAAACTATTGCTGCCTGGTTTTATTTGGGGTTCATGTCAAGGTTTTTCTCCACGGTTTTGTTTTGTTGAGGTCCTGGGAAGGTCCACGAATATTTGGAGTATGAAGTAGATTTGCTGAAAACAAAAACAAACCTCAATAATGCTACCATGTTTTAAAAATACTAAACAATAGGCTTCTGATGTTCACTATTTAAACAAGATGAACTGAAAGAATGTTTGTCAATCCATTTTGATTTGAAAAATTCAAAATCCTTCTTTTTTAAAGTTTGAAAAAGCATCTCCTTTACAATGGATTTTTAAACCCAAAGTGTACCATTTCATCCTCTAAAAATGTAGCTGATGTGAACTTTGAACTACTGTGGCAGAAACAGTTTCCAGTTTTGCATTTCGGAGGATTGGTGGGAGAGGTTTTTGGAGAGGTCACATTGAAAAGTCTGACATACCCAAGAGTGCTCAGCAGAGCTTTTCCTGTAACTTGAAGGCATATAAAGCTGAAGGGCAAAACACAAAGAAGATGTGCCAATGGGAATTCTATTTTAGGGGCATCCCTACCCTTCACCAAATGGGTAAATTTTAGTACACTTACCAGGTTATACCGCCTTGCCAAAAACAGTGCGGTGGTTTTGAGTGTCTTTCTTTCCCCACTTGGTTAACTACTTCTAACCCAATTTTCTAAACCACAAGAGTTCAACCAAATGCTTTAAACTATTAACACCTCTTTACGTTTCTTCATTACACACACACTCACTCCCTAATGGGAACCTTCTCATTCCTTTTAGCCTTCACCCCAGTAAAGCTGGTCATTTGGATATTATGTTTAACTGGATTGCTTCATTTTCATTAAAAATCATTTAATGCAATCACTGGAGATGTCTATTTCTTAGAGATCTATTAAAGTAGCAGCTTTTAAATCAGATGGATTTCAAAGGCTATCTATGCTCAGTTTCCTCATCAATAAAATGGGCATAGTAGCAGGACCTCTCTCAAAGGAGCCTGAGAGTTACAACCGGAAGATGCCAGTGAAACCCTTAGTAAGTGACCAATAAGCAAACGATGTGATCATCTTAAGTTCAAACAGGTATCTTTCATTCTCTGGACCAGGGCTTTGCTGGAGTGGTAGGGGCAGGAGGGGACACTGAGATGTGTGTCCTTGGAGAACTCGGAAAATGGGCGGGACAAGAACTTAGTAACTCACTCTCAGGGAAGCTTCCAGTCTCCCTCAGCTTGTCACAACTGCAGAAGCATGTTTTCCCTTTCAGATCAAGAAATAAAGAGATGTCTTCAGTGTCCCCTTCTTCTATGCCAGTATCCCAAACTCCATACCGGCCCAGTTTTCAAGCGGAAAACTTGAGCTTCCTCCTTCAAGTCAATTCAAATAGTTTCATTCAAGTAAGAAACAAAAAGCAAGGTTTCTCTTCATTTGTTAAATTCTTAAAATGTTTTCATTGTGATAAAATATACACAACATAAACTTTACCATCTTAACCATTAAGTGTACCATTAACAATGTAAGTGTTAAGTATACACATATTGTTGTACAACCAATAAAACCTCCAAAACTCTGTCATCGTGTAAGACTAAAACTCTCTACCCATTAAATAACTCCTCATTTCTCCCTCCCTTATAAAAGTCTGACTATGCTTGATATTTTACATAAGGGGAATCATACAGTGTTTGTCTTGTTGTGACTGGCCTATTTCACTTAGTATGATGTACTCAAGGTTTATCTATGTTATAGCATATGTCAGAATGTCCTTCCTTTTTAAGGCTGGATAATATTACATTTCATGTGTATTTCACATTTTGTTTATCTAGTTATATATCAATGGACACTGGGGTTGCTTCAATTTTTTTGACTACTGTGAATAATGCTCTATCAACATGGTGTACAAATATCTGTTGGAGTCCCTGGGTATATTTTTCTGGGTATATGTTTCCACTCCTTTGGGTATATCTTATACCTATAAGTGAAAATGCTGGGTCATAAGGTCATCCTTTTTTCAATTTTTTGAGAAATGCCATAAGTTTTCCACAGGGGCTGAATCATTTTACATTCCCACAGACTGCTCTCTTCACTTTTATGAAGTGGCCACTCTTTCAGAAGGAGAGGAACTCTGGGTAAGATATGTGTCTAGAAATAGAATAAGATCAATCAGCCTTGATTCATGGAAGTAGCCTATTCCAGCACCACCTTGCCAGGTGAAGTGAGTCACAAGCTCCCTTTCCATTTCATTGTCATCGGGGGAAGGAAGTGATAGAGGTGGCTTCCAGCCATGCTGTGATGCTACATGCATTTGCTGCTTGAGGAGGGACTTCCCATCTTTCCCTTGCCCTCTTTCCTCACGCCTACTGCTAGGGCACATCCGATACAAGCCCACCTGCAACTTCTTTGAGGATCTGCTTCTACTTCACCCCAGGAGCTACTTTTCCCTTTATGGCTTTCTTTCACAGGATCTGAAAATGGTCTAGCAAAAGGTGGTTTCCTTGTTATTCTCATGTTCTTGCATCCATGTCAAATAGGAAAAATGAGAAAGTTAATAGCTGTCTCTCAGGAACTCAGACCAACATGAAAATAAGACTTCTGAACTTGGAGCCTGTTTTGTCCACAAGATTATCCAAACTGCAACAAGCACCGGAACTTGCCGGAGATCCTGAGATCCTAGCCAACTGGGCATACACCAAGATCTAGCATGCAAGAAGTGAAAGCGGCATCAGGATTTCAGAGAAGAAGGATCAATGAACTAACCTTAGCTCCTTCCTTTCAAATACACACCCGGAAAAACAAAAACCTATTATCACCCTAAGCCGCAAAGCTTGATGCTTAAGAGGCAGACAGCTTTGGGGGTGTGTTTCACCACCTGCTGGCTGTGTGACTGAGCTCAGGACTTAAACCTCTTTGTGCCTCCGTTTCCTCATCTGTAACAGGGAAACAAGAACTGTACACCTTATAGCGTTCATAGCAGTTTCATCACCTCACAACAATAAATGCTCTCACAACAGAGGCTACTAATCATCCTGGCATGAAAAAAGAGAAGGATCTTCAAAATTCAAATTTGGTTCGGTATTTAGGTTCCTGTAAACAAATCCAACACATTCTCCTTCTGCATCTTTGTTCAAGTTTCTTGCCTCTCCTGGTCCTCCTCCCCGTCTTCCGCCTCTTTCTTCCCTTTCTTTCTGTGGGGTTAACTCTCCAAGCCTGTAAGAATCTGTCCTGCCATATCTCTTATTCGAGCTCATTTTTGCTCTTTCTTTTACTGTGTCCTTCTCACCATATAATCCAGAGCTCCAGAACAATTTATTTTGCATTACCCATAAAGGCAGGCACATTGCTAGGCACTCGCTGCAGACACGTGGCTCATGTTTTTTGAAGAATGCAGAATGCCTGGTTTAAAGAAACCTACTTTCTTAGAAAAGTTTCAGCTTAGAGCAAACCACCTCGTGATCACCCGCGTGGAATCTCGGGCTGAGGAATGTGGTTTGCAAATCCCTGAGCATGGGCCTGTGAAATCTGGGAAGCAGGCGTGTGCTGTGCGCAGAGGCATTCCAATAATAGTTTCAGCTGCAGAGGACAGGCGGGCTGCTGTGACTCATGTCCCCGGTGCACGCACATCTCCAGGGAGAGGGGGCGTGGGTGGGGACGCTCACCCTTGGCCGAGGGGAATTACCTGGGGAGGCCAGGAAACAGGCCCCGGAGCGCAGACAGGAGTCTGGCATGCACCAGGGCAGCGTTGCTGACTAACACAGGAAGGCAAGAGGGCGATGACCAAATGTGAAAGAAGCAAGTCGCCTATGTTGGGGAAG
Source organism: Callithrix jacchus (assembly GCF_049354715.1). NCBI lineage: Eukaryota > Metazoa > Chordata > Mammalia > Primates > Cebidae > Callithrix > Callithrix jacchus. The sequence continues at coordinate 141,101,158 of NC_133503.1, read as the reverse complement.
CCCTTGGAGAAACAGGAAGCATGATCAGCTGGTTTGGAGCTTAGAAAAGGAAAATTCAGTGTGTCCCCATACCTTTGTTCGCACTGAAATTTATCAAGATGAGAGTCTGCTGAGCCCAGCACTGTGGTTTTGAGAAATGAGAGTCAGCTACCTCCTTCAACAGGGCCTGCACAGAGCCCACACAGTTGTCTGTTTGCAAGAACCGATGGAGGGAAAGAATCCTGGGTTAGCAGGTGCAGCTCTGAACCTCCTCCCACCCTCACGTGTAATTACCATAGCAAACATGTAGGGACAGAGCCTCCACCTTCAGTTTTATGGGTTGTAACCAGTCAAAGGATGGCTAGCTGAGGGCAGAACTCTGCTCCCCAAGACAGGAGCCCAGGCACCGGCCTAAGCCAGCCCAGAGGAAGGGATATCTTTTTCTAATGTGTCTACCCAAATGAGCACGCCGTTTTCCAATTACCACAAAGACATCCTGCGTGCCAGCTGTGGCCCTGTCCACAGAGCACTTATTATATGGCAGACTCTGTTAAGAATCTGGTACACATTGTCTCATTTAATTCTTACAATGATCCTAAGAGATGGGTTCTTTTATCACCCCTGTTTTACAGATGAGGAACCGTAAGCACAGAGAGGGAATCTGCCTAACGCCACACAGCTATTTGTATCAGATTTGAAATTTGTACATAGGGCATGCCGCTTCCTAGGATGACTTTGTTTAGAACTAGATAATAATGATGATTGTGATTATTTAAGTCTTAGGTAGTTGAAGCTGCTCTGCGTTCTCAGGGATGTCTCAGTCAGCCTAATGTGCCTCTGGGATAAACAGAATGGTGGAGTGTTGGAAAGTTCTTGGAGAGGCTGGCTCCATCTGTCCAGGGCTGTGTGCCTTGGCTGAGTAACTGGCCTCTCTTCTATGCAAGAGCTTGGTTTATGCCCAGGTGGCTAGGTTCTCTGGATCTCAGGATCTTAGGCAAGTTCTGGTGTTTACTGCAGGTGGGATAATCTTGTGGACAAAACATAGGCTCTAAGTTCAGGAGTCCTGTTTTCCTGTCGTCTGAGGTCCTGAGAAAGACAGTGGTGAACTTCCTCATTGCAGCACAGGGCACTTCCCCCCAACACAGGGAAGGGACCCCCATTCACGAACATAGGCTTGCCATCACCCTATTTCCCCAGCACCCTGAGTGTGGTGGGACTTCTGCCATGCAGGAGATTTGTGTATAATTCTCCAGGTAATGACAGACAGGATAACCTGCCACTGAAATGGAGTTGCCGCTTCACGAGAAACAGCAACCTTTAGTCCAGAAATTCGCAAGCATCAGTGCCCTTTAAATCATATTCTCAGCCCGGGATTGACATACTAACAAGTTCCCAAGTGAGTTGGATACCTGCGGTTCTTTGGGTTACTCCTCCTGAAACATCGCTTTGGGCCTTTCATGCTATGAGATGTAGGTCACCATCCCAACGAAATGAAGTAAGCAGAGCGGACACTGAAAGTCGTTTTGTCCAATAAAAGTTAACGACTCTAGTATCTTGGCCGACCACCACATCCTTTAAGAATCATTTTATTTTTAAGAAGGAATTGGAAAGCTGGTTGCAACAGCTGTGGGTAAAGGTTCTGTGATGACATGAATCGCCATGAGGAAAATCACAGGAAGAAAATATATAGGTTTGAGTGACCTTGGCCATATTTTTGGGGTCCAGTGATTCTGCAAAGCTAAAGATTTTCAAGTAGAAACACAAATATTTGGAAAATGAGAGTAGATAAGGATTTGTGTGTCAGAAGGGCCCCTTACACCTCTAAGTTCAGGGATGAAGGGTTCTTCAGGCCCGAGGGTGCAGTGCATTCTCTAATTTCCTACCCAGACTCCTCCCTCTTTCCTACAAACGTAGCAGGCATGACCTGGGTTTTGATCTGAAAAGCATCACACAGGCATGTGGCCGAGAAATGTCTCTCTAAACTGCCTGACACTTCATGCCTCTGTGGCTTCCCTTTGGCTCCAGAAGAACGGTGAGACAGCCCACCTGAGACAGGCTAAGTCCCTGAGAGGGAAGCCTTTAATCTGTTAGTCCTCTGTCATTTGGGGAGGGATTCCTTATCAACCCTAGCAGCTAGCTGAGATAATCAAGGTAAGTAAGGAGGCGGCACCTGGATAATGGGATGGGAGAGGGTTGAGATCTGATAGGATCTAATTGGGAGTGGGGGATGCTGATGCGGTTTCACATGCCAGAGGCCAGGTCTGCTGGTCTTCCTTCCTTTATCCTTATGATTAGAGCTGTAACCGTCCCTGCCCTCCCCACCAAAATCTGAGCATTATACCCCCAACTTGCCCCATTACTTAGACTCAACACTCTTAAGAATCCAAACAGCTGACTACATCACATTTTCTGGCTTCTTCCTGTTTTAAAGGAATGAGGGCAAGTGTGTGTGCCTGTGTGTGTGCACACGTGTGTGTGTATGTGTGCACACGTGTATGTGTAGAAGGCATGAGGGGCTCTATAGCTGCAGATTTCCTTCCCTTTGTATACTCCTTGGGCTCTCCCAGCTTCTACCAGTTGGAACAATCCCAGGAACTGCACAGAAGAGACAGCTGGCTATGAACAACCTCCCCACGGGAAGACAGCTCACAGGTAGAGCTGAAACTGCAGCCAGTCACCCTCAGAAAGGAGCTGCCTCCCTGCAAGATGTAAAGCCGAGACCTTGACCATCTCGAAGCAGCATGCATTTCATTTATTGGATTAGTTGGGCCACAGTGGGCAAAAAGCAAGGAGGACCGGCCTTCCTCTGCTTTCCTCCCAGCTGTGAGCAGACACATAGGTCCCCAAAGCTTGTTGGAAACAAAGGTAAACAGTGAAGTTGGGCAATGGAGAGCCTTTTTGTGCCTCAATTCTGTCAAATGTAACACAAATCACTTGACCATAGAAGTTCCCTCTGGCTCGAAAGCTGTGTAATTCTATCAGATGTTACCACTGTTAGTCTGGCACACATTTAGAGGTATACATATGTAGAGAGACATTATATAGGTGTTTAACTTACATGAATTCAACTATGCAAGTTCTGTCTCTTTTGCATACTTAAAAATAAAAATGCTGTAAAATTAGATTTTATGTACACATACACAATATTTATACAAACATAATACTGGGCAGGGTTATATGCCCAAAACCTTTTATAACTACACTTTATCAGTGACTTTGAGTTTTCTAATTTACCTTTGATTGCACTTAATTTTAGAACCTAACCCCACAGACGGTGAGAGATTCCACTGTAATTATTACTGTGTTGCTAAGGAGGCAGCGGAGTATAAGGAGAAAGATGTGGGTTTGGAAGACAGATTGAGCTGGGCTTGAGACCTGGATTTGAATCTCAGCTTTGTTCTGTATTAATTGTGTGATCTTGGATAAGTTACTTAAGCTCTTCCAACCCCAGTTTATCATCAAATAGAAAGACTAATGCCCATCTCACAGGATTATTGTGAAGGTTAAATGAGATCATGTATGTGACACTTATTACAGTGCCTGGGGCAGTGTATCACTCAGCATGTGACAGTTATTACACATGATTCAGCCCACATACATTTACATACACAATGTTATTTTATACAGCAAAATCAAACACTTCAGTATTCGTTTACGCAGAGCCAAAAACTTCCCTGATGGTCCACAGACCACGCTTTCCAGAGTTGTGCTCCAGATTTAGCAGATGATTCCGTGACCATATAACTATGAAACATGTTACATGTACATACTTCTCCTCGAGACTCATGATGTATTAACATGTTAAAGAGTCTGAGAAGTCTCACAGCAAAAACACTTGATTAACTTGGTTTAACTCAGCCCTCTAACATTTATTAAGGTCCCTAGGGTCAGGTCCCTAGAGTCCAAAATGCACTTTGGGAAGTGTTTTCAAGTGACACAGGTCACTGTGGGCACAGGTTACTCTGGCTTCCAGAAAGCCCTGGCAAGGAAGATGGGCTCATGTGTGGTTGTTAGGTATCTGCACAAAGAAGGTCAGTATACATGGGTTTCACTAGCATCACAACCACCTGGGGAGCTTTACAAACATGTAGACTTTTTTGGCTCCACCTCAAAGCTGCTGAATTAGACAAGAAGGTTGGAAGTGTGCATTTTAGATAGGCATTACAAGCGTCAAACTCAATTTTTAGATGCACTGGGTAGGTGCTTAAATTCAAGCAAATGGTAGGAAGAAGATCTCACATACTTCTCCCTCTCAAATCTCCAAGTTTCTAGAGCTAATTTAACATGGGATTCAATGAACTAAAATGAATCTTTCTGTGCTTCTTCACATGAACAGCACTAACAGGTAGGCTGTGGGGCTGCCATCAGCAGAGTTTAATGTAGGTTCTTTAATCAGATTGCTTTCTTCTTTCTACCTTGCTGGGACCCTGGCCCTCAGGAAATGGGCATCTTGATCTCTAAAGGAGCTGTTTCTGCTAAAGGAGGGTGTCACTTGGGAAAACCACACTGTGTGACCTGACTCCCAACCACAGATGCTTCTACACAGAAGTACTCTTATAATGAGTGGCATTGAGGGAGAAAACCATGGAGGGCCACATGCAGCCTCTGGGTTGGAGGTATGAAAAGGGACAGTATGTTTTCTAACTATGGGAGAGGTCTATATTAGAAGTTGATTCTGTGCTTGTGAACATTTCTGTTATTACTATTAGTAGTAATAAGACCCTCTTTGAAAACACAGTAGGCCTAAGTCCTTGTTCTAACCTTTTAGAATGTAAATGGGTCTTTCCAGGGACAAGATAAGCCCAGTCTCCAGTTTTACAGAGATGTCTTCAAGATCACCGATCCCATAACCCAAATGCAAACATGTACCTCTGGAGCTCATCTGAGAGTAATTGTTTGTCTTTTGAGGATATGGGAGATGCATTATTGTTATTTCTTCTGCTTTGCTGAATACATTGTGTAAAATTTCATCCTGACCTTGTAGCCTCTTGCCAGTTACTATATGTGTGTGCTGTGTTGTGTGAATTCATAAATCAGTGTTTTTTTTTTCCACAATGATGTGGAGAGGTCTCTGTTTTTTGGCTGGACTGAATTCCCTAATAGTAGGAATGGCAAGTTGGACTTCAATTGTACTATTCTAAGAAGTAATGTGAGGTTCTTAAAAGTATAAAGACAGGGTAAATTCTACCTTTGCTACACCCAATGGGAGCTATCTGGGGAAAAGTAGCAAGGAAGGAAGAAGGAGCTTGTGAGCCTGGAGCACAGTAAGAGTCATGGTGAGGAGTCAGGGCATGAAGACCCTCCCAATGTAATTGCCTAGTGATTTCTTCCTGCCCACTGCACAGGCAAGATCAATTCACTGAGACTGCAGTATTGCAGTAAAAAAAAGTGTTTAATTGGTGTGAGGCTAGTCACATGGGAGAACTGGAATTACCACTCATCAGTCTCCCCAGAGGCTCAGAGGTTAGGGTTTTTCAAGGATAGTTTGGTGGTCAAGGGACTAGGGAATGGGTATTGCCGATTGGTTGAGGATACAATGATAGGGGTGTAGAAAACAGTCCGTGTATGCTAAATTCATCTCTGAGTAGGGGGCCATTCGACTGGTTAAGTGCTGAATCATGATTCTAGGTGAGGTCAGTATGAAAAACATCTCAAAACACCAGTTTTAAGTTCTACAATAGAACTTATCTACAGGAGCAACTGGGGAAGTCACAAATCTTGTGACCACTGGTCACATGACTCCTGAGCAGTAAGGGACTATAGAAACTATGCCTACATTTTAGCAGAATTCAGGCCCCTTACATAATTATAATCTTGTGGCCTTTCATTAGCCTTACAAAGACAGTTTCAGCCCATGAATAAGCAGGAGATCAGTTTTAGGGAGGGACTACTATTATCCTTGCTTCAAACCTAATTTATAAACTAAATTCTTCCCATGGTTAACTTGGCCTATGCTCATTCCTGGGCATTTTTATGTTTAACAAATTTGGGAGTTACTGGCAATTCACAGGAATTTGATTCCCCTCCAGGGATGATCTGCTTTGTAAAATGCAAAGGGAATGGAACAGTGGGAGAGGCTGGGGCCCTCAGACCACTGCCTTGCCATTCACTTCTGGCCTCTTCAGATGCTTGTCAAGCAAAATTTCTGGTTGAATCATATGGCTTTGATTGAGAAAAAGGAGGCTGGTATGTGGGAAAATAGCAAACTGTTTTATGATGGCATTGTTACAATATTGATCAAATACACCAAGTAACCTTTCCTTCCAAACTCTTCTCTTTGACCTCCACTTCACTCCCCGACCATACACACTAGCTGTTATGTTTCTCCATTTGGCATGACACAGGATAACTGGTCAGCTTTCCATATAAAGGCAAGACATTTTTTCCTTTTAGCTAACATTTCCCTTTAAGGAACAAAAAGAAAAAAACAATTGGGGTCCCATATTCCCATGGCTCCTATCCACTTTCCATCAGGCACCCATGCACCTGCTAAACAGAACTTGAGCAACACTTTCAGACCACCATTGTGTTCCAACTACCCCCCATCTGGATAGTTCTGTCTTGAGTTTCTCCCTGTTGCTTGGCTATCTTTGACATAGTGACCCATTTTACCTCTTTCTGGCCAGAAATGGCTGTTCCTCAGCGGGAATGAATCACTTTGTACCCATAATAATGCTGGCAATCCCCAAACAGCAGACACTTTCTACTTGTTCAAAGTCCCTGAACAGCCTTTGAAGGAAACTTAACAAATAGTTACCCCTGGGTTAACACCTGGTGTGAGGCTGTATAGCTTGAAATAGAACTTTACAAACCACTTCAAAGTCGCCAGAGTTACAGGTTTGGAACAGAAAGACCATTTCCCTCTAACCACTACAGCATGTTTCCTTCTAGCCAAGCAGTAAGCCCCAGTGTAGAATTCCAGAGTCTTCCTGATTTAGTGCACTGCCATTTTGTCATGGCTCATTTTGATCCCTTTCATTAGTCAGCCCAATGTTACCATATCTAATAAATCAGGTATAGACTGGTTGCCTCCTAAAAGAAAGAATTTGCCTTCATTTTCTGCACCACACACAAGCAAGCAGTAATTATACACTGCCTGGAAACCAGTAGCACAAACGCTGATAAGTAAATGTTCAGCTGAAGCCAAACTTCCCTATTATTCATGAAAGGAACTTGGATGCCCACTCTCAAGTGTCAATCATCTTGAATCACGCTGCTGTTGAATTTAGCTTTTTTTTTTTTAAACAAAGTAGCATCTCCCATTAAGCCAAATGATGCCTTTGGGCACATTTTTCCTTTAAAATGTTGTACTGTATTTGAATAGAAAATAACTGAAATGTGAAAAAATGTAAGTCTATTTGGATAGTTGGTTATATAGCCAGGGTTAAGTGTTTATATTTTAAGTTACTATTTTTAATTGAAAGTTTTCCGATAATTACAGCCTAAAGGAAACCACAGGAAAAATATTAACCAGAAATTTACTCAATATAATGGATAATTACCAAAGAATAAATAAATCATATTTAGGAATAGGAAAGAAAGAAGAGTGACCCTGTTAAAAGTTGTCAGCTTCAAAGAGGTGAATGAATGTCTTCTCCCAGCTCCCTTCCTCCACCCTCCTCATTTCTCCTTCCCATTTCAGCCAGGAGGTCAGTGACCTTCCACACTTTCCCTCTGTTTCTCTCTGTTGAAACTTGCCCACGGGAAAGATCCAAAAACTCATTTCCTTTATGACATAAATGATTGATAATGTACATGTACCATGTTTTCAGATTATTTATTTATTTTAACAGACTAGATAATGCTTTTGACTAAAGGTAGACGCTCTAACAGATGTCTTTAAAGCCAGAAAATGGGTAAAGACTAGTTTTTGTCAGTAAGGATGGTGGTACTGGGGCATCGTCTTCCAAACCTAAGTGAGATCGTAATAGAAGTTTTGAAGCTATTAATGAAATGTATCAATAAACATGAGATAAAACTACATGGTTTGACAGGTATATATACATTTCTTAAATGTTATATTCTAGGAATTTCAGTGGCTTCTCCAAATGGAGTCAGTCTGACATGTAAGGTTTGGGCATTTGGGAAAATGAGCAAGAATGAACATTGAGGAGATACACACACATAAACACTTTAAAAGAGTGTACTATAGTCTTACAGTAAGTCAGTAGGAGAGAAATAGGGCAGAGAAAGCATCTAAGGTCCTTGGAGGGCCTTGAAAAGGACCTGGGAACTATAGGACTACGGGACCCATGGCCATTGCTCTCAGGTGCTCCAGACATCTGGGGAGGAAGAAACCTGGAGAAAGGTTATAATATTAGGTAACTAGCAGGACATGGTGACCTTTTGTGAAGATAATTCCAAAAGCTATTGTTCTCATGTTAGAGACCAAATATGTCAAGTTTCTGAAGAATCAGCCCCTGCCTTCCTCTCATCTCCTTCCACTACCTCCCATCCCCACACCAGCACTTTGTGCTACAGCCAAAGACCTCTGTACTTGAATCACCCAATCTGAGACACTCTTACATTCCCCCCAGTCTTCTCTAGTTAACTCCTGCAAATCCTTCAGGTTTCAGTATGGTGGTTACACCCTCAGAGAAGCCACCAGGTCTCCTTGGACAAAAAAGGCTTCATTGCTCTCACAGATCCTGTACTTTGCTTGAAAACTACTGGTTCTGCTTTGTAATTATGTGTTGATATGACAGTTCATATATGTCTGTCTCCCCACTGCTCTGGACACACTGCAAAGATGGGATCATATCTTGGTGGTTTACCTTTGTATTCCCAGTGTGAAGCACAATGTGTGACACATAATATGTGCTCAATAAATGTTAATTAATTATTTGAATGGATGAATGAATGAATGGTACTTCTCATCAAGGCAGTTCAGGAAAATCAACAAGCTGTTTAGCCTTGAGCAAGTGGCTTAATCTCTCTAACCTTCTATGTCTAATACAGCATTAGTAATAGCACCTATTTCCAAGGTTGTCTTGAGAATTAAGTGAAATAATGCATGCAAATCACTGAGTACAAATCTAGTATATAAAACACAATAAGTGTTTACTATTATTACTGTTACTACCTACATCTTTGCACCAGCTTTCTCATCTATAAACTGATTGTCTTAAAGTTTCCTTCAGCTTTAAACAGGCTATGATGCCTACCTAATCCTAAAAGAAAAGTTCTTTGTTCTCTGGATTTGTCAATCTGGCAACTCTAACCATCAATATATTAACATTTTTTTTCCAGTTAAAAAAAATTATGCAGGAACCAGCAATGATTCATCAACTTGTAATAACATGCATGAATTTAAGACATGGCCATAATTATTTTATGAACTTGCATTTAATGTACCAAAGTCTTCACTGTTCTAAGATTCTGAGAAGTAGAAAGAGAGGATGATTTAGAATGATAAAGCTCCTTTTTCATCTACATACATAAAGAGGGGTGTTGGGGTGGGTTTTTTTCCTTTTGATAATCTTACAATAGGGTATCCTTGAAAAGGAAAACCAAAAGTAAGATATTTGTATTATACAGCCAAAATATTCAAGAGACCTGTGTTCCACTCAGCATATTCGAACTCTATTCTATATCTTTCTGGATTCCAACCCACATGAAAGAAGCAATATTTATTACCTAGTAAATGCATAAACTATGTATGATGTTTTACTTCAAATACAAAATATTATCTTCTATGATCTTACAATGTACTGGAGAGCTTTATGTCCATTTTATGCAAGAGGAAGCTGAGGCTTCATGGAGGAATCCTGAAACTCACACAGCTATCCAGAGCTGAAAACAATGCCAAGCAGCCTCAAAGGTTTGGGCCTCATGATCAGACACCCCACTTTGCTTTGCTTACTTGCCAAGTCCTGTAAGCGTGAGCTATACTTCGTGTTTGTTTCCCATAAATACATCGTTATTGATAATGTCAATAAAGTACATTTCATCACCCACTTGGAATGGCTCCATCCTTGTCCTGGCAGTGTTTTGTCTTCCAGAAGAACAGAACAATACACCACAGTTTCCAAGTGCCTTTCATTTGCCACTGGGACCTTTGCTATTTGGATCATACTTCCGCCTTCTCAGACCTTAACAAATAAAATATCTTGGTACAACCAATTATCTCTGTAATAGAGGGAATTGCAATGGTAAGCACCTTGTACCCAAATTTCTGTGAGTGTTCACTGCTTTATTTTAGGTTGACCTATACTGTATAAAAATGTTTCAATGACATCTGAAGTTAGAGGACAAAAAAGTTATCAAGAAAAAAAATTATTAAACCCAATAACCAGTGTTTGCATAAAGTAAAAAGTTTATATAGGCCAGGCGCAGTGGCTCACACCTGTAATCCCAGCTCTTTGGGAGCCCGAGTAGGCGGATCACAAGATCAGGAATTCGAGAACAGCCTGACCAACATGGTGAAACCCCATCTCTACTAAAAACACAAAAATTAGCTGGACATGGTGGTGCGCGCCTGTAATCCCAGCTACTCAGGAGGCTGAGGCAGGAGAATTGCTTGAACCCAGGAGGCGGAGCTTACAGTGAGCTGATATCACACTATTGCACTCCAGGCTGGGAGACAGAGTTTATATATTAAAAAAGTTTATATAAAGTATAGTTTACCAAGCATCAATACTATAGAGTTACTGGACTTTCAGCAACCCAGTAAGGTAGCTAGGGCAGGTCTTATTATTCCCATTTTAGAGATGAGGAAAATGAGGTCCATTCTGATATTTTACTTAAAATCCTATCCTAGAGTTACAACCCCTCAAATTTCTTGAGTACCTTATTTATTACTGTTATTGTTACTCTTACCATTCGAAACCAGAGGGACAGCCACCTAAATTTTCATTCGCATGAGCAATCAAAGAAAATTAGAATTGAAATCACCTGCCAACATTTACTTAAAATAAACTTACTTATTATTTTCCAGACATACTTTGAACGAGTTATTTTAAACACAATTGTACATAAGTAAAAATCCACAGGAACAATGAACACTCCATAGGCTTCTGACTGAGAAAGTGACTAGGGAACAGACCTTGTTATGGTGTCAGAATAAAACAATGCCTGGGAAGGCTCCATTACTGTTCCACAAACAAAACTAAGGAAATGGGAGAAGAAAGAAGAAAAAGTAAAGTATATTTCTGTGCTGCAGGCTAGCACTCTAGCAGGAAATTCTGAGTGAGAGCTCTCACCAGTGCCCTAGCCCTTGACCCTGAGGTCGTGGGGCTTTTTCATGACTATTTCCAGCCAGGCGTTTGTTGGCCACATCCACAGACTCCAGAGGCTCAAAGGGTGTGGGCCTCACTAGCCTCTCCCATGTCCCACAAAACCTGGCCACTCTGTCTGCAGGGCAGCCTCCCTTCTTTGTTTTAAGCCTATGGATGGCAGGTTTAAAGCAGGAAGAGCTGCCACTCTCCCTTCACATTTTATGTCACCTCTACGCAAGTCATTCACTGATTCCTGCCTTAGTAGGTAGGAATGAGTGTTTGTTGCCTGTTGAATAAGAATGGGTAGCTTAAAGAAACATATGATGTGCTTGACACACGCAGCAAATGTTCCCAGACTTTATTACCTAAGAATCACTTGGGATGCTCATTTACAATGCAGATTTCTGGGTTTTATCTCTGGGTATCTATCTGATAGGTTTGGGATGGGGTTCTAGACCAGGATTTTCATCACACAGCCCGGGTGATTTTATGTGGGGAAGCCAGGCTCACACTTTCAAAAATACCATAGTGATTGTGCAATGATTAAAAGAATAAATGGATGATAATATTATGAATGTCAATAGTTGTTTCCCAAATTTGCCTTACCAAAAGAATCACTGGGACTGCTATCGAATATACTGATTCAGAGGCCTACCCCAGGCAGACCTACTAATCATAATCTCTAGAGAAGGTGCCCAGGAATCTAAATTATTAAAGAACTGCCGCCAAATGAGTGTTCTGATGAGGCCCATTAGGGAAATACCACTATAGGCTGTGGTCTCTGCAGTTCTCACAGCATTCATTTTTTGTTCTTCAAAGCAGTAACTTGGTGTGACCACATTTGAGCAGGTACCCAAAGCTCCTACTGTCTCAGTACAACTGCTCCTTCCGTGTAGTACCATTTTAGAGAAAACTGGACATCTCAGTCAGACCCCAAATGATACTTTTGATACATAACCTGTAATTAAGGATCCAAATGAGTTTTAATAAAATCAGATGTCAAAATATTCAATAATTGATGCGGCAAGAGCACCAACCAAGATGGATAAACAGTATGTTGTAAATGACCCGCATTTACTTTCTATTATCAGCTCCTAGTATATTTTCAATGACAGGTTTTCAATTGTGTCGACCTCCTAGAGCTTGGGAATACTGATTTATTTTCAAGACCCCCTTCTACTTTATCCCTCCCATCCCTATTATAAGAGCTCGAGACTGGTAAATATCTTCAAAGTAATGCTTGGTAATTGTGCCTGGGTCTGGTTAATATATTTTTCCCTGTTTAATTTGTTGCATGCTCCATGCCCTGACATCTTATTCCTTACCAGACCAGAAGTTTTCAAATGCACAAGCCTATTGTGCCTGGGGAAAAATGTTGAACTTTTGCCTTTGTAATAAGATATGCTCCAATTACCAACTTTAGCAATTTAATATAGTTGAATAATAACTGAATGGGACACTTTGTCACTCAGTCATTATTCAAGCTTCTACTAGGGGTGGAATGAGCAGTTGCTGGAGGTCAGTCTATTCCTCAGGGAGCTCAGCCTCACAGATCAACACTGAGAATTTTTTAAAAAGGGATGTTATAAAAAATAAAAATTCTAGGAAGTATATGTCAAACTTACAACTGTAAGATGCTGTAAGAGCTTGGGTTCCATTTTTAAGAACCCAAAAAAGCCCAGTGTTTAAGTAAAGATAATTTTACATGTGGAACACATGGTGGAGAGAGAAAGCAATCACCTGGATAATTCAGTCTAAGAAGCACTTTGTGGGTGGAGATGATGCAGATAGATGAGGTCATTTTCACCTGGGCCAGAGGTAGTCGACATTTCCCCTCCCCCTACATTGCACATAACCTCGCATTCAGAAGGTATTCCAGTACCTACGGCCAGCTTTAAGCACCTACGTCTTGCTTTGATGTGCACAGGACACTTCTACTGAGAATTGTATGGTCTCTTGTTTATAGACAAAGTTTGAAGAAGCCAAGGGTGTTTTAGTCTAAGGTTTGCTTGTGTGTTTTTTCAGATGTACTATAGGGCAATATTTTTCCATTCTGGGACTGAGATTTATTTGCCCATTAAGAGACCATTACATGCAGACTTTTAATTTATGTAATTAGTATATATGTGTCCTAAAGTCTCAGGAAAGTTAAGCAAGAGAAAGCCCAGGGGGCCTGGCAGCCTTCAGGAACTAAAATGTAGTCACTCAGGAAGGCTGCCTCTCCCTCTACAATGACACTTTGGACATGGCTAAGCCACAGAGTCTGGGGCCTGTGAAGGCCACCTCAGTGTCAGAACAGAAGGCAACTCTCAAGAAAGATGCGGCACTCTTCCAGGACATCCAAGCCCTGACTCTTGCAATCCAACATCCTCGTTTTACTCTCTGTGTGGACATTACTACCAAAGAGGTCACAGAAGCTTCCTGACCTCATATCTCTACAGCAAAGGAAGGATCTCACCTGCTACCTAGACCAGAAACGTCCTTCCCAGGGATGCTTAGAAGACTCAGAAGAGTTGCAGAATAAATTCTGGAAAGAGTTCTGAAAGATGTGGAGGGTTCCCGAGAGACACGCACCCTTCAACATAGGGCTGAAGATCTCATGGTAGGCCTCCCCATCATTCACCTGCTCTCCTCCCACTAGCCTAATACATGCCATCCCTAGGGCTCTGTAAGCCACAAACCAGGTTGAGGGACCAACCACAGGGCAAGAGAAGCATCAGATCTGGGGCTAATAAATTGATTTAGGGATGTCAAAGGGTTTTTACAATTGTTGATATACTCAAGGACAGTGATACCTATTATTAGTTCTGTTTCTTTCTCCTCCTCCTCTTCTTCTCCTTCTCCTCCTCCTTTTCTTTCTCCTCCTTCTCCTTCTCCTTCCCCTTCTTTATCTCCTCCTCTTCCTCCTCTTTATCCTCCTCCTTTTTATTCTTCTTCATGTCATCCCTGCACAGGGCCCACGCTAATCTTCTCAGTATTGTAGTTTTACTGTATGTGCTTCTGAAGCAAATACTCCTTATTGATGGATATTTTCATCACTTTTGGGGCATTGTGGGTACAAGTGCTTGTAAACAGGCAAGTGTTCAGTACAGTAGATACATTTCTTAGAGAGTGATGCCAGTTCAGTGATGTGTTTCCTAAAAGTCACCAGAGATCTCTCTCTCACATGGATACAGATATAAATTGAAGAACACTTTTCCTAAATCACTGATTTTCTCATATCGACATTCTTAGATATTACGTGATAGAGACTTTCTCCAAGCCTATGAATGAACAGAAATCTGGATTTTCCTGAGAGTTCAGCTCAGGAGACAGCACTGCTTACCCAGACTCAGTGGCCGGGATCCAAAGAATACTCAGCTTTTGTTCCAGTGGAACCTGTAACCCCCTTTCCATGCCCTGGCCCACCGCACACCAGGTCTAAGAGAAGAGGTACATTGATTTTCTCAAAGTGGAGCTGCTGAGAGACTCTAAGCCATGCTTCAGCAAATGGAACCCTCTGTCAGCCTGATGGCCATACCCACCTCAACAATCAGCGCCAGCCCGAGTGCCCCCTCTGGCCCATCCCATTTTGCTTTTCGTAGGGCCACTCTTAGACTTTGCTTCTGATTTTATGTACCGAACCAAGCCTTTGTCTAGCCCACCATAGCTGATTATTCAGGCTGAGCATATATCCATAGTCCTGGCCCAACCCAGGACTATGCCCATTACGAAGGCCTAACCCCATCCTAGGCCCTTGTGCTGGCTCATGGCCTCCAGCGTCTGTTGCACAATTTGGGCACCACAGGGAGCACATGACTGGCATCCACAAAGACAAAGATGGAAAATATGAGCTATCCATTTGGCAACAATGTTGGCATCTTCCTCGATTCGTGCTGCCAAGCTCTGACCAGAAAGATCTTGGCCTGTTTACTGCCCGATGCAGTCAGTCCAGACTCAGGGTGGCTCAGGTCATGGTGGTAGAGCCAGCTATCATGAGATTTATACATGCAAGAAAAAGACAGAGAAAGGGATCCAGACTCCATATCAGACACAAGCTAAAGGAAATGCTAGGAAAGCTCCATGAAACCAAAGAGCGAAGGTTTTTAAAATTTAGAAATTGGCTGGAAATAAACTTTATATTCTGCTTTTCCTTTTTATTTGGTTTTCATAGGAGAAGCTGTGTTTGCTGTCCACATAAAGTGTATACAATCTTTTTCCCAGAATAAGGGGAGCAGGAAAATAGGAAAAGAATATCAAGTAACTGGAGAATAGTATATATTATAATGGTGGAACAGCTGTTTCATTTGCTGCCTATAAGTATTATTAATAATTTTGTGGCCCAAATAATTTCAAAAGCACTTTAAAGAGAAGTCAGAAAGAAAAGCACTAGTGCATACATTGATCTCATCTTATCTTCCCCACAAATCTTTCAAGTTAAATGTTATTTCTCCCACCTTGCAAATGAGAAAACTGAGGCAGCCTCAAAAAAGCTAAAGGATTGCTCAAGATCACAAAACTAAAAAGAGACTGAGTTAGGGGAGGATTCCTCCTGTCCACCAGACACCAAATCTCACAACTGTCAAGGATTGTCACTAATTTAGACAACTGTCTTCTCCCTGAAGTGTATACTAAAAGAAGTTTACCAGCATTCCAAGACAATGTCATCAGGGCGACAGCATGGTCAAGTTACTATTGAAGGAGTCCTTCCAGTCATTTCCCAAAACTAAGAGTTGAAAGGTGAGTTTTGTAATTGGTTCGCTTTGAATAGATTATTTATTTTAAGCTGCCTGGTCTGCTGATGCAATAACGGGGGAACAAGCTTGGTTTGAAGATAGATTTCTGATCTTCTGGGAAGTGTTTCTACTTTAATAAGCTTTGATTCCCCAAGGAAATTCCTAAAGGCATTCAGTCACGACCCACTGCGCTGCCAGGTCTCTGTAAATACAGGCATGCGTGTGTGCACACACACATACAGGAATAGATAATTTGGTAGTCACGACAGTGAGTGCTGCTGACAGTCAGCAGGGAGGAGACTATTGGGAGGAAGATTTTTCTTCTTACAACTTGAATCCAGTGGTTGGGGGTTTACAGATTAAGTGATGATAGATTAAGGAGGAGAAAAAATGGCTGGGCACGGTGGTTCACACCTATAATCCCAGCACTTCAGGAGGGTGAGGCAGATGGATCACCTGAGGTCAGGAGTTCGAGAGCAGCCTGGCCAACACAGTGAAACCCCATCGCTACTAAAAATACAAAAAATTAACCGGGAGTGTTGCCTCACACCTGTAATCCTAGCTACTCAAGAGGCTGAGGCAGGAGAATAGCTTGAACCCGGAGGCAGAAGTTGCAGTGAGCCAAGATTGTGCCACTGCATTCCAGCTTGGGTGACAAAAGCGAGACCCTGAAAAAAAAAGAGGAAAAAAGACCTGATTTATTTATGGTTACAGGCAGGAATACTCAGTGATAAGTAACTCATCTATCAGCCAGAGGAAAAAAGGTTATATACCAAATTTAACCAAGAAGTAGGGGGAGTGGTTAGGGAAAGTATGGAAGGTTCTGCTGGACTTTTTGATACTAGTGGAAATGGACAGTCTATCTCCACGGCAGTTGAATTTGTAGGAAACTTCCTAGGAGGAGGGTTAGTGGCAGCTGTATTTTCTGGAGGCTCTAACTTAATCAGATAAGAGAATTTCAGATAAGATTTATTTCCGAATCTTCTTTAGCTCCAACATTTTCATTTAAAAGGTCCCTTTATATCACATCTAGGGGTCCAAGTGGACACCCACATGTCCTTCATCTGAAACTATTCTGGACATTTCACCAAAAAAAAGAAAAAAAAAGCTAGTTTTATTGCTGTGGAGAGTGATTTATGTTCGAAATAGTGAGGTAAGAAATCTGCAAAGGGACAGAAAGAACAAAGATTAAAGGTTGGAACTGAATGGAATCAATTTGTGAGCATAGAAGGCAGCTAGTCCAGTCCAGTCCAGGTTTCTAGATGTTGAGTCTGAAGCCTCTTTAGTGAAGGTGGTAGTGAGAATGTCACAATAATGGTTGTTTGCTGGAGCAGGGCATGGAAGATGCACACGCTCTGGTAAACTTTCTGGGTGCCCCACACTGTTGTGGTGGTGATCTGTCTTTCGAAGTTATATCAAGTGGTCCAGCTTCAGCACCCAGAGCTTCAGGAAACAGGCAGTGCTAAGTTCTCAGTGATAACAAGTCAGGAGAATGGGGGGAAAAGGAAAGTATTAATAATTGACAAAATGTGCAAGATGGCAGAATCCAGTTTACAAGAGATGAAAAATAGCTCAAAGACAATGAACAGAACTAGAATCTGATAACCCACAAGGGGCTATAATTTTCCACTGAAACATAAAATTTCTCTCCACAGTCACCTCCATTTTTATCAAAGATAAAGTAAGATTTTTCTTATTTACAAAATAAGCCTAGCCTCATTAAATATGTCCCGATTATTTAATAAATGAAGCAAGAATGGTAATTGACCTCATGGGCCTTTTAAAGTTTGCTTTGCTGGAACTTTTATGAGGAATCTCAGATTGGACTTTTAAAAGCCTTTATTGGCCAGGAAGCTGAGCCAAGAACTTGTCATTAGAACTTTATCTGCAGTACCTATAGATCAGGGTGAATTCCTCTTCTCTTGAGGTGTCTAAAACATTCTGAAGCTCCCGAGCCTGCTAGGAAGTGACCTTCATTACTCATCTGTGAGGCTGGAGACAGTGTAAGCCAGTAGAAGGCCAGTTCTGCTAAGAGGGCTTTGTGAACACTGGCTCTATAAAGCCAACCTTAGCTCCTTAAAACTGCCTGGTCATGGCTGGGCACGGTGGGTCAAGCCTGTAATCCCAGCACTTTGGGAGGCCGAGGCAGGCGGATCAAGAGGTCAAGAAATCGAGACCATCCTGACCAACATGGTGAAACCCCATCTCTACTAAAAATACAAAAATTAGCTGGGTGTGGTGGCATGTGCCTGTAGTCCCAGCTACTCGGGAGGCTGAGGCAGGAGAATTGCTTGAACCTGGAAGGCAGAGGTTGCAGTGAGCCGAGATTGTGTCACTGCACCCCAGCCTGGCGCCTGGTGACAGAGTGAGACTGTGTTTCACAAAAAAAAGCCTGGTCATGTCTGTTTCTATGCATATCATTCTCAAATGTGACACTTCAGTTAAAGCCTTGGTGATATAACTAATTTCCTCAATTATGTCCTGTTACAAGGAGAATAGATACTTATGGAACTTATGCAAAAAACTGTATTGTCATAAAAAAAGAAAATTCAGTATGAGTTTCTGAATTCTGTAGGGATTTGATAAGGAGAAAAAGATAAATGTGTCATTCTTGTTTATAAGATATAATCTACT
Organism: Callithrix jacchus; assembly: GCF_049354715.1. Lineage (NCBI taxonomy): Eukaryota > Metazoa > Chordata > Mammalia > Primates > Cebidae > Callithrix > Callithrix jacchus. The sequence continues at coordinate 141,082,614 of NC_133503.1, read as the reverse complement.
AAATTGTCGTTAATTATAAATAGGTTAAGAGAAAAGACAAAAGGATTCCTTATATCCAGAAAATGGAATACTAAAGAACCAGCAATGTTCCAAACAAAAATAAAACCCATAAAAATTATAATCAATTTTCATCAGTTCATTCAGTCCTAGGTAATTTATTTTTGTTCTGCTCAATCTTGAGTTAGCAGTTTTATGAACCCATCAGCCTCTCCACTAGAATTCTGGAAATGCTTACTCAGTCCAGTGGTATGATCTTAAAGTCATTCAGGCAGAGCCATCAGAAGCCTTTACCTTGGATAACCAGTCATTTTTATGGGTCTCTGAAATGCTGAGATAATCCTTTGCTTCATCATCTTTTGCTGAAGATGATGCACTCTGTCTTATAGCTGATTGTAAGAGCTTTCAGGAAAGCATCAGAATAAAACAATAACTCCCTGGGAATGAAAAAAGACTTAAAATGGCACCCAGCAATCCCATTACTGGGTATATATCCAAAGGATTATAAGTCGTTCTATTATAAAGACACATGCACACATATGTTCATTGCAGCACTGTTTACAATAGCAAAGACTTGGAACCAACCCAAATGCCCATCGATGACAGACTGAACAGGGAAATGTGGCACACATACACCATGGAATACTATGTAGCCATAAAAAATGACGAGTTCATGTCCTTCGTAGGGACATGGATGAACCTGGACACCATCATTCTCAGCAAACTGACACAAGAACAGAAAATCAAACACTGCGTGTTCTCACTCATAGGTGGGGGTTGAACAATGAGAACACATAGACACAGGGAGGGGAACATCACACACTGGGGTCTGTTGGAGGGGACTATGGGAGGGATAGTGGTGGGTAGGGAGTTGGGGAGGGATAACATGAGAAGAAATGCCAGATATAGGTGATGGGGATGATGGCAGCAAACCGCATTGCCATGTATGTACCTATGCAACAATCCTGCATGTTCTTCACATGTACCCCAGAACTGAAAGTGCAATAAAATATATATAATTTTACAAAAAGGGAAAAGAAAAAGAAAAAAGACTTAAAATGGCAATGGCTAAAACTTGGATGAGAATTTATTATAAAAATAATGCAATTAACAAGGAAATTTCATTGTTTTGATGACATAAAACATTTATGATAACTAGAATTATGACTCCTAACATTGTATTAGGACCTATGGACAATGAGGGTTTTAACTCGTATACTTTCTGAAGTACTTATGTTCATAGCATTTACGCATACAAATCTAATATAGGGAGCTTCAGTATACCTTCTCATTTGATAATTCTTCCCTTTCCTAATGTCCTGACTTCTTTAAAGTATCAGCAAGCATCTTGAGATAAACAGGAGAGGCTTTGGATTCATAAGAAATATAGGTGGGCTTTGGATTATCTTTAGAGCCCTGTTACCATCTTTGTAAAGACTTGATTCGTACGATGAGGATAGTATTTGCAATTCTTCAAAGAATTAAGGGTGAACATCTTAGTCTATTCTGTGTTGCTATAACAGAATATTCAAGACTGTAACTGTCCAGTGGGTTCTTCTTGCCTGGTGCTCAGATAGAGCTGATTTATCAAAACAGGGGAATTACAAAGGAAAAAGAGTTTAATGCACACAGAGCCAACTAAATGGGAAACCTGAGTTTTATTACCCAGATCAATCTCCCCAAAAATTCAGAGACTAGGGTTTTTTTTTTGTTTTTTTGTTTTTTTTGAGATGGAGTTTCGCTCTTGTTACCCAGGCTGGAGTGCAATGGTGCGATCTCGGCTCACGGCAACTTCTGCCTCCTGGGTTCAGGCAATTCTCCTGCCTCAGCCTCCTGAGTAGCTGGGATTACAGGCACGCACCACCATGCCCAGCTAATTTTTTATATTTTTAGTAGAGACGGGGTTTCACCATGTTGACCAGGATGGTCTCGATCTCTTGACCTCATGATCCACCTGCCTTTTTTTAAGGATAATTTGACGAGTTAGGGACTAGTGAGTGGGGAGTGCTGATTGGTTGGTCAGATATGAAATCACAGGAGGATCCAAGTGGGTTCTTCTTGCTGTCTTCTGTTTCTGGGTGGGATCACAAAACTGGTTGAGCCAGATTACCAGTCTGGGTGGCACCAGCTGGTCCATCAGAATGCAGGGTCTGAAAGATATCTGGAATACTAATCTTAAGTTTTACAATAAGAGCATAAGAGCAATTGGGGAGGTTAGGAATCTTGGCTGCATCCTATCCTGAACCATAATTTAGAATCTCATGGCTAATTTGTTAGTTTTAAGAAGGTTATCTCCTTCCTAGGCAAGAAGATTTGTTTCAGGAAAGAGCTGTTATCATCTTTGTTTCAAAGTTAACCTACAAACTAAATTCATCCTATAGTTAGCTTGGTCTATGTCCAGGAATGAACAAGGGTAGTTTGGAAGTTAAAGGCAAAATAGAATCAGTTAGGTCAGACCTCTTTCACCATCACAATTTTCTCACTGTTATAATTTTACAAAGGTGGTTTTATGACTGAGTAATTAATAATGAACAGAAAGGTACTGTCACACAGTTCTGAAGGCTGGGAAGTCCAACGTCAAGCTGCTGGCATCTGACAATGACCTTCTTGCTGCATTATCCCATGGTGGAAGGTAGGAAAGTAAGAGAGAGGACAAGAGGGAGTCATACTCATGCTTTTATAAGGGAACCAATACCACCCATAAGGGCCTAATCATCTCTTAAAGGTCCTAACTCTTAATACTGTTACAATGGCAGTTACATTTCAACATGAGTTGTGGAAGGAACAAACATTCATACAATAGCAGAGCAGATCACCTCAAGAATAGCATTAAGAAACTGGCCTGCCTATCCAACTATAGTATTTTTAATTTGTTTCTTTATATTGGAGATAAGATTTCCAGCTAAGGTGGAAACCAAGACATTTTCAATGATCCAGAACTCTGGATTTAGAGCTCTGTGTCTTCGGAATGTTTTTATAAGTCATTCAACAAAGACTTCAGGATGTATGCCTTTCCTCTGAGTACATTGCTCCACTTTAGCCCAGTTAACCTTCAGAGCGGGAGGGAAGACGATTCCCAACGGGCCCTAAATATTAGCCTCCGATTGGGCCATTTGCAGGAGGAAGGTAATGGTGCAGGGGAGGGGGAGAGTTTATGCTGAGTGTAAATTTCAATTTTTGTTCTAGATCTGATTTCTGTTCTTTAGTTTTGCTGAGGGAGTCTTTTAGGCTAGCTGTGAAACTTTTATTTTTAATGTCCTTTCATACTGATCCTCCCATACTGGTAATAGGACATTTGTGTAGGATGAGAGCTTTCTGAAAATCCTCTCAAATATAAAAGTTGTTTCAAATCAAAGGATCTGCTGTCTGGCCATTGATGATTTAGCATCTCCAAAGGTATACTTTTTCCAAAATGTGACTCAGAATGAATAAACCTATTTTATGTCTTAATCATGGACACAAGAAAAACCCCCATAGAGGGTACAGATGCTGCTCCCATGATCCCAAAATCATTTCCAAAGACAGCCAAAGAGAACGAAAGCAAAGACCACCATTTCTATAGGCAGTAAAAATGGTATTTGTGAAAACTCCTGCCTCCAGTTGGCCATAACATGGAAACTACGAATCCATGATACTGAAATGGGACTTCTCTCCACCAGCAAGACAACAGGAAAGAGAAAATAAGGGATTTTATGGGCTGAGACCCTTTATTTACACTTAGACAAACCCCTCAGAATTGGAACGGTCAGCACGATTCCAGATGAAAATGGGATGCCCAGGATACCCAAATTTCTCTCCAGCCAACCACAAATCCTTGAGCCCCAGCCTGACAATTGGCTGCTGCTGTGCACAGGCCGGACAATCTGCACCTCACAGCATGTGGAAAGCCAGAGAGTGAACTCTCTGACTCAATTCAAGCCAAACCATCAGGACAGAAAATGAGACAGAAAGGACACAATAGCTGTCCCTGTGAAGGAAAAGATCTATTTTTAAAAGTATTCAAACCAAGTCACAATACAGTAAAAATAAGTTCCTAGTGTTTTCTCCTGCTGATCTAAATTTTGGAAAGAAAAGACAGAAAGGTGCTCTTATCACCCTCACTAGACTGGATTCTGAACAGAGATCTTGTAATCTGGCTGCTAAGAAATTTATGTTTGTCAGCATATTCAGAGATCCTGAAATCTTAGCGGCAGTTTCTGAAGGAGCAGAGAGTTCCAACCATCCCATCCTGGTCACCAAAACTGTTGGGAGAAACCTCATCCAATTTAGTTCCAGTGGTTGGAGGCCCATAAATTAACTCACAATAGACAGATTAACAGGAGAAAAGACAGGTGATTTACACATACACAGGAGTTCTCAGAGATAAGAACTCACTCAATAGCCTGAAATTAAAGGATTCATATACCAAACTTAACAAAGAGGAGAGGGTTTAGGGCTTCAGTGAGAAGGTATGGAAGATTCTGTTGAGGTTTTTGATGCTAATGCCAATGGGCATTCTGTCTCTCCGGTGAGTGAATTCCAGAAACTCCCTCAGATGGGGGTTAATGGCAGCTCTATTTTCTGGAGGCCTTGCTTTAGTCAGGTAAGTGAAGTTGAGATAAGATTTCTTTCTGTATCTTCTTTAGCTCAAATGTTCTCACTTTAAAAATCTTTATGCCAATTCTGGGATCGGAATGAATCCCCACAGGACTCAAGACATAAACTTTTAAAAAGGAAAACTTCCTAACTCCTTTCTAGGGCAAATTTTGAGATAGACAATATTTCTGTGACATGCTTGAGAGCTTCAGGAAGGCTCAGTGAAGTTCCTGGTGACAGAGACATCACTGCCTAATACAAAGGCACTGTGGGGTTATGGATAAGGTCTCTGCCCAGGATGACATCATCTCGGGCCTCGTTCCAGCACTGTAAGCTGTGACTTCTGTGCCCAGAGTGAGGACTGCTGTTTAACTTCGTTAAGTTCTCAAGATACAGAGCCTGCTACTTACCTTTGGAAAATCGTGGCACAATATTTCAGGAGTGAAGTAATATCAGGTTTCTTTTTCTTTTTACTTTTGCCTTTTATTCATCACAAACAGGAAAAAAAGTGGACCATTTATATTTTTGGGTCACAAATTGATCTTTTAACTCCAAACACTGACTTCCAGGGAAATTCTGTTACCAGTGGAAATATCTAGAAGAAAAGGTGAAAGTCAAAGTGCTAATTTCAAGTGACAGTATTTTTAAATCTATATTACTTTATAAGTAATATGAATTAGTCCTATTTGTCTATAAGGAAAACATGCTTCTTGTTCAGTAAAGTCATCTTCACAACTTCAGGAACTCTGTCATTATTAAGATAGTTAAGAGCATCTTCTAAAAAAATTGTGGACTCAGGTTCATCATTTCAGACAGCTGATACACAACACAAAATGTAGAAATCAAAGATAACTTGGCCTGGTGCTGTGGCTGACACCGGCAATCCAAGCTACTCGGGAGGCTGAGCTGGGAGTATCACCTGACTCCTGGGAGGTCAAGGCTGCAGTGAGCCATGATTGTGCCACTGCATTCCAGCCTGGGCAATGGAGCAAGACCCTGTCTAAAAAAAGAAAATAACTGTGCCACCAAGTGATCTTGTCTTAGGAGACAGAAAACCCCATAAGAAGAAGGGTAGGTAAATGTCTGCAGTCTAGCCTCTGAGAATGAAATTTCTCAAGGATGGGCTAATGGATTTGGGGCTCATGAACCTGCAAGAATGCTGGTAATCAAGAGAGTTAAGAACATAACCAGAAGAGTTCAGAGTTGGGGAAGCTTCTTCATAGCACTAACTGAGAAACTGCTAATTAGTGGCTCTCCAAAATGTTATTAAAATAATCTGTTGATACTGGATAGTCTTTATTGGGAGAGGAAGCTGTCCTGTGCATTATTGGATGTTTAGCAGCATTCCTGACTTCCACCCTCTAGATGCCAGCAACAACCCCAGTCATGACAACCAGAAATGTTGCCAAACGTAGCCAAATATCCCCTAAGAGGCAAAATCATCCCCTGATGCCTTAAAGATAATGGAGGACACTATTGACAGAGTCTCAGTAGAGTCTCAAGGTAGGGGTAGGGGATGGAGCGAAGTTGGGAATATTTTTGAGACTGTGAAGGCTGTTTGTTTTTTTTCCAATGTGTATCTTTCAGTGTGGGTGCCAGGAAGGTCTGGTTAGGGTTGAGAGAAGACCATAACATAATCACTTAGACTTGGTGGACACAACAACATGAAGATTTTGAGAACAAAGACTCGAAAATGCTCAAATTTAAATATTTCCTTTTGATGCTTTCTATTAACAAGTTGATGCATTTTGGGGGAAGTTCCTGGAATGAATGATCGTTATTTTTAACTGTTATCTTCTGAGGAAGGGTATTCTGGAACAGTAAAGTTTCGCTGATGAAGACTGTGGAATAGTAAGGTCATGTTAACATAGATTGTGTGGACATAAATAGTTTCAGATCTCAGCGTATCCCTTAAGGTCCTTGATTTTTTGCCTCTGCCCTTTTGCCCATTATTACCACATTCAGAAAAGCCAATAAAATACAAAAGAGATGAAAGAGGTAGCAGGAAGGAGGAGGGGCACAGGTGCTGCTGCCGGGCTCCATCCTGGCTTCACCACACTAAGTCTTGCATGACCTGGGCGAGCAACATACTTTCTCCAGACCTCAGCCCCTCCATTAATATATGGAGGTTAATAATCGTGTCTCCTTCATCAGGTTGTGGTAGAGTTTGAATGAAATAATATATGTCCAGTGCCCTAGACATACTATGGACTCGGTATAAATCAACTGGGTAAAACTAGGGAAAAATGCCATCCCAATGGTGCTTCTGTGCCTTTACTGGGTCAACGTGCCTTTACTGGGTTTAAAAGGAAGCAGAAGTATTCTATCTGCACCCCAGAAATATTGTGTAGGGAGAGGTGGCTAACTCTCCACAATCCTTCCATGCATATTCTTAACTGAGCATGCTCTTGGATCACCACTAAAATGCATGGGGGAATTTAGGCTGTAATTTAGTAGTGCCACTGCTTATAAAAGTAGAGGAACAATGAGAACACCATGGCACTAGCTTGGAATAGGTTGAAAACTACTTTTCTGAAGCTTATCCACTAGAATGTTTATCTAAGCTATTTTTCATGGGACGTTTTAAAGACAATACCTTCTTTTAATAGCCATGACCTTGAATTCATTACATTGTGGAATTCTACTGCTTACTCTCTCTTAATTCTGAAAACTGGCCATATTCTTCAAGTGGGAGACTCACTTGTACAGTGCCAGGTGCTGATCTAGGCACTTCATATGAATTTTCTCCTTTAGTCCTCAGTCTGTGAGGCAAATACTGTGATGAGAAGTCCGATACTCAGAGTCAAGTAATATAGTGAGGAGATCCTGACACATGAGTGGAGGCAGAATTTAAGCCTTGTCCAGTGGACTCCAAAGTTGATGATTCTACTCCAGCATGTTACCACCTACACATCTGTTTCTCAAAATGACAACAAACAGAAAAACCCAAAGATAACACATCAAACATCTAGTCATGGTTTTACAGAGCCTGGGTCCATGTGCAGTATTTGAACAGATAAACTGGTTTCTAGTATGTTGGCAAGGAAAGGGCAATCCTGCAAAGTGGATAAATCTAATCTGATCATAAGAGGACTGAAATAACCAGACACTAGCCTCAGGGAGCCACATTGCCAGTCCAGTTGTTTGTCAAATTTTAACCAGTGAATGAAGTAGATCCAATCCATTGGTTGACACTTAGCTGCTGTTGATGGGGTTGTGAGGAAGAAAAAGAAGTCCATCCCCTACTCTTGTACACCATCGTGTCCCCCCAGGGCAATCTGAGGGCTGTATAAATTTGGCAAAAGATGTTTACACAGCAAAGGTAATCAACAACACGGTTATGGGTTAGGGGAATTTCACTGAATAACCCTGTGGATGGGAGTGACATTGGAATTAATTGTTTCCTAGAAAAATGTCTTGAAGAGAAGGTTTCCTGGGATGGTCTCCTTGTTTTATGGTGATGGTTACCTTTTTATTATTTTTAGAGGTGATTAATTAAAAGAACAACTAACTGCAATTCAACTTCTAGGTTACTGTAAGTTTTTTGGGTTTTGTTTTTGTTTTTTAACATGAATCAGAGTTCTTTTTTCCATCTCAGCTCTGTACAAATGCCAACTGTGTGACTCTGTGCAAGTCCGCTAATCTCACTGGGGCTCAGTTTCTTCTCTGTAAAGAGGGATCCACCACGTGATCCCTGAGATTCCTTCTTGCTCTTAAGTCAAACAGATTCAGATGTTGTTAACTGACTAGTGCCCTCTACAGGCAACTTCCTCCACCATGTAAGAATCCAGGAAGAGGATATTAGCAAAATTCTCTTGATATATTTAATGTTGTGATTTAGTATGAAATATAATATTCTGTTATGTAATGAACCATGCTGTGAAGCAAATAAAAATATTAGATTTTACCTAGATCTAATTTTGCAGATAAAGCATTTAAGGACCACCGTGGCTGGGAATTTTTCCAATTCCTTTGGGATAAGGCTGGGGCTTGGTTACAGATCCTTGATATTCTGCTTAATAGTGTCCAGTCGTGACCTTTCTAGTCTTCCATGGTTTTCTTTAAAACTCTCTTTCCTTCACTTCTCAGATAACACTGGAACTCGGCATTTTCTAAATTTTCTACGTACTTATGAGCCTTAACAGTTGATGAACTGTGGATTTTTCCACTAGAGTGGGAAATGGCTGCTTAGAAGTTGCCTGGTAATTATGTGAGCACTTCCTGTAAGGGTTACTTTCTTGCGACCTTTCCTGCTGCTGATGGGAAGGTCCTTTGCTGACATTGCCAGTGGAAAATGTATGCATGCTCAATATCTGATTGATTCACTTTTAGTTCAAGGACTGAGAAAATTTTTAATCCTTCATGCGGAGATCTGCTCAGAAGTTGGGACACACTATTCATTTCTAAGGTGGAGAACATAGAAAAAAACGTCCTGGACAGCTTTCAGTAAAAATCTGGGTCTGCTTAAGCCTACTTTAAAATTTTCTAAAATGAGTTCATGTTTTAATTTTTATTATTTTAAAAGCAGCATTTGTGCCTTGTCGAAAGTTATACATTCAGATAAAGAAAAATAAGAAAACGATAGCACCATATTCCTACCACCCCTAGATTACCACTGTTAACACCTGTGTGTACATCCTTAAAGCTTGTTCTATGCGTGTATAAATATACATATACATATTTTTACCAAAATGAGATCATGTTGTACATGCTGTTTGTAACCTGCTTTTTTTAGTTAATGATCTCCATCTTTCCTTGCCAATAAATTTTCATCTTAGCTAAAACCCAGTCTGTATTCAAATTCCTCCTGCTCGTCCCCCAAAATGTCCTTTCCAGTTGGTTTGTCCAAACCAAACTCAAACCTAGGGCCCTGCATTGCATCTAGTATTGTATCCCGGAAAGCTCTTCAGTCCAGCATGGCTTCTTCCCTCCTTTTATTATTTTTCTCATGAAATTCCTTGCTGAAAAAAACAGGGAAGCTTTCTTTTGTTTTTCTTTTTTTCTTTCAGATTTTGTTCTTTACGTAAACCAGATTTTTTTTTTTTAAATTGCCCAACTTTTTGCTGTATCTTCACCTGCAAGAGATGCTGCCTTAATGGTATAACAGATGGTCAACTGCTTAAATGTAAAGCTTCTCATCTAAAATGAAATCTGTAAACCTGCTCAAAAGCCTGGAAAACATCTCTATTTTTCTTTAAGTTTCCCCTCTGCCTGTCCCTCCAGCCAGGAACAAAGGAAAGTCAGTCAAAACTTACTTCCGGCCCTATGATAAGCTGTAGTGGTGAGCCAAACTGCCATGGTCCCTGTCCTCATGGAGCTTATAGTCTAGGGAGGAAATCTGATCTCCAGTTAATCATTAACATTAAATGCTTAATTCGGTGATGACAAAGACAAATGATGAAAAACAAAGGATAGGATACAGGGTGTCCAGGTGTAAGAGGTGGCTCCAGGGAGAAAGGGGCCTTGTTTGGTATATTACGGCAGCCTTCTCCAGAGAAATGGCATTGAAATTGGAATTGGTTAAGAAGAGAGGAAGGAGAAGGCTGTTTCAGGCAGTGGGACAAGCATTTGCCAAGGTGCTGAGGTTAAGGAGTAGTTTCTAGCATGGCTGGGATAAAAGGAATTGGGGGAAAATGGAATGAGATTAAGCTGGGAAGGAAGGCATGGGGAAGAGCCTATAGGCCATGTGAACAATTTTGGACTGGATTATGTGGGGGAACAATGAAGAGCTTTGAGATTTATATTTTACCAAGATCAGGCTGACTACTGGGTAAAGAATATGCATTAGTTTGTTTTCACACTGCTGATAAAGACACACTAGAGACTGGGTAATTTACAAAAAAAGAGGTAATTATACTCATAGTTCCATGTGACTAGGGAAGCCTCATGATCATGGCAGAAGGCAAGGAAGAGTAAGTCATGTCTTACATGGATGGCACCAGGCAGAGAGAGAGAGCCTGTGCAGTGGAACCCCTGTTTTTAAAACCATCAGATCAAATGAGACTTATTCACTATCATGAGAACAGCACAGGAAAGACCTGCCCCCGTGATTCAATTACGTCCCACTGGGTCCCTCCCACAACAAATGGGAATTCAAGATGAGATCTGGGTAGGGACACAGCCAAACCATATCAGAGTACATGAAAGGGAGAGGACTGGGTACAAGGAACCAGTTAGAAGGCCGTTGTGGTTGAGCAGCTGAGAGATGATAGCTTGGCCTAAACTAATGGATGGAATGGATTGAAGAGGAGTGATTTCAGAGATATTTAGTAAATTGGCAAGGGGAACCAAAAGGACCTGGGGACTGATTGGATGAGGAGAGGTTAGGGAAAGGGAAAGGAAGGAGAGGAGCTAAGAATGATACATCTGTCAGCGCTGTTTCTGTACAGGTGATTGTAACCCCACTCAAACTGGCTTAAGCCTAAATGAAAATGCATTGATTCCAGTGAAGGAAAAGTCCTGGGGGTAGATCAGATACTTCATATATGGCTGGATCCAGGAGTTCAGATGATATCTTCAAGAGTAGTTATCTTTCCAATTCTTTATCTGCTGTATTGGCTTCACTCTCTCTGGAAAGCTCTTTCCTTGTGGTGGAAAAATAGCTGTTGGCAGCTCTAGGTTCACATCCTCAGAGGTTAGCAACTCCAGAAGAAGGCAACTTCTCAATATTTTTAGGAAACTTCCTAGAATGGAGCCTCATTGGCTAGTCCTGGGTAACATGCTTACCCATGGAGCTAAAAAGTAGGATTAATCTCACTGGAGTAAATACACTGTGAGCAGGAAAGGAAATTTTAAAAGCTATTCCCAGTACAAAAGTGAATGGGTGCTAAGTAGGCAAGAATGACAGTACTAATAAGGAGTCCAGGTAACTCTGAGGATTTTTATTTGTTTGGTTTTTTGGTTTTCCTCTTTTTTTTTTGAGTTGGAATCTCGCTCTTGTTGCTCAGGCTGGAGTGCAGTGGAGCCATCTCAGCTCACCACAACCTCCGCCTCCTGAGTTCAAGCAATACTCCTGCCTCAGCCTCCAGAGTAGCTGGGATTACAGGCATGCACCACCATGCCCAGCCAATTTTTGTATTTTTAGTAGAGACAGGGTTTCTCCATGTTGATCAGGTTGGTCTTGAACTCTGGACCTCAGGTGATCTGTCCACCTCGGCCTCCCAAAGTACCAGAATTACAGGTGTGAGCCACCATGCCTGGCCAGCTCTGCAGATTTTTATAGGCACAACTGAGTGGATGGCAGAGGGATGGAGCGGAGAGGTTGTATTCACCAAAGGAAGAGTAGAGTGTCGAGGGGAAAGATCACAAGTTCAGGTCTGCACGTGTTTGTTTTGAGGCCTGTTATCCCATGGGGATATCAGGTGGGCAGATTGATCCATGGGTCTGACACTCAGTAGAAAGTTCTTGGCAGTAGTTCAAGGTTCTGGAGTTATAAGTGCACAGGATATGGACAAGATCATCTGAGGAGGGTGTCAGATGCGAAGAGAAATTTAATATCTGGGTAGAGGGAGAGGGAGAGGCTGCAGAGCCAAGCATAAAAGAAGGTCCGGTCAGCTAGTCAGAAGGACATGTAGTGGGAATGGTGCCATCAAAGCCAAGCGTCTGCCCTGAGAGTGAGTGTGGAATGATTAACTACCTGCCACGCCTCCGAGAGAGAAAATCACATGCAGAAGCGTTCCTCGAATGTAGCAACGTTGAGATGGCTGGTGACCTTAGTCAGTGGAGCAGGTGTCCTTACAGCATTGGGGAAGGAAGCCAGGTTTGGTAGGTGGTGGAATGGCAAATGAGAATTGAAAATATGTAAAGATTAGAAATTTGCTATGAAGAAATGGAGATTGACAAAAGAATGGCAAGAGTAGGCAGATGGGGATCTAGGAGGGGTTTTTGTTTTATTTTTTAAAGAAACACTTGAACTTATTGAGAGTAAAGTTGGAAACACACAAGTTAAAAGACAAAAGATGAGATTCACAGCACAGGTGGTTGGAGAGATGTTGGAACTGAGAGGGACCACATCCTCTGCAGTAACTGGAAGCAAAAGGATGAATACAAAATCAGGAAAGTGTGTATAGATCTCGTGGCCAGAAATTGAACTTGTTTCTGTGTAATGGTTTCTATTATTTCTGTGAAGTAGGAAGGTACATTATCTCCTTAAAGCAAGCAAGAAATCTGAGGTTTGAAGAGAATAGAGAGACTTGAGACAGAGTGTAGAAGAACAAACCAGAGGTAGAGCAGGATTTCAGAGCAGGGCCTGTGGCCCAGCAGGGGAGGAATTGGCCTAATCAGATCGGTCGGTGATTTCCTGCAGCAGTGCCCAGCAGCCTGAGTGCTGAGCCCAAGAAGATGAACTGTGAGTCATCCTGACATGAAAGAGCACAGGAAAAAGGAGCTGATGGCAGCATCAAACCCCACCACAACATTATATGTGAGATACAAAAATTGAATTGCATGAAATGGAGAGCCTTGTTATAACTCAGTTAGTGAAATGAGGATAGGGGTTGGGTGGAAGATGGGAGCCAACTGCCAATTACAGGCTGCTAACTTTGCACTGTCACAGGATGTGCCATCGTGGGGGTTTTACTAAATTTGCAACAGAAGGATTGAAAGGATGAACCATGGAGTCCATATTAAGGAGGAATGGAGTGGGGAAAGGTGGGTGCTGAGGACAGGAAGGAGGAGGAGTTGACAAGAGAAGGTTCCAAAGAGGTGGGGGAACAGGCATGGAAAACAGAGGGCTGGCCAACAGTGACACAGAGTCAGGCTTGGGAAGGAAGGGTAGCCCAGAGCCATGGAAGCATACTGACCGAGGTGTTCAAAGACTTATGTTCTAGTCCCAGCTCCACCACTTACTACCCATGTGGCTCCGATTCTTGATTCCTCATTTAAAAACTGGGAATAATGGCATCTTTCCTGTTCGCCTCACTGAGCCTTTGTCACCAATTATCTGAAGTGCTTTAAAAGTGTAAGCTGCATTAGAAAACAGACCCAACGGTTTCTTGTTTCTTTGTGGCAGAGAGGGTGTGTATGGAAAGGGAGGTGGTTACCCACGGACTCACCACCACAGAGTGCTGGGCTCGCTTGTGTGCTGTGCTTGGGTTAGGGAAGGAAAAACAGACTTTGCATCCTCTGCCTTAACTGCTACTCTTTATTAACAAGCTCTTACCTCAGCAGTGCTGTGGTTCTATTTTAGTTTTTAATTGTTTGTTTTTATTCCATAACAATCAGACCTTCCTGGATCATTCATATACATCAAAACATCAGATCAGATACTCAGCCCAAGGCACTGATACCTGGAGTGTTACTCTGCAGGAGGCCACCCTACATCTCCCCAACACTGGCCCTGTGTTTTCACCCTTTGTTCCTTTCATCTTCTCCTCATTCTTCTTCTATTAATCCCCACTCTGGAAAAAAAAAAAAAATCCCTTTCTTTCTGTGGCCATCCATGTTTCAGTAAATGGCACAGCTAACTACCAAGCTGTTCAAGTCAAAACATGAGTGTCTTTCATGATTTCTATCTTTCCCTCATATCCAATTCATTGTTACATCTGGTTGACAACCTCGAAGAGAAAGTCACTTTTGACCACCTTTGTGGCCATCACCACAGTCCAGCAACCAGCATCTCTCTGTTTTGTTTTTAAGGGACAGGGTCTCTTGCCCAGGCTCGAACACAGAGGCACGATCACAGCTCACTGGATTCTCGAACTCCTGGGCTCATATAATCCTCCCACCTCAGGCTCCCAAGTAGCTGGGACTACAGGCACACATCACCACATTTCATTAACTACAAAAATTTTTTTTGTAGAGACAGGGTTTTGCTATATTGTTCAGGTTGGTCTCGAACTCCTGGCCTCAAGCAATCCTCCTGCCTTGTCCTCTCAAACTGTTGAGATTACAGGTGTGAGCCACCACACCCAGCCAGCATCTCTTATCTGGTCTTCCTATTTTTGTGTTTACCTGCCTCCAATCCATTGTCCCCACAGTCCATTCTCTAAAGTCTTCTTTTAAAAACATATGTCAGATGCCACTGAAAATGAAATCTGTCCCTCCCCAAAACTACTTCAGTCAAGCCACCTGAGTCCTTTTGTAGGTTCTCGATCTTGCCAAGCTTGTTTTAGCCTTTGCCACAGCTGTCCTCTTGCTTTGGAATGTTGTTCTCCCTCATCCCGGTTCTTTCTTGTTATTCAAATCTTAGATTTATTGCCACCTCCCCGGAGAGACTTTCCTTTCATTGGTCTCACAGAAACATACACATCTTTTATATCCTTCCATGTCTTGTCTACCTCTCTTTCCCTCATTCATTCTTTAAAATGTTCTCTTTAACCCACTTCTTAAGTTAGCCTGTGGTGTATATTAGACATTGCTTAGGATTCTCTAAGCTCCACCTGTGGGGCTAAATTCATGGAGCAACTATATTGGCCTGGGGGTCAAACATATCCCTCTCTTCCTCCGTCTATCCCTCCCTTCCTTCCTTCCTCCCTCCCTCCCTTCCTCCCTGTATCTCTCCCTTCCTCCCTGTATCCCCCCTTCCTCCCTCTATCCCTCCCTTCCTCCCTCCATCCCTCCCTTCCTCCCTCTATCCCCCCTTCCTCTCTCTATCCCTCCCTAACTCCCTCCCTCCCTTCCTTCCTCCCTCTATCCCTCCCTTCCTCCCTCTATCCCCCCTTCCTCCCTCTGTCCCTCCCTTCCTCCCTCCCTCCCTTCCTCCCTCTATCCCTCTCTTCCTCCCTCTTGCCCTGTTTCTCTCCCTTTTTCCTTCATTCCTTCTCTCCTTTCCTCCCTCTTTTTGACATAATTAATTTGTAGGCTCCCTTGAGCTATTAGAGTCGTGTTTTTAAACATCAAGGCAGCTGCGGTCTAAGGACAGAAGTACCAGATTTGAAGTCCAAAGACTCAGGAGACCCAAGGGAAATTCTGTTTCTCTCCTATTTGTTTGTTTCTGAGCCTCAGTTTTCGTGTATTTGAAGTGGCAGTTAAAACTACTATTCTACAGGTTTGTTGAGTGAGACAGTAGGCATATCAGTTATTTACCGCCACGGTATGAAACAAACCTCCCCGTAGCTTAGTGGCTCAAGCCAGCCATTTGTTGTTTCTCATTTCTCTGTGGGTCAGCTGGGAAGTTTTGCTGATCTGGACTGGGCTCAGTCATGTATCTGCAATCAGCTGCCCACTCACCTGGGGCTAGCTGGCCTAAGATGGCCTTCAGCTGAGGCCACTCAGCTCTGTTCTACATGGTCTCATGTCTCCCAGCAGGCTAGTCTGGGTCTGTTTCTGGTTGTGGCAGGGTTCCGAAAGAGCAATCAGACACCTTTAAGCACATTTCAAGTTTCTGCTTGCATCAAGTTTGCTACCATCCTGTTGTCCAAACAAGTCTCATGGCTAAGCCCACTGCCAAAGAGCATGAATAATGAATATAGGGATATATGCAAAATCCTTGTCTAATAACACAACCCACCAACATGGAATTGAATAATAGTGATGTGGTGCTTCCTCCTCTGGGAAGTCTTCCTTGATCTTCCTCAGCAGCCTTGAGCACTCTTTCTGATATGCTTTCATCACAGAAATTATAAACATTTATTAAATTCCTAACATTTCCTAGATTTTACATGCTGGGGCACTCCAGATACAGCAGTGAATGTACAAAGTCTATTACATTTTAATGGTGGGGAAGAGACAGTGAATAAGTAAAGATAAAAACATACCCAGTTCCACATACTGATGTGTGCTCTTGAAATATTGCTTTATATTTCTTTGCATATCTTCCCCACTATACCAAGATCGATCTCCGTTAGGGAAGAGACTAAGTTTTCATCTTTGCATGTCAAGTCTCTAGCATGTCGTCTGACTCCATAAGTGTTCAGTAAATAATAAACCTGCCAGTGGGAAGGAGAGCTCTGCAGAAGGCGTGACAGCGATGGGTGTGGAGCATGGACTCTACCCTGGCAGTAGCTATATGTTTTCAAGAGCTCATTCCTGTCAACTCTCATGTCTTCCCATGGGAAAGGACTTCCCTTTCTCCCTGACATGCCCCTCTCTCGATAAGTCTCCGAGGGACACCCTGACTTGAATGTCTATCACAATGATGCTTCTGACAAATGGCTCAGTCAGCATTTGCCCAGAACTGCATCTCTCTTATAACCAAAAGCAGCTCTTGTTCTCCCCTTCTCAGCCACTTGTATGTCTCATCACAGGTAACTGTGGTCGAGTCAGAGAGGACAAGGGATAGGTAGGCCTAGGTGTTTTCCACACTTCCATGTGGGATTAAGATGATGGAAATAAGTCATTTTGAGTAGAAAGGTTCCATGTTATCCCATCTCTCTTAAGGTGAATGAGAGGTACACTAAAATTTATGAATTTTACCATTAATCATGAGAGTTCTTTCATCAGCTGGTTTGATTCTAGATCTTCCATTTACACGTTATTCAAGGCCAGGCATGGTGTGGTTCATGCCTGTAATCCCAGCACTTTGGGAGGCCAAGGTGGGAGGACTGCTTGAGCACAGGAATTTGAGACCAGCTTGGGCAACATGATGAAACCCTGTGTATATAAAACATACAAAAATTATCTGGGCATGGTGGTGTGCACCTGTAGTCCCAGCTACTTGGGAGGTTGAGGTGGTAATTGTTTGAGCCTGGGAAGTTGAGGCTACAGTGAACAGAGATCACACCACTGCACTCCAGCCCAGGCAATGGGAATGAGACCATGTCTTAATAATA
The DNA here is from genome assembly GCF_049354715.1 of Callithrix jacchus. Classification (NCBI taxonomy): domain Eukaryota; kingdom Metazoa; phylum Chordata; class Mammalia; order Primates; family Cebidae; genus Callithrix; species Callithrix jacchus. Next base: position 141,065,332 of record NC_133503.1, on the reverse strand, counting down.
AATAGATAAATATTAAAAAGAAATGTTATTCAAGGCCTCTTTCCATAGACTAGTATGCCTACTTGAAGCCACTGACTGGTTTATGTGGCTACTTGGCAGGTTTTTGACTGTTTAGCTACTGAACCTCCTCCTCCACTGGGGGCATCCCCATAGCATGAATCTCGGTAGAAGACAGAACCTGCCTCCTGCGCCAGAAACTGACAAAGCCAGAGTCCAGCTTTCCTTCTCCTCACTGGCAGAGTGTTTGTGAGCAGGTCTAGCCAATCAGATGCTCCCACCTGGGGCAGTGGAGCATTCTTCTCCCAGGGACCAAGGGAGCAGGGGTCACAGTACCAGCAGGAAGCAATATCTCATACCCAGCACCCGGGAGGCTCTCGGTTATGGGTTGAATTTTGTCCCCTACCCCCTAAATTCATATGCTGAATACCAAACCCCAAGTATCTAAGAATGTGACCAAATTTGGAGATAGGGTCTTTGCAGAGGTAATCAGAGTGAGGTCACTGGGGTGAGCCCTAATCCTACAGGACTGATGTTATAAAAAAGGGAAACAGACACAGAGACATACACAGAGGGTAGACACTGTGAAGAGACGTACAGGGAGGATGCCACGTGAACGTGAACACGCCACTTCCAAGCCATCAAGCAGCCAGGATCGGATCCCTCACAGCCCTCAGAGGGGATGCTTTGTTCTTGGACTTCCAGCCTCCAGAGCTGTGAGAATGTCTCTTATTTAAGCCACCCAGTCTGTGGCACTTTGTTACAGCAGGTCAAGCAAACTAAGACACAATCCTTACCAAAAAGTCTCGTGGTGTGATTTTAGCTCTGATCCTTCCTGATTCTCCATTTTAAGGCATTTGTAAAGCGATTAAATATCTTTTCAAGAAATTGTATGTTTTAGTAAAATCTGACCAAAATTTGTTGTTTCTACTTAAGAAACCCAGCAAGTACAAATACCATGTTTTGAAGCATTCTTTTTCTATAGGAACCTCTGGATTCGTTTTCCTTCCTCTTTCATTGAAACTGTATATGCTTCTGAGCTCCCTGGTCCAGCCAAGATTTTGTAGGATTGGTGTATCTGCACTTCCTCTGTGATTAGTGGGCTTTTAACTAATCTAGTCTTGCTTCTCCCGTCAAATTTTATAATACAATGCAGCTCTTATCCAGCTCACCTCAGGGTTGACTGACTGTTGACTCTCTTCATTTAACTCATCCAGGATCCGTGATCATTCAAACTGTACCACAGAGGGCAAATGCACCTCCTACAACCTGGAACACTCTCCAAATATCAACAGGTTATTCCTGGCCCAGCCCTTCGGGTTTTCCAGCATTAAATGGAACACCAATTTTATTCCTGTGTCAGAATGTGTTTTCTGAGTAATCTACTTTGCTTTCCTTACTTTGGATTTGGCCACATTAACACCATAACTTGAACTCCCTGTTGCTGATCTGTTTTGATACAATGTCCAGATTAATAGTGTTCAATTTCTTGTAAGTATTTGACACTGAGGAAGTGAAACCCACTGAGTGGGTGGGATTGTCTTGTCTGATCACTGGTTCACACAGGTTCAAAATGCTGGCAAATTCAAGTGTTATTTTGTTGCCTGCTGGGATATCTCACAACCCAAAAGATTTTTTGAAGAGAAAAAAAAACTATAATAGGAGTGGAAATTAGTAAGCCCAGGCTCTATTTCGAGTTCAAAGGAGAAAAGGAGGAAAGAGGAAAAGACAAATTGAGCGTGGTGCCAGTTTTTCCCCCACTTTTATTTTCCAAAAAAAAAATAGTAGAGAATTACCTTTTGTTAGGAAAGAACCGTGTGCTAGGTATGATATTGACTGCTTCAAAAATGTCATCCCATTTAATTCTTTAACCCCTTGAATCCTGGTGATTTTATCTGTAGAGATGAAGGTCCCCAGTGTGGCTGACAGCATGGGCCACCCAGACCCCCTCTTCCACACCAATGGAGATACGTCGCATATCGCTCTTATGACATGAATAATTCTCTACTATTTTAAATATATGCCTTCAAGAGAGCCATCTTACAGTGGGAATTCTTCGGAATGGCATTTGTGGTTGGTAAACAGCACCAATTTTGGGAGGTGAGAGAGATCAGACATCACTGCCTGCAGGCTCATGTGTACTTGCCACTGGCCACATTCATTCACTATGTTTCAAAATTAGTCTCTTGAATCTTTTGATTTCCAAATTACATAGGAAGAAAGTTTTGCTTATAGTACCTTCGACACCAGGACACGAAGTACACTTTGACCTGAAAGTGCAAAGCACGGTAATTTTATAAATGGAGTTTGACCTACTCATTCATTTTTAAATCGCATCCTTCCATTTTGGAGGTTCCAAAGGCACTGTAAGATGTTCTCTAAAAAATATTCTTGATATATTTGAACTTACTGTTGAATAAATGAAGCAAGAAGCTATATTAGGCCTTTCTCATACTACTCTCCAGAACGCAGTAATAGCCTTCCCAGTGGGGCACTTATTTGGATTATAGATTTGAGCCTATGATCATGAAAGAGGTCTTTGTTAGGGGTGAGAGGGAGTTACATCTTTAAGGATGCTGTAAGTTACCATTGCGGTGTGAACTGAAGACTTTTATTTCCCTTCTCTCCATGGAAAAGAGAAGATGAAGCCAACTGATAGATAAATACTTCTCTAGGTAGCAAGGGGAAAAACCTACTCTTAGGGTTGAAACTTCCTTTTATTATACTCTCCTTTGCTTGGAAACTTAGGGTTGGGATCTGGAGCTTGCATGGAGAGATGCTAACCAGAATTTTTAACTTCCAATAGTACTAGGTTTCCTATGAGAAAGAATTATTGTCTTTTCAACAAAGATTGTGGTAGTGGTAGTAGCAGTGCTCTAGTGACCAGAGCAACAGTGATAACACTTAACATTAACCAGGTACTTACACGTTCCAGAAATCCTTAAGGGCTTTACGTACATTAACTTATATAATTATCACAATAACCATATGAGCTAGATGTTATTGTTATTTAATTATCAAATGAGAAAACTAAGACACAGAGAAATAAAGTGTCTTCCCCAAAGTCACACAATAGGTGGAGCTGGGATTTGAACTCAGGAAGTGCAGTTCTGAAGCTCATACATATTACTCACTACACAAAAGGCCAGCGATACTCATCTCCTCGGGAGTCTCCCAAGCTCCACCTCTGATCTGTGACTGAGAATGATACCTGCTAGGCTCACTGAAGTCACTCCTAGTGGATCCTCTTCTTGGACATAGTTTTATTCCAGGAACCACTCTCAGAAGGTGCTACATTGGGGTAGTTTCTGTCATTGAAAGTGGCTTCCATCATCATCTCTCTCGTCATGGCTGCTGCCAGTGAATGGTGGCTCTGGGCATCCACTCCTGCCAACATCAGTTTCAGTGCCCTCTTAGTTTCTGTTGCTCCTCTAGCAGTATCCATGTCTCTCAGTCCTCAGTGCCATCTCTAGAGTATAGCTTAACAAAGCTACAGGGTCTTAAAGATAGCATCAAGGAAACTACTCTACTGATGCCCTTACATCCCCTTTGTTCTTTGAGAACAGAGGCCTCATAGGACCCAATAATTGTGTATACCTGTGTATATATTACTTTTGAATTTACAAAGTTCACTTAAAATTTATTAGCCAATATAATTCTCAAGCTAACCCTGTAAGTGAGCTATTATCATCCTCAGTTTACAGATGAGAAAATTGAGGCTCATAAAGCTTAAGTGGCTTTCCTAAGATTTTATACTGAAGTCAGAATCAGGAGTAGACCTAATCTTAAAGTGTTCATTTCACCACACCATTACCAAGGCTATTATCAGTCTTTTAACTGACTCAATAGGCAAAACAGTATTTCCTTGTTTTAATTTATGCTGCTTTGACTATCTATGAGGCTCTTTTCCAGTTATTTCTTACCTGTTGCCTATACCTATTTATTTTTATTTTTGGTGGAAAGAATGGATTTTTCTGAGTTGAACAATAAGAATTCTTGCTATAACAGTGATATTATCTATTATATATTTTGCAAATATATTTTCCTCTTAGTCCTGTGTCTTTAAGTTATTTCTTGTTTTAGGATGTAGAGAAATATAAAATGTTTGTGTTGTCAAACTACCAATCTATTTCTTCATAGTTTCCGCCTTAGAAAAGCTTTCTCAATCTAAAATTACACACATTTTTTAACCTAGTTTATAGTTTTATATTTAATTCTTTAGCATACCTAGAATGTATTTAAGTGTATCATGTGAGCTAAGGTTCAACTTGCAGTTTTTTCAAGTAAATACTTATCCCAGCACTGTTACTAAATAACGCATTTCTCCCCACCAATTTGTTCTTCATTACGTTTTAAGTACTACAGATACTTGGGTTGGATTCCAGGCTTTCTATTCACTTCCTTTGATCTGTTAATACTGATTCTAGTTAGTTTCTCCCTTATCTACCCCATGACCACCGCAGGTGCTAAAGGTCTATCTCAGCATCACTCACTCTACTGTGGGTACCCAGGGTCTCGGCAACAGCATCAAATGCCTTGTTATTTGTGCCCTCTAGGTACAAGAGACATGGATTCTGGGTCCCAAATCAGGATGAATGAGGGGAAAAAAATATATCCTTCAGTTATGAATGTGTGCCTATGTATGCATGTGTGTGTCTCAGGGCTATTTCTGTGTATCTCATGGCCCATGATTGTCCGAACCCGAGAGCCACTTTCTACCTATAACTTGTACTACCAAATCGAATGTCTAGAATCTCAGGCTGACTTTGCAACTGTTTCCATTCAGAAAACTCTTTCTTATTCAAGAAAAGTTTTGCTCCACTTAACATGGGGTTTTGTGCAGAAAATTTTGCAAACTTCCTTTTCTTTTAAGATGTGTAGGTCATAAGGAAATGTGGAAATACATGAACATTTGAGACCTAAGCAACTGCCTGTGTAGAAGTTAAACACTGGTCTGGGAAGTCAGAGAACAAATTTCCTGTTCTTTTCGATCTCTGTGACATACCCCTTTCTGTGCTTCTGACAAACCCATTTGTGCTTTGTTCAAGTCACTTAAAATGATAACATTGTATGACTGAAATGGATCCTAGAGATCTTCTAGTCCTACCTCCTTATTTTTACAGATGTAGCAACTAAGCCCAGAAAGCTTCCGTGACCTGCTCTACAGACCAGAGCAAAAGTTAAGAGAGGGCATCTGACTGCACTACCTCTGCTCCACCTTCTCGATTAACAGGGAAAATTTAATTAAATCAAGCAATTCAACCTGTAGTAATTGTATTAAAATCCAAAACTCAAATCAGGACATATGCTGAAAGTAGAACAGTCTTTCAAATGAATTGATTTAAATACATCTTAGATTGAAAAAAAAATCTATACTGTAAATAGGAGCAAACAGTCTCCCCACACTTTCTTTTTCTGTCTTTATTACACTTTCTCCACTCTCTCTCACTCCTTTCTTCTTCCTTGCCTTCCCCCACCTTTGGAGTCTCTCCTGCCTGAAATAAAACTTGTGGCACAGGCTTCTCATTGGAGCCCCCACAATCCATTTGGTTGTAATGAATGTGCCTCTCCTGTGTAGGTTGCAATCATTTTGCAGGCTCTGCTACCAAGCTGTGGTTCTGAGTTCCAGAATTCAGGCAGGAATAGGCAAAGTGGGTTAAAGCAAAGTAGGACGTGGACAGGACGTGCTCATGAACACAGGGAGTCCAAGTCTGCAACCCAACTAACCAGAACTTCAAACAGGCTGTATTCAAAGCTTTCCTCTCCAACCCCCACCACCCTCCCACACATTCTAGTCACCCTTGGAAGAAAGACAATGATGACTGCAATTACTCTGGCAGAAAAGGGGAGCGATGCGGCTTCTGGCACAGGGAATTAGGCAGAAAAGGGGAGCAATGTGGCTTGTAGCACAGGGAATTAGAGGAATTATAATCTTGGGTTCATGCAAACTCTCATATTGGTCTTTGCGAGGTCTCCTTTTATTCAGCTAGTTAGTTCTTTAATCAATTGTTAGTAACAAGGTAAAAAGAACCCAGAACTGGCCATTCAAAATAAAACCTCGGAACTTGATGCTAATCTACATGTAACCCACCCCACACCTGCGGTCACCATCATCCTTTTAAAAACCTTTTTATATGCTTTAATGGCATCTATGTATTCATGAAAGTATTTCTTAATTTTTAGCTGATTTTAATATACAAATGTTATTCTATTATGTCTGAGATTTTCTTCCAAATAATAAGGGAGGGGAAAAGCAGGTAAGAAGTACGTATGGATGAAACAAGATTGGCCAAGATGGAAGCTAAACACAAGATGCCTGAGGAAGACGACAATGTTCTATTTTGTATATGTTTAAAATTTTCCATATAAAACTTTTTAAAGGGTGTCATGCTGTATGTAACACTTTAGGAGGTTTCTAAGCTGAATATTGGATGGCTGAGATTCCTGCCTTTTGTGTGTTTTGGTTTCTATATAATACTCTCTATTGCAAATAGATCACTGTTTATATTTTACGATAAGAACTGGAGCAAGGGAAATTTTTGGTTAACCTAAAAATCCAATGTAGCAATATTTTCCCTTTTCCCTCTGATTGCAGTTTCCTCAATGTTTTTTGTGCTCCTCTCCAATTCTGCCCCCCTCCTGAGTATATCCACACCCCACCCCAGGATTCCATGAAGCATATGTAACTCCAGTTGAGCTTTGGCCAGAGAACTTTAGTGTTTCAAGTTTTACCCATTGGATTTGACTCTCAGTCACCACTTAGAACTTGGCTTCCCCGAGGTGTGGCTCTCCCACTGGGAGGCCTTTCTCCCTTCCTTCCCCATGTGGCCTCTGGCCTGGCGTGGAGGACACAGCAGAGCTCTAAGGGAGGGCTGCGAGGGGGTGCCTTCTCTGTGTTTTTCAGTCTCTGCAGTTGCACTCTACCTCTTTGGCCCTTCTGCAGCAGGACAGACTCACTCTTCCAGGCACCATCTCTGAGGGCTTTCCTCCAAGTAGATGGGCCGTAGCTGGAGCTAAACTTGCAGTCTTTCATGTAAAGTCTGCTTTGGAATCAAACCCAGAGTCAACAGAGTGTGTCTCTCTTTTGCCTTGCTCAATGACTTTTTCATCCTTTAGATTTTTCATCCATGTAACATAGAATGCCACTTTCAAACGTGCTTCTCAACAGCAGAGGTTGACTTCCTTGGAGCCTCAGCAAAAGCTCTCTTTCCAGGGCTTGTTGCATGTGACTTAAAATGCCAATCATTTCTTTCGTTCATCAAATATATATTTGTTGCCTACGAGGTACCAGGCACCATGCAAGGCTCCGCGTGTACAGTGGCAAATAGGATGTGAAATCTTCTGCTTTCAAAGAGCTCCCCATTCAGTTAGGAACACAGAAAAGAATGTGAGCAAATACCACAGAGGCACTTGCAGTCTGGGTTGCATTATAACTTCCTAATATTTTGCCTTTGTCGACTCCTTCTTTCATAAAAATATCAACAATTGTATTTCACGTTTCTACACAGTGCCTAAAGACAAATGTATTGATAGTATATGTTAAAATACTTTCTTCAGTCTAAAAGTTAATTTTCTCTTTCAGTTTAAAAGGAAATTAAAACATTTTCATGGGCCCCTAAAAGTATTGTGGGCTCTAGATTCTC